>NC_044317.1:3209423-3844423 GCF_007474595.2 Lynx canadensis
CAGAGGACGTCGTGTGGCCAAGGCCGGCCGCATCGGCATCACCAGGGATCTGAGAGAAATGCAGGGTCCCGGGCCCACCCGCAGAACCAGGCCCAGCCCACTGGGGCCCCGAGGCGCAGGGCCAGCGAGAGGGGCCCCGAAGCCCGAGCCAGAAAAGAACCACTGTGCGCACTGCCCGCTGCTGCTGGCGTGGCCCTGCCCTCCCCTTCCCCTCCCTGCACCCTGGCCTCCTGGGCTGGCTGAGCTCCCTAAGTGCCCCCGCCCCCCCCCCCCCCCACCGGCGACAGTGCTCGCACCCGTCAGCACTCTCCGGCAGCCCCCCAGAGAGGAAAGCGCTTCTCAAGCACTGACATGTGAATGAGCCGGGGAGGAAGAGGGGGCCTCTGCCCTGGGACACCCTGGCTCCACCGCCCAGGGTCTGGGGCAGCCCCCGGGGACAGCAGGGCTTGTGGGGGTGACGTGTGGCCGTGGCCCTCGGGCCAGAGGAAGGACAGTTTGAAAGTGTGCGCTGGTCCGGGGGCCCGGGGACGAGGCCTGGGCCCCTGTGGTGGGAGAGGGGCAGATGGGCCAGCTGGGACTCTGTCATCGGAAGGCCGGTGGCCAGCTCGCTGCTCAGGCGGGAACTGGCCCACACCTGCCCAGCGCTCAGCTCACGCACGCACTTGCCTGGGCGCTCCTCCACTCTGACCCAAGTGGTTAAGTTTGCGTTAGGAAATTTTCTTTTTTTCAACTTTTTTTTATTTATTTTTGGGACAGAGAGAGACAGAGCATGAACGGGGGAGGGGCAGAGAGAGAGGGAGACACAGAATCGGAAACAGGCTCCAGGCTCCGAGCCATCAGCCCAGAGCCTGACGCGGGGCTCGAACTCACGGACCGGGAGATCGTGACCTGGCTGAAGTCGGACGCTTAACCGACTGCGCCACCCAGGCGCCCCATCGTTACGAAATTTTCAAACATAGAAGCGACTGCGTCCCATATGTCTGCGACTTAGACTCCGCGATTAGCTTTTCGCCAATTTTTCTGCACAGCCGATAGTCATAGACGTTGTGGAACCCACTAGCATCGTGCGGACATGCACGTACTTCTGTCCTAAACATCACAGCGGCATCTCTGAAAACGGAAAGACATTCGTCCCTGCGATCACGATGCTGTTGGCTCCCCTAGCAAAAGTAACAGTAATTCCCTAATCGTCTGCTACCTGGTCTGTGTTCGGATCTCCCCAGAGGACCCCAAAATGGACCAGGATCCAACGGAGGCCTGCGCGTTGCACTGGGGCGTTTTTACCCCAGGCCAGGGTCCCCGGCTCCCCTGATGTCCCCGTGCGCTGCACCGTTGAGGAGACCAGGCTACGGCGTGCAGAGTGGCCCCGACCTCAGCACTGGGATGAGCCCGGACCGCAGGCGAGGGAACTGAGGCCTGGCAAGAGGGACCCCAGCGACGCCCCAAAACGGCATCTGTCGACACAAGCCGGTGGAACGGGATCTGCCTAGGACAGAGTCACGGCCCAGTCGGGACAAAGTGCCCAAGGCCATCCGCCAGAGCTGTCAGGACCCCCTCGGCCGCAGGTGGATTCGTGTGGACACGGAAGATGATGTGGTTCCACCAACGGGCGCCAAGGATCGAAGGGCAGACTTGCCCACGGCCGCCAGCAGATGGGTGCTAAGCGTGCCCGGCTCCTGGCGGCTCCGCGGGGTGCACGTCAGCCCTCGGACCCCCAACACCCCAGCTGCGGCGATGAGCCTACGAACAGGGTGACGTCCCACCGGGCGAATGGTCTCCGCGTGTCCTTCCTCCAGCGTCTCCGCTTCTGCTTTGATGGCCGGGCACCTGGGACTCTCTGAGAACGGTCCCAGAGCCCCGGCTTGCCGTGGGGGAGTCTGGAAGCCGGCTCTGCGGTGTGGCTCGCCCCCACCCCGACTCCCCCCGCCCCCCCCCCCCGCCCCGGCGGGTGGACCTTGACCCCAGGACGCCGCTGGCCTGGGGTGTTGTCTCTCCTTCTGTCCTTCCTCACCCGTCCTGGTTTCTCCCGTGGCCTTTGCCGCCGGACACAAATCCTGCTTCAGGTCTGTCTCCAGGGAACCGGATCTGGGACCGGGAACCAGCTGATGACCTTCCCAATGAGCCTTTCGAGAAATCTTACAGCCTCAATGGAACTGCTTCCCAGGGAGAAGTGCTTCATATTTACATAAATTTGCATACCGTTCTGAGTCCCCAGAAAGTCCACCCACACCCCCCCACTTTGAGACCACGCGCCCGTGTTCAGGTCTGCTGCCTCGTGCGGGGCGGGGGCGTCTGATGGAGGGTGACGGGCGGCCCGCGGGGTCCGCGCTGGGACCCCAGCCGTGCACCCGCAGGCTGAGCAGCTCTGGGCAGATACCCCCCCCCCCCGGTGCCACACGGGCCTAACAATAAACCGCTTCCCACAGGGTTCTCAGGGCGACTGGTTGGGATCATCCACAGAAAGCACTTAGCCCACAGCCGGCGCGGCATAGGGCTGTCTGAAACCCTTACTGTCGTCCCTTTACCGTGAGATGCTTCACGTCCCTACTGGGCTGCGTGTTACAACTAAATGGACTGAGTCGCCGGCGGCCAATGAGAAAGGTCTGATTCATTTCCAGGGTCCAGATATTTGAAATCACACACCGCGGCTACCCTCTGCGTATCATCTCAGTTAAACCCGCAGACAAGTCCCGCCGGGCGTGATGTTGCCAGACGGGGAAGCAGGTGCAGCACCTGGGGAGAGGCGAGCTGCCCCCCACCCCGGCTCGCAGCTGGCAGGGCGGCGGGACAACGGGCCTGCCCGCGGTCCCCATCCTCCCCTCCCCCCCCCCCAAGAGCCCTGGATGCGGTCGGGAGACTCCCAGGTGCCAGTGTTTGCGTCTTCTCTGGAAAGAGGTCTTGAGCACGGAAGTCTGGATCCGTCGTCCCACCTCCCGTGTCTTCTGCTGTTCGTCAGCCTTGGAAAGCCGCTACGATACCGCTTCCGCCTCGCGGGTTCCCATGCAAACCGCTCCCAGAGCTGGGGAAAGTGCGGTGCCTTCAGCAGGTCACAACCTTCGCCTCTTCCTCTCCTTTCCGATGCAGGAACTGAGTGTAGTTCCTTTCTCCCCACGCCGGCCGCCGGAGGAAGCCGTTTCTGGCCACCGCAGCCTGTGCCGGCAGAGGCCTGGGTGGGTGGGCTGCCGGCTTCCTGCCTGCCCTTTGCCCCCTGTCATCCCCGGCCCAACCCCCACCGACCCATGGGCCGCCTTCAGTCCCACGTTCCCACTGCTCCTGCCAGGCAGCCCACCTGGATTTCACCCACTCGCCGGGCGAGGGTGGCCAGGGCTGGCGGAGCGGCCTCCAGTGACGCAGCCAGCTGTCCCCCCACAGGACAGCCGCCAACCATGCCGGGGACCCCGGAGCCCGCAGGTCGTGGGTCGGACGCTGTCTACACGGCCGCCCTACCGCACCACGGAACAGAACGGAGGGAACAGACCACCCACGATGATGTCAGCGAGCATCCCGCCCTTCAGAGGGACCGACTGGGCCAGTGTGCAGACCCTGGTCCAGCTGCAGGCCGCATCCCATGCCAAGAAGCTGCCGTCCGGCTTGAATGCTCCTAGGAGCGGGGAGCTCGCTCCTTTCCAAGGAGAGGAACTTATCTCACGTAAGGAGATGATACTGGCCTCGCTGCCCCCTCCTCCATCAGACCTTTGAACCATCCCCCAAAGCAAGCCAGCTGCCACCCTGAGACCCCTGAACTGCCCTTCCTCCCGAGACTTCACCGTGTCCCTTCACCCTTTCTCTGGCATTCTCTCTGAACCGGCTGGTGTCTGCTCAGGGAGCGTGCCAAGCCGCAGGGCCACCCACCTGCTGGCCTCCCTGAGCGCCAGAGCGAGAGAGATGCTCCCAGCGGCTCAACTCTGTCTCCCTGCAGGTGCCGGCACCCTCCCCAGCACACGTCCACCCACACGCCTCCCAGAAGAGCAGAGGTCCCAGGTTTTCGTGCGCGCTCGGTCTCTGGTAGAACTGAGCGGGGAAAGAAAACCCACAGGAGGACCCAAGGGTCGGGGGGGGGGGGCAGCCAACCGGCAGAAGGGGCCCTAAGGCTCAGCTCGCACACCGATGAGGGGAGTCCCGACCCCCGTGCTGGGCCGGCCGGGGCTGCTGGGGCATCAGTCGTCAATACCCCTCACAACGTCCGCGCGTTCAACCGAGCCAGGCCGCTGCTCGGAACGCAACCAGGGAAGACGCTTGGCTCAGCGTGCTTACGACGGCGAAAATGGGAAAGAGTGCCCACACGCGCCCCCGGCGGGGCCGGTGATGCGGACGCGGGTGTGGCCCTGGGATGCTGTCCTTCAGCAGCCACTGAGAGTGTGGTACGAAAGTGCTCGGGAGGATGTGGACATAGGCCCTCAAGACGCTGTTAAATGGAAAAAGGAAGGGCGCCTGGGTGGCTCAGTCGGTTGAGCGGCCGACTTCGGCTCAGGTCACGATCTCCCGGTTCGTGAGTTCGAGCCCCACGTCGGGCTGTGTGCTGACAGCCCAGGGCCTGGAGCCTGTTTCGGACTCTGGGTCTCCCTCTCTCTCTGCTTCTCCCTGGCTCTCACTGTCTCGCTCTCAAAAATAAATAATCATTAAAGATTTAAAAAAAAAAAAAAAAGATTCTCTGTCTCTCTCTCTCTCTCTCTCTGCCCCTCACTGGCTCACTCGCGCTCTCTTTCTCTAGCTCTCTCTCAAAATAAATAAATAAACTTTAAAAAAAACAGAAGAAGGAATATAGAAGTAACAGGACTCTGATTTTGTAAGACTCCACATATATACACATACATGCAAAGAAAATATCTATAAAATCATTTCGGCTGCACTCCACGATCTTCACAGGTCATTTCTGAAGTGTAGGATTACAGGTGATGTGTGTTTAATACTTCGTTCATCTGTGCGTTCCAACTATTTTGTGAGATGCTAACTCTTGCTACATTGACGTCTTTGAGGCACGATCTGCGTCCAAAACCGGACCACTCTTTTCAAGTGTACATTTCATCATGTTCTCACGAGTTTGTACCGCCCGCGTAACCCCCACCGCAAACGAGACACAGAGCTTCCCGTCATCCCCGAAACGTTCCCGTAAGCCCCTCTTCCGACAACCCCTGCCCCCTCCCCCAATCCCGGCCCCAAGCAACCATTAATCTGCTTCTCGCTACTAACTTAGGTCCACCTTTTCTAGAGTTTTATAAAAGGGGAATCACACTGTGTGTGGTCTCCTGCGTCTATGTGCTTCCACTCAGCATAATGTTTTTGAGATTCGCCCACATTCCACGAACCAGCAGTGGTTTCTTCCCTTCTCGTAGCTGAGTAGGATTCCACGGTGTGGCTATGCCTCGGTGTGTTTACCGACTCGCCCTTGATGGGCATCAGGGTTGTTTCCAGTCTGGGGCTGCAATTACCAAGTAGCCGTGAGCATTCATGTTCACATCCATCCGTGGGCGTATGCTTTCCTTTCTCCCGGGGAGACGGGCTCATACAGTAAATGTATGTTTGGTTCTAGAAGAATCTACAAAACTGTTGTCCACAGTGATTGTATAATGGTACGTTCTCACCAGCAACAGAAATTCCAGTCGCCCTACTCCTCGCCAACACTTGGTATTGTCTGGTCTTTAATTTAGCCACTCGAACGGGTGTGTAGCTCCCTGTGGCTCTAACTTGCGTTCCCCTGAGGACTCATGTGGTCAAGCACCTTGAGTGTGCTTGATGACCATTCGTGCATCTTTTTGTCTGAAGTATCTTCTAACATTTTCCCCATCTTTTCGTAGGATTGAATGATTGTCCAGCGTAACACATTTTTGTTTTGTTTTGCTTTTAATATACTGGATAACGGTCCTTCGTCCGATGCACGCGTCGTGAATATTTTCTTCCTACCAGTGACCGCGGTGGCCTTTCCCATTTTCCTATGGTGTCTTTTGAAGAACCTGAGTTTTAAATTTTGCTTAACATTAAAATATCAATGTTTTCCTTGTACAGTTCACATTCTTTGGGTTTTCATCTAAGAAACCTTTGACTACCCAAGGTTACGAAGATCTTCTCCTATGCTTTCCCCTTGGAATTTCGTCGTTTTGGCTGGCATGTTTAGGTACGTAATGCATTTCGGTTTAATTTTGTGAATGGTGTGAGTTAACGTTCAACGTGCATTTTTGTCTGTCACCCACGATGTCCAAACTTGGAGCCGCTGGCCACAGGTACCAGCTGCGCGCTTAAAACGTGGCTAGTCCGAATCAAGACGCGCTATCCGTTAAGAATACACAACACATCTCAGACACTTGGAGCCGAGAAACAAAGTAAAATGCCTCACTGGTGATTTTACTGATTGTACGTTGACATGACAACGTTGTGGGTATACTGGCTTAAGCAGACTACATTATTAAAATTAATTCTACCCATTTCCTTTCACCTTTTTAGGATGGCCGCCGGGAACTTTAAATCACGTGTGCGGCTCGCATCGTGCTTCTGCTGAACAGCACTGGGCCCGGTGGACACCCATTCCAGGAAACGACTCCCCTTCCCCTGAATCACTTGACCACGCACGTGCGGTTCAGTTCATGGCTCTCTGCCCCGTTCCACTGGTCCCCACGTCTGCCCGTGAGTCACAGCCATGCCGTCCCAACTGCCACGGCTTTATCAGAAGGCTTGAGATCGGGTCACGTAAGCCCTCCCACTTTATACTTGTTTTCCCAATGTGTGTTTGCTCCCTTCAGTTCTTTCCATCTCCGTGGTGGTTCTCACGTCGGCTGGCCAGGATTGTTTTTGTGTTTGTTTTTTTAAGGCTGTTGAGATTTTATTAAGATGACGTTAAATCCGTAGATCGGTTTGGGGAAGGCTGACATCTTAAAACCGGTGAGTCTCCTGGGCCATAATGTGGGGTAGCACGCCGTCTCCTTAGGTGTTTGTCGCTGTCCATCAGCAAACCGTCCATCAGCATTACAGTTTCACTGGCCCCGAAAATTGATACAATTTTACACGGTGCTTTTAGGTTTTTATTTTCCAGCTATCGATTATAGAAAACGTGACTCAATTTTGTCGTAAAGCGATCTAGTATTTGCTGTCTTGCTGAATTCACTTACTGCTTCCAGGAGTTTTTTGGCGACCTCCTTTGAAACTTCTACGTTTACAGTCGTAACCACATGTTCTTCCTTCTTTCCGGCGGCTCCCTCCTGGTGATGCCTCCCCGCACCCGCCGTGCCCTCGGGGGGCAGACCGCGGTGTGCAAGGGGTGGCGGGCACCCCTGTCTCGGCCCCTGTCAGAGACACGGTCAGCCTGTGCTGTTGGTTGGTTTCTACTGTTGTCGTTAATGTTTATTTCGTTTTCAGAGAGAGCGAGCGCACTTGCGAGAGCAGGGGAGGTGCAGAGGGAGAGGGAGACGCAGAATCCGAGGCAGGCTCCAGGCTCCGAGCCGTCAGCACAGAGCCCGACGCGGGGCCTGGACCCACGGACCGCGAGATCGTGACCTGAGCCCGAGTCGGACGCCTCAAGGACGGAGCCCCCAGGCGCCCCAGCCTCTGCTGTGAAGTGAGCCGCAAGCTGCAGGCATCCATTGATCCGTGAGCCTTTCTCCGGTTCAGAAAGTCTTCCTCCTTCCCAAAGCGAGAGTTTTCATCATGAGCTGTTGTCAAATTCTTGAAACGTGTTTTCTGGCCGTACCAAGATGGCCTTCTGGTGTTTTCCGCCTCACTCCGTTAAAGAGGGTATTCTCGTGTGCCGGACCAGCCCCGCTCGCCTGGGGTAACCACTGGACCCTAGCGCCCCGCGTGCTGGGCTCTCCGCGTGACGGAGGGAGGCTGGGCTCCGCCCTGACCCGCTCACCTTAGAGCCCGGCCGCCCCAGGCACCAGCAAAGGGCAGGGCTCCCAAGCTCTGTTCTCTCCAGGTTCTCGGCGGGGAACGTCCCCAGCACAGCTAGAGGCTCCTGGAGCCACGTCCAACAACAGCATCCACACGTCCTCGGCAGCCCTGCAGGGAAAGGTGCCCACGTAAGGCCGTGACCGTGGCGGTCTGTCAGCACGGCTTGACCGCAGGAGCTTCAGACCCCGCCTGTCATCAGGTTCGCTTAATCCCCAGAAAACGGTCTAATCCATAGCGTCCCCCGCAGGATCGAGGACAGAAAGCGTGATTTATTGCTGCTGAAGCGCGTCCTTTCATATTTCCAAACTGCCTTAGGGAGCAATTTCTCACAATGTCAACAGCTGGCTGCGGAGAAGAGGAAAGGGGCAGAGCCAGGGGCGGGAGAGGGGCCGCACATGCTCCCTCGTCCCCGGGACCCCGGGACCCCGTGCCCGGGACGCTGCCGACCACCTCGGGCAGGGAAGACGCCTGGCCCCGCGTCCTCGGGAGGGGGCTCCTAGGGCCCCGGCCCCGCGTCCTCAGGAGGGGGCTCCTAGGGCCCTGGTGTGACCGGCTTCCTGGGCCTGCGGGAGGAGCCCGGGTCCTCCCCACTTCCTGCCCGCCTGCGCCCAGCTGCCTGGTTTTATTAGAGCCAGTTGTCTGTGAGTTTCCTAGAAACAAAAGGGGCTGATCTCATCCGCCTCGCCCAGAGAGATGAAGTGCTAGCACAAAGGCCTTCGCCTCGGGCCCAGGGCGTCTCCAGGACCACCTCCCTGAGTCCTCACGACCCCCCAGGAGGCCACTTGTACCACGACGGCCCCTGCCCAGGAGGAGAAACTGAGGCACGGCTGGAGTGGGGCCAGCACTCCTCGGGCACTAGGGTGGGGCTACAGCAGGAAGCCCCAGGCCTGCCCCTCGTGAGCTGGGTTCCCAGCAGCCACCATTGTCTTCCCAGCACAGCTGAGGACAGGGGCCGGCGAGGTCGGGGCCCCGAGCTGCCAGGGGCACGGGACTGAGGCTGCTCATCTGAGGACCCGTGCTCACAAGTGACCGTGGCCCCGTGACCTCCCCGGGGGGGGGGGGGCACCGACACCACCCCCAGAGCGGCACCGAGAAGCCACACCGGTGACCTGTGTGCCGGCTGCTGCCTGCTCCTGTCCCGGCCGTGAGCTCCGTGAGCGCCTGTCCCCAGAGGCCAGAGTCGTGCCCGGCACGCATGGGACTCCGTGAACATGTCGAACGAATGAACGACAATACTTAGCGTTCCCTAAGCCCTTGCTCGTGTCGGGGATGGCGCTCAGGACTTGCCCGCGCGGACGCGCCTCATTTTTACCTACCGCACGCAGTCAGAACCCCAGCACAATAGCGACACTTCCGTACGGTCGCCCGCTATCCTGGCGGCCAGCGGTCTCGGCCAGGTCCAGCCGGGCGGGGGCTGGGCGCTCACTCACCTGTCTGGCCCCCGGGGCTGGCGAGACTAAGACCCGGGACTGGAGGGGCTCGTGGTCACCTCCTTCCCCGGGGTCTTTCCCCGGGGTCTCGGTGAGACTTCCGGGTGGCCAGAATATCACATGTGTTTTAAATCTACCCCAGGTGAGTGCCGTCCTCTATCTCCACTTCACAGATGAGACAATGAAGGCACAGAGAAGTTAGGCGGGCGGCCCAAGGTCACACAGCGAGTTAGTGGAGGAGCCAGGATTTGAGCCCTGAGTCTCTGCCCTTGACCACCTCCCTGTGTTACAATTCCAGGGACTCCTGTTCCCCTGACACTCCTGCCTGCATCCCAGACCAAAATCCCACTTCTTTTTTTGTTGTTTATTTTTGAGAAAAAGAGAGAGAGACAGAGAGAGAGAGTGCAAGCAGGGGAGGGGGAGAGAGAGAGAGACACCGAATCCAAGGCAGGGTCCAGGCTCTGAGCTGTCAGCACAGAGCCCGACGCGGGGCTCGAACCCACGCACCATGAGATCATGACCTGAGCCGAAGTCCGTGGCTCAACCGACGGAGCCACCCAGGCGCCCCCAAAATCCTACTTCTAATGAGAGGGGTAAGTTGAATCTTCAGTTCCAACCAATCAATATTTTCGAAGCTCCCTGGAGCCCCCAGCCCCAGGTTAACCCATGGTGATGCTAACGAGGACACAGTCCCTGCCCTCGGGGAGCTCCGGGCCAGGCAGGGAGACAGGCCATCCCCCCAAGGGCTGCTGGGGAGCTGTGGGTGAGACCACGGAAGAGCTGGCTGGCCTGGGCAGAGGGGACAGGAGCACTGACGCCTGGGGATCTGACGGGACTTCACCACGGACACGTGACATCTGAGGGACTTCGGGCGGGGCTCCTCGACCTGACCTCAGCATGGCTGACATTTGGGGCCACATGCTTCTTGCCACGGGGTGTGTCCTGTGCATCGTACAACTGCACCCCCTAGCTTTGACCAGGAGCACCCACACCGCCAACTGCTGACAACGAGAAATGTCTCCAGATGGTGCTGAATGTTCCCTAGGAGCAAAGTTACCCCTAGTGGGGAACCACTGGCACAGAGGAAGGAGCAGGATGTTTTCCAGGTGGAAGAGACAACCTAAATCCAGGCAGGTTCAAGGTGGGGCTGAGAGGTGGGCTGTATGGCAAGGGAAGCCAGCTAGCCTGGGAGAGCCTTGGATATCTCGTCGGGAAATTGGGACTCTGTCCTGTAGGCAACAGGGCGCCGGGGAAGCAATGATTATTAAGCGACGGAGTGAAACAAGAAGGCTTACTCCTTAGGAAGATCACTGTTAGTGGTGTAGAGGCAGGGAGCGTGGCTTAGAGGCTACTGCACTGATCCGAGCAAGAGAAGACAGGCACACACAAATAGGAATGTCACCGGGCGAGATCTGCAAAGCGCTGCGGGAATTTGGAGCAAGGAGATGCTGAAGACAGAGGTGACTGAGGCGAGTTCCAGCCGGTGGGCGCTCTGCGTTGAGCCCCGAAGGGGGTGGCCAGGAGGGGAGGGGCCTTCCTTATTCCTTGCTGCTGAAGAGGCATATGTCATCACTGAAGCACGGCTGCAAGTGAGCCTGGCTGGAGGGGAGGGCACATCTTCCCGACGCCCAGCGGAAGGACCCGGATGGGGTCCTGGAGCCACATGCTGGGAAGGGCGTGCCCCCACGAGGTTCAGGAGGGTGTGCTGGGGGAGGGTGCACAAGGCGGGTTGTGCACGCACGTGCCCATCAGGGACCCCAGGAGGAAGCTCCCCATCCCCCATGTTTTTACAGCTGTCTGAGCCCCCCCGGGGCCGTCCTGCCCAGGGGCCACCCCCTCAGCCAGAACAAGTCCCGCAATTTTCCCAGAGTGGGAAATCCGAGAAGGAGAACCTTGATTTCAGGTGGCCGAACACGGGACTGTGGGTGAATGCAGGTGACGCGGCCACGGGGTCTGGAAGCGTCTCCTGCAGCCCCTTCCGCCGTCCCTCTGCATCTGTCTGTGTCTCACCCCGGGAGGACCAGGGAGGTCCCGTGGCACGCAGCCACGGGCGTCATTGCTGCGTGACCCACATGCCTTGCTCTGTGCCTGGCA
Organism: Lynx canadensis; assembly: GCF_007474595.2. Taxonomy (NCBI): domain Eukaryota; kingdom Metazoa; phylum Chordata; class Mammalia; order Carnivora; family Felidae; genus Lynx; species Lynx canadensis. The sequence goes on from NC_044317.1 coordinate 3,220,826, forward strand.
CGGAAACGATGCTCAAAGAACACGCAGGAATCCAAGCTGCCGCTTGGCCCATGAGACAAGTTCTGGAACCAGTCCATAAACATACCTTTAAAAGACCAGCTCCTTCGGCTCAGCTATGCGAACAGTCAGCACCTTTTTATCCAAAGAGAGAACTCTGAGCCTCTTTATCTGACCCCCGGAGACTCAGCAGGGCCTGCGGGCTCTGAGCAAAGGGCCCACACAGACAGTGGGAGGGAAGCGAGAGCCGCCGGTGCAGCCTGCCGAGGCCGGGAGGAGCCCCGTCCCCCAGGTTCCGGCACGTTTCCAGCTGTGACGCCCCGGGTGCCGCCCCAGGACTGACCTGTGCGCAAGCAAGTGTTGTGGGCTGAACCTTTGCTGCTGTTTTCTCCCGCGCGTCTGTCTGCTCCGACGGGCGATGTTTCCTGACGGCAAGGAGCACGGAAGGGGACACCGGGGCGCCGTCCCTGCGGCCAGGCTCTCAGCTAAGTGTACGGGTCTCACTTCAGCCTCGCGGACTGGCCGGCCCCTTGGACGCGGCCGGTGCACCTGTTGCATGAGGGCGTTTGGGGCTCTCCTTATCCCTGTTTTGCAGACGAGGACGCCAAGGTGCAGAGAGATTGCTGTCTCATCCAAGGTCACACAGCCGATAAGCAGCAAGCTGGGAACGAATGCCTTTAACTAGGAAACCACACAGAGTCTCCCGGCATTTGGACCCCTCCGTACTTGCTGGGTGGGCGCAGTGAGCCCAGTGGCTGGTGTGCACGTCATTATCACCATCGTTCTTACCAGGGCTCAGGTGTGACGGGCAGGGCGGGCGAACGGGAGGGCAGCTCTCGGCCCTGTGCCCAGCCTCCGTGTGCCAGCGTGGTCGCCCTGCTGAGTGCCCTGGGAAGCCCCACCTCTGCCTCCTGGGGACCTGGGGGGTCCACCCTCAAGGGTCCCAGGGCTCTTCCCACCCAGGGCCTGGGCCAGCTGTCCGCCCTGATCCCCTGCCCGGAATAGCTCGAAGGTCAAGGCAGTGCAGAGACGGAGAGCACGGGCCTGGGGACTCTGGTCAGGCACTCACGGCAGACAGGCTGCTGGACGGGCTTCCTCGTGTGTGCTTCCTGGTCGGGACCATGGGGACAAGGGCAGACCAACCTCGTTCAGCTCGAGGTGGGCAAGCTCCCGGGGACGAGGGCACAAATCCCCCCAGTGGCCAGGCCTGGGCACAGCAAAGGTTCCATCAGAGCCGGCACAAGCCGTTGTAGGACCTGTGGCTCGGGGGGCGGGGGGGGCAGCCTGCGGGGTGCCCGGGGCAGCGTCCTCCCGGGGTCACCGCCGGGGCGCACTGGACATAGCCATGCTCCATGAGGTCTTGGAGATTCATTTGCACGGTGGCCTCTGTCAATGCTCCAGTCTTCTCCGTTGCTGGCGGTCCTTCGATGTCTGCACATCCCTCCGCTGGCTTCCCCATCCGCCCGCGCTGGACACTGGGTCATCTCCAGTGTGGGGTCTCACCAGTAAAGCCGCCATGGACATCCTTTTACCAGTCTTCTGGGGACCCGCGCACGCGCTTCTCTTGGGCACGTGGCCCAGAGGGGAATTGCGGAAAGAGTTTAGACCCCGCAGGCAGTGTTGGGGAGCTTTCGGGACTTTCCAGACGGCGACGTCCGCAATCCTCGATACTCTGCTGGGCCTGAGCTGGGTCCCGCTGTGACTGTAATTCACGTTTCTCCGGTGCATAATGACGCCTGGGAGCATCTCACGTGCTTCCTGAGAATTTCAGAGCTTCTTTACGGAAGTGGTAGCTCTGGGCTCTTGCCCCACGTTTATTTGTCTTTTTCTTATTGATTGGTGGGAGCTCTTTATATATTGTAGGTATGAGTCCTTTATCAGATACGTGTGTTTGGAATATTTTCTCCCAGTCTGTGGCGTGTCTTTTTGCTTCCTTAAAGGGGGGTTTTGGTGACCGGCAGTGTTTGATTTTGCCGGAGTCCCTGGGACCGACTTCGTTATGGCAGCGCCGTGTGGGTCCCCTCTTGGAACTCTGCCCACTGCAAGGTCCTCAGCGCATCATCAATGAGCACATTTCGGTGCCCTGTTTCTTCCATTTCAGCCCTGCAGACTTCACACGGTCGGGGAGGTCTGTCCTGTCCCTGTCCCCAGCCCCTGGCACCACACCCAGGGCACCGTGGGGGGAACCATGGGCTGGGGGCATATGAGGTGCCCCCCCAAAAGCCCAGGCTGTCCCTCACTGCCTCCCCCCTCAGCACTCGGAGAAGGAAGATGCCCTGTGACAGAGTCCCGGGTTCAGAAGGCCAGAGCACAGAGCGGACTCCCAGCCAGCTGCCCTGCCCACTTCCCCAGAGAGCCCGCCGGGACCTGAGTCATCTCCCAGCCTGGTCCGGACACCAGGGCGTCCCGGGAGCTCAGATCTTCCCAAAAGGGAAGATCAAAGTCCCAGCCCCACTTCAGAGGCAGGAATTTGATTGCAGAGATAACTGGGCTGTGGGGTGAGCGAGCCCAGAGATAACGGGAGGCGGATCATCGGGTCATTTGAAACCCTAACTCCTCATGCACGTGAGAGACTCCCCCAGACCCTCTCCTCCTGGGATCCTCGAGGGATTAGAAGCCCTCGGTTCAGGAAACTCAGAGGGAAAAACCTCCCCCGGGACCCTGGAAGGACAGGGCAAGCAATCCAGAAATCTCCTGGCTCACAGGGCGCACCGACCTCGGGGCTGAGAGCAGCTGCGGCCGCTGCCCGCCTGCACCGACTGCTCTCGTGGGCCTGCGCCCGCGTGTTCACCGAAAGGCATGTTCTAGAATGTTCACTTTGGTGCTGACGCTAACAGCCCCCAACTGGAAGCCACGGCGGGACCGAGAGGTAAATCGGGGCGTGTCCGGACGATGGATGAACGTGAGCGTGTACGGTCACAAGCCACACCCACGCGACTGTGTCTCCCAACGGGACCCTGACAAAGGAGCCGGACGGAGAAGAGTAAATACTCCACGGCTCTGTTGTGCGCGTTTCAAACCCGGATGACCTCACGGTGCTGCTGGGAGCGAGGAGAGTGAGTGCCCCGGGCAGGGGGGCACAGGGGCCTGGGGGCCGTCCTGAGCAGGTCTGCTGGCTCGGCTCACGGACTGTCATCCGCGCGTCCCCCGCCCCCGCCCCCTCGCCCACGTGCACTGTGTACCACAGTCCAGGGCTTCTCCTCAAAAGGGGGGGCATCGATGGGGCGCCTGGACGGCTCGGTCGGTTAAGCGTCCGACTTCGGCTCAGGTCACGATCTCACGGTCCATGGGTTCGAGCCCCGTGTCGGGCTCTGCGCCGACAGCTCGGAGCCCGGAGCCTGTTTCCGATTCTGTGTCTCCCTCTCTCTCTGACCCTCCCCCGTTCATGCTCTGTCTCTCTCTGTCTCAAAAATAAATAAATGTTAAAAAAAAAAATGGGAAAAAAAGGGGGAGCATTGGGGCGCCTGGGTGGCGCAGTCAGTTGAGCAACTTCGGCTCAGGTCATGAGCTCACAGTTCGTGGGTTCGGGCCCCGCGTCAGGGTCTCTGCTGTCAGCAGTGAGCCAGCTTCAGATCCTCTGTCGCCCTCTTTCTCTGCCCCTCCCCCTCTTGTGCGCACGCGCGCTCTCTCTCTCTCTCTCTCTCTCTTTCAAAATAAATAAACTTTAAAAGATAAACCAATTTTTAAAATAAATACAATTTTAAACAAATAAAAAGGGAGGGTCGGCTTCATTGGGGAGAAAGCTGGGCTCGCCCCTGGCGGGTGGCCCGGCGGCCCCGCACCGCCCTCGGCTTGCGAGCGGGACACCAGACAGAGGCCACCCCGCGTGTGCCAGGCTGACCCGTGGACACTTGGCTGGAGCCCAGGGAAGCCCGGGGATCGCAGAAATGGATAACAGTGATATAAATGTGGCGGGATCGACAGGGTCCCGCGTTTCGTCCAAAGACAGAAACAGGGATGGAAGCACGGAACAGAGACTGGCCGTGTGAGGAACGGCCCGCCTCCCGCTCCGAGGACGGGCTATTTATTTGCACAAGAACCCACACGGCTCTCTTTTCATCCCCTCTGGAGCACATGTCATGTCGCCAGGAATTTCATGGCTATTAAAAGCTGCAAAGGAAAAATCCTCTTAGAACTGCCTGTTCATAGCGACGGGCAGGCCGGTCCTCAGAGCAACGAGGTGGTGAAGCTGTGGGAGCCGTGACGGTCCCCAGAGGCCACTGCAGATGAACGCACACCCCGCCCCGCGGCCCAGCGGGGCCACTTCTGGGCCGCCCCGACCAGAAGACACACGCCAGAATGTTCGCGGCTGCCCTACCCAGTGCCCACCGACGGGAAGACGGAGAGGCGACTCAGGACGTATTCTCACCATGGAATATTCCACAGCAACGAACTCGAAATCCGACAGCCACAGACCCAGAAACATGATAACGATCAAGAGAAGCCGGGCACAGAGGCACGCACGCGATAGGACTCTGTGGCCATAAAGCCCGAATCAGAGAAAACCACTGCAGTGACAGGGTCAGCACGGCGGTCCTGGGAGGGGTCGTTGTGGGAACGGGACGGAGCAGGGACTCTGGGGGACTGTGGGGGCAGGGTCACGTTCCGTGCCTTCTCCTGGGAGCTGGTATCGCGGGGGTGCCCACCTGGTACCCATCCCTGGGTGTCGCGCTTTTCCGTATGTACATCCTACTCCGGTAAAAACTTAGTGCACGTTTAAAGCACGGTTTCTAAACGTGGCCTAGCTCTTGACCGAAGAGCTGGAAAATCACCCCAGGAGGAAGGACCTTCCCGAAGGACCCCTCGGAAGGCGGGGGCTGACGAGCCCAGGCGCAGAGCGGACGGTGCTCGGGCACGAGGCCACCGTGTCTCCTCCTTCTCGCCAGCCCAGGGCCCCGCGCCCAGAGGTGGTCAGTGAGGGCGCCACAAAGAAGGAATGCTTCTGAGCAAAACTCTGTGTGGAAGCCGCCCTGTGGCCCCGAGACAGGGGACAGGCTTTGCCGCCAGCCGCAGAGGCCCACGAGTCTGGGGCCAGAAGCAACCGTCCCAGATGGTCTCTGCAGAGTCCGGGACGGACCTGGACGTCCACACCTTCTCCTGATGATTCACCAAACGCTGGTGGGGTTGCAGCTGCAAGGGGTTTTGCAGATGTGAGCGAAGTCCCTCACCCGTTTGTTTTCAGTCACTCTAAGGGAGATTACCGTGGGTGGGCCCGGCTTAATCAGTAGCAAGGTCTTCATAAAAGGATGTAGGTCTTCCCCGAAGGAGACTCCAGACAGGCGCGGGGTCTGCCTTCCCTCCGGATCCTCCTTCCCGTCTGCCGCCTGAGGACCACAGCTGCGCCCAAGCCCATGGGACCCCGGCCTGCTCATCGCCGTCCTCCCCGGCCGCCTGGCCTGCCGTCAGTGGCCGTGCTCGGCCCCCACAGCCAACACCTGGTGATAAACCTGTCCCTCTTTCCATCCATGCATCCCTCCGCCCATCTGTATATCCCACGGCTGGATCTAGATATCTGGGCACATCGCTACTACACGTGTCTGTCCACCTGCGTGTCTATACCCTCTTCGGCTTCCCCGCCCGAGCCCGGACACCGACGCCTGTGTGTCCCCCCACCGACAGGTGCCAGCCCCAGGGTGATGGCTAAGCGCCCACCTGTTAGGCAGGCAGCCCTGGCCGGTTGTGTCACCTGTGACCTCCCAGGCTCCTCCCCTGCAAAATGGGACAATCGTAAAGCACCTTCCTCACCGTCACCGTGAGGATGAGAGACGTCAGCGCAGGTAGGGCGCCTGGAGAACGCCTGCACGCGGTAAGGACCGTGCGCCGATCAGCTCTGATTTCCTGCGCGGGACGGGGCTGAGAGGCGCGTCCGTGTCTCCCTCCGTGCCAGAGTGGGGGCTGGGCTCTACCTGTGCTCCCTAAATCTAGGTCCCTCAAGGGAAACCCTCCCTGCTACGGTTTCTGCGTGCCACGCACACTTGTTTGCTTCCCTGTTTCTTTTACTCGACTTCTTGTAACTCAAAACCTCCTTTAGAAGGGAAACTGCCCATCACCGGGAGCAAAGGGGATCCGGTCTCACCTTGGACGCGGGGAAGGCCTGCACGGAAGGCAGCACGAAGCCCCCCACCGGGCTACAACCCCCAAACCCGGGGGCTCTGAAAGACACACGATTTGGGTCTGGTTTTGGTTTTCTCTTGCTTCGTGCATTCAGCGCGTGCTCACCGGATGGTAAAACCTCGAGGTCGTTCGCTGTATTTATTCCAATCCCATGAAAATCGCGTCTCACTGAAGGGACAGAAACAGAAAGAGAGCCGTGAGCGAATGGATGGGAGCCCGTGCACCTGGCACAGGCTGAGGGCTGGGGAAGCCTCACGGGGGTTCGGGCGTCCCTGGCCTGGGCGTGCCAGCCGCCTCTCCTGCGACGGGCGCTGGGGCTCGGCCGGGAGCCGCCAGCATGTGACAGGGCGGAGGCTCACAGGCGGCGGCCGTGTTCTCCACGCGCTGCGTGTCGTAGGCATCAGGGTTCCTCGGTGCCAGAATACACTTCCCCAATTCAACAAGAAGACGTTTGTGTCTCCTTTCCGTGTAGCACGGGCCGCCGAGTCCAAAGACCCCCCCAACTCTGTCACCTGCTAAGCACGTACCCGGGCAAGTCACTGGGCCCGGCAGAGCGACCCTCCCACCCTGGACTCGCGCTCCACAACCAATACGCCCGCTGTTGTGATATGTGACAGCTCTCTTCGTGTCGCCGTCGGCCACAGCTACGCCCCCATGGGGACGGCAGTGCTGGCGGGGGGGAGAGAGGCCCCCGGGAGACCCCTACCAGGCTGGCTGCCACGGTGGCCCTTGGGGACCCTCCCTCTGGCCCTGCCCGGTCCCCTTCCTTCCCCGCCCCCCTCCGGACTCCCACGCGCGTGCTGGGAAGAGTCCAGAAACCCCCAGCATCTTCCGTGCTCCCTTCTTGTGCCAAACGAGGGCCCGCGGGGAGAGAGGAGCCTCAAGGCCGAGGGAGGGTGGTCATCCTGGACTTTGGAGGCCAGCAGTCCCTCTGAGATTCCGTAAGGACAGTGCTCGGCAACACAGCTCTGGAGTTCTAGGTGGTTTCCATGGCTCGGGACTTATAACCTTATTTTCTTTTTTCCCATGTAAATGCCTTGGCCCCCAGCCAGCCTCTGACCAGCAGCTTGTAATTATCCGCGTGTGGAGAAGGGCTTGCAGTGTCATGGGGAGCAGGGGCCGGAAGCCCAGGAGCTTTCCTGCTCCCCAGGCCACGAGGAAGCTCTGCAGGGGAGGGCAGGCCAGTCTGGGGGGACCTGGACGTGTTCTCAGAGCCACACCCACTCGATTCCCTTGTGCCTGGAAGTGCAGTCCATGAGGGCAAGGGAGGACCCGTCCCTCCCCCGGGACCGTATCAGTCAGCGCACCAGCTGCCGTAACAAACAGGACCCGTCCCTCCCCCGGGGACTGTATTAACCAGCGCACCAGCTGCCGTAACAAACAGGACCCATCCCTCCCCCGGGACCGTATTAACCAGCGCACCAGCTGCCGTAACAAACAGGACCCGTCCCTCCCCCGGGACCGGATCAGTCAGCGCACCAGCTGCTGTAACAAACAGGACCCGTCCCTCCCCCGCGACCAGATCAGTCAGCGCACCAGCTGCCGTAACAAACAGGACCCGTCCCTCCCCCGGGGACTGTATTAACCAGCGCACCAGCTGCCGTAACAAACAGGACCCGTCCCTCCCCCGGGACCGTATCAGTCAGCACACCAGCTGCTGTAACAAACAGGACCCGTCCCTCCCCTGGGACCATGTTAGCGCACCAGCTGCCGTAACAAATAGGCTCTGAAATTTCCACGGCATCACACAGCCAAAGTCCATTTTTCACTCTGGACGTAACCCAGGGTGGGTCAGCTTGGCATCACACACTCATTCAGGGACCCAGGCTCCTTCTACCCGTGGCTCCATGTCCCTGGGGGCATCCAATTTCCTCTCTGGGATGCTCCCTGTCCCGCCAGCAAATAAAGGAGAAGGTAGAGAAGGCACATTGTTCTTAACCATGGGGCCCGGAACGGCCCACATCATTTCTGCCTCGTTCCTGGGGCAGGAACAGGGCACCCGATCCCCCCTAGATGTAGGGGCTGAGGTGAGCCATCCTCCTACACCCAGGGAGGGGAGACCACACCTCTTGAGGCTGGCCTATGGCTGCTAGAAGACTCATGAAATACTGGCTGAGGTCGACTGCATGCAACCCCCAGCCAGCAGCAGTAGGACTTGCTTTGAGCACCCCGGGATGACGGTTCTGGGGACTCTGGAAGAGCCTTAGGCTGCTATTGCAAAGGCTCAAATATCTCTATAAGTGTAGAATGAAGAATACCCTCTTTGGCTCACCCCATCCAACAACAACACTCCCTCCTCATCTGTGAATTTATTCCTCACCCTATAGACCTTCCCCCTAGATTCTTGGGTGGCCCCAGGAAACAGCAGGCTCTTACTCTACTAACATCTATATTATAGGCAAGGGCTTTCAAATTGCATAAATGCTATTCACATAGCATTCTATTTGTGTGGAGAAATCTTGACAGTAACTCCATGCAAATCAAGAAAAGCTCTCTTGTGCAGTCAACAACCTGCACAACCGTGCCCGGCAATCCTGCCATAAGTTCTGTCATCTGCTCAGCCTTGGAGTGGGAATGGTGTGAGCCAGTCCTCAGCCCAACCATTGAATCACAGTGGGAAGGAAATGAGGTCATCTAATCTGGCGGTTTTGAAAGCTCCACTCCGTCTCCCTCTAATTCTCTAAAACCACTGGTCCAGTCCAACCTCCTCAATTTCCTACAGAGGCTCTGAAGTTCAGATGGACCTGGGACTTTCCCAAGGTCACAGAGCCCTGTGATTGGTTAAAATCAGACAGCACATCGGTTTCAAACTCCCAGTCTGGCCATCTGGACCAGCACTGCTCCCCCACCCAAAATAAGGGTACTTCTAAGTACAAGGGTACTTCTAAGCTCTCTAGCTGCCATATTTTAAAAAGGAAAAAAATGCAAATAAAAAAGAGGGGCGAACATTAATTTTAATAATATATGTTCTTTAACCCAAAACATCAACATGTAACGTAAGTTAAAAATATAATAACGTACTTCATGTACCGCATTTCATACTAAGTCTACAAAACCTGGCGTCATTTTACACGTAACACGTCCTAATTTGGCTGCTAAATCTTCACCTAAAATACTTGATCTGTATTTAGAGTTCATAAAATTTATACTTGGAAAGGTAGGTTCATATCCCAAGTTGACACAAACACGCTTTGGCGTTTCCTTAACAACTGAATCGGGGATCTGTGTTCACGTTAAAATTAATTAAAATGAAATAAAATGGACGTCTCAGCCCCTGGCTCACACAGGCCACATGACAAGTGCTTGGGGCTCCTGGAGACCGTGAAGAGGGGTTCAGCTCCGGAACTAGGACCAAATCTACCCTGAGCCCTGGGAGCCTTCGTTACAAGAAAAATACGTTCGGGGCGCCTGAGTGGCTCAGTCGGTTGAGTGTCCGCCTTCGGCTCAGCTCATGATCTCGCAGTTCCTGAGTTCGAGCCCCGCGTCGGGCTCTGTGCTGACAGCTCGGAGCCTGGAGCCCGCTTCGGATTCTGTGTCTCCTTCTCTCTCTGCCCCTCCCCAACTCACGCGCTCTCTCTCTCTCTCTCTCTCTCTCTCTCTCTCTCTCTAATAATACAATAAATAAACGTTAAAAAAAATTTTTTTTTCAACGTTTATTTATTTTTGGGACAGAGAGAGACAGAGCATGAACGGGGGAGGGGCAGAGAGAGAGGGAGACACAGAATCGGAAACAGGCTCCAGGCTCTGAGCCATCAGCCCAGAGCCCGACGCGGGGCTCGAACTCACGGACCGCGAGATCGTGACCTGGCTGAAGTCGGACACTTAACTGACTGCGCCACCCAGGCGCCCCAAAAATTTTTTTAATTAAAAAAAAAAAGAAAGAACAAACTGTGAGGATGACCTCTTCCCCAGGCGCATCGGAGAAAGAAGCGATCATGCTGGGAACATAACAGGGGCTCGGAGAGCACTCATCATTCTCCCTCTCCTGCGGTCCCGCCCCTGGTTTCCCAGGGCTCCCGTCTGACACATGGCGGCATCGTGCGGCCTCTCGGGCTCCCACAGCCGAGTCTTCAGCAAGAACAGGGGCCACCAGTGTGCCTGGGGACACCCTAGACGAGGCCTGGACGCGGAACCCGGTTGATGGCGAGGACCGGAGGTAGAGCCAGTGCCCCGTGGCTGCGGACGGTCTGGTTGCGGCTATGGGGCCTCGGGGGGTGGGTCCCACGTCGCCTACTACTCCTTTCCTAGGGGTCCTGCCCCAGGGCCACCAGCTGGGAGCTTAAAACAATGGAAACACGTCCTCTCCCAGCTCTGGGAGCAGGAGTCTGCATCCGGGTATTGCCGGGGCCGGTTCCTTCTCAAAGGCTCTCAGGGAGGATCCTTCCTGCCTCTTCCAGCCCCAGGTGCTGCCGGCCATCCTCAGCGTTCCCGGGCTTGTAGGTGCACCGCCCGGACGCCCGCACCTGTCTCTACACGGCCATTGTCCCTCGGTGTGTGTCTGTACCCAGTGTCCCTCTCCTTGTAGGGGACTTAGGACCCACTCTAGTCCAGGCCCAGCTCATCTCAGCTTTGTTACATCTACAAAGACCCAATGTGCCCAAAGGGCACGTTCACAGGCACAGGGCGTGGGGGGCGGTGAGGACTTGCTCACATCTTTGGGGGGACCCAACTATGGTGCTTTATAACCACCGAATTTCAGTCCACCTCGGAGGCTTGTGTCTCTGCGGTGCAGACAGAAAACAGACCAGGAGTGGTGGGAACCTGGCACTCTAAGCTGGTCCTCCCCAAGCCTGGGCTCCCAATCCGCTCCCTCCACCAGGCCCTTCTGGAATCTGTCGGGCTCTTCCAGCTCAGAAACTGGGACAATGCTCCGTAAAACCCCAGCCGACCCGTTCGGGTTGGAGCCTCCCCACTTAAGTGACCCAGGGTGACAATTCTGATTGATTACGACCACTTTCCTGGGGACTCGACCAGGATTCTGGAAAAGGCAACTTGATATTTCTCTGTTCCTTCCAACCCCAATGAACCTGGAGCACAAAGTGGAAAACTCCAGACACAGCGTGTAAAAATGGATTTTCCCCTAATTAGCCAATGAGGGGAAGGCCAGGGGCAGCCTGTCTTACTCCCGCAGAGGGACACCCCCACCTTCTGGAGCCCCTCCAGCCCCTACCTGGCCCCCACGCTGCTCGGCCCCGTGCCGAGAGGCAGACGAGATCAGGCAGAGGCCGCACACAAGCACCCAGTGGATGTGCACGTCCGGGACAGCCACCTCGGGGACCACACGGGCCCTGCACCGAGAAGCAGAAGGGCCCTGGAAATGTCCACAAGATCCGTCCTCCAGCCTGGCCAGATGGGCTCTGGGGCGAGCGCGGGTGCCAGCGGGGGGCCCCTCCAGGCGGCGACGGGGCGAGGGCCAGCTCCTGGGAGAGGCTGGCAGCCCAGAGCTGAAGGCTGTCCCCAGGTGACAGCGGGGGCACGGCTTCTCCAGATGCAGCCACAGCCTTCGTCTGGGGAGGATGAGGCTTTGATCACAGCCCTGTGTCTGGAGCCCGACCATTTTCCTGCATCTCATTACGGGAGCGCGGGGCTGCCAGCACATGAGACAAGCCTGGCATTCTCTCTTTGACCTAATAAAGCCTTTCTGAATTGCTCTGCTCGTTCCTGGGGAAATGAGGAGGCCTGCTCCAATTACTGCCATAAGAAAAGCCTCTTAGAAAATGCCGGAGCGCGGGCAAAGGAAGGCTCCTCCTGCCTGCCTGGGAGCAGGGCTCGGAAATCCCAGGCGCCTTCTCCAAACAGCCCCTGACAGGAACCTGTGTGGCGCGTCGGGCTCTCTGGGAGAAGGTGGGGGCCTCTGGGGGCCTCCGAGGGCCCTGTTTTCCTCCCGCAGGATAGGGGGGCTCTTGTCTGCAAATTGGCAGGTGAAATTGAGCATTAAGGAAAAGTCAGCCTGGCCAGGTCAGGGTGGAGGCAGAAAGAATTTGGGTTTGGTAGGAAAGATGGCAAAATACAGTGGGGGTGGGGGGGGGAGAGAGAGAGAGAGAGAGACTTTCACAAGGTGCTGGGTCTCTGAATCACAACGAGGCAGCCTTGCAGGACTCGGTCAGAGACTGTCCAGTCTGGGTTTGGAAAATGGTGGGATTGATTAGGTTGCTGTTCAGAGACCTTCACCTCCCGCCCTTACCTCCGACTCAGGAGAAAGGGACTCTAGAAATCGTTGAGCCGGGTGTCGCAGGCGGCCGACCCCTGGTTGGCAGGAGATTTCGGGAATCCAGGGAAAAGGGAAGGGAGGGAAAGGAGTGGAAGAAGCTGGGTGAGGAGACCCTATCCAGGAGAGGCCCCAGTTGTCTCCATGGAGAGCAGGACAGATGGGGTCACCCCCCCCCCAAGAGCTGTCCCCTGGGGGAGCAAGAGTTCCTAGCCTCTAAACCCCCAGGCTGATCAGACCCTGGATATGAGCTGTCTCCTGCTGCGGCAAAACGGTAGAAAATTACACAAACAACTGCACACATTGGTCTAAGACTGAGCTCAGAGATGCAATTATACGTCAGATTTTCTTAAGCAGCGGATTTTTCTAATGAGCTTATGTTCATAATTTTGGTGGAGCGTTGGTGTTCTTCTTTTTAGGATAACGGCCTAATTTGCTCTGCAGTGTCAGTCCCCTTGAAGCAGATTCACTTTTCCGAGCACAGCTTATCTGCCTCCAACTGTACCCATGCCAGACATCGCGAATCAATCACAGAACACACGAGTCCCCATGCCAGACATCGCGAATCAATCACAGAACACACGAGCCTCCCTCCGACGACAGCCCTTCCATCGTGACCCTCTTTGTGCCTGAAGCTCGCTCCCTCCCTCTCCCCTCCCGAGGCTAGGTCTCAGTTCATGTTCGCCTCCAAAACTACTGTCCTGGCCGTCACCCTCTCGGGACCAGCTGTCTCTGCCCGTGCCCACCCGATTACAGCACCGCACGGGTCTGCTCGCTTTCTGTCCTTCCCGCCAAGTGTGAGGTTCATCAGAGCACGGGTTAATGTCCCGTTCACCGCGACCCCAGGGCCTGGCACAAGGCCCCACGTACCGGGGAACGCGTGGTGAGCATTGCAGACGTGTCCCCAGATCCCTTCCATCCTGCCTCGTCGTGACATAGACACAGGTGAGGAGGAGGGGCCGAGCCTTCCCCAAGGTTCAGGTGTGAGTCCTCGTCAGAGAAATCAGCCCAGGTAAGTCAGACCTAAAACACACACAGCATTTCATTCCTCTGGCCAGAAGGACTGGTCCCCGAATGGACACGTGATCCATCTGGGACCAACAAGATGTGATGGGGCACTTGCTGGAAGCTTCTGGGTTCAAAGAAGAGTCCATTCTTAGGAACAAGCTCTATCTCCTTACGAACGGAGTGGTTATAGAGGTGATGCCTGGAACTTTTGCAGCCCGGAGCGCTTAATAGATGCCAGGCTTGGTAAATGTCAACAACTCTATGAAGCGGGTACTATGGCCATAGCCCTTTACGGGTGAGAAAACCAAGGCCCAGAGAGGCTAAGGGACTGGCCTGACGTCACAGAGCCGATGGGCGGCGGAGCCTGGGTCTGAACTCAGGAGGCCTGTGGCCCCAGAGTCGGAACACTGAACCGCCTATCGTGTCACGACGATCGTGTGCATTTGCCACGTCAGGACATTCTACCTGGGATATCTCACCGGACGTCAGAGCAACCCCACAAAATAGCATTACATCCCGCTTGACGGATGGCAGAGCCGTCTCTGAAAACCAGGGGAAATGCTACATCCGTGGACGGGTGGATGAAGACGGGAGGCCGGACCCGTCGAGTGGCCCTGACTCGATCCCCGTGCTCCCGGCCAAGACCGGGCTCGGGAAGTTCCCGTCGCCCCTGGAGCAGGCCCTTGGGACCGAGAGCCTCATCCTGTCTGGGATCGCCGAGGGCCGCCCTGGGCACCGAGTTCCCAGTAGCTTCAAAGGGAGCCCAGAGCCAGCCGAGGTCCCAGGGGGCGCGGACAGCAGGAACGCCCGCCTGGCCCCCGCCGCTGTCGACGCGCCCCGCTGTCAGACGTCAGAAGCGCGAGGCGGCTTTGGTCTCGGCCGTCGGCGGATGCGACCAGGGCAGCGCGGAGCCAAGCGCTTCTGGGAACCGTGCCGGCATTTCCTCGTTCCGTCAGCTCGGCCGAAGCGCCCCAGAAACCACATGCAGAACAAAGTCTCCGGGGCTCTGTCTGGAAGGCGAGAGGATTAGGGGGGAGAGGACGGCGTGCCGCTGGGGAGCCTCCCCAGGGCCTGGGAACCTCTCCAGGCCTCCCCTGAGCCGACCGGCTCCCCCGGGATGGCTCGGGGCCTCGCGCTGCGGGAATCACAACCGGCAGGCGGCAGGGGCCGCCCGTGTCCTGAGCCGGGACTCGCCAGCCAGGGGTGCGGGCCCTCACGGGCCTGGTCTGAGCCCCTCAGACGCCCCGGGGTAAGGACCTCGCCGTCCCTCTTTCGCACATGGGCTAAACAAGGCTTGGGAGCCTGGCGGGCGACGGGGCCGGGTGCCAACGAGTCCGCTGCGCCCCAAGGGCCGCGCTGGGATTCTCACGTGCTTCTGTTTGCCTTGTTTTCACAGATAGCGTGGTACAAAAACAAGAAAACAGAGGCAGTGTCGTGGAGAGTCTCTGCGTCTCTTACAGATGAGGAGACTGAGGCCCAGGGACGCGAGTGACTTTCCCGAGGGCTCCACCCGCTCTCAGCCGGGACAGGAGCCACTGGGGCTGGAATCAGAGACTCAGATAACTTCGAGGTGCTCGTGGCCGAGGCTGGGCTGGATGGAGGGAAGCAGTGAGGGGGTTGTGCGGGTTGCCGTGGGGGGTCAGGAGGACGTGAGCGAGCACGGGGACCAGCTGGCCGTCCGACCTGCCACCAAAGGCCCGCTCAGAAAGGCTGTCACGGACCTGAGCCCCGACACCCCCACGTGGAGGTGGGAGTCAGCCAGGTCCATCGGGACCACCCTAGTCACCAGCCTCTGTCCCCAAGCCCTGCTGCCCAGCCAGCAACCTACTCAGATGGGAGGGAGGCTCCGGGTGGGGGAGGGGGTCTGGAGGCCTGGGGGGAGGCTCCTGGGTGGGGATCCGGGGAGACCCCGGGCCAGGCTCTCAGGAAGAGGACAGGGAAGGCAGCCAGGATGCACGCTCGAGTGCACACAGCCCCCGAAGGGCGGACACACACCCGCCCGTGTTCTCTGCGCTCCCACAACCCAGGCGCCCACTGGCTCCCCGGGCGGGTCGGGACGAGGGTCTGGGGATGGTGGGCACACACAGCCGGGTAGGCTGCTCCCCTCCCCAGACCGGGAGCCCCTGCTGCGTCAGGTGCCCTCCCGGTGCCCGGGGGGAGGCTGGCTGCCACCGTCTCTGCCCGCCCCGTCTGCCCTTCTCCTTGTCCCGTCTCCGGGTGTCCCCGAGACCCCGGCTCCAAGTTGGCTCCCCTGCATCCCTGTGGGTGCGCCTCTCGCTCCACCTGCTTCTGTTCTCAGTCCTTCTCCCCCCACCTCTGCTCTGTCTCTCTCTCTCTCTGTGGCTTGCTCTGTCTCTCCCTCCCCACCCCAGGGGCTTCTCCCACGGACATTTCCGGGACAACCCTCTCCCAAACCCCACAAGCGACGCACTCTCGTGGCCTCAGAGCCCCGCTCAGAGCCACACGCCTGGGACCAGAGGCGGCCAGGAGACGGGTGTGCGGGCCTGGGGCAGGGTGGGTGGGGGCTCCGTTGTGGGGGCTGCAGGAGGCAGAGATCAGCCGGCCCCTTCCCCGTCACCCTCCGAGTGGGCTGGGGGAGACCTCTGCAGAGGTTTGCATCTCGTCAGTGGCCTCCCCCGCCCCCGGGGGCTCCAGGGAGCAGCCTTCCTGAGCGCCCCCGGAACGTGTGGGGGGACGGGCTCGGTTCTCCTGGAGACAGACGTGCCCAGGATGGGTCTGAACCCATCTAACCTGCTTCTCCCTTCTTCCAGAACATGCTTTGTCCACTTCAGGAATCCTGGACCTCCTGAGGTCTGCCTGGAGGTGGGGTCAGCAGCGCCCCCAGCCCGGCCTCTGGGAAAGCCCTGGGGCTGTGGAGCTGGGGAGCAGCTCAGGGGCAGAGACAGACAGGGGTGGGAGGCGGGAGGGAGGACGGGAGGAAGGTCCGGGGCGCCCCGAAAGCCAAGAAGCAGGCGGCTCGCCCCACGCGGCACAGGAAGACGGTGGTGACCGAGGCCAGCCCCGGGCTTGGGAACACGTGCCTGCTACCAGCTGGCTGTGTGACCGTAGCTTCTAGAATCTTTACACAAGAACTGACGGAGCCTCCGCTTCCTCCCAGGAGCACAGGGTCTAGAGGCAAACGCGGCCGAGGAGACAGCTGCCCAAGCTTCAGACACACGGGCCTGGACTCTGGGTTCCAGTCCCCACCCTGCCACCTGCTGGCTGTGTGACCTGGGGCAGAGGACTCAACCTCTCTGTGCCGTGGTTTCCTTACCCAGAAACCACGACTAATAATCCGCAGCATGGGTTTGTCAGGAGAACGACACGAATCGATACGTGGAAGGCGACTACGAGCTCCCCTGCTGGACCACCTGCCAGGAGGCGCTGCGCAGGGCGCCTTCCTGCCAGTCACCCCACGTCACTCAGATCGGCCGTGAAGAAGCAATCGGACAAACCCGAACTGGGGGACGGCCTGCAGCGTAAGCCCCTGCCCTGTGCAGAAGGCGAGCCCACGGTCACGGTGAGAACGCGCAGCCCTCCAGCCCCACGTGCTCAGCCGCCGAGTGCCACGCGGGGTCCTGATCCTGAGGGGGAGCCCTTGTCAGGCAAGCACTTCTGGGCCGTCTGGTGGCCGGGGACCGAGGGCTGATGGCGGGGACACGGACAGCTCCCTTGCCCGGCGCTGGCGGCTCTTTCGTAGGTGTGAGATGATGTCACGTTTTAAAAAAGTAAACGAACAGGTTAAAAAATGATAGAGCCGTACCCGCAACCCACAATAATGGCAGTAAAACCCGGAGCGAGATCAGCAAACGTTCCGGAGCGTCAAGGACCTGTTGGGAGCCCCCCGCCCCCCCCCCCCCCCCCCCGCCAGACTTTCTTCCCGATGAAGCAGACTTCTGTCCCCCAAGTGAGCCCGTGTGTTTAGGGCTCAGCCCCGCCTGCCTCTCCATCTGGGAAACTTTCTCGTGCTAGGGAGACCCAGAGCTGTGGCCTCAGGTAGGCAGCCTGAGCAACTCTCTCTCTCTCTCTGAGCCTCAGTTTCCTCATCTGAAAGCGACCCGCAAGTGACAGCAATGACACGGGGCAAATGTTCAAAAAGGCAACAGAAAGTAGCCCCGTGTGAGGCTGTTTCTAGGAACCATTTTCACGTCCTTCCTCCAAGGCCAGGGTTCTTGTCCCCTACCCCTTTGCTTCCTTTCAAACACGGGCCTCCAGGCCAGCAGGCTCCTGGGCCGGATGCAGGCCACCTCCAGGCTGGACAGGGTCCCCTGGAGCCACTGAGCTCAATTCGAGGCCTGGGGGGGAAGTGGGGCCATAAACCTCCCCCAGCCCAGTGACAGGATGTCACGGGAGATCAAACCGTTATCAGAATCAAAGCCGCCCAGCTGATGGATGAGACTCCAGGATCCAGGGGCCCAGGCGGCCAGCCCCTCGCTGTCATGGGGCTCCGAGAGCTGCAGCCCCCTTGCCAGAAGGCTCGGTACACTTTAATTTGGGCCAGAAGGTGACTTATGGCCTCCCGGGGAAGATGCTTATCTCTCTCCGCAGGCAGGGAGGGGACCGAGGTGTCAGCAGGCCTGGAGAGGCCGAGCCGGGAGGGAAGGACCAGGCTGCCGGCCAGGGCCTCCCGTCCCCACCCTCTCCTCCGGGCTAGTCCCGACAGCTGGAGCCCCACATGGCTTTCAAACGGCCCAGAGCTCACATTTTGTCCACAGCCGACAGATGTACCAGCCCAGAGCACTTCTCCCAGGAGGCCCCGGGGGGAGAGGTGGGAGTTGGCACCCTGACCTCATGCGCAGGGTCAGAAGATTCCAGAAGGGCCAGGCCGGTCTGCAAGCTACATAAAGCCCCAGCCTCAGGGGGGCCCCTGAAGGTTCACAGAGCTGTCAGGGTGTGATGTCGACCATGTCAGGGTCCCGGAAGCTCAGCCAGAACCCGGAGATGAAAGGAACTCAGCAGTCACTGCTGGAAGCGCCAGAAGAATTCTGGCGTGGTCTATGCCGTTCGGCCGCCTGGGTTCGAATCCTGACTCCGGTGGTGCTCCTGCCTCCGTCAAACAAGACGGGCAAAGGGGCGTCCTTCAAAGGGTCACCCTTCCGACTCCCTGAGCCGCTGCTGTGCCCGGCACGTGCCCGAGATCGCTTTATTGTTATTAATATCAGGGTATGGACCTAATACGCCCCCCCCCCCCCCGGCTCTGCTTCTTGGAAAGACCCCGGGCCCTGCAGGGCCACACTGCGCCCCCTGCAGGCTCCTCCCAGTATTGGCAGCCCGTGTAGACGCTGCCCCGCGTAGAGTGGAGAGGATCGCGGTGCTGCCCCGTCACGTGCGCGAGAATGCCACGTCACGTGCGCGAGAAGCTTCCCCACGCCGTGCGTGTGCGTCGGGTCCCCGGGCCCCGCAGCCCCGTGCTCCAAGACTGAGACCCTCCGGTCAGTGTCGCGGGCCACCCCCACCCCCACCCCCCACCGGGCGGCACGCGGCCTGTGCTTCCCCTTGTTTAACGGGGAGGGAGCGAATGGGTAACAGAGAAAACAGGAAACCCTGTGGAGACACATGGCGGGGGACGGACGAGCAGGACAAGACCGGGCAGGCCGGAGACGCCGATCTTCAGCGCGCCGGGGATGGAACAGGGACTCTGGACACCGGGAGGCCCGGGCTCCAACGGTCCTCTGCCCCCCACTCGCCGTGTGGCCCCAGCACAAGACGCCCCGTTCTGGGAGCCCCTGGTTTCCGTGCGCAAAAACAGTCCGCAGTTTCTCCCTCGTGCGCTGCCACGTGAGCTCCCCTAGCCCGGGGCGTGTCCACCCGAGGCGGTGGCGACGAGAAGGGCGGGCGCGGGGAGCCCATCCGGCCGGCGGCCTTCCGGGTGCCGCCCCCCCCCCCCCGGGGACATCTTCAACGTACCAGCTCCAGGACGCGCAGTGGGAACCGGCCGACGGCGGGCTGGGCAGGGAAGGCGGAGGCGGGCCCAGAACTCGTCCGTAGCGGAAGGCCGCGGAGGACGGTTCTCCGGACGCCGTGTGTGCGCCACGCCCTTGCGCGCCGCGTGGGTCCCTGTCCGGGGTCCACCTCGGGAGGCTGGGGCGGGCGGGGGGGGGGTCCGCTCGCCCGGGGTCCGCACGGAACCTTGGGCAGAAGCAGGGTCCGAGCACGCACCCGCCTGGCGCGGAGGCCTGGTTCTTCTGCCACCCGGGACGGACCCTGTACTCGGGCCTTTGCGGGAGTCGTCAGCTGGAGCCACGCCCCGAGGGGGCACACGTCTGCTTCACAATTCCAGATCACCATGGTGGGCAGCGTGCGTGTGTCCCGGGGGCCTGCTATCCTCGGAGAGGCTGCGTCCCCTGTCTGGGGTGGGGTGGGGGGGGGCGCCTTGACCCCCCTGACAAGGACGGGGGTGGGGGGGAGGGGGTCTTTAAGAGGCAATACTGGGCCTGGGGCAGATAAGGACCAGTTGAATGCAGGTGATTATAGAATGTAACTTGGCCACATCTGACCTCAAAACCGGGGGAAGCTGGGCAGACCACAGCCCCCATGATTCGTCTTTGGAACTCCGGCTCTGGGATCATGGGATCTGTCAACGAGAAAGGATATTCGATCTGCAAACGTCCGATTCAGGCGACACGTCCCGGGGTGGCAGGGAGGCGGGCTGCGCTTTGGGGAAGCGCGTCCTCTTAATTCTTCTGGGTGCGTGAGTTCCCCCGAGGGTCTTTTCTTCTGTGACCCTGCCGCCTTCTCACATTGTTCTGTTTTTCTGACAACAGCCGGTTGCCCAGGCAACCCCCCGGGGAGCCCGAGTCAGACCCACGTCTTCCCTGCGGGGAAGTTGAGCCCTTAACCCATCTCTGCATCCTCCACCAGCCGCCTCTTGGCGTGACCTCAGAACACGCGCGCCAAACCCCAGGCAAAGAGCTCCCCTTCCCTGCGGGGACCCTTCCCGGGCGCTGAGCCCAGCGGCAAGAGGCAGCTGGGCTGGGACCCGGAGCCAGCGTGGCCCCGAGACCTCACGCCCTCCCAACCCTTCCTAACAAACATACACAAAGTGCCCAGGTCCGTGGTGCGGAGCGGCCCACGCAAACAGCACCCAGCGAGAAGCAGAGCGTCCCCCGCCAGAACGCCCTCCGCCTCCCCTCGTGGGCACCCCGTCCCCCCACGTCCAAAAGGGCAGCCGTTCTCCTGACTTCCAACCAGCACAGCTTTCTTCTGCCTGTTGCTGAACTTGATACAGACCGAGTGGCACAGCGTGTGCCCCCGGGGGGGCGGGCACCGGGCCGCCATCACGTGGGTGAAGCCACACACGTGCTCACGCTCCGAATCGCGTGGCCGGCTGGCTAGTCCGACCCTCTGGTCTTTACGGGTGAGAGAGCACAGAGGCCCAGAGCGGGAACGTGCCTTGCCCGAGGTCACACAGCAAGGCTAGCAGCCCGGTCTTCAGACTCCACATGCGTTCAGTGGGCTTTCCCTGACCCCAAACTGCTGGGGGGCCGTGGATCTCGAAGCGTGGCCAGGGGACCGGCGGCATCGACGTCACCCCGGACGCTTGTTAAAATGCGCATCTCCAGGTGCTGCCTCGCACCTGCGGAATCCGAATCCCGGAGGAAGAGGCGCGGGGCTCTGCCTTTTGGCCAGCGGGTCGGGGGTTTCCTGGGCTCAGGGAATCCCTGCGAACCCCGAAGGAGCACCGTGCAGTTCTCCGTTTTAGCCACTAGGGGGAGCCAGCGCCCCAGAGACACAGCCTCGCGCCCTCCAGCGAGCCCCAAACAGCGAGTTTCACCTGGCGGCTCCGGGGAGAGGCTCACGGGACGTGACACCAGTCGGCAGTGTTCAGGGAAAAGTACTTTTGTTAACACGGGAGGCAGGAGACCTCGGTCCCCATACCACGGGTCCCTCCTCGGCCCCAAGCATCCCACCTGTGGCCCCAAGTGGCCGTGGCCTCGGCAGTGTCCTTCGCTTCTGTGAGCTCCAGATTCCACACACACACACCCCCCCACCCCCCGTCCGCAAGGCAGGGCTGTCGCACCCTCGTGGCCTCTGAGTCCCCACCCCCGGCCTGGATAGTTCACAAGACGTCCACTGACGTCCTTAAGACATTAGGAAACGCGAGGCAGTGTTGTCACACTGTGTGACTGGAGGGTTCTGTGCCTACGTGTGAGGTCCAGAACTGTGGCAGCCACCTTGGGCCCATGAGATCCCCAAGGCAAACATCATGAGGACGGTAATGCTAAAAACGGAGCCGAGCCTGGAGCTTCCCTCCCTCGGACCCTCTAGCGAGGCAAGTTAGTAAACCTCCTGACGGCTCACTCCAGCCGGGACTCCCCCGAGTCCACAGCGGGTCAAGGTGTGGGGCGCGAAGGAGCTGCCCGGGAGGTGGGTTTCTACGTAGTCACGCAGGGGCCCCTTCTGCGTCACACCAGCATGCCACCCGCTGCTTCGGTAAATCAAAGGAGGTTCCTAGCGCCGCGCAGCCCGCGGCTGGCCTGTCTGTAACGGACACCGTCTCCTCCCGCGGGTTCCGCCACCCCCTGCGTGCAGCCAGGAAGCTCCCACCTAGAGCCGCCGGCGTCCTACGCGGAGGGCTGCCCGCCCCGGCCCACGGTGCAGTGAGGGAGCCGAGGCACGGGTACAGGCACCTCGTCCTCACCGCCGGCCGCCTAAAGCTACGTGATTACACGTAGTTGTCATGTATTTTTGTTTTCCACTCTTTCCTATCAATTGAGCACGTATGGATACACACACTGTCTTTTCACGGGGGCAACTATCGCGGGGGACACAAGCTCAGAAGCCCGCATCCATCCCTCATAAACCTCATCTGTAACGAGGAGACTGAGGCTCAAAGAGCTCCCCTGCCCGAGGACGTGCGGTGAGAGCGCCCCGGCTGAGGTCGCCTCTCCTCCGAGTTATGTCACGTCAGGTCGGCGAGCCACGTGCTGAGAAGGCGGGCTCAGGGCCCTGCATTCACGTGCTTCCCAGGTAGGAAGGAGAGAGAGCGCGAGAATCCGGGGAATAACTATCCCGGTGTGTGAAGACGGAGCCCAGTCCCTCCATGCCGCTGGCGCTGTTTCCGAAGACGCCCGACCGAGGCTCCCTCTGAAGGGCGATTATCTGGTTGCAAAACTGGGATCAGCTCTCCCCCGAAATAACAGCCTTGGTCTCCTTGAGCGGAACTGAGGGGCAATCCCGACTACGGTCAGAGGCCCTGTACTGCTCCCCGCTGACCCGCTTGTGATCAGGGCAGGGGTCAGAATCCCCAGGATGACCTCAGTCCACCCTCCGAACATCACAGCTCCTAAGAACCTGATTACTTCTCCCGCTGTCCCACCCCCGGCCCCACGGGGCCCCTAAACCCTTCGCTTAGGAGCGACACACAGCCTAAGATTTAGAAAGGCACAGAGCAAAACTGGGCTAATGACATAAGCCGTGATCGTTGCCCTTACCGGTACTCACGCCAGCCCCGCCCCACGTGCCTCGGCCATCTCGTCACTCTTCTCAGCCTCCCGAGGCCTCTGCCCACCCCCCACCCCAGCCCCAGGGGCCTGTACTCCCAAGCCATGGTGGCCTCCATGAGCTGCACTCGGCGTCCCCCGCCCCCCCCCCCCGTCATCACTGGGGTTGTAAGGTCACCCGCCGTAGAAACTTGCAAATCACTCTACTGCGGGGCTCTCCAGACATCAGGGGAGGCTCCCGTGGAGCTTGGAAGACCCCGAGCCCCCGGCCCGCACCCCGGGAAGGTTGAAGGAGAGCCTCCAGGGATGGGTCAATGGTTGGTGAACGTCCCAGACGGTTCCACCGTGCAGCCCGTGTCCTAGACGAGCGCGTAAGGGCAGGGCCGTCTGTTAAAAGTCTCCGTGGGTCACCGTGACCGAGGTAAAAAAAGAGACAAAATGAATTAATTTTAACAGTCTGTTCTATGCCCCCTGATATATCCAAAATGTTATCCTTTTAACATGTAACCCGGCATGGAAACATTTACTAGCAAGGCGTTTTAAGTCAGTCTTCTCTACGAAGTTTTGGAAATCAGCTGCGGATTTCAGACTTGGGGGCGATCTCAGTTCAGGCTCACACGTGGCTACCACATTGCACGCCCACCTGGCCAGATGGGCAAATCCCCACTCTGCAGATGGAGAAACTGAGACACCGGGAGGGGAAGGGCCTAGCCCCGGCCCCGCAGCTGGGGGCAGCAAAGGGGAGGCAGACACAGGTGTCCCGGCCCCGCCCGGGGCCCCCTCTCCTCCCACACGCAGCTCCAGGTGGTTCCTGGCCGCATGCCCTATCTGGGGACTCCCCCAGGACGTGGGAGGGCACGGTGGAGAGCAAGCCCCCCGGTTCCCGCACCCCGGAGACAGAGCCATCCCCCGGGCGGGGTGGCTGAGAGCCATGCCGCACACCGGGAGGACTTCTCCGCTGTCCGTAGTCACCCTTCCGGCCGCCCTCGCAGGGCAGTGGCGGGCACTTGGGGCTCTTCACACCTCGCCCGGCACGGCGCCCAGGAAACCGCAGGGGCACGGGGCAGGGGCGTCTCCAGAAACCGCTGAGTGCAGACAATCCGTAGGACGGAAGTTTCCAGGGGTCCCGGCATCGTGGCCACCGCGCAGGGGCCACTCGGTCCCCGTGGCCTGCCCGGCCCCTCCTGGTGGCTTTCCTCGACAGAACCCCTTCCAGTTCTTGGGGACTCTCGGTGGCCCACCCCCGTCACCGCTGTACTCTTTCTACCGTCAGGGTACGGCTTGCGCATACGTGAGTCTTTCCCCACCAAAGGGAAGGTGCAGCAGGGGGCCGGATCTCCCGCCGAGGCCCCGCGCCCGGGACAGGGGGGCCTGACGCCCAGCCGCTCCGCCACAGCCCGTAAATGACCCCATTCACCAGGTCCGGGCTTCGGGAACCCGGAGACGTGCGCGTGGTGTCTTTAGCGTGGGGACTAACCCGGGTGCAGGTTTGAGGGGGAGAAGGCCGCCGTGCCATTTCCGCCACCAGATTCACGGGTTGGTGTCCGTCCGCTCAGGGGTGGCAAGGCGTGTCACCCCTGCCAGCTTAGAGCACCCCCGGGGGCCCGTGGCGATGACGAATCCTGTGCAGTAACGAAGCATCCAGGAAAAGGGGCCTCACTTCCCACCCAAGTGGAGGGACAGTGTGACTTCTTTTCTTTCTTTCTTTCTTTTTCTTCTTTCTTTCTTTCTTCCTTTCCTTTCTTTCTTTCTTTCTTTCTTTCTTTCTTTCTTTCTTTCTCTCTCTCTCTCTCTCTCTCATCTCTCTCTCCTCTCTCTCTCTCTCTCTTTTTTGAGAGACACAGAGCACAAGCAGGGGAGGGGCAGAGAGGGAGACAGAATCCGAAGCAGGCTCCAGGCTCCGAGCTGTCAGCACAGAGCCCGACACGGGGCTCGAACTCACGGACCGTGAGACCCTGACCTGAGCTGAAGTCGGACGCTCAGCCGACGGAGCCCCCCGGGCGCCCCTATGATTTCCTTCTTCACGGAGCAGCTAGCGCTTGGGTGTATTATGGGCGCCTGCCCCCCCATAGATCTCCTTCTCGGCTCGTCCTGCCTGGGGTCTGCCTCCTGGAGGGGCCCGATGCACATAGTAGGGCCGGAACAGCCCGGGTGTTACTCAAGGCGGGGGACGGGCCCCTTTTCCCCGTGTGGGCAGGAGCCGAGGCTCCAGCACTTTCTCAAGGAAACACTCTGAAGCCTTGTCATCCTGTCTGAAACTTCAGAAGCGTGTTCAGAAAACACACGCTCCGTGGCGTTGGTGCTGGGAGAGCCCTTAGCCAAACCGTGGCCCCGGGGCATGACGGGAGCAGGCCCAGGTGCCGTGGGGAGAAGGACGTTGGCCGTGACTCTCGTCGGGGAGCACGCACCCCAGACCAGAAGCACATTGAAACCAACTTCTTATATAACTCAGCCCATTCTTCCTCATCTTTGTGGTCAGTTTTCTAGAACCCACCAGCAACTTTTTGGTTCACCTTCTGGTTTTGATGTGCTGTTCTCCACCTTTGAAAGGGGAAATGGTCAGGAGACCTCAGTATTTGTTTTGTTTTGCTTCATCTTCAGTAATGAAATGGAGGCAGCTCTCCATCACGGCGCACCTGGCCGGGGCAGCGCTGAGCCCACCTGCCCCAGGGAGGGGACACGGACCGTGAGGAAAGGGGGGCAGGAGCCACAACTCAGGGACGCGAACACAGACTCCCGTGAAAGTTCGGGGAAGCCGGAAGGTGCCCCGCGTTGTCGACTCTGATCTTGGTGGCCCTAAACTCTGAGCCGTGTTCTTCTCCCCGTGACCACGTTCCATCCTAAAGGACATGGTGCGACGTCCCCATTTTACAGATGGGCCATCTGACACTCGGGGAGCTGACGCTGCCCCCCGGGAACGGAGAGGTCAGGTCCCAGCCCAGGGCCCTAACCGCTGCCCCAGGGAGGCCCCCCGTGTGCTCGACACCTACCAGATGCTCAGCTTTAAAGATGAGAACCCCTGACCTCTGTCCTCCAAGAGTCACTGACCAGTAAGCGAGCCCCCAGACTTGGGTCGTTTCAGACAGATCCC
Organism: Lynx canadensis; assembly: GCF_007474595.2. NCBI lineage: Eukaryota > Metazoa > Chordata > Mammalia > Carnivora > Felidae > Lynx > Lynx canadensis. The sequence goes on from NC_044317.1 coordinate 3,246,687, forward strand.
CCCACCCCACGGCAGGGCCAGGCGCTCTCACGGCCACAGCATCGGCTCCGACGTGAGCCCGCTCCATGATCTGGGACAGGGACTTCCCTCGCCTGGGCGTCAGCGTCCTCACGCGTGAAGTGGGGCTCCAGCGCCAGACCCCCAGCGCTCAGATCTGGGCGGTACTGCGTCTCCCCAAGTGAGCTTGCCCAGGCTACCGAACCCCTCTGCCCCAGCTGCCCCGTCTGTGGAATCAGCCTCCTGCAGGGACTTGTCATGAGAAGCGTCAGCACCTAATAAGCCCCGGCCCTGGTTAACTGTACATAACTCCAAGGATGGGGGTGAGCTCCGGAGGTAGCTGAGGGCCGCAGCTCCCCTGCAGGTGTGGGAGGCCGCGGACCCGGATTCCTGCTGCGCCTGCGGTTTGAGAGCCAGAACCCGGCTTCCCGGAAGGTCTCCCTGCAGTCAGGTCCCGTCGGCCAGCCTGCAGCGGGTCTCTGGGCCCAGCTCACGTGGGGCGCCCCGCGGCGTGACCGTGAGCGAGGTGTGCAGGAGAGAGGCCAGCCCTTCGCCAGAGCCCCTCTCCTTGGCTGTCATTGGGGGACACCGTGTCGTCCCTCCTGCCTCCGTCAAGCGGGAATGAGAATTCCCACCTCCAGAGCTGCTGCTGAAAGCTGAAAAAACTGTAACTGTTATAATTATATGGGTGTGGTGTGAAAGGTTTACGTACGAGAGCTCGTTCCATCCCAGCCACGATCCTGTAAGGTAGACACTATTCGCTTCCCCGTTTTGCAAAGAGAGAAACCAAGGCACGTGGATATGAACCGGGGTGACGGGGTGGGAAGGTTACCTGCACAGGTGTCTCCTCTCCACACCGGCCGTGAAGCAACAGGGGTCAAGACTCCTCTTTCCCGGGTCTTAATTGTGGCGCTCGGCCTCAACTTTTCAGGAGTGTCAGTCAGGAGGATGTGATGGCCCCCGGGAGAACCGAGTAAGGGTTCGGTGTCTGCGCTTTGGGACAGCGACGACCCTGGGGTTTCCGGGAAGCTTCCCCGGTCCTCAGAACAAAACTCAAGAATGTTTAGAAGCAGCCGCGTCCGAAGCTAGGTCCTGCCTGCGAGAAACCCGCTGTAAATGGGCTAAGTGTAAAGGCAGGGGAGGGGCGACTCCGGGAGAGACACCGTGCCAACCCCAGTCAGAGAAAGCAGGGGCGGCCTTGTAAACGTCAGACAGAGGAGATTTTATGGGAACAACACGACTGGTGATAGACGGACATCTCCTAACTAAAGGGGTCGATCCGTTGGGAAAACATAACCAGCCTCTATGAACACCTGCTACCAGAGCTTCAAAAGAAAGCCAATGAAACTGGAAGAGAAAGCAACACGTCCTCTGATGTGCCCAAAGCGGATAGAAGACAGAGCCAGGGCCGTGACAGGGTCTGAACCGAGACTCGGGCTGAGGGAGGGAAAGGCTGGGACGGAAGAGCTGGCACCGATGGCGAACACGGGCATTTCTCACATTCCGTCAGGCTGGCGGGGGCGGGGGGGCACCCGCTGGCACCACTCATAGAAAAAGCAAAGGAACAACGAGGTGGTGGGGGCGGCGGGCGGGGGACGCCGACCTTAGTTTGGGGATGTGCACGGTCATGCGGCCAGCAGATCATGCAGGCTGGTAGAAATTTCTGGAAGGCAGTAGTAGAAGTAAGGCAGCCAGAGGAAAGCTGGCGCTGGGGGCGGGGCGGCCAAGAGGTTACAACCCTGACACCGTCCAACAAGCAGCCTCCCGAGAGTCCCGGCTTCGGCGTCTGCCAAGCCCCCTTGGTGGAAACACGCCCACCACCCAGATACTTATCCGACACTCAGTCCCCCTAAGTGTTTGTTGAGCGAATAAACAGACCGGAGATCCACTTACGAAGTCCCGGAAGGAATAAAACCCAAGTCTGCGTGTGTAGGTGTGTGTGTTTCGATAAAGCCACAAAGGAGAAAACAGGAGTAAACCTCAAGTCCCCCAACGCAAACTGGAACCGAGCCTCCAGCGTTCCCCACCGAATGACCCAGAACAAAACAGGAACATCCGAGGGCTCTCTGGCCGGGCTCGATATTTCGCTTTGACTCTGCTCCATGACAGCGGGTGCCGTTTCCAACAAAGAACAAACGTACTTTCTGCTTCGTGTCGAACAACTTTCGGGCGCAGTCCAGGAGAGGCCCAGGGGACAGGGGATCGCCGTGCTCTGGGGCCCCGAGAAGTCCAGCGCCCAACCCTGGGAAGGTGTGTGAGGCCACAGGGCAGATCTGGCCACAGGTGAGAAGCAGGACCCCTCCTTGCGGCCAGCACGTGACGTGTTTGACCACACGTGGTCCTGCTGTCCCCACACACACACACACACACACACACACACACACACCCGGCCGGGTCTGTTCCCTCTCCCGTCAGGGTCCACAGAGCATGGCATCTCTGGGAGGAACGCCCAGGAACGCTTCGGTGACTCGCACAAACGGAGGAGCACAGGAAAGCACCTGCCAGACCAGACTTCGATGCCGGGGGGTTAGCAGGATCTCACAGCGACAGCCCGGATGGTGTTTTCGTCCCGTGACGTCGGTTCCAAAAGGTCAGGAACGTGCCGCAACGTCCCCCAGAGAGCTTGCCCGTCATGTGAGCACGTCATGTGGCCTCTCCAAGTCCAGTCCCGGGCCTGCCCCTGGGACCTTGGACAGGTGCGTCTCTCCAAGTCCATAGTCTGCACCTGCACAGTGGGGACCGTGACGGGTGTCACAAGTCCCTGTGGCCGTGAGCGTCGCCACACTAGGAACGTGACCTTTGACACCAGCGGTCTCAGGGGCAAAGCCTGGTTCTTCCTCCGGCTCGCTGCGTGGGAAGCAAGGCCGGCCTTCCTCTCCAACCATGTCTTCACTTTCTCCTCCATAAAACGGGGACAGTAAAGCGCCCATCACGTGGGGTTTGGGGCGAAGGAGGTGCAGGACGCTTTGGCACAGGGGTTCGGGGACCACACGCTCGCCCTTTGGGGCTGCTTGTCCCAGAGCCCGCTCCCAACTGCTGCTCGCAGGCGTGTGTGCTCCAGGCGGAGGGGGAGACCCGGTCCCCACCCCCCACCCCCCCATCCCAAAACTACATTCACTGTGCATCCTTGACGCGTCACACGCAGGGAGGCCTGGAACCGGCTTCTCAAGAAAGAGCAGCTTTGACGGCTAAGTGGTTAGAGCCCCCAAAACAGCCACCGGAGGCCAAGAGCCGTCCAAGGAATGACACATAACCCTTTAATGAAAACGCGAAGGCTCGGAACAGCTCGGCCAACCAAAGCTCCACGTCTGGGCGCCGACCTTCCTTCTGAGCTTCCTGGAAGCGAGCAGGGAAGGCGGCAGGCTCTCAACCGCCAACAGAGGCACTGAAACCTAACCTCATCGCGGCCCCGGACTTGGCTCTGGGGGAGAAGCCCGTCAGAGGCGCTCGTGTAAGTGACCTCGGAAAGCGTAACGAGGATGCCTGAGAGAGTAGATCTGCCGGGGAGGACAGACGGACAGGCAGGCTGGCGGGAGGGGCTGGGTGGCCCCCATTCGGCGTGGCTATCGAATCGAGTACGGGACCGGGGCGTCTCAGAGTGTCAAAGGAGGCGCCACTTACAACGATAGCAAAACAGGCATAAACGAGGCCTGCCCGTGGAAATTCAGACCGCGGCCACCAGCGGTCACCTCTGCCGTCACCCGGTGTTCGGGGCCGGGGGCGGAGGGCCGTCCGCGTGTGTGACTTTTTAGTGATTTGACCTAATGGCCACAGCTGACGTTTGTACGGGTGATAAGACACTCGAGGGCCGGCCGGCACCCTTGGGCTAGGGACTACACTGGGCCCACCATCATCCACCTGCTCTGAAGGGAGGTGACAAACAGCTTTCCTGCGAGGCTTCCTACGCGTGGCCCCCGGGTCGTGGAAGCCACAGACCCTTCGGATACCCTTGCTCATTCAGGAGTGTTTGGATGCCCAGCTCAGAGGCTCACTCCCCTCCGAGCTGCGGACCTCCCTACCGCTTTTTCTTAGCTGAGAGTTTGCCGTGCTCCCGTTTGGGCCGTGACACTTCGCGTTCCGAGGACACCGGACAGGGTTCCTTTCGCACAGCCCATCTGACATGCTCCCCGTAGCCCCAGTATTGTTCCTAGGTTAACTACTGTCTGGGGGTGGGGGTGGGGGCAGTAGGCCAGGTCCCGCCTTCCTCTGGAACAAACCTACGATCAGAAATAACTCTCTCCTTTAAGGATAGCGGGCGGCTTCTGAGCAGCCCAGCGGGAGCCAGCGAGGTTACGGGCTACAGAAAAGAACTTCAGAGAAAACTCCTTTTGATGTCCTCTCCTCCGTTCGGACGGCACAAGGAGAATTCTCCCGGTGCGAATAAACGTGACCGGTGAGTTCGCACACAGAGGTTTTTAAAACCTTTTACGTCTTTGGCTTGTTCTGGGAGTTCTGAAAGCATTTTGGGACTGTGCGTCCCAAGAAATGACTTCTTTTTAGACGGTGTCGTGTGATGTAGGGCCTCCCCTCGGTGCATCCTGGCCCCAGAGCCTGCTCGGCCTCCACCGGGGCTCAGATGTGACGACGGGGTCCCGCCAGCCTGCACCACCGCGGGCTCCTCTCACAAAGCCCTGAGTGTTTGCTGCTTTCAGTTTCCCTGAAAACGCAACCATGATGTGACTTTTTCTGCTTTTGACACAGGATGGGTCCCCTAGAGTGAGAGAGTTAACAGGTGAAGACGGGGCCCGGCAGTGGGCACACGGGGGGGGTCCTCAGGCATCGTGGTGTCCCGCCTCCCCTTAGAAAGGGGGAAACCGAGGCCCAGCGACAGAGCCAGAACGAGAGCCTGTAGCTCTTAGTGCCCCGGCTGAGGTTGTAAATCGATGCTGGGGAGCTCTGAGCCCCCACGTCCACCAGACTTTGCTTCCCCACCCTGCAGGCCAGCATCATCCCCGCCGGCCGGCCGGGCTCCCATCCTGCTGGGCTCAGACCCCCGGGGGCGTCGTCGTCTCTCTCTGCAGCATCTCCCTCGCTCGTGGTGTGAAATTAGGAACAAGGACCTGCAGCCCCTTCGGTGGCAAGAAAAAGGAGCTCCGGGGGACTTTCCTCCTTTCCTGCCAGTCAGGTCTGGACTCCCAGCAGGACAGGGCTGCAGGGGAGGCTTGGGCAGGGACCAGAGGGGGCTCGGCTGTCAGCAGGGATGCCCAGGGGGCAGGAAAGCAGCCCCGGGCCTTGTCCGTCTCGTCGCCTCCCCCCACCCCCGGCCCTTCTCCAGCACCTCACAGGCATCTCCCACACTCCCAGGTGCTCTGTAAACACCCCCCTGGTGGCTTGAAGGGCCCGCACCCCTCAACTTGCACAGCGGCACAGCTCAGGTGCCAAAAGTGCGCAGATCACGCACCCAGGCCTCGGCAGATCCCACGCGAACCCCCCAGAAGGCCCCGGTGCCCCGTCCCGGGCGCCGCTCGCCCCCCCAGGGTAACCCCAGCCTAGCTTCCAGTGATGGGGATCCCTCTTGCCTGCTTTGATCGTGCACAGGTGCAGTCATGGTGTGGACTGTTTCTGGTTTGCTTGGCCAGATGGTCCGTTTGGGAACCATCCGCGCTGTTCGGTGTGGCTGAGGGTCGTCAGCTCTCGGCTCCCTAAACACACCAGGACGGGGAAGGCCGCGCGGCAGGACGTTCGTTCCCACTCTCTCAGGTTAGAAGAACAAACCGTAAGGCCGCGGCAACTTCGTGTCTGTCCGTGCGTCTGACATCGGGAGAACACGGGGGATGGCGCTGTACTCTCTTTCCAGTTCGTTCTGTAAACTCGGCATGATGTTTTTAAACCCGTCCGTGCTGCTGGCGGGACCCGCGGCGTGGGGGCCGCACAGCCCTGCCCACCCCCGATCCCTCGCACGCGTCACACGGCCTTCCACATCCCCATCCCTGTCCCCTGAGGGACCTCCGGGCAGGAACTTCTTGGGCCACACGTCCACCCTGCAGCCCCAAAGGCAGCTTCTGGACTAGATGGTGAGCAAATACCCCAAAGTTTCAGAGCCAGGGGAATTGGAGGAAGGGGTGCCACGACCCGCCAGCAGGGGGTGCTGCCTCCCTTGGGATCTTTGAGGCCCTAAGGGTCTCAGGAGCTTGGAGAGCCCCTCCGATGGATGGGATGGATGGAGTGGGGCTGTGCCAGCCACACCTGTGCCTCCACGGTGACCCCAGTGACCCCAGACACTGTCTGGAGCTTCCCTGAGCCCCGCAGGTCGACCGCTGGCAAGGGGTGTACTGCAAGAGTGCATCGGGCAGGAAGGGGCCCTGACACCCCCACACGCCCACACGTCCTGCTCTGCCGTCACTTGGCCATCGGGAAGGGAAGGCAGAATTCGAGGAGACACCCTTGGGCCCATCGCAGCATCTGAGAGGTCAGGGCCCCGCCCCGGGAAGCCAGGCTGCCGGCCAGCAGCCTCTGGCATCTTCCAGAAGCTTCTCCCACCTCCACGGCCCTGCCTGGCCTCTGCACCTTGCACCACAGGGAGAAGAAGGAAAGTGAAAATGAAGGGAAGTCGAGCAAGTACTGAGAGCAGAGTCCCGGGGCAAAGCACCCCCAGGTCAGAGGCAGCCGTGCCCTCATCCAACCCGCCCAGGGCTGATGCCGTGTGAACCTCGGGCATGACCCTCCGGCCTTGGTGATGGCGCCGGGCTCCGGGACCAGAAAACGTTCCTGCCTTTTCTCCTTCTCCCGTGCTGACCGGTCCCGTCCGTGCCCTCGGCGTCCTTTTACCCACCCAGCATGCACTGGGTCCCCGCACCACGCCGGGCATGTGTGTAGGGACCGAGGGGCAGTGGGGCTGGAGCCACGTTCACGAGGACCTCCAGCGTGCACAGCCACCGGCGTGAGGGCAAGAGGCCCGCCACCGAGAGGGGTCACACTGCTGTTCCTGCAACTGGGTTCTGGCATTTCATTATTCTTTGTAAGCAGGCTCCACGCCCACGGCGGGGCTTGAACTCACAACCTGAGATCAAGACCTGAGCTGAGATCAAGAGTCAGATGTGGGTGCTTAACCGACTGACGGTCCCTGGACAAGACGGGAAGGTTCCTCCAGGGAGCGGCTGCATCCCTCCCACGCGTGCCCTTAAAGCAACCGTTTCTTAGTAGATGAGGGCTCGGGGTTTGTCTAAAGTCACAGCGGCCATCACCGTGTGTGCGACACTCTGTCCGCGACATCTCACATGCATCAACCCATTAGGATCCCATTTCACAGGTGAGCACAGGTGAGGCCCAGTGACGTCAGCAGACTCCTCAAGGCCACGCAGAAAACTGGGGCAGAGAGAGGGAGGCCTCAGCCCGGGCAGTTGGTTCTAGAACCCCCCAAACCCCCTCCCGAGCTGCGCCGCTGGATATAAAGCCGGCCAGCGGGTCCAGATGGGGCGGCCATCCACCCCAATCCGCCTCCTGGGTCCCTAGGCATCTGGAGCACAGGAGAAGCTTCCAGAAAGTGAAATTTTTCCTCCAGCAGGCTCCAGTGGCTTCGAGGGGCTCTGAGATGTTATGGCTGTTCAACACCGGGAGTAAGCGGAGTTCCAGGAACACCGGAAGCTTCATGACCACTCCTGTCCAACTTTCTTTTTCACTTTCTTTTTTGTTTGGTTTTTTTTTTTTAATTCCCCACCCCGTGTTTTGTTTGTTTCTTCTTTTTTCTCTCCAACTTCGTGTTTCCCTGTGCTTTCCAGGCTGCCTGCACTGGGCCCGTTGCATTTGGAATTAAAGACATGTTGTTTTACGTCACTCGCTAGACACATGTGTGTGCTGTCTGTCGCCACCAGTCAGGAGAAAAAGGACTGACCAGCGCAATTCAAGTAAACGGTCAGGATGGTTTTCTGCATCATTTTCTAGGCATTTTTTCTTTCTTTCTTTTTTTTTTTTTTTTAATGTTTATTTTTGAGACAGAGACAGAGCGTGAACAGGGGAGGGGCAGAGAGAGAGGGAGACACAGAATCCAAAACGGGCCCCAGGCTCTGAGCTGTCAGGACGGAGCCCGACGCAGGGCTCGAACCCACGGACCGTGAGATCATGACCTGAGCCGCAGTCGGACGCCCAACCGACTGAGCCACCCAGGCGCCCCTCTAGGCGTTTTTTCTAAGCAGACACGACCTCAAAGAAAATCCTTTGGAAATATGCCTCCTTTTCAGAGAGAAACCAGGAGCCTGACCCGTCCCCGGGTCCGAACACGGAAGCCTCGGCTTCCCCATCTGACGGGTATCAGCTCCCGGCCAAGGCGGAGCTCAGGACACCAGGGGTTCCAAGCTCGGAAAGGTGGGGGGCTGGAAGGCGAGCCCACAGTGGGGCTCTGGGCCGCGGGCGCGGGACCGCCACAGCGCAGCTCGCTCCTGGCTGGCCTGCCAGGAGCTGGGTCCACGTGGGTCGCTCACCGGGGCTGCGTGTGGCCACCGCTGGGAAGCCCCGGAACAGCCAGAGCCGGGAGTCGGGAAGGCAGGGACTCGAGGGGGGCGGCGACCTCGAGGGGTGACGGGGCCGCCCAGCCGGACCTGCTCTGCGTACCGGGCTGCAGAAGGCAAACTCTGGGCGGCCGCGTGCTGGACACCAGGGAGGAAAACCTGCTCGTTCCGCTGCCCTTCTGGTGGACCGGGAGGCCCTGACCGGCGAGGACCGGGAGGCTCGGGGACAGGCGTCCGCTCGAAATCCCGGGGCCGCCCCCTTACGGAGCGGAGCCTGCCTCGGAGTCGGAGTCAAAGGAGACTCGGCCATGCCCTGGAGGCTGGCAGGACGGACGGGACCCCGAGGCGGGCGGACTAATGCTTCTGCCCCACCGGAGAGACGCTTCGCGAGGGCCTTGGAGCCTCACACACGCGCACCCCCGTCGCTCGCCCTCCCAAGTGCCTTCCGTGCCTGAGCGTGAGTCCCGGCCGGCGGCCAAGACCCTCTCCGGCCCCGGCGGAGGCCTCGCCGCAAAGTCACCGGAGGGCTTGGAAGCTCCGAGGAGGCCAGCGCCCAGGACAAACGCGGGGGAGAGGGAGTGGCCACCCTGCTGGGGCCGCACCGGCCCGCGGGGCTTCGGTGGCTACTCCCCCAGGAGCCAGCGGACTGGAGCACGAGGGCCTCGGCCCTGGAGCCAGGCTTCCTCGCCGCCCACTGCTGCGCCGCCTTGGGAAAATGGCTTCACCTCTCTGGACTGAAAGGCCAAAAGGAGTTCTTATCTCCCCGACTCACGGGTTACACGGGCTGGGGCCACGAAGTGCTCAGGACGGGGCCCGGCGCATAGTAAGAGCTCAGCAAGTCAGCTCTGTTGTCACCACCGCCGTCCCTCCCAGATGGCAGCACCGGGATCCGTGCTGGGGCCCCGCCCAGCGCCTTTCTGGCCGTCCTTGGAGAGGCCACCCAGGAGACCGCCTGGGACCCCAAGCCTGGAGGACTATGGGAGCCACTCCCTGGCCTACACACTGGCACGCGAGGCCACACGTGCACACCTGTACGGCACGTCGTCACGAACATCCACGGGGGAACACGCAGGCCCGCTGGCAGCAGCCCTCCCCTCGCCTCCCCTCCCCTCCTCTCATCTCATCCCTTCCCCTCTCCTTCGCTCTCCTCTCCCCTCCCCTCCTCTCCTGCCGTCCCCTCTCCCCTCCCCTCCCTTCCCCTCCCCTCCACTCCCCTCCCCTCCTCTCCTCCCTTCCCCTCTCCTTCCCTCTCCCCTCTCCTCCCCTCCCCTCCTCTCCTCTCCTCCCTTCCCCTCTCCTTCGCTCTCCTCTCCCCTCCCCTCCCCTCCTCTCCCCTCCCCTCCTCTCCTCCCTTCCCCTCTCCTTCCCTCTCCCCTCTCCTCCCCTCCCCTCCTCTCCTCTCATCCCTTCCCCTCTCCTTCCCTCTCCTCTCCTCTCCCCTCCTCTCCTCCCTTCCCCTCTCCTTCCCTCTCCTCTCCCCTCCCCTCCCCTCCTCTCCCCTCCCCTCCTCTCCTCCCGTCCCCTCTCCCCTCCCCTCCCCTCCTCTCCTCCCATCCCCTCTCCTTTGCTCTCCTCTCCCCTCCCCTCCCCTCCTCTCCCCTCCCCTCCTCTCCTCCCTTCCCCTCTCCTTCCCTCCCCTCTCCCCTCCCCTCCCCTCTCCTCCTCTCTCCCCTCCTCTCCTCTCCTCCAGTGTGAGTAGGACGGGGCAGGGCAGGGTGGGTACGGTGCCAGGGTACAGCCCTATTGCTCAACGCCAGGACCACACTTGGTCTCAACGGTCAGGGACCCGACTGTCAGAGCCCGCGGGACCTTGCAACCAGGCCTTTGTGGGCCACGGGCTTTTAATACTTTTAGAGAAGTTGGGTTTCGGCCAAGTTCCTCTGCTTCAGATTCTTCCCGGGCTGGTGGGCTCCTGCCCCGCTGAGGCCTGTCGGCCGCCCCGGGCGCCCTGAGGGGTCACAGGGGTCACCGCGGCTACCGAGGCACCCTCCAGCTCCCACGCGGGGTGCCTGGCCGGCCGGGGTGGCTCACCCCAGCCCCCCAACACCCCCTGTCCAGCAAACTCAGACCGGGCGCTCAGGGAGGCACTGCGTTTCTCTCCACCCTTTACCCCTCAGCTTCTCGTTTTCTGTTTTTGTCCCCCCTCCCTGCCTTTTCTTTATGCAAAAGATCTGGCTCCGAGCAGCTAGTGAGCCAAGGGGCACCTTCACTTCATCCCTCGCTGAGAAAAGGACTGTGTCCTCTAGGCAGTCAGGGGACTCCACTCGAAGCCCCCCGGGGCGCGTGTCCTTTGCGTTGCTGTTTGCTGAGACAGACGTGGGCAAAAGTCATTTTCCAACCTGCCCCTAGGCCACAGTCCACAAACCGGCTCCCAGCCTGGCTGAGCCCCGGGCCGTCCGCGGTGCGGAGCTGGCCGGCTGGGACGCAGCCCCCTCGCGGCCCGGGACGGGCCCAGCAGCCCGGAGACGCCGGACAGGGAAGGGCGGAGGGCAGGTGCCTGTCCCTGCTCTGAGAGGGGCACCGGGTTACAGAGCAGGAGGTCGGGTTTGAAAATCACCGTCGCATCTGTTCTTCAAGACCTTCCGTTCCGCTCTTGTCGCTGCCATAGCATCTGAGCACAGATTCAGCAGGTGAAACCGACACGGACCCGTCACCTCTCGCTTCTGGGAGCCGCAGGTAGGACACGGCCTCGTTGGGCTGGGGTCAAGGTGTCCACAAGGCCGTGTTCCTCCTGGAGGGTCCGGGGAGGAATCCGTTCCGGTGGCTCTTCCAGCTTCTGGAGGCGCCCGCTTTCCTCGCCCCGTGGCCGCGCCTCTGCCTTCAGAGCCAGCAGCGTGGCAGTCCCCGACCTGTCGCCCCTGCTCTGTCCTCACGTCTGACTCTCCTGCCTCCCTCTCACCAAGACGCTTGTGCCCCCACTGAGCCAGCCGGGTCGCCCAGAATGATCTCCTCACCTCGAGATCCTTGACATAATCACATCTGCGACGTCCTTCTGCCATGAAGGTCACAGACTCTTCGGGGGGGGGGGGGGCTTTGCTCTGCCCACCACGCCAACCCGGGGCAACTCACGGGGCATCTCCTGCCTCCTCCACGAAATGGTGGTGGTGACGGTGAGACCTGCTCCCGAAGGGCTGTTGGAAGGACTCACGTGGTTCATATTCGCGGCTCCAACAGCCACGCCACGATCAAAGCGGGCGCTGTATGTGTGTCTGTCGAGTACAAAACGGGGAAGCCGGCGCTCCCTTCTGGGTAACTGACTTGATCTAGAACGTGTGGACTCTTCATGAGCCGCGGTGTCATTCTGCCTCGATCCCTTCGGTCGTGGTCTGTCCGCAGCACTGGCCACACGCGGCCCTTTGTTCTCCCAGTGCCCAGGCCACGCCTGGCAGCTGGTCAGCTCTCCTGGTGCTTGGGGGCGAAGGCGTATCGAAAGCCAGACCCCCAAACGCTTCCCGGGCGCTCCCGTGGACCAGGCATCAGGCCAGACACTGCACACATCGAGGCGAAAAGCAGAGAGAGACGCGCTCGGGTCTTCGGGACGCGGCCCGGTGCGTGCGCGGACGGCCGCTCTCAGATGCGGTGAGCACGTGGCCCCTGCTGTCCTGCCGCGGCCGCGTGTCAACCTCGTGAGTTAGGGAGGGCCAGGATTCCTGCGCCGTTTTAAAGGTGCAGAAACGAAAGCCCAGAGAGGCTGCTCAGACCGCCCAGATCGCACAGCCAGCGTGCCGCCCAGCTCCTGGGTCTCCAACCAGCCCCTTGGCTCCTCCCCAGCCTTGGGGGTGAGGGCGACCCCGTCCACCGGGAGGCTGGGGAACTACCCACCCCCCTTGTACGCCACGTTAAACAGAACAATCGGCGGCGTTTCTACGAGGTCAGGGAGGAGCGCGTGTCGGGAGCCCCCACAGCGGATCCAGCGCGAAGGTGCCCGAATGCCCCGCACCCCGACCGACGCACCCCACGGAGATTCGGAGTCCGCGGCCCGGGGTGAGCCTCTCCAAGAAGGAGAAGCGAGGCGGGTGGCGGGTGGGGGGAGAGATCACGGGAGAGAGCTGGGGGGCCATCCGGCAAGGACCCCGCTGGGGAGCAGGGAGAGCAGGGAGGGGCTAGGACAAGCCCAGGATGGCCGGGACACAACCCCAAATTCAGGAGGCCCAACGTGAGCGTAGCTCGTGTCCCTTGCTAAGTAACAAATCGTGACCGTGCCTATTTTCACCTGACCTTCACCATCCTCCGCGGTGCAGAGCCGTGACAACTCAGGAAGTGGCAGGTGGACTGTGTCCCTTCTCAAAGCGCAAAGGCTCTCCCTCAAGATCCCGCCCTAGCCAGGTGCACCCGAGGGTCCGACACGGCCGCCCTGAGAGACATGTGTTGTGACATCGCCAGGGTGGGCTGCACACGCTCCCAGGGTTCAGGGTTGGTTTTTCTGATTACCCTTGAAAACTCTGGCCCGGAGCCCTTCTTTCATAACGTGGCTCAGAACATTCCCACAAACCGTTACAGGGTATTTTAGGCGACACATCTCTATAACCGTAATGCTTTTTAAAACCTGGGTTTTTTTTTTTTTTCAGTTTTGCCCTTTTGCAAGATAACTGTTGTTATACTGATTCAGAAGCTCTTTCTATCAGAACTGTTCTCGGCCAGAATTGCTCTGCAACGCAGCGCGAAAGAGAAAGCTGACCCAAGGGCACCGTCCCCCCCTCCCCCCGAGTCCAGCCCGGGCACCATGCCGTGGGCATTCCGCCCAAAGCAGCAAAAGCCACGTCCTCTGGCTCAGGGTCTCCATGCTGAGCACTCCCCGCAGGGAAACGCAAGCCTGGGTCACCTTCCTTTTCTCCTCTGGAGCAGGAAAAGGCATCACTATTTGAAAGCAACTGAGAACACAAGGCATCACGCCGGTCCCACGGCAGGAACCCCAGACCCAGAGTCGGTCCATTCAGACCACCTGCGGGTCCACATCACTGCGAAAAACACCCACTCGGAAACTAAACACCCCTCCGTGTGCAAAATCCACACACCGCAAGGCGCAGAGCAGTGCGCCTGGTATCATCCTATTTTTATAAAAACAGAACACCCGCTCGCGCCTGGCAAGGACGCCTAGCAAACCGCGAGCATCACGTATCTCTGGCTTTTGGAAGGTCGAGGAAGGAGGAAGCTTTGTTTAAATTCTCCGGCCACACACAGACACTGTCTTGCGGGTGCTTCTTACGTTTGTACGTGTTTTTTCCTTTAAAAAACAACGAAGGGAAGATATCATTGCGTACCTAGTATTTGCAAGGCACCCAGACGAATGCTGAATGTCGTACAAAAACGCGAAGCGGCAGGAAAAGTAATCACGGTTTAATTTAACTGAGCACCGACCACGTGCTCAGCAACGTTGTGAGTGCTTTGCATACGGGATCTCATCTGATCCTTCAGCAGCCCTTTGAAGTGGCTGCTTCTCTCTCCGTTTCTGGAAGAAGGGGTAGGTTCAAATGTCTACCCAGAGGCACCCTCCTACCACTGCGCTTTTGAGAGTCTCCGTGTTTTGTGGAACGCTCGTACGTTTTTAAACCACTGTCCTTGTGCGTCCGTTTACGCCTCACCCTGTCGACGCGGGGACCTCAAACAGACAAGGATCAAGAAAGCGTTCCTCAAGCCTCTGAAACTCCAGGGACAGCGTTCCCAGGACATCTGTCTCGGGCAGCAAATATTTGGAAGGACGTTTTTTTTAAATTTTTTTTCTTCAACGTTTTTTATTTATTTTTGGGACAGAGAGAGACAGAGCATGAACGGGGGAGGGGCAGAGAGAGAGGGAGACACAGAATGGGAAACAGGCTCCAGGCTCCGAGCCGTCAGCCCAGAGCCCGACGCGGGGCTCGAACCCACGGACCGCGAGATTGTGACCTGGCTGAAGTCGGACGCTTAACCGACCGCGCCACCCAGGCACCCCTGGAAGGACGTTTTAAAGTACAGTTCGCATCACATACAACGCACAGGCTCCAAAGATGGCCGCACGGAAGCAACGTCCCCTGAGCCGTTCAGAGAAAGTGGTCGAGAGCTTTGCTTACAGAAGCGGGTCCTCAACACTTACAGATGTGGTTTGTTTGGGACGCAGATGCCATCTAGAGATTTGGTTTGAGGGTATCTAATTCCCTGTTGTTGGTTTTGTTTGTGAGTTTGCCTCTCCAGCTGCTGTTTAGCAATCCCGGGTATTTTTGTGGAACATAACGGCGCGGGTGGCAAGAGATTACACCACAGACTTTTCAAAGCCGATGGATCGGGTGTTGGAAGCGGGGCTGCCACACACAGTGGCACAGTGTGTGCACTGCACAAAGCACCTGGCTTTCAGGCGGAGTTAAAAACACAAGCTGTATGCGGCCTTCTCTGAAGCAAAGGGCTCTTTTTTCTTTACACAAAAGGCGCGGCAGGCAGTTTGCCAAGCCCTAGGCCTGCAGGTGTTCACCCAGAGGGGGAGCCTTTTTTAACCCATCTTCCCAGCAGGGGTGACTTTTTCCAGTTCACAGAGTGCCATATAGGCTCGCTGGAGCTGGCTCTGGACGGGGAGGGCCAGTGGAGTGAGGGAAGAGAGGGGCAAAGGCAGCCTTGAGGAACACCTGTCCGTGAAGGTCAAAGGAGGAAGAGAAGCAGGTGTGGTCTGATACAGACACGAGGCTCTCAGGAGTTCCGTTTGCAATGAACGCGAAACTTTCGCGGGCCCTCCACCTTGAGGTTGGCCGTGAACCCTCTGTTACACACTGACGAGGGCGGCCAGAACTCCAATCTGAGATTCCCCGCGAGGCCACGCCTGCCGTCTGTCGTGCGTGTAGGACCACGGCGGGTAAGACGGACGCTGCCCCAGCCAGGCCGCTGGCCTCCAACCGGCAAGATTTTCATTAGACAGCCGTGTGTCACGCCTGCTTGCCTGAAATCGCTACGCCGAGAACCGGTTAGTCCTAAAAGAAAGGAAAGGGGCCCCTGTGGCACTCTCAGGGCGGGGCTATGGCGACTTGTATCACACGGAGATGCAAGGGGCTGGCGCTAGAACCCCCGGGAACCGGGCGTGACCGGGAGGGGAGACACCAAGGCAGTGCTGGCGGAGGGAGGAGGGCATCACAGAGGGAAGGGAGCGGGGGAAGCCGAGGGAGAGTCCAGGGCCGTCTGGCCCGCACCCGCCTTGCGAACTCGGCCCTCGTGCCTTCACTCGCTCACTCCGTCGGCACGCGCTGGCCTCTGGTGCGCCAGTCACCGGGCCAAGGCCGGACACACGCAAAGGAAGACACTGTCCCTGCTGTCATCTCTCAAGCAGCATAAAAATAATGGGGCGCCCTGCGTCAGGTGCTGCGGGGGCGTTTTAGCTGCAACAACTCACGGACCCTCATGTTAATCCCTGGAGACGGATGCCGTTTTTAGCCCCGTTTCCTAGAGGAAGAGGCAGAGGCAGAGAGAGGGGAGGCTGCTTCGCTGAGCTCACGCAGCCAGGACCCTCCGGCTCCGAGGCCTACACTCACCGACTCAGACACGTCCCTTTGAAGTAATATTTTACCGGTAGCAAGTTGTCCACATATTGGATAATAAGAGGAATAAAGAGGTTTCAAGCCTCGTGCTACCTAATGAACACTGTTGGTTTGAGTAACTCCTAACTGTCACTGAACAGAAACTCAATACAGGGAGTTTTTATGACCCAGGAGCTGGTAGTTAGCCTGGGTGCCCGACCAAAGGTCAAAGTGAGTCCACTGTACAAGGGGGGGGTCCCCAAGGGGAGTAAGGAAACGGGTGCAGCAAGGCTACAGTCACATGACATAACACTTTCCCTCCATCCCGCTGGAATCTCCCTGCATGACAGAGTGATAAGCATGTCGGGCCGACGCGCCCTGGGCTGTCCCTAAAAGACACCACCCCGCACCGATGCCCCCCAGACTGTCCCTAAAGGACACCAACCCCCACCGGTGCCCCCCGGACTGTCCCTAAAGGACACCAACCCCCACCGGTGCCCCGTGGACTGTCCCTAAAGGACACCAACCCCCACTGGTGCCCCCCGGACTGTCCCTAAAGGACACCACCCCCCACCGGTGCCCCCCTGGACTGTCCCTAAAGGACACCACCCCCCACTGGTGCCCGCCCGGGATGTCCCTAAAAGACACCACCCCGCATCACAGGACGCTTGAGGGAGGCTCCGAGAGGCTGGTGTTGGAGAAAGACTCAGGGTAAGACTGTGCGGAGGACGTCACCCGGAAGGAAGCTGGGTGGCCACTGCCGTAGGAATCGCCACGGTCCCGCCAACGGCAACCACGGAAGGAGTCCTTCCGTGAGCAGCAGTGGCCTGTGGCGGGCGGTAATCCCGTGGCCCGTGGAAGCAGGGGCGGTAGTGAGAGGAGCTGCAGCGACAGCAGTGGTCCCAGGAAGAGCAACAGGGCGGTGCTAACAGCCGCCGTGGCCCAGTGACGATGGCGTCCGGGATCGTGGCGGTAGGAATCGCCGCGGCGGCGCCGTTAGCCAGAGTGACGCAGCGGCAGCCGGAGGAGGCGTCGTCGGAGCTCCAGCACCGGTGGCGCCCATCGTCGTGGCAACCGTGAGCTGCGGAAGCAGTGACGGGGGCAGTCGTGGCCGTGGCGGGGGGGGGGGGGGGGGAGGGGCAGTGCCGAGTGCGTTCGTATATTCGCGTGACGCTCCCGACACGCTACTGGCCGTGTCCCCATTATACAGATAAGGAAACTGAGGCACAGGCATATTAAGCGTCTCACCCAAAGTCAGCCCACAAGCGTCGAAGGCAGGACGTGAAGCTGGGATGTAGGGAGGTCTTAACGGGTGGCCGCCCCCGAGCTGGAGGACCCCGGGACCTCTCAGGACCTGTGGGTGGCGGGGCTGAAAGCCACGCGGGGGATGGGAACCACCGGCCGGACACCGAGTTCCAGCCCGTGGGAGCTCATGCTCGGCACTGGGGACGCCGGATAAGGGCAGGGGACCCTCGCCAAGAGCTGCAGCCACTGGACAGAAGGTGAACAGGCCGCAGGCCATACAGGGCGCTGAGGGGCGGACACCCTGGGTGCGGCCCGGCCAGGCAGGTGTCGCGGGAGGCACGTCCGAGCCAAGGGCCGCCTGATTCAGTGGTGCAGACTCGTAAGCTTCCAGGAAAGAGCCTTCCGGGCCAGGGAAAGGGCTCTTGCAAACCCCCTGCCCCCGAGGCAGGAAGAAGGGGGGCTGGCTCGGGGGAGCCCCAGCCCACAGGCACGGAGAGGAAAACGCTTTCCGCCAAAAATGTTCTTCAAAAAATACACAAAACCTTAAAACGTCATTTACCTCAGCACTTTTGCAATTGCACAAAGCAGCGAGACCCCCCCCCCCTTCCCTCTGTTCCCCGGCAAATCGGGGGAATTACTCGGCAGAGGAAGTACAGGCCTATCAAAGTCACGGACACAGAACGGCCCAGACGTCTCTTGTCTGCACCACTCGGTCACATGCGTCTCACCGTCCCTCCCCAGCAGCCGCAGCGGCCAGAGCCTGTGGCCGGAGAGAGGGCACAACAGGGCAGCTGGACGGCACCACCCGAGGGCAGGGGCTCCGGACCCCGTCCTCGGGCCCCGTGCGCGGAGCGGACGCTTGTCGCTTCTTGTCTGTCTCCACAAGCACTTTCTGGAATTTCTTGCCATCTGACTTCCAGATCGGCAGTGTCAGCACAGTGACAAAAGAGCCCCAGCTGGAGAACGAACGCGGTTGCCGGGGCCCCGGGTGAGCAGAGTAACTTGGCACGGATCGCTCAGGCCCCACAGGGCACCCAGAAAGACTCAAGACGACGCGAGGCCCCCAGCCAGGGATTCACCACCTGGGCTCACGGCAAAGAGCCCCGGGCACCGTCTCTCGGAACGAGGCGAGCACGGGTGGGTAGGACCACGACAGAAGTCAGTTCTGAGGGCTATTTTCAGCCCACTGGGCCACCAGATTCCAACCACAAAGGCAAATGAAAAACCAGAAGTAATGAAATGATCTAGCCAGCCAGAGGGGACTTTGGGCAGCAGAAACTTTCATATTTTAGGTAATTTCTTAAAAGAGCAGAACTCATTACGGGCCATCCCCCCTCTACCAGAAGAGTGTGGTCTCTCTTGTCACTGTGTCGTGTTTCGTCCCTCCCCCCGCCTTGCTCCCTCTCGCCCTCCCCACCGCCCCCTGAAGAGCCATCACCACACCCCCAAAGCCCAGAGTTCCTTCTGGGGTCTCTTTTGCAAAACTGAGCCTCGCTCACTCATTCTGGAAAAACGTCCTGACACTTTACTCTGGTTCTGTTTTACGTCACTTTTAGAGCACACGTGGGGAGCTCGGACGGTGCTCTGCACCAGCTGTATGGTGAGCACAGCAGGATGTATACACGTGTCCAGTCACCCCAAACTAAACTCAAATACGGCTACACTCGAATACGTATAAACACGTACGTTAAGAATTTGAAAAAGAGAGGGGCGCCTGGGTGGCGCAGTCGGTTAAGCGTCCAACTTCAGCCAGGTCATGATCTCGCGGTCCGTGAGTTCGAGCCCCGCGTCAGGCTCTGGGCTGATGGCTCGGAGCCTGGAGCCTATTTCCGATTCTGTGTCTCCCTCTCTCTCTGCCCCTCCCCTGTTCATGCTCTGTCTCTCTCTGTCCCAAAAATAAATAAAAAAAACGTTGAAAAAAAAAAAAAAAAAAGAATTTGAAAAAGAGAGAACCATGGAGCTCTTGAATCTGTTCTCTGCGCTCAGAGGTGGCCTTGGAGGCCGTGTCGAGCCATCACCCCTGCGGGGCAGGGGGGAAACAAGAGGTCAGATTAAGGCTGAGCTAAATCTTGTGTCCCAGTCGGGAGCCCTGGGGCCACCTGCCAGTCGCCGCGGTGTTTTCTTTCTCCACTTAAGTATTTGCCCCCGATCTTTCGTGCATCCTGTGAGCAGTCAACCTCAGGAACCATCTTTTTAAATTTTTTCAATGTTTGCTGATTTATTTTTGAGAGAAAGAGAGAGCGCGAGCAGGGGAGGAGGAGACAGGGAGGGAGAGAGAGAGTCCCAAGCGGGCTCCGTGCTGTCAGCGCAGAGCCCAACGTGGGGCTCGAACCCACGAACCGCGAGATCGTGACCTGAGCCGAAATCGAGAGCCAGACTCTTAACCGACCGAGCCACCCAGGGGCCCCCGTCTTTTTTATGTTTTCAAGTTCATTCAAAACCTCCGACACAATTCCCCCATCGAGCGGCGTTAAGACCATCTTGCACCTCCGCCTCTCAAAGCACGATCGGGTCCCCCGGGAGAGGGTCAGAAGTGCCCGGTCTCGGGCCCCGCCCTCTGGGGTGAGGACCGGCTTCCACCGCTGTCCCTTCTGAGCCCTGGCGACCTCACGGGGGAGGATGCCACGTGAAAGACACCGTGCCTGCTCGCAGGTGCCCCCCGCTCAGGGACGGGCAGAGCACCCAAGCTGGAAAACGTTAGCTGGCCGCCCAGCCAGGGTGAGAAGCAGACGATACCCCCTCTGGTTTTGGTAGGAGGGCAAACAGACACCCTGGGTGAAGCCGCATCACCTCTGCCAGGAAGCCTCTGTGTGTCCCCTAAGACAGGGTCTGGCCCCCCAACTCCGGAAGCATTTCCCCTGCAGGCTGGTGGTTTCAACCTGGCATCATCTGAGGAAGTTGTTTTAAGTACAGGTGCCCAGGCCCTCTGCCCTGGTCAGCAGAATCAGCATCTCGGGGGCTGGGGGCCCCCCCTCCGTATTCTCAGCCGCTCCCAGGCACGTCTTCTGCGCAGCCAGGACCGAGCGCGCCCGCGCTCACTGGCTCGCACGGTCCCCAGTCTGCCCCCGCCCTGTGTCTCCTCGCCCCCACGCCCCCCAGGCCGGCCGCCCCCGTGGACGCCCCGAGTGTGATTTTCTGCTCGTGCACCTGCTCATCTGGACTGCGAGCTTCCGGAGCTCAGTGTGCCTTAGGTCCCCACCATGTACAAAGTCTCATTAAATACGTGCATAACTGAACCAGACAGCCAGCTGGAGTTAGAAGCACGGGGCACCAGGCCCTGCTTCTCTCGACGTTGCCCGTCACGCCCGGCCGGGTCCTCCCCTCTGCTCTCGTCTGAGCACAGCTGTCGCCGCTGCACACCCCACCCCCCACCGCCCCTGCAGGGCCAGACCCGCCTGCCTCGCTCGGGGGCAAGCGCTCCGGCCCAGGCCTCTGGGGCTCCGTGCTAGTGCCTGGGAGCTCGCCAGGTCGACCTTGGGCGTCCGCCGTGACCTTGGCCGTCAGGTTGCCCTTGAGCACGTAGGTCTCCTCGTGTCTTTTGTTTCTGAGCCTTTTCTCCCGGGCCTGTGCCCCAACCAACGGTGAGTTGGTTTCTTGCTTGCTTGTGACATCTAGTCCCCTTGTCGGGGGCCCTGATGTCTTCTTCTGACTATTCCAGGGCTCCCCACTCACATGTAGGTCCAGCTTCTAGAACCCTCCCTGCTGTTATCAGAGTTTCCCACACCGGCCAGAGCTGCTTGCACAGGCCTTCGAGCTTCCCCTGTTCCCAAATTCCTTTGAGCTTTGCTCTACATAGCAAGACCCTCTTGACTTCCTCTTGACTGAGTGCATTTTGGCCTGGGATGACCTTGACCGTGTAGACTCTGGCCTCCTGGCCTGGGTTTCCCCCCGTTTCCCACCATGGCAGCCGTGTCTGTGCTCCCCTCCCCCGCACCCCTCAAGCCCACACTTAATTCTTAAGTATCCCGTGCTTAAATATCCTGTTCTTAAGCTGAACGTGTTTGGTGATGGACGTGAAGACGGATGGATAAATGGCAGCTGGATGGATGACTGCAGCGATAGATGATAGATAGATAGATAGATAGATAGATAGATAGATAGATACCAATAGATAAATCAGCTGAACTGCCTTGATCCTAGGAGCCCAACACACCTAGCAGAGATCACTGGATCAATTCAAAGCTTACGGCTGTGTCCACACCCACGGTCTACAGAAGACGGCCCCCGTCCTCCGGCCAATCAAACCTAGAGCGCTCGGGCCCCCATCTTCCAGGGGAGCCAAGGGGACAGTCCACGGACAAACTGAACCGACCCCTGGTCACACCCAGCGCTTCCCTTACAGGTCAAGGTCACTTTCCTCACCCGTAAAACGGGGCGACGTTCGCTGTACCTACCCGCGTCCGTGTCCCAAGGCCGCTGTAACAAACTACCACTAACTGGGAGGCTTACGGCGACAGAAATTTCTTCTCTCACGGTTCTAGAAGCCAGAAGTCTGACATCTTGTTTTGCTGAGCTAAAAATCAAGGTGTCAGCACGCTGGCTTCCTCTGGTGGCTCCAGGGGGACTCCACTTCCTCCCCTCCTCCAGTTTCTGACAGCTGCTGCCTTTTCTCGACTCACAGCCCCGGGGCTCAGCCTCTGCCTCTGGGCCCACACGGCTTCTACTTCTCTGCGTGGATTCTCCCCCTCCCCCATCTCCGAGAACACTCGCGATCGCGTTCGGGGCCTACCTAGACCCCCCAACACACTCTCCGCGCCCCCAAAATTGGAACTCGGTCGCATCTGCAAGGTCGTCTTGGGGCCGGAGAAGGCGGGGTTCGCAGGCGCCACGCTTTAGGACACGGACTATCTTTGGGGGGGGGGGCGTTACCCAGCTGACCACGTCGCCCCGTAAGGGTGGCTTCAGGCACTGCCACGGCCCTACCAACATCGGCCGTCTCAACACCACCACGGATCCAGCTCAGTTCTGGAGCCGACGTGAACGTGGGAGCAAACGGAAACTTCTGGGCGTCCTGTGAGTCCAGAAAATAGAAACGGCGCTCACTCGCTTGTTTGGGAAACCGGAGCCTCTGCCGTTGTTCTGGCTGAGGCCGTCCACTTTTCTGTGGCCACAGACCCTCGCGCCCCTTCCCTGAAAAGGGTCGGTCAACACGGCTCACTGAGAGACCCGACCTGGAGGAATGATTGCCTCCGCACCGGAGCACAGACAAAGCAGAAAGCTCCCCGCTGCGGTGTCACTAGAAGTCAAGGGAGTCTGAACCCGCAAACGCTGAGAAGGGAGAGCGGAAGCCACCTTCCAAGAAGCTGGCGGATGCCAGAGCTACATCGTCTCGTGCCAAGTCCCGGGAGCCCCGGGAGCCTGCCCCGGACGAGACCCTAGACCTGCACATTAGCATGCCATCTGGTTTCTGCCCCGTGGACGACCGAAAACAAAACAAAACAAAACCAAACCAAACCCCAAACCGAGACATGTAAGAGGGAGTACAGAAAAGGGTGAGTTCGACCTCGGGGAGGGAAGACTGCCTGTGTTTTTCAGTGCATTTGGGGCCATAAAAGAATCAGCCCCATTAACCCCTCAGAGGCTGGAGTAAATTCACTTTCTTTTCAGATCCTGGCGAATCCCCGTGATGGATACGTGACCGGGAAATGTTGGTAGGGGCTGGGTACTGAAATTTCTATCACGTTTTTCTTTTGTGCGATAATTGCAGCAGGATGGTGAAGGACGGGGCTCACCCTCAGCAGACACTGCGAGCGTATTTGTGTGTGTTCCATCAACACGCCCACAGCTCACTTCCAACCGATCAACACATAATATCAACAGAGAGATAGAAGGCAAATATGGCAGAATGGTAACAGCTGTTGAACGGGGGTCATGGGTAAACACTGGCGTCCATCATTCTCAACTGCTCTGTGTGTTTGACAAGTTTTCATAATAAAAAGCTGGCGGGTTGGGGGAGACAGGAGAGATGACCAAGGGAAGCCGAGTCCTCCCGATGGTCTTTCCAAGACTCCACTTGATGGGTGGAAGGAAAACCTTCAGGGAGCTTGAGCCAAAATGCTGAGGGGCGGTGGGGAACTGCTGTGAGTCGCTCCGTGTCTGGGAACAGCCCAGTAAATCCGATGTCGGCCAAGGGGCGCGTTAAAGGTTGGTCACCGTAGGGGTTTGCGGGTGGGAGCAGACTTCTGAGTCGGCTGTACGTGGGACGGCTGTTCTGACACAGAAGAATCCGGAGGCCCCGATTTCCAGAGGGAAGGACCCCACAAGGCTCACACAATCACGGTCTTTCGGCTGTGACGAACACTCCCCTCAGCCTCCCTTCCGCCCCCTCTGATTAGTCTCCACCAATGGTGCAATCGTGTCCCTCCAGAGCGATTGGCCCAACAATGGGCACGTGACCCAGCTCCGGTCAATGACTTGTAAGACGTCAGCCAGGGTGCTTCTGGGGAGAGGCTCCTCACTCCCAGGAGAGTGCCCCGGAAGAGGTGGTCTCTTCTTGGTCTGGATCCTGTCACCCGAATGTGATGTCCGGAGCGACTGCCGCCATCTTGTGACCAAAGACAAAGCCAGTGTCAAAGTTGGCAGATGGGAAGGACCTGGGTCCTTGGGGGCATCTGTGAGCCGTGGGAGCAGCTGGCCCTGAAGGCCACCCATAACTCCCCACTAAGGAAATAACAGATGTCCTTATTCTGTAAGTCTGGTGGACTCCACTTCTAGTAGTTCTGGTACAAGACCAGGAAGCAGTACCGTGCCGACCCACATCAGGCCTTTGAGTTAGGAAAGGTATCTCTTCCTCCAGGAAGACACCCAGCTTGGGGAACAGGATGCAGCTGGCTTTCGACCCCAACTTGCCCCCGATTCCAGGAACCTCCGCCCATGAGCGACCCACACGGTGGTCACAGAGGACATCTGGCGAAAACCCCGGGGTCCCACCTGCCAGGCTGGAACAGAGACATTTGCTCCCTCCATTCCTGGATGATCCTGGCCTTTGAGAAGTTCAGGATGGTGCCAAGGGGTGGGGCAGCCGTCACCCTCCAACTCAACCCGCCCTTCGTGCGTACTCAGTTTTGAACAATTCGCGTTTCCTTGACTGTTACCCAAAGAGCTGTTTAAGCACCCCCCACCACTTCCTTTCCAACCAGAGTGGCCCGTGAGCACCCCTCCTGGAAATCCCGGAAATGTGGCTGTGGAGGGAGCTCCTCCTTCCGTCCGCCCCGCACCCAACCCGGTGGGGCTGCGGGGACCGTCACGGTGGCCAGCTCACAGTCTCTGAGACCCTGCCTGCTCTTGGCTCAGCTGAGGACTCAGAGGCGGGCGGATACAAGCTTCCCGCGAAACACCCTCAGGAGCCAGATGTTTCCAGAGTGCATCCAAACCTCTGCCCGCTGGCCTCCCCCAGGGCTTGGGCTCGCTGACCTGGGAAGCGAGGGGGCGTCGGTGGGGCCCCGGGGGACGGGGGGCAGGATGGAGTTCAAGGGCCGGGAGAGTATTTTGGTCTTGACCCCTGGGGCTCCGTGCGAGAGGTGGCCGGGCCCTCGACTTCTGTTTCCCGTTCTAAAAGGAGACCGCGTCAGCTTCCCCTTCTGACTCGGGCTGAATCCCACTGCTGGCGCACGGTGAAGTGCGCGGACCCTGCCCGGGCTTCCGCGAGACCCAGACGGGCACACTGGCTGGCCTTCTCCCAGCTCCAGGAGCCCAGGACACCCCACAGAGGCAGCTCGGGCTGGTGGTCGGAGGTGGGGAGTTTGGAGTCCATGGGATCCAAGTTCAAGTATCAGCAGTGCCTGCTCCTGGACGTGTGACTTCACCTCTCTGGTCCTGCTGGCTGTCTAGGAAAGGGGGATGTAACGCACCCCCTGGGCCTGGCGTAAGCGTCCGGAGACGGGTCTGGTTACCGGTAAGAGTTCACCGCCCTTTCCAGTTTGCAAAGCACTATGGCGGCCGTTACCTTAGTAGCTAAATAGCTGCTGCTGGGGCTCAGAGGCGGGCTGCGGCTGTCCCGAAGCAGGAGGTCAGCTGGCTCCAGGCCCCGTGCCCCTCGCTGCCCCCTTTCCGCCTTCCCGCTGCCTCTAAGCTGTGGGTGCCCAGCACAGCTGCCCGAGAGGCCGCGAGCGGGCCCCGGGTCGAGTTCCGGTGTTGATATTAACGTGCTGGATGACTTTGGGCAAGAGGCTTCCCCTTTCTGTTCTCACTGTCTTTCAGAGTCGAAAGCCGCATCATCTCCAGAGTACCTTTTCCCAAATTCGACAGGCTGAGAATCTTCCGCTACCAGGGAGGTCGACTGGGGTAGTCGACTGGGAGGTCGACTCACGTTTGTATCCTCACCGCGAGCCCCTCTCGTGCCGGACGTCAGCTAGACGCTCCGAGTACATTATTCTAATCCTGACACCAAGCCCTGGGGGGGAAGCCATTTTGTTCCCATTGTGCAGACAGGGAAACTGAGGCTCGGGGAGGAGAAAGGACTTCGAGAGGGCCACACCAGTGAGTGCCAGAGATGGGCTTGAGCCCACGATGATCAGGCTCCAGACGCAGCCGTTCCCAGAAGGTGCCTTCCGTCGGGCCCTGCACGGCTCTTTGTAAACGACCAGGCTTCGCCCTCGGCCGTCAAACTTGGGAGCGAACAAATCACACAATGTTGGCGATTTGAGGACGGCCAGAGCCACGGGGCAGAGAAACCCATCCAGCATCCCTCTTCCGTGCACATCCACCGTGCACCTGTCCCGTGCCGGCCTGGTGCTGGGTGTGGAGTTCAAGACAAAACAGGACCTACCCGGCCTGGCCCCGAGAAGCTCTGCCCGGCAGGCGGCATCGCAAGCCACGGACGAGTGCAAAACGGCGCGGCGAGAGCCCAAGCGAGGGCCAAGGACTTTCCGATGAAACCCAGAAGGTTCCACTCAGGTCTCGCTTTCCGCGTACATCTTCCTTGCGTTTTCTCCGCTTGAGGCCGTGCACACGTCGGAGCCCCACTCAGTGGAGGCTGGAGAGCTGTTTCTCCCACTTCTGCGTTGCCCGTCGTGTACAACACATGCTATGAAGGTAGCACCGGTGACGGTTTTCTTAAGTGGCCCACGAAGCGGTGAGTGGGCAAGTGGGTGAGGGAGTGAACGAGCGTAGCACTTAGGCGTAGAGACTGTTATTTTCTATGTGACCCGCGCGGGCGTAGAGCCCGTGGTGGTGCCTTACTGAGGACGACCTTCGTTCGCACAGGACACGTGAGCTTCTCGGTCGCTACTCACAACTTAGGACCCAGCGCGTGGTCCGCGAATCCGCGTGTGCAACTCGGGAGCTGGGCTCTACCATTGCTGATCCCGAGACGTAAAATCAGTTCTTCCCCCCGCCCCCCTAGCCTCTGCGTCCCGATCTTTGGTATCCCACAGAGAAATCTGAGCGCCCTCCCCGCTCCTCAGAGGTTTGTTTACAAGGCCGGCGACGTTCTGGAAGGCACCGCGCCGGCCCACGAGGGGTGACGACGAGCCTCGCGTTCCGCGGACCTCACGTTGGCGGCTTGGATCGGCCACACTGGGAGTGGTTACCCCACGGAAATTGGCATATGTGGGGTTTGTTGTTGTTGCTGGTTCTGGAAAAGAGTTAAATTTCTAGCAGGACCTTTCTGGGGTACCACTTGAAACGGTCCAAATCTCTTTGAAGTATCTGGTGTTCTCTTTAAGATCCCTCTGTGTTTTGCAATTACCCAGAAAACATCATCTTTTCTGTTAATAAAACATTTAACGGCTCGTTGCGTTACTCTGTCCACCCCTCCCTGATCTCTTATCGAAACGAATGCTCCAAGAAGGCTTCTGGGTTTATCCCGTGCGTTTTTACGTCCGCCCGCACCCGGCTTCTCCCGTTTGGAGAACAGAGCCTGGGCAAAGGAAGCGGGGAAACTGAGGGCAGTGCCTCAGCTCTGTACGGCGCCAGAGTGCCAGGGGCACCTCATTAGACATCTGTCCCCACCCACAGACTGTGCTGCACAAGGGACTTCGGGCGACCAGGACCGGTCAGTCGTGGCTCACTGGTTGTAACAAAGTTGCACAGGGGCGGGGTCAGGGGCGCAGAGGAGCCCGGGGGGGTCCCGACCCCACCTGCATGCTGAGCTCACGAGAATGCAGATTCCCAGGCCCACCACACCCAGGAATGAGCCCCTTAAGGAGGTCTCTGCCTGCAGGTGACGGCGCCCAGTCCAGCAGTGCGGGGGGGTGGTGGGGAGGGGCCAGCAGTGCATGGGGGGGGGGGGGCGGGGGCAGAGCACGAGGACCCGGGCCCCGTCCAGCTCAACGAAGGTACCAGAGCCGTCCCCCGACTCACACAGCCTGGGCCCGAGCCCCCCTCTGCTGTGCTGTGTGACCGTCCCCTTCTCGGGACAATTCAACCAGACACCCCGTGGTTGGCAGGTCAGCAGGCCGCGAGCCCTCAGCAGGGGGGACAGCCCCTGGGAGCCCCCTCAGTGCCGCGCTCGTGGGGCGACTCCTCCTCTGAGTCTGCCGCCAGCCTGAACCACCAGCCAGGGCAGGCATTTTATGTCTGTCGACAGAGGGGCCCCCGCGGGGACCTGGGCTCTCAAGGACACAGGTCCAGCTGCCGGCAGGGACACATCAGTTCCCTTTCGGACTGGCCGACAGTGACCCAGGCCACACGGACTCAGCGACCCACCCGGCCGCTTGCCAGGAGCTAAAATGCAGTGGGAGACACCTTCCCCTCCCCTCCTGAGTGGATCTGCCCGGTATCTGCCACAGGGATCACCACCGGTTACTTCCACTGAGGGACTTTGGGCTCTCCCGCTCACCTCTCTCCTCGGGGCCCTGGGAAACAGCAACTGTCCCCGAGCCCTGGTGGAGGGGAGGATACTCATCTCAGGCTGCTGAAGCCACTTGGCCAAGGCCACCCAGGCTGGAAACAGCTGGGCCGGGACTGGAAGCCAGGACAAGCCCTTAACCATCACCCGGCCATGGCCTGCGTCCTGGGCACCGGGGGGCTGAGGCTACAGGCTTGTTGAAATGAACCCCGAGCCACTGCTTGGCCCAGAAATCTAACCGGGAAACTAGCGTCACCGAGACTGAGAGCCCACTGTGCGCGAAGCGTTGTCCACGGGTCATCTTACCTCGCTGAGACCGTCGGCGGGGACCGGCCGGGTGGCACTGAGGCCGTGCCTGGAAGTAAGACTCCCGTGTGTCCGTCCCACCTGCACCACAGTGAGCTCTGAGCAA
This sequence comes from Lynx canadensis, assembly GCF_007474595.2. Classification (NCBI taxonomy): domain Eukaryota; kingdom Metazoa; phylum Chordata; class Mammalia; order Carnivora; family Felidae; genus Lynx; species Lynx canadensis. The sequence goes on from NC_044317.1 coordinate 3,275,046, forward strand.
ACCCGGGGCTGCCTGGAAAGTCGACACAGGAGGCCCCCGGGACTCAGGGAGGGCGAGGGACACACCCGAGGTCACACAGCGAGCTGCTGTCCGAGTCTGTCTTAGAACGCAGGCTTGTGCTTTCCTCTGCTGGTTCCGGCACGATCCAGCCGGCCAGGCTCCCGCGTCAGGAGCAAAGCGCCAGCCAGAGGGGAGCTCGGCCCCAGAGAAGACGTTCTCGCCCAGGCCGCACGAGCTGGCTCATTTCTCTTACTTTCTCGTCTGCGTCAGATTCAGGATCGAGGCCCCGGAGCTCAGTTCGGCTCAGGCTGCCCTGGGCCAGGTCGGCATCGCCCGGACCACTCGCGCTCTGCTTCCCAACGGGGGGTCATCCGCCGTGGGGACTGAATGGACGCTCGCGTGGATCGCTTTGGTCTCCGTCCGTAGATGTAGCCTAACATCTCCAGGACCGAGGGGGCCAAATAGCGCCTAAAACGGCACTTCTTGGGTCTGGGATTGGCCCAAATTAACTTGGGGCCTATCAAATTAACACCCTGGAATGTTCATATCTGTGGTTTTGGAGCGTGAATGAACCAGAGGAAATCCCCAGCGGAAATTCGCCTTCACGGAAGCCAGCCACGGACAAGCGCTGGCACACGGCCACACCTTCCAGAAACAACATGGGCACCCACGTCAGGGCACCTGGAAATGTCCACCACCCTCCCTGGGTTTGAATGTTCCGTCAGCCAGAGCCGCTGACCTCCTCCTGTGTGCCAGGCACCTGCAGAAGCTAGACATGCACAAGACACAGTCCCTGCCCTCATGGCATTTACCGTTTAGCGGGAAGCCACCAACGGCATTAATGTCACAGGGTAGCAAGTGCTCCCAAGAAAAACAAGGCTGGACAACAGCGGAGTGAGGACAGCTCTCTGAGGAAGTCACATCTGAGCAGATCCCAGGACGAAGTAAAAGAAAAGCCATGTGGACGATTGGGAGGGATGATCTTGGGGGGGGGGGGGGCGGGACAGCAGTGCAAAGGCCCTGAGGTAGGACCATGGCCATCACATCTGAGGGCAGCAAGGAGCCCTGCGAGGCTGCCGTGGGGTGAGGGGTGGGACAGAGGATGGAGAGCTTGTCCCCCAGGAAAGCCAGTCCTGGACGTCATCCCCAAAGAGAAAGTACGCAGCATCGTCCAGAAGGATCAGACGTTTCCAGACCACCCCGACGACCACCCACACGCGGACAGCTGAACGGAGGATGGCATACGGGCTCTGTCAGGTCGATTCTGTAACGATGGGGAAAACCTGCATGATAGAATGTTAAAAAAAAAAAAAAAAACCAACACAAAACACAGAACTTTTTTAATCACGGCTCAGAATATGGTCTCAAGCCAGAATGAAGACCAAAGCTGTTGGTGTGGTCTGGGGTGGGGGCGGGAGGGGGAATGTGGGGAGCAGTTCTTTTTTCCCTGTTTCAAATTTTATATAATGCGGTCGCTATATTATTTTTATAATTTTCAAAAAAATTAAGGTGAAAGATGTGTCTCAACCAAACCAATGGCAGAGTGAGGGAGGCAACGAGAAAGGTTAGTTTCCCTTCCTCACGATACCAAACCCCCACCCCCAACACACACACACCGATGTTTCGGGTTTTCTCACCGGGGCCTTCTGGAACGCAGCCAGCCCAGGGGACGCCATGCTCAGCCCCAGAGAGCCACAGGGCTTCCTCGGATTGGGGGAGTCCTGCCCCTGAGCATAGCTAGATTTCTAGAACAGGGCACATGACCTGGAGAGACCTTGCCCCAAACACCTCCCGGCTTCTGCCCGACACCCCACCGCGTGAGGCTCATCTGAGCCACAGGGATTCCTCCGAGCCCCCAGTGGAGACAGCCCAGCGCTCCCTCACGTCGTATCCCACGTAAGGCCCGCCTGGGGTCCGGGCTCACCGCCTCCGGCCCAGAGTTAAACAGCCCCCCAGCCGCTCTGTGGCTGTCCACACACTTGCAGGCAAGTCAGAGGCACAAATGCCCTGCGTGGCCGCCCCCCCCCCCCGCCTCGGTGCAGGGCACGAGGCCCGGAGGGGACTCACAAGGAAGCTCCTGCTTCCTTCTGTCCCCCCAGCTTGCCTAAACCTCTCTCCTTCCCCAGGTGCCGCCCAGCCAAACTAGCTGCTGCTTCCCGAAGGACACGGCTGCTCTCTGGACTGAAGGCAGCCTGCCCACCCAGCTCTGTGTTTGGCCGAGCCCTTGACATCGGCTCAGACGTCTCCTCTTCCAAGCAGCCCTCCCTGACCTCACCACATCCCAGCGAGGACCAGGAGCCCATCCAGGCCCCCCCTGCCCACACCAGCACCCGTCCTGACCAGCCGGGTGGGAAGAACCTGCCTCCTTCCCCCCACACACATCCCTGGGATGCCAGCCCACAGGCCATGGTGCAAGAGCGAGCCCAGGTTAGAGAAAAGGCAGCATGAATGAGTGGGAGAGGGGCTCATGTGAGCCTGGGACAGACGAGGCACCCGAAACAGGCAGGAGTGCCTGGACGGCCCCCGCTGAGAGAGCCATGGTATCGTGGGCTGGGGAGAGGCGGCCGGTCCAGGCTTGGTGGGGAGGGACCAGCCAGGCAAGCCCAGCCCCCAGCCCCCCAGCTCCCAGCCCCCCAGCCCCAGCCCTCCAGCCCCAGCCCCCAGCCCCCCAGCCCCCCAGCCCCCAGCCCCCAGGAACCCATTTGCCTTCTATGTCATGGGACAGGATACTCGCCGGCAGAGAAAGAACCTGGTATCTGCTAAGTGAGCCCCCGGGACCGGCAACCTCTGGGCCTGCGCTGGCTGACCGGGTCCCCTGGCGCCCGAACGGGGCCGGGTGGGTTTCCTCCCCCAGCCTTCCCACGCAGCTTTCCACGTGATGAGGGTCTTTGTCTCCCAAACAAGGATAGGAAATAAACTGTCCTGTTGTTGTATTTTTTTAAATCTCGTTGCAAAAATAAATTCAGAACATAGAAAAAAAAATCCAAAGACGAAACCCACGAGCGGACTCATTTCTACACCCGCCCTCGGAAGGGTCGGCCAGGTTTAAAGAGGACCTATGTGGGGGGTTCATGGCCACGCCACGGCCACGCCACACATTCCAGTCCCCAGAGGAGATTTTCAAAGTGCAGGTGCCCGGGTGCTGCGGACAAGAGAAGGGGTGGCCTATGGCCTTCAAGAACCATTCGCTTGGGTCCCAGATCTTAACGGTTTCCTATTTTCACCTTCCTCTATGTTCCCAGCTGGACTCCACTCAGCGCGCAAGGGGTCTGATTAAGTGAACAGAGACTGCATCTGCTCAGGCTGCGGGGACCCACGAGCCCCAGGGTCGTGGAGAGCAAAAATGCAGAAGTGTGTAGTCCGATCAGGCCTGCAGGGTCTGGGGGTGGAGCAGGGTGGTCCCCTGGCCTCCACACGAAGGGTCCAGGGACCCGGCCAGAGCCCCCACCTGCTGCGTGGTCTTGGGCAAGCCAGCTGGCCACTCAGAGCCTCCATTTATTCAAATGTGTAACGGGAACAATGATTAGACTGAGGAGCGGTCGCCAGGGGTCCCCCCCCCCCAGAGACACGCACACCCGAATCCCCCGTGGATATGTCAGGTTACGCGGCAACGAGGAGTGACGGCTGAAGATGAGACTGTGAGTCAGCCGACTTGAAGACAGAGACTGGCGGGTCGGCCAGAGGGGTCCAACATCATCAGGGGTCCTTAAAAGGGGAAGCGAGAGTCAGTGATGCAGGTAAAGGGGGCTCCACCCGATGCGGGTTTTGAGGGTGCGGGAGGAGCCCCGGCCAGGCAAGGCGGCATCTCTAGGAGCTGGGAGCAAAGGCAGTGGGTTCTCGCCCCGGAACCTCCAGAAGGAACACGGCTCGGTCGCGGCCCGGGTCGGCGGGGGCCTGTGCCAGACTTCTGGCCTCCAGAACTGTAAGCGAGCACATCCGCGGGTTCTAGGCCGGCAAGTTTGTGCCAACGTTACAGGAGCCACGGCCGACTAAGTCACGCGCTTCGCAGGGTTGTGGGCACCAGGCGAACAGGTGCGCATGCAGCGCGTGAGGTTCAGGAACGGAAAAGCTCGGCCAAGGTGGCTCCCTTGTTGAGGGAGCCTGAACTCGACGCCCTCACCCACGTCTTCCCCCTTTAGCGAGAACGTGTAAGTCCTCACCCAGCTCCACGCGGGACCGCGGGGCGAGCCCGCCCTCCCCGCTCCTGCAGCGCGCTGACCGCAGGCCTGGGTCGTCAGGCGGAGCCCCGCTCCGGTCTGGGGAGCCCGGGCGTATGGTCGGACCCGGGAGAGGGCGGTCACGTCCACCTGGGCATCACTGTCTGTGGGACCTCCTGGCCCGTGGCTCCTGTGAAAACACAGGCCCCCTGAGTCAGGCTTTCTCACGACCGGTATCTTGGCAAAATACACTCCGTGGATTTTCAAAAAGATGCTTCATTTATAAAAAAAAACAAAAAACAAAAAACAAAAAAAACCGATGGAGTTTCGCTCAGAGAACTGTTTGTTTCCGAGAGTGTGGACCCTCCACCCAAGAGCCCCGGGGGGCCCGCCAGCCCTGGGGTGGAAGAATCCGGTTTATTCCTCTTGCAGGGAGGGCGGACCCTCCCGCGGGAACCGTGCATCGAGCAGGCGTTAGAGCCTCGGGTGGGCGGCTTGGGGAGGGTCTAAGCGCGGGGTCCCCTCTGGACTGGGTGCTCGGCAAGGGGGGGCCGCTCCTCTAACTGCAGGGCAGGGGGCAGCCCAGATGGAGCCCTCATTTGAGCCGAGAGTGGAGAGTGCTTGCCATCTCGCAGGCGACACGGTGACCCGTTCCATCTCCCCGGCACTGGCCTCTGGGCGACCTTGTCTGAGGCTGGTGTCCTGGGAGGCGGTTTGCGCCCAGCCAGGAGCCAGGACCGTGCCCGGGGGGCCAGGGGCCCTCTGCTTCCTCAAGAGTAATCGAGTGAGCCCTTCCAGAAACATCCCGCAATCCCTGCTTTTCACACTGGCCACCCCCTCTGTGCCGGGCGTCGTAGGAGACGGTTTCGGGCCCCACACCTCTACGGGCTCATGCGCAGAATGAAGCCACGTTTTCCAAAGGATTTTTTTATGTCACGTTAGTTTCATGAGTTTCCAGGGTCTCATGGAAGACAAGGGTTCCCTGCACTATTTAGTTTCGGAAGCACTGGGCTTCGGCTGCAGGACTTCTCAGAGCCTTCAGTGTGTTCCGAAGCACCCGAAATGCACAGGAAAAACTGGGGTACTTTCAAGCTTAGTTTGACTACAAACAAAGTTTGAAGTTTCTTTGTCCGCTCTGGAAGCTGGGCAGCTTGTGGGAGAGAGTTTATAAAATGCAGAAATAAGGGGGAAGCTACCACAACGGCGTCCATGGGAGCCAGGGAGCCCTCACAGCGAGTTCCCGTCGCAGATACTCCGTAGCACTGGTGTGCGGGGCTACTGAGCGCGTGGACGGGGTGCTGCCGTGACCACTTCAGGGCAGGCCTGCCGGCTAAAGCATGTGGGAGGGCTCAGCACCGCGCCTGAGAACTATGGAGGCTCCGAAGGCGCAGCCCCCCTGGGCCCTACGCGGTCTGGCCCCAGCCCGCACGCCCCGAGGCCTCGGCTTGTCCCCTCGCCCCTTCCCTGCCCTCTGGCTGCCAACACGAACCGCGCCCCTTCCCAGGCGCCCCCTCGGCCCGGAAGCCTTGTCCTCACTCCGGGCGAGCTGAGCTCCCGGCAGCGTCTCTAGCGGCCCTTTCCTGATTTCTTTTCTAGCACCTTCCACGCTGTGAGTAACACGGGCTCCTCGGGTTTCCGTTCGCCCCGTCTCCAGCCCTGGAAACAAACGGGCTGTGTCTGTGTCGAAGTCTGTCTCAGCCACCGGCCCTGGTGCCGGGCTTGGCGCACAGAACGTGCTCAACAAACCCGTGTTGAGTGAATACACGAGTGTGAGGCCGCTGCTGAGTATTTTCATACCCCCTCCGGCAAGGGGGCCGTCAGCGTTCGCCTCGCGGGTCCCCAAGCTCTCCGCCTGCGTCCAGCTGCTCGGAGCCGCCGGCCTCCCTGAGAGGCGGGTCCCGTCCACGCACCCATTGCGCAGACGGGAAGCCAAAGCCCGCCGCGGCCAGTGGCCTACGAGACGGCCCAGCGGGTAAGCAGAGGAGGCAGGGTGTCCGAGCGGGGCTCCGCCGTGTGGGGTGCGGGCCGGGAGCCGGGCCTGCAGGGGCGCAGGCCGGGCGTGGAGGGCGGGGGGCTCCAAGGGGCTCTAATTCGGTCTCTCCCACACGGGCCGCCCGCAGCACCTGGGCCGCCCTCTCACTGGAGGCGCCGCAGAAACCTCAGCCGGCCGTGTTGCAACCCAGCGGCCCCGCCACCCGGCTGCTCAGGAAGACGGGCCCCCGACGCAGGCACAGGTGTCCGGAGAGGGACGGGCCGGCCCCGGGCACAGCGTGGACTCTGGGCCCGGGGCGGGAGTGAGGTGAGACCCCGAAACCGGACCCCCGACCAGTTCCCCTTCCGCCGCCCACAAAACGCGGGACTTCCACTAACGATTCCTCTTTGGGAGTCGCTTGTTCCCTAGGGCAGGACACGCCGAGCCGGGCGCCTTCCGTCCCCAACTTCGCGATTTCACTTTTCTTATCAGAAAGGTGCATGTGACTCATCTCGGGAGCCGGGCACCTTGCCGCCGTGGAGCTGCCTGGATGCGCGGGGTCCCCGAAACCTCTCCGGTCTCTCGTGTACGTGTGTCGGGGCAGAAGCCTGAGGCGAAACGAAATCCAGAACGAGAAGAGCTGCAACAGAAAGGAGAAGAGCCGGGCGGGTCCCACGGCCCCGGGAGCCGCTGCCGTCCCCTCCCCCCCACCCAGGCCGGGCTCTCCTCTGGACGCACAGCCCACTCTCGATGGCCAAGCTGGGGACACAGTGCCATCCCGGAAACGGACCCCTTCTGAGCCACGCAGACCCGGCCCCACCAGCGGCCGCTGCCGGACACACAACCGCTTCGCCTCCCTAAAGCCTCGGTTTTCCCGTCTGTGAAATGGGGCAACGGTACCACCCACCCCACCAGGTTAGAGAGGACTAGGTGCGCACGCCCATCACCGGGGCCGTTGATTCTGATAATAACTACGATGTATCGAGCACCCATTTCGATCACACAACATGACCCAGCATTTCGGTACGGCCTTCCTGTCGTGCTCTGAGCACTATTCCCCATCTCCTTACACGATCGGTATGGTGAGCCACTGGGTCCGGGCTTGGGACCTGCTGCTGCTGACTTGGGGTCCCTCGTTAAGATAGAGTATACAGTGGACACCCAGCCGGTTAGGGATCCACACGGCATAGAGCTGAAAATATCACCAGCCCCGTGGTTCATGCGCAGCTGAGCCGACCCCGGGCGGTCCAGCACCTGGACGTCGACCTCCACCACGTGCAAGGACACTCAAGGACCAAGTGCTCTGTCACCCTGGAGCCTTGCAGGAGGAGTAAGGGAGGCATACGGATGGGGACAGAAGGCACAGGGGTGTGGGACACTGGGGCCAAGAGAGAGGCACTTGGGAGGGAGGTGGGAGAAGAGGGGCGGACGGGCGTGTGAGCAGAGAGTGGGAGATGGGTACCGGCCCCATAAAAGCCAGGTTCTAGAACATTCTCTCTGGCTCTTGTGTGGACGATGGGGCAGAGCAGGCTGCCTGGAGACCCACTGGGAGGCCATCATGACCTAATTACTCTGAATTTAAATAGCCACATGGGACTAGGGGCCACTGCATGGGACAGCCCGGCTCTAAATCACTACAGGGCTTGGGGCGGTGGGGAGGCTCGTGACGTCCGATCTGTGAGGCCAAGTGACGGTCAGTTGCTATGAAGACAGCAGATCAGAAGGGTGGCCGGGTGTCTGCAGGGAGAGGTTGCCCCACCATATGCAGTGGTCCAGGCAGCAGCAGCTGCTGGCCGGGAGGGGGCAAGCTGGCCAGGGAGGCTCAGATGTCAGCGTCCTCAGCCTCCTTGGCTGAGACACAGGGCCAAGGAAGGGAGGCGGCCATGGGCAGCGAGGGCAGCGGCTGAGATAAGGAGCCTGGTCTGAGATGTGCTGAGTTGAGGTGTCTGTGGCCCTTCTTCCAAGGTGGGCGTTTCTTAGATACCTGCAGAATCCATCAGGCCCGTGTGAAGACGTGGGTTAGGCGTCCCCAGCCTGCGGTGGCCGCTTTCTCACGGCGGGACAGGTGGTCTGGCAAGGAGACCGGGCCTGGCCTGGCAGAGCTCAGCCTTAACAGGCGGCAAACCAAGTCACAAACTGCCACCTGGCGACCCGACCCGACCGCACTTGGTGCTGAGGAGGTCTGAGCACCAAGAAGGGAGTTTCCCCTAACCTGGGGCACTGCCCCTGACCCTCCGCACAGCAGGAGCCGCGGGCGCCAGCCTCTTACCCACGAGCTGCCCCGTGTCTCTTTGCCTGGCAGCTTCCTCCGGGCACCTGCGTCTGCTCCGCTGCCTGGGCCAGATGAGCAGGGAACTCGTGCCCCGGGGGGGGCAGCATGTGTGTGTGTGTGTGTGTGTGTGTGTGTGTGTGTGTGTGTTCGCTGCCATTACTCTCACAATAACCCTGAGAAAGCCGTGCCAACTGCATCACCCATGGTTCAGAGGCAAGGAAGCCGAGCACAGAGAGATGAAGCCCTTGCCTGAAGCCACACAGCAGGGAGGTGGCAGGGCCAGGCTTCCGGCGTGTTCCAGCATGTACGAGCCCCACAGTCACACCCCGATCATGACACCAGCGTCGGGATGGTAAGGGCCGCCGGCCCCTGCCCCAGCCTCTGCGTGCTGTTCACCCCACGGGGGTCCTCTCGTCCCCCCCACCCCCTGCAGCCCCGGTGGTTGCCGCTTCACTGGAGGAAGCTTCTCTCTTCACACTCGAGACTCAGGGTTTAAAAATAAAGAAAAATAAAACTGATTCAAAATTAGCACAAGACTCGCTACAAAGAACACAAGACACGGTTTCCTGTGTATGTGTGTTTTCTTCAGTTTTTTTAAGACTTCCAGAAAAGTTTCCTCTGCAAAACTGAGACCAAAAGGGTAAAAAATGCAAATATGCTGGTCCAACCTTGAACCATCATCTGTACCTTGCCCAGGGAGGCCACAGAGACTCAGGAGAGAGAGGGCCAAGTCCCAAAGTCTCAGGAACTCTAAAAGGGAGCTCCCTAGAACTGTGTGCAATCGCCAATACTTTGGGCTCCAGCCTGGAAGGGGCAGCTCCTTGTACCCTGTGTCCTGAACCTGGCACCATACTTGGTTTGATGGATGGACGGATGATGGGTGGATGGTTGGCTGATGGATGCATGGTTGGATGGATGGATGGATGGATGGATGGATGGATGGATGGATAGATGGATGGGTAGGTGGGTGGGTGGATGCATGGATGGATGGATGGATGGACGGATGGATGGATGGGTGATGGATGGATGGGGATGGATGGATGATGGCTGGGTGTTGGATGGATGGATGGATGGATGGATGGATGGATGGATAGACAGACAGGTGGATGGATGGATGGATGGATGGATGGGTGATGGATGGATGGATGGAGGATGGGTAGATGGTTGGGTGATGGATGGATGGGGATGGATGGATGATGGCTGGGTGTTGGATGGATGGATGGATGGATGGATGGATGGACAGATGGATGGGTGGATAGATGGATGGATAGGTGGGTGGATGGATGGATGGATGGATGGATGGATGGATGGATGGATGAAGAGGTGGATGGATGGATGGACGGATGGATGGATGGATGCACAGGTGGATGGATGGATGGATGGATGGAGGATGGGTGGATGGTTGGGTGATGGATGGATGGATGGATGGATGGACAGACAGGTGGATGGATGGATGGATGGATGGATGGATGGACAAGTGGATGGATGGATGGATGGATGGATGGATGGATGGATGAATGGATAAATGGATGGAGGATGGGTGGATGGTTGGGTGATGGATGGATGGATGGATGGATGGATGAATGGATGGATGGATGATGGGTGGGTAGGTAGGTGGACGATGGGTTGTGAGTAGGTAGGGGGAGCTGGACAGGTAGATAGGTGGGCAGGTGTAGGAGTGAGTGAATGAACATAGTGTGTTTATAAAAACTCCATCACTTGACAGTCGACAGAGCCAGCCCAAGAGGAAACCGCTCACAACCTCAGATCTGGGACTGAAATGCTCACAACCTCAGGTCTGGGACTCACACGCACTCCCACCCTGCCCTCACCTGCTGAGCCCCCAGTCCCTCACCATCACCAAGGAATGGAACCGCCAGTCCAGGAGGCTCCCAGCCTAAGAAGCTGAGAGGCTACGTGCCGAGAGCGCAGGGCCCTGTGTGGGACAGGAGACAAGAAGAGATGGTGATGAGCCAAAGCGAGTTGCTGGGTGAGGCTAGGAGGCGGGATTCTGAGTAGCTGGCCTTGGGGGGAGGCTGCAGCTTCTGGGGATTCGGAGGGGGGACAGGCCCAGACAAACGTGTGGGACATCAGGGAGCCAGAACCCTCTCTACAGAAAAGGCACACCTCACACAGGAGTCCTGTTACAACGGAACAGACCTTTCTGGGTAAAAGAGGGAGCGGCAGCCCCCCCCCCCCCCAGCTCTAGCTGGGACACCAGCTCTAGCTGGGACAGGCCACGGGGGGAGTCCCGGCAGAGGAGGGAAGGAGCCGTGTGGTCCGCGAGACCATGATGCTGCGTGGCGAGGCCGCGACAGGGTCAGGCCCTCCGAATCTCACTCACTTCGGTTTGGTAAGACCCAGATCGATAAGGCTGGGACACACAGAAGACTGGAAATCCCAAATTTGCCAACTCGAAAATCTCACCTCCTCCCATTTGAAAGTGCACCCTCGTGTGCCCTCCGAGGGCAGGGCAGGGGGAGGCAAGGTCAGGACAGTGCAAGCAGTGAGCCCTGCTGGTGAAACCCGCTGTCTGTGTTGCCCACCCAGCAAGAGCCAGGTCTCCTGCATTCACGCCTTTCGTCCCGCAGGCATTTACGGAGCAGCCCGCGCTTTGTGACACAGGCTTCTGGGGATGCAGACAGACATGGGCCCATCCCCCTTGAATTTAGTGTCTGGCAGGGGAGACAGGCCCCCCAAAAGGAAAAACTCGCACGCATGAGTACGTAAGTGTTCCACGAGGTGGTGCGCTCAGCAAGGGTGAGACGGGGCAACAGTCCTAATCTGGAGGCCAATCGGGAAAGGTTTTCCCAAAGACGCGGTACTTAAGGAAGGAAGGAAGCAGGGGTTCGCCAGTCCAGGGAGAAAGGGAGCGGACTCCAGGCAGAGGACGCGGCATGCGCCGAGGCCCTGGGGCGCACAGGAGGGGTGGGGCGTGCTGGAACGAGTCCGGCGTCCCCGGAGCTGGGTCGGCAAGGAGGAGCGTGGAGCGAGAGAGGGCTCGAGGCGCTGCTGGAGCGGGGCACTCAGAGTCCTACAGACACCCGAAGGGTTTTGGTCCTCACCCTGAAAGCACTCAGAAGCCACCGAACGGATTTAAGGGGTAGAGCGCCGTGCTCCTGGGCTTGTGAAAAGATCACGCAGATCGACCTTCTAATGAACGCCTCGAGGAGCTGCATCGAACCGCTGGACGGCCAGTGCCGGGAGGGCCACAGAGCCTACTCGGCCACGGCTCTCCTTGCAGACCCGGTGCCCGAGGCAGAGCGGCCAGGGTCAGTGCCACCCCACCGGCTCCTGCCTCGGTTACCTTGAGAAAGACCCCCAGTGTCGGGAAAACGGGACCTGTTTTCTTCGAGAGCGTGGAAAGGGGTCCGGGAAGCCTGACAGGTGACCACGGTCAGGACCCACAGTGAGAAGTCACCTGTATGACGTGCTGAGAAGCGCCCTTCACCTCCGGGTTCCTCCCACGACCCACAACCGACGGGCAGTCTGCAAAGCGCCCGGCCGGCTCCCCTCAATGCTGTCGGGGCAAGTCCGGGAAACTGTCACCACCCAGAGGAGCCTAAGGACACAGGACGACTGACCCCAACTTGGGTCCTAGAACAGGAAAAGGACACTGGCTGGAAACTAAACACAGGCTTAGTTAACAGGAACCTGTCAACACTGGTCCACTGGTTGTGACGGAGCCACCACACTAAGGGCTCGGTGAGCACGGGAGAAGTGGGCGGATGGACGTCCGCTGACGAACCACGCTGTCCCCGTCACTGGTCAGCTTCAAGGCAAATCCGGGTCGCTCACCCAGACTCGGGCAGTTTGCTCACTTGGACATCACTCAGCCTTGGTTTTGTCATCTGAGCAACGGGAATAGTGTTTTGCTGAGATTCTCGGGAGCGACTCAACAAATACGAGTTCCCTTCATAACTGGGATGACGCCCGCTCATCCACAGGACACACATTTATTCCCCTACACGCCACGCCCCCCACAGAGCCGTCACCGTCGACGGCACAGTCCGGGAGCGGGAGACGCGTCATCTGTCTCCTCCAGACTCCCAGAAAGCTCGCTCCAGCCTGACCCTCTGGGCCCGTGACATGCGCCTTGGTCCCCATTCAGCAAGCATTCGGGCTACGAGAAGACTGTCGTGTGCTGAACGGTTCAAAGTAAGAACAAAGGATCCGTATCAGAGGGACAGTGTGACGGTAAGTTCTGGAACATTCCGGCCGCTTCCGAATTCTGCCCCACTCACACAGTCCTTTAGTTGTTCCTTCAACAGACACCCCCTTGAGCACCTGTGACGTGCCAGGGAGCAAACTGGACACCCAGCTAGCGGCTGGCAGCTTGGGTCTCTACTGTAAGCACACAGGCTTTTTAAAACGTCTTTGGCATTTGTGAAGCACTCCCGTCTGAAATGAAACAGAAATCGTTAGCCTCATTTAGAAAATAATTCCTTTCCTCCCACACATGCTACACCGTGCACCTACGATGTTGTTCAGATTTTCCAACTACGAATTTCCTTTAGGTCAAGCCCGAGAACCCGGAGGAAGCTAAGGAAGACGTCTCGAGAAAGCCTTGCGATCACAGCGGTTTTGAGTGGAAATACGGTCTTCGCTGTGACTGCATCATGGTTGAATTTCGCACCAGAGAAAGGAAGGACCGACGTTAACCTCAGAACGAGGAAGACCGTACTAGTCACACACAGAAAAGCAGTCCCCTGAGCCAGAAGCCGTGGGGGCCGCGGCCCCGGGAGCCCGTCGCCAATGTTTCCGAGGACAGCTGGAAGGCGGGCCCCGGGCTGGCCGAGCCAGAGTCTGGCCGAGCAGGGTCGGAGACGGAGGGAAGGCAGAGGAGGGAATACCCGTCCGGACAGGCTGGCAACAGCAAGTGGGAAGGAAGTGGCTTTGTGAGTTGTCGACCTCACGGCAGGCCGAGAAGCAGAAACTTAACCACACAGGGTACAGAGCTATTTTCAACCTTGGGGTTTTCACCCCCTGTCCCCAAAGCGCTCGGGCGGCCTGGCTCCCGTGTGACACTGGCGGGGCCCTGGACTCATGGGACAGGACGGGAGACAAGGCAGGTCTGAGAAAGGCACGTGGGGCAGCAGGCCCCCGCTGTGGAAGCTGAGCCTCGGTTTCCCCATCTGCTCACGCAGGTTCTGAATCGGTCTCCTCCCGAGGCTGCAACAAAGGACCACAAACCCAGTGGCTGAAAACAACACACCGTGTCCTCCTCTGTTCCCTGACATCTCGGTGCACACTGAGGCCAGACGTCCGGAGGTCAGACGTCCAACACGGGTCTCCCTGGGCTTGAGCCCAAGCGTCAGCTGGGCTGGTTCCTTCTGGAGGCTCCGGGAACCATGTTTCCTCCCCTTTTCCAGTTTTCAGAGACCACCAACTTCCCTGGTTCGTGGCCCCTCCGCATCTCCAAAGCCAGCGGGATAGCCCCTCCAGTCTCCCTCTGACTCCTCCCCTCTCCCCCTCAGAGGACCCTATGGGGACAGCGGGCCCACCAGATCATCCAGGACCACCGCCCCATCCCCAGGCCCTCGACCCTGCCACACCGGCAAAGCGCCTTTGGCCATGAAGGGATCGTCCTCACGGATTCCTTCTGAGCACGAAAATACGGACATCGTCGGGGGGCGTTACCCCGCCTACCCCAAGTTCCTTCTCTCTTGACCTTCTAAGATTCTGGGCAAGGGAGAGGAGTCTTCTCTACCAAACACCATCAGTGACAATGGCGGCGAATGTTCGTGGCGGCCTTCCTCCCCCACAATGCGCTGTCCCACGTGACCTGCAGCAGTGAGGCCCCATCCCCACCTGTCCACAGAGAGGTGAGTCGGGCTCGGGTGGGGAGTGCTGGCTGGCCTGTCCACGTTCACACGGGAGAGAACGGCAGGCCCGGGCCATCGCAACCCACACCTTGCCAGAGTCCGAGCCCTCGGCCACCTTGACGTAACACCGGCTTCGTGTCCAAGGTGGGAACCGCACTCACCTAGTCGAATCAGGATGGACCAAAGGTCTGAGAATCAAGCTTCTCAGCCCCAAGAGCTCTCACCCACTGCTGGTGGGGATACTGAATGCTACAGCCACTCTGGAAGATGGTTGGGCATTTTTCTCGCGAAGCTGAACGTCGGCTCACCCTACAGCCCTGAATCGGTGCTCCCAGGTGCCCACCCAGAGGAGCTGAGAGCTAACGTCCACACAAACACCTGCACACGCACGTTGTAGCCGCTTCACTCACAGTGGCCAAGCGGGACAGGAATGGGAGCAGCCAAGGTGGCAGGGAGGTCACTGAGATGCCACGGAGATGCCACCAGTGAGCCACTGAGGTAGGACAGAGTCCAGGCAGAAAGATCACAGCCGCCGCCACGGGGTCCCGGCCGCCTCTCGCCTCCCTCCACTCGGCCTCTTCCACCCTTGCCCTCCTGACCTTCCCAGGGCAAAGCCCTCCTGCCCTTTGCCAGTCTCCCGTGTGGTCCTGATAGTGGGTAAGGAGGCCCCCGGTGATGCTGGTGAGGACACCATCTCTCAGTGGGGGAGAGAAGGGCGTTAGGGGCGCAGACGAAGCCAGAAGCCAGGAGCCCGCCAAGGCGAGGACGTGTTTACCCTGGGCTCGCCGGGCAGGGTCCAGGGCCCCCTCCCCAGGACCATCTCTCTGCGGCTTCCCGCTCATTTGCCAGGGGAGGAAACTGAGCATGAGAGGTCCCAGTCATGCTCCCACAAACCGGGCAGGGCCGGGGTTGGGGGGGGGGAGGCAGGGCCCCCCTGCTGACCTCTGGTGCCAACGGCCCTGCAGCCCGAGGGAAGGGAAGTGATCCAGGCCCGCATCACACTCAGGAAGCGAAAGGCACCCTTGAGGGAATCACCTTGACTTTCAGAACGGCCCGTGTCCCGCACCTTCCCCCGAAACTCCCGGAAAACAGTATCCTCTTGAGTCACCTGTGTGTTGGCTCACATCCTGCCGCTCCGTGGGCCACGCGGCTACTGCCACCCGCCTACTGCCACCCGCCGTCTTCGTCGTGCGCAAAGGCCCCGTGGCGTCCCCAAGCCTCCTGACGGGCCCCCACCTGCCCCGTGCCGCAAGCCCAGGCCCCAGCCGGAGACGCCGCCCCGCCCCCCGGCTACCCCGTCCTGCCCGCACCCCACGTTCCATTTCCATCCTCTGAACCCCCGGGGCCTGTGTCCCACGGGGTCCACACGCTGCCTTGGGTACAGGACGCACCTCCGGCCCCCTGGCGGGAGCCCCTGGCAAGTGAGGGAACTGGGGCGCTCCCGTAGTGAAATGTGTGCCACCTCTCAGAGCCCGATTCCTGCGGCCCCGGGAGGAAGAGTGTCTCCTGTCCCGCTCCTCCAAGAGAGGAGTGTCGTCAACACCCACAAGAACACAGAACCTCAGGAAAGAGGAGTACTTTGCACGAACAGGACTCCCGTGGTCAAACGGGCACCAGCCGAGGGCCCTGAGGAGGTTAGCGAAGGCCCAGTCTCTCCCGTGCGGGTGGGTCTGATGCAGAGCTTAACAAGCGGCTCCAAAAGGCTAAGGAGAACCGGAGAGTAAACACTGCTGGCTTTGGGGGCCGTGCGGTCTCCGTTGCAAATGCTCACCTCTGTCTCCGTAGCACAAAAGCGGCCAGAGACAGCGCGGAAACACGCGAGCGCAGCTGCGTTTCAATAAAAATTTATTGACACCAATGGGCAGCGGGCCAGATTTTGCCAGACTCGCTGACCCCTGGCCTAAGGGCACCAGAAGATGGCGTTGGAGCCAGGACTGGCAGGAGCAGAGCGGTCACCAAGGTGGCGGCGTCCAGAGGGACAAGAAGAAGGAACAGTGCCTGGAGCCCAGGGACAGTCACAGGCAGACCACCGCACTGCGGGAAGCATGGCTGACTCGGGCAGACGCAGGGAGAAGACGGGGGTGTGCACGCCCTGGCCTCTCTCCTCCCTCCCTCTGACTTCCTGCTGGGGCTGACGCGGCTGGAAGGGGGGGTGCTGGGGGAGCCTGCCAGCGCGTCCATGGAGGTCCGCTTCCCAGGGAGCGAGCAGGTGGGCACTGAGCGGACAGGCCCTCTGGGGGCTCTCTTAGCTCCTTCTGTCTGATTCCACGCCCACTAAGCAGTCCCCCAAATTGTCACCTGCCCACAGGAAGAGGCTGGCCCAAATGCACCACCTTGAGCACCAGGCCAGGCCTAAGCGCTGTGCATCGATGACCTCCCCCGAGGTCAGGGCTGTTACCCCCACAGCAGCCGCGTGTCGTAGGAGTGACAGATCATTTAGAGCCAAGGACGCTGAAATTCAGAGAAGGGAGGTCATTTCCCCAGGGTCTCACAGCTACTCAGCAACCCGCTCAGGATCTGAGCCCTCCGTCCGTGTATGTGCCCTTGGCGCACGGACCTCGGTGACAGCGGGGCCCTTTTCCCCCACCCGTCTCCCCCTTCCTCCTCCTGGTCTCCAGACCCAGCCTCCTGGCCCCTCCTGGCCTGCCGCCCAGCCCCCAGGCTCCCCGCCCCCCTCCGTCCTGTGGCCCTGCCTGACCCAGTGATGCAACAGCCCGGCCAGACTTGCAGTTGAAATATTCCGAAATGTACAGTAGACCAGGCCGCCTGCTTCCTGCAAGCATCGCCCCTGCCCCTGTCGGGACCCCGGGGCAAACGAGCAAGGGCAGGAAAGCAACAGTCGCTTTATTTCTGGGCTTGGGATTTCTAACCGGCCCCGGTTGCTCAATGTGCGTGTTGGACAGAGTAGCGGGGACGAGGTCAGAAGGAAGGTCTCGTGTAGGAGCTGCAGGAGGGGAAATGATGAGCGGAGGGGCACATCTGGGGCGGCCGGGCGCTCCGTGATTTTTGCCCCCAGAAGCTCTTCGAGAAAACAACACAGGAAGCCCTTGTGTGTCTCTGAGAGATTGTTCTTTTCCAGATTCTTTGTTCTTTCCAGCTCCCTCGGGTCCTTACGGTTGGGTAAAAAGGAGGAGAGGGTGCCCTTCAGGTACCGGGTGATGTGAGTGTGTGTGTGTGTGTGTGTGTGTGCGCGCGCGTGTGCAAAGCCAGGAGCCGGGCCGTCTCAGAAACGTCCCTCCCGAGGAAACCTAGCTCCACACCACAGGCCGATCCAGAGCAGCTCAGATCCCCCCCGTCACCGTCGAGAACGGCTAACCCACCCCGGCCTTCGGGAAAAGCCTTTGCGCCTCCTGAGCACAGACCACCCGCGTGCTCAACGCACCCGCACTCCGGGGCGGCTTGCTGTCCCTCCCCTCTCTCCCTGCAGACCCACGTGGTTCCTCTCCCCCGGGGAGACAGCCCGTCTGGAAGGGAAGCCAGAGACCCTGGGCCTCCAAGCAGAGCTTTGAACCTGAGAGACCTGTGCATTCACGTGACCCCGTGGAACCCTCCGAGAGCACTGTCATCCTTCCACCCTGCACGGTGGGGGGAGGAGGCGACCCGGGGGGCAGGGAGCCAACGTGCCTTGAGCACCTACTGTGGGCCAGGCAGCTTGGAACACCTGCCCTCTGCAGCCCTCGCCTCCCCTGCGAGAGAGAGGCAGCCCCCACGTCCGTCCGCGTGCCACGGTGGCCTCTCCACCGACCCACCTCCACCATCAGAGCCCTGACCCACCGCGTGCACACATCCGGGACTCGCTCAGCAAACGCCGAGTTCACACCTCTGCACACCGGGCCCTGGTTCACATGGTCCTTGCCTTTGCTGCACCGGTGGGGGGGGGCAGGGGAGGGGGCTCCGTCGGTTGAGCGTCTGACTCTTGATTTCGGCTCAGGTCATGACCCCAGCATCGTGGGATCGAGCCCCTCGCGGGACTCCACGCTGGGTGTGGAGCCCGCTTGGGATTCTCTCTCCCTCTCTCTCTGTTCCACCCCCACTCACATGCACGCACGCGCTCTCTCTCTCTCTCTCTCTCTCTCTCAAAAAATAAAAAGTGTTTAAAACAGAAATTACATTAGGGGCGCCTGGGTGGCTCAGTCGGTTAAGCTTCCGACTTCGGCTCAGGTCATGATCTCACGGTCTGTGAGTTCGAGACCCGCGTCGGGCTCTGTGCTGACAGCTCGGAGCCTGAAGCCTGCTTCGGATTCTGTGTCTCCCTCTCTCTCTGCCCCTCCCCTGCTCATGCTCTGTCTCTCTCTGTCTCAAAAATAAACATTAAAAAAAAATTTTTTTAAGAAATTACAGTATAATAAAAATTATGTTATAATTATTTCCATATTTATATACTATAACATAGTTTCAAACTCTTCATCATTATATAATCTAATGAATAATTATTGTATTTATAAAGTTACATGATTCTAACGAGAGATGATCAAATAATTCTAAAATTAGGTCAAGTACATAAACAATTTATCACATTATTAAGAATTTGCAAATAATTGCATATTATCATTTATAGTTCTTGTAAACAACACTACTTTCTAAGACTTATCAATATGTAATAATAAAGGAATTTAATTACATAAGCAATAAATATAAATATGCTTTTTCCAGTACTTGCTGAGGCCAGGTGCTATCGTAAGCCCTTGTAACCCACAATCGGTGGTTGTGAGGTGATCAATCACTTCAAAACAGGGGATTACCCCTGTTTTACAGATGAGGGAATGAGGAACAGAGAGCGTAAGTGATTTTCTTTAGGACACACAGCTAATAAGCCCTGAGCAGGAAGCTGAATGAACCCTGGGCTCTCTGGCACATCGTGCCTCTGCTGAGAGGGTGACCACACTTGGTGGAGCTTCCCGGGGCCCCAGCGCGTCCCCTGGCCCTTCCTGCTCCGGGGCACACAGCCGACCCCCACCTGCCGGCCGCTGAGGGGGTGGCCGAGACGTCCCCCGCTGCCAGAGCCCCCTCTTCCTGCACGAAAGGCAGGGGGAAAGTACCAGTCGCTAACGCCCCCGGGAGCAGCCTCAACCGGCACCTGGGGGAGGAAGGCGGGCGCGGGTCCGGGTCCCTCCCAGGGGCCTGGCCCTTCCAAGTCCAGCAGGAGCACTCCCCAGTAGCCATGGGGTCACCTCCGTGGGCTCCTGTCCCCCCACCAGCCTCTCCTGACAGGACTGCGCACACAGACTACTTACACTCCATCCTTGCTTCAGGCTCTGCTTCTGGGGGCATCAGAAGCAGGACCCCGCACGGCTTCTCGGTAATAACCATTCACACCAATAAACCGCCACCCGCTCGCCAAGCACTGTTCCAAGTTGCTTCGAGGTGCTAACTCACTTACCCCCCACAAGCAGCCTACAAATGGGAAAACTGAGGCCTGGGGGATCTTCCCCACCCGCCCGCATTCACTCAGCTCCAGAGCTGGAAGCCCGACCCACCATTCCCGGCCCCACAGAGACACAGCCAGCGGCGTGACCTTTCGTTATGGCTCTTGTGGTCACGCAGCCGGAGGACGGCAGGAAGGAAGGTGGCCCTGGATGAAAATTAATGAAATCTGGCCATTTGCAACAGCGTGGATGGAACTGGAGGGTATTGTGCTGAGCAAAATAAATCAGAGAAAGACAGGTATCGTATGATTTCACTCAGATGTGCAACTTAAGAAACGGAACAGAGGATCACAGGGGAAGGGAAGGAAAATTAAGATAAAAACAGAGAGGGAGGCAAACCATGAGAGACCCTTAAATACAGAGAACAAACTGAGGGTTGATGGGGGGGGGGGATGGGGAAAGAGTGATTGGGTACTAAGGAGGGCACTTACTGGGATGAGCACTGGGTGTTATATGTACGTGATGAATCAGTGAATTCGAATGCTGAAGCCAAGACGACACTGCATGTTATCTCACTTAAGAATAAAATAAATAGGGGCGCCTGGGTGGCGCAGTCGGTTAAGCGTCAGACTTCAGCCAGGTCATGATCTCACGGTCCGTGAGTTCGAGCCCCGCGTCAGGCTCTGGGCTGATGGCTCAGAGCCTGGAGCCTGTTTCCGATTCTGTGTCTCCCTCTCTCTCTGCCCCTCCCCCGTTCATGCTCTGTCTCTCTCTGTCCCAAAAATAAATAAACGTTGGAAAAAAAAAAAATTAAAGAATAAAATAAATAAATAAGTAAAAAAAATAAAATTAAAATAAAATAAAATAAAATAAAATAAAATAAAATAAAAAGAAGGATGGGATGAATCTGAATCAGGGAGACACCACTCAAGGCTCCTGCCATTGCAGCCAGGTTAACCCCCTCTGAGAAGCTCCGTTCAGGCCCCATCGTCATGTCTGGTGGGGACGGGGTCTTTTTTACACAGTAAAATACACCAGAGTCACGCCCTGATTGAGGATCAGTGCTCCCAAGAGAAGGGCTACTTCCTGAAGAAGGGCAGCGACCATGACGGAGCGAGGAGGTCTATCTGCCTGGGACTTGGGGAATCAGGGCAGAAAGGAGCTGGGGTTGAAGGAGCTGGGGTTGCAGGGGTGGGGGCAGAAGACTTGTTTAAATAAGGGGCAGGTGGGATGCGTAGGAAAGGAGATGCTTCCGGGCCCTGGAGGCAGTTTTCAAACATGGCCACCAGCACTTGGACACTCCTGTCCCGAAGAGGTGGGGACCCTGCTCATGCTCCTCACCTGCGCGGCGTGTGACTGCGTTGGCCAACAGAACGTGCCAGAAGTAACTCTCAACAGTGTCCGAGGCCGGGTCACAAAGAGCCATCCAGCACGCCCCGGGTCCCCCACGCTACCCCGGGGCCGCCATTTTGTGAGGAAGTCCCAGCTACACAGCGTGTGGCCCCAGCTGTGCCCAGCCTCCCAGCCCTCCCGGCCACGGGCACCGGCCACGTGGATGAAAAGGCCTGCGGAAGATTCCCCCCCCCCCCCCACCCCCAGACGCCGAAGTCACCCGCCGCCATCCGAGCCTTCCCAGCTGACACGCCAGTCTTTGTGGAACAAGGGGAGGTCACACCATCGTGCCCTGTCTAAATTCTGACCCACAAAACCCATGAGCAAAACAAAATGAAAGTTTGAAGGTAGTGAGTGTGAGGGGTGGCCGCCCCCATCCCTGAAAGGCTCCATCTAGATGCAAAGGCAGTCCAGCCAGAGCAGAGATAGGGCCCCGAGGTTGGTCACGCCATATCAGCCACTGTTTCCCCGCAGACATATTGCAAGGAGCAACCTCAGGTCAAGTAAGTCTGGAAAATGCTGGATCACGTGGGTTTCTCAGCACGAGAGAGAACTTTCTACGCGCAGTATACATGCCCAAGAGGAAGAGAGAGATTATGAGCGGGCCAAGACATTTACTGCCTCCCCCCTACTTTTAGTGAAAAGAGCCAGACTTTCCACTGAGAAACCACCCCTCCCCCTCCCTCAGCCCACTGAGCTGTTGTTAAAAATTACAGTCATTAGTTATAGATCGTTCTTTAGAAAGAATTTCTAAATATTTCTGAGTAGTTGAGTTGCAAAAGTTTCCCTTGTGGAGAGTCTGACTCACTCACATGAACTTCTTCCTGGTTCCCACAATGGCTTCTTCATGGAGAACACTTGTCCCCAGGAGCGCATAGGGGTGCGTGCCCGGGGGACCCCTCCAGGAGGACTCTCCTAGGACCCCAGGCCCAGCAGACCCAGTGGATGCTTATCAGAGGGGGCCGACATCTTAATTCACCACAATCTTCCATCCCACATGGATTTTGCAAAAGTTGGTGTTCCTAAGGGGCAACCACTCAGAAAAGTGATAGTTGAAATATCTTAATTTGTGTAAATGTTTTTTAGAAAACAAAGTGTGAAGGCTGCTCGTGCGACAGAATGTCTCACGAGCCCGTTCCCACGGGCTGCCCTTGGGTCCCAGCAGCTACTTGTCCAGAGGCAGCCACACACCTCAAAAGTCAGTTCATCTCTAGGGCCCTAACGGCATTTTCTTTTCTTTTTTCATTTATTTTTATTTGTTTTCACGTTTATTTATTTTTGAGAAAAAGAGACGCGGAGCACAAGCAGGGGAGGGGCAGAGAGGGAGGGAGACACAGAACGCAAAGCAGGCTCCAGGCTCCGAGCTGTCGGCACAGCGCCCGACGTGGGGCCCGAACTCACAAACCGCGAGATCGTGACCTGAGCTGAGGTCGGACGCTTAACTGACTAAGTCCCCCAGGCGCCCCCCTAATGGCATTTTCTAAGCCTCCGATTATTCCTGAAGCACCTCGTCCCTGAACCCCGTCCTCTGCGGATGAAAGCGCTCTGGCCTCCCTCCTCTCCCTGCGAGCAGCTGAGTGAGAAGCGTCTTGTGAACCATCCGCACAGGAGAGTTGAACTCTGGGGGAGAAGCAGACTCAGTCAAGTTTCCACATTTGGCCCTGATGAATCCTGGGCAGAAAAGGACTTGCTGATAACCGAAGTGTCTGGTTGCAATCTCGAAGGTTTCTAGAAAGCCAGCGATTGGCCCAGCAGCCGCCCTGCCCGGGTGTCACAGGCCAGCCACAGGCCTTGTCAGAAGGCCTCTCACACGGAGCTGTCCCGGGACACGAGTCGGCCCCGGCCCGCCCAGCATGGAAGGGCCCGTGCCTTCTTCCCCCTGTCTCTGCGCTGAGGAGGACAGTCCCAGGACCGCGTGGTTCATCTGAGGCTGCAGAGAGAATGCACGTCGCCCATAGACGGAGCCTGGCGGGGGACCCCTCTCCCCCTGGGCTGGCCGGGGTCTGGGCCTCCCTGAAATGGACCGACTGGTCCTGGGTTGTTTACAGGGCGTGTCTCATGAGGCAGCCTCCAACCAGACCAAACTGGGTCCCCCCGTGTCCCCGCTGTCTGTGTCCCTAAGGACCCAGCACAGTGAGCATGTGTGTAAGTGGAAGGATATGGAAGGATACACGACCCCATCGTGTGCGGCCGACCCAGGTCGGGGGGCCTCGTGCAGATCACGCCCAGCACTTTCCAGGATAGCGGGTGCTGTCCTTGCCGACCTCCCACTTGCTCCACACCCCCCCACACACACCCCTCCATCAGCTCATGGGACCCCAAACAGGACCCCGGGCTTTAATAAAAACATAGCATGCCCCACATTTTCTCCAGGATATCCTGTATGATCTGTGCGCCTCCGTACCTTTTCGCTACTGTTTTGGGGATGAGTGAAAAGCAAAACAAAACAAATGGACAGGCAAAAAACCCTTAAAACTCCCAGCGCAGCCTTGTGTTTTAATCCCCACCCCCATGAAGAACCCAGAACCGAGTAACAGTGATGAAATATTTTACAGTGACTTCAACAAAAAACGGAGCGTGAACCAGCTTTTAAAAAGGCACTTTATTTTAATAAAGAATAAAAGAGATCAATATACGCTTTAAATGGATACAAAAATAAATATTCATTTAGCATATTCAAGATACACGCTTTACCATTCGTTTGAGCTAGAAACCGAAAGTCGCTGTTCTCTGATGTAATTTCAGAAAACGGGTCTGTTACCCCCAACAACGTGAGGCCGGCTCTGTCCGCCAAAGAGGAAAAGCCACTCTTGCCGCATTTTCCCATATTTTCAGGTGAATTCAAACACACCTACAGGGCCTACGACCATAAAGTCTCGCTACATATGCCACGCCTGCGTCACCTTCGTGGAAGCAGCCACGAAAGTGAACCGGTCTTCCTCGGCTTGGATTTTAAAGCAGCGACTCATGGTTACAAGGGGGCCAGGCTGGCAGTCTCGTCCCCCAGAGCCCGGCTCCTCCCACACCTCAAGGTGAAAGCCGACAGGCGAGGTCCCTTCGTGCCCCGTCGCTGTCAGTCAGGGCTGGTGGCCACGAGGCTGGGTTATGAAGGAGAAAGAACGGGGTGACGACTCTTCTCCCCCTCCCCGCCCCCCGCTCCACAGAGAGTTGGGGGGAAAGCCCGCAGACCCTCCCCGACCCTGCCAGGGGTCCACACTGCAAGTGGGACGGGCTCGCCCCGGCCACCGACTTCCACCGGCAAGCGGCCGGCACCCGGCCACCCTCTGCCAGTCCCAGCACATCGCACAGGACACACGGGAGGGGAGGGGGCACCCCGATCTAGCGAAATACAACCGGCTTTCTTCCCAGAAAAAAACGTTTAAGTGCTTTTCAATGATGAAAGTGATTTCAGAGCGGTCGTGGAGACGGGGAAGGTCGACGGGAAGGTCGACGGGAAGGCTGGCCTGCCGCTGCCGTTTTGACACATTGTGGGGCAATAAATGCATCTGATTGGACAGGAAATAGCGTGACGTTCCTCTGGGGCTAAAACTGGGACTCCTCCCCTGGAGTCCCACCACAGGACTCCGTTGAAGAGTGGAATCTGGTGTGGCCCCAGGCCTGGGAGTCCGAGGGATGGGGAAGGCCTTGTCCCTGCCGCCATCCACCCTGTGACCAGGGCGGCGGTAAGAAGCCGACACCTCTCATCCGCAGTCCCCAAGCCACCCGAGCCGCGCCCACACGCTCGTCGATGGGTTGACAGAGTCAAAGGCACAAACCAAAATGCTTGTACAATCTACAATTACTTTTTGAATCTGTGGTTTCTATCCTGCTCACTTTATGTGAAAAAAAAAAAAATATATCAAAGCAGTTTACAATAGGACAATTGAAAGAATGAGTATTTTTAAAAACAGGTCAAAACCATTTAGAAAGAAGAAAAAGAGAGGGCTCTGGGATGATTGAATTACAGCAACGAAAACACACACACACACACACACACACACACACTTAGCTCGAAGCTTCCAGGCAACAAGGGCCCAGAGGAAAAATCTTCATTGTCTGGAGGTGAAAACATACCAGCTCACCTGGTGATGGAAGTGCCCTCCTGGCAACAGATCCCAGGAAGGAGGTGCATTCCTCAACAAGCCAAGAGTTCTGTGTTCACTTGCTAAAGGGGGGCTGCTATCTAAGTTTTTCTAAACCTTATTAACGTGCTTAAAAGCAGAGACGCTCCACGCGGAATCAAGCGTATCAAATCACGAATCTATGGCTCTAACGCGAGGTACGGACAAAAAGCAGACTTGTTCTGACAAGTTGATCTCCTACTCCAATTTTTTTTTTTTTTTTTTCCTGGAAGCAGCTATTTGCTAGTACAACTGAATGCCGAGTCTTTGGAAATATCGATTATCCCGAAATGCTGAAAGAATCTAGCAACTGATGATAATTAGGGGAAATGCAGGGAATACACGTTTTAATCACTGGTTGTATGTAGTTACAGCATCTGGATCGTTCGGCGCACTTTCCTACGTTTATACCTGAACAAGAGGCGTGACGCGACTCTGTGTCGAGCATCAAGCCCTCACGGGACGCCCTTACTAAATTAAGAGCAGATGAAGCCCCGCCCCAGGCCAGAGGGAGCCCCATCCTTAAATAATTACGACAGTAATTGTAATAACGAAACGCGAGACGCGGGCAGGACGCGGTGCCCGAGAGAGAGACTTAAACCGTGATCTGCTGGTTTTCTCTGAAAAAAGGTCTCTGGTGGGAGGCACAGATGTCTGGAAACATCCGGAAGACCTGGTCCGGCTGGGGCTCCTCGGGGGGCTGCACCATGGAGCCGGAACCGCAGCTCTTCCTGGCTTCCTCCACCAGCTGCTGGACGTAGAGCTGCTCGATCTACAGGGACGGGCACAGGTCAGACGTGGAGGTGGGAAGCCCGGCGGCCCCGCCTTTGGCCCTAGCCAGATTCTCGGATTACCCAGGCCGAAGCTGACACTGAGAACCTCCACGTGAGTCCCACGCGAATGAGCCCCAAACAGGCAGCGCAAGGAAAGGGCAAGGGGTCTCCCCACAGGGTCCCGACCTGGCAGCCGGTGGCCAGAATTCCACCATTAGGGTTTCATTCCTTTGACTAGATTAAACAAGGGCTTGCAAAGCCCTAATCCGTTCCTCAGACCCTGAGGCAACTGAACCTTGCTAGAAAGGGGTTTTCGACTTCAAACACAAACAAACAAGAAAGGCAGGGAGAGAACACAAAGATTGTGAGTCCCGGAACGTGGGAAGACGGTTCGGAACGGCAAGAATGGCAGATGGCAGGAATCCACCAGCCCCGCGTGGAGGTTCACCGTGCGCCCCGGGCCTGCCTCTGCCCACGGGTGGAGCAGCCCGCTCCCTGTTCTGCAGCCCAAGCGCAAACCGGGTCCCGCCGTGCGGGCCGGGAGATGCGGCCCCGTGGCCAGAAGCCCCACGGCCGCCTGTTCCTACCTGCACGAGAATGAGTTTGGATCGCAAGGGAGTCATATCTGGAAACTCTTCTCCAAAGCACAGCACCACCCTGCTGTCGGGAAGCCGGCTCTGGTTGTTGTAGAACTGCTGGAGCTCTGGGGAGACAGGAGAGGGAGGGGCCCCTGTCGACGCCGCCGGGCCCCGCCACGCTCCGTCCCCGCGGGTGCTCCCCGCGGCCGTCACACCTGAGCCCACCTCTCCGGGGCCCCTTCTCCAGGGAAGCCGCCGGGACTGCTCAGGCTGGGCGGCAAGAGAGGCCTGACCCCAGCTCTGGGCCGGCGCGGCCACGGGGAGAGGAGCACACAGCTCTGGGGACGCAGAGAAGGCAGCGCGGCCACGGCACCGCAGGTGCTCACTGCAGACACCTGACCTGGAGGTGACCTGGGAGGAGGTCACTCCAGACACCCTGACCTCCGGGAGGAGCACCCGGGGCGGGATCCTAGCCACATGCCCCGCAGAGTAAGTCACGACAGCTACCCCGCAAGTGCGAGCGCCGTCCGCGGACGCAGCGCGCCTCAGAATGTGCACATCAAGCCCCGGGGGGCCTTGCCGAGATGCGGGTCTGACCCCGCAGCCCTCGGTGGGGGGGGGGGGGGGGGGGGCTGAGACCCCGCACTTCTGACCGGCCCCCGGGTTACGGGCACACTCGGCGATGCACCTGCGAGCTACCGGGTCCCTTCATCCCCCCGAGGGCCACACGGGAAAGCTGCGGTCTCCACACGCCCATTCAACACACGGGCCAGTCAAGGCGCGGAGCGGTTCCCCAGGGTCGCTGAGCAAGAAAGCGCAGAGCAGGACCCCCCCCCCCCACCGGGGTCCCCAGCTTGGCGGCGTGGGAGGGGGGGGGCGCGGCCCGCGGTAGGGAGACGAGGTCTCTGCGAGCCGGGGGAGGCCAGCCGGCGGTGGTACCGACCTCGGAAGAACTGGCTGGTGTCGAAGACCTGGACCACCTCGTCCCGCTCCAGCTTGTTGGGCCGGTCCCTGCGCGGGACGGCGTTGCCGCTGCAGAACACGCGGCCCTGGCACCGCCGCCTGACGAGCACGCCCTGCCGGCTGCTGTGCAGGAGCACGCCCCGCTCCAGGTGCCCGAACAGCTTCCGCGTCACCTGCCTCTGCCGCTCGCTGGGGATGGCGTCGGCCGGCGGGAAGCACACCAGCTCCAGGCCCTCGGGCCCGAGCAGCCCGGCGCCGGGCGGGCCCGGGGGGCTCAGCGACAGGCGGCAGCCCTCGGGGCGGGTGGTGGTGGTCCGGCCCACCAGCTTGCCCCCGTAGTAGAAGCTGATGACCATCTGGGAGAAGGCTGCGGGGAGGAGGAGGGCGACAGGTCAGCTCCGCTAGGAGGTGGGGGGGCTCCCCGGTCCCTTCCGGGCCGGTGCCCAGCGCTCTCCTTCCTCCCAAGCAGGCCAGGCCGGTTGGCTCCTCGCGTGCCCGGGACCCCTCGGCATTGCGGGAAGTTCACGCACCCCTTCCGGAAACGGTGTCTTTGTGAGCACGAGGACATACGCAGAATCACTCAGGAAGCCAGTGACTCGAAATACAAAAGAACTGTTCTCGTGCTCTCCGTTCTCCTGGGGAAGCTCGCAGGGACCGGTACGGTTTAGAAGTCAGTAGAACTGCCCCGTCACATGGCACTCCGTGACCGTCATACGACGTCATATAACACCCGTAAGCGACACGCCGTGTTATCCGTTACCCGACAGATACACCGTCGCTCGTGCGATGGCACAACGGGACCCGTGACCGGATTCACAACGGACACGAGTGTGAGATTTGAACTCCAGGTCAGGGAGAACAGACACGTCCTCTTTTCCTTGACACATTCACAGCCCTCTTGGGGTTCCTTGGATTTCAAATCACGAATCCCTCCAAACCCTTCATCTAAGCCTGTTCTTAGAAGAGTCTGAAAATCATTCAAATTAAGTCAACGTTTCCCCAGACGCGCTACACTTAAGAAGGTCGGGGAAGGAGGCAGGGCGGTGACCCAGAGTTAAGTAAATGAAAGGATTATTCAATTTTCGGGGCGCCGGGTGGCTCAGTCGGTTAAGTGACCAACTGGCTTAGGTCACGATCTTGCAATCTGTGAGTTCAAGCCTCAAGTGGGGGCTCTGTGCTGACAGCTCAGAGCCTGGAGCCGGCTTCGGAGTCTGTGCCTACCGCTGTCTGTGTCCCTCCCCCATGCACACACACACGCATTCTCTCTCTCTCTCTCTTAAAATAAATAAAAACTTTTTTTGTAATGACATTTAGAGAAAAAGAGCACATTACCAGGTGGTACCCAGATATGAAAAACCATCATGAAAGTGGGGCTCCAGTAACTGAAATTTGGGAACCTTTAAGCTAAGGCAGGAATGAAGACAACAGCTAACTTCTGCGACAGTCCCAGAGAAATCTGCATTTTGATAGCTTTAAACTACAAGAATTACAGGCACTATCACCAAACTTGGTGAGTTTGGGGCACCTCCTAAGGGTCCCAGAGCAGTCCAGGGCTGCCTTCTAGAGCCACGCAAACTGTGAGCTGCCCACCCCCATGGCAACCCCTCGAGTTGTGCAGTGCACCACCCACACAACAGTCAGGGGCAGCCCTGTGGGTGGCCACCTGCCTCACCCAGGTTAATACTGCTGTGTACTTATAATTTATTGCCCCCCCCCAACTGGGCTCTGATTAAGAATCATTTGCTCAGTCAAATAATAAGACCCCCCGCTGCTGTGGGCACAGGCTCCATCTTCCCCCACATGGGGGTTAAACGGCATTCCAGAACCATTCTGGGTTGGGAGCTTCAGGTGTTCTGGTCCAATTCATTTATATGGCATGTGGGAAAACTGAGGCCCAGCTGAGGTCACCCAGCTGGCAAGTGGCAGCTGAAGTCACCCAGCTGGTGAGTGACACATCTCGTCCCGTCCAGTTCCCCATCCTGCGCACTGTGCCAGCTCTGGGACATCTGCATCCCCCGATGGCACGCTCCACTTCCTTCGCTCCAGAACATTTCTGAACTTTGTCACAGATGAATGAAACACTACAGACGACTCTTGTCACCACTCCGCACCCTCACCCCGCCACTGCCGAGGCTTTATCTCACACCAGCGCCTCGAGGCCCAAGGGAGCCACAGATGGGTGCTCTGGAGAGGCCCAGACGAGGCCTCCTAGGGACCCCAGTGCCACAGGGCAGCTTAGCTTGGGGCCGGTTCGAGCCGGGAAGGCCTGAGCGACGACCGCTGCACCCGCAGTGAGCGGCCAGCAGAGACCCGCGGAGAAGCCGCCACCAAAGCCACCAGGTGGCTCTGGCCAGCCCACCTTGACCTGCCCTGCCCCCGCACGGCCACCTGCCCACCGGGGGACAGCCGCCCCACAACGGCAGCAGAGCAACGATGCCAGGAGCACAGACTCCCCGACGACGCGTGAGCCCAGCTGTGACTCTGTGCCTCAGTGTTCCCATCAGCAAAGCAGAGATCGTGGTGGCACCCAGCTCCCCAGGCGGCTGGGGACGAGCAGGAGCTCGCGTGTCGTGCGGTGCTCACGGGCGGCTCCTGAAGAAATCGGGGTAACAGGACCGGAAGCTAGCCGCGTAGATGAGGCTCCCGGAGTCATAAGCCCTAATTCCTGGTCGAGGCAGCACACGCCAGGCGCTGTTCTCAGTGCGCTGAACTGAGGGGCACGTTTAACGCTCACGATCGAGCTGGAGGCTGCCGATCACTCGACGCCTTTTCCAGGTAAGGAGTCGGGTGTCGACAGGTGAAGGCATTTGCTCTGATGGCGCGACCACAAAGCGGGGAGAGGGGCTCCCCGGCAGGCCGGCCCTGCACCCGCGTCCTGCAGCGCCGAGCCCGCCCCCTCCGTTCCCGGACACGGCCTTCCCCCTGCCCCACCACTGCAAACACCGCCAAGCACACCCCCCCCACCCCCCAGCAGCCACGGGCGTGTCCGGATCCAGCCCGGTGGGCGGGGGGGTACACATCCACGCAGCTCTGTTGCCAACACTCCACATGGGGAGGTTTCACATAAAGGTCTGGATTTCTGATCCCTCCAGAAAAGCGGGGACACCAAGCCTGGCGGGTCTGAGGCCCGCAGGGCACCGTCTAGCGCTGAGCAGCCGAGGGGCAGGCCCTGCACTCCGCCGTGGCCTCCAGCGCTCCCTGCCCGCCCTTCCGCGGCCCCGCTCACTCACTACCTCGTCCCCGCGGCCCTGAGAACCGGGCACCCTCGCCATCACCTTGTTTCCACGGGGCGGGGCCAGGGACCAAAGTCCGCAACACCTAGAAGAAGGTTTTAGGATTTTCTGCGCACGCAGCACTGCTGTGGGTCGCTCCGCCCACTGTGCGCTGGGACGAGTCCGGAGCCACTCGGCACACTTCCTCCTCACCCGGATGCCTCGGCCCTGCCCCCGGCTCCTCTCCCGCCCCCAGAGAGCACCGGTCGGCAGACTCCCCGGGCCACAGAGCTGACTAGGTCAGAGGCCTGGCCCCGCGAGCCAGGGCGTCCCGGAGCGGTGACAGGAGTGCGACAAAGAGGAACGCGGGTTCTCCGCACTTTGCGGGCCTGGGTGAGAACCTGCCTCCGCCACACCCCGAACACTCGTCCCACGAGGCCCGTGGTCCAGACGCCTCTCTGAGCCCCGCTTCCTCCTCCGCACAGGGGGGCCTCTGGGGTCCATCCTGATGGGTCAGGCTGTTCACTTCTCACAGAACTATCAGGGAGGACACGGGCTTTCTCTGCTCCGTCAGTGAGGCCGTCAGTGAGCCAGAATGCAAACTCCAGGGGCCACGGCAGGAGGTCTGAGTCCCCAGCGTCAACAGACAAAAACGTGGCACAGAGGCCACCTCTGCCCACGAGTGGCGGGAGCCTGGAGAGGACGGCCAGAGGCCATGTCCTGGCTCTGCGGCCCACGTGCTGTGTGACCCAGAGCCTCTGAGCCTATGCGGCGGGAACGATGTGGCGGGAGGTGTAACGGGACGAGGCCTGACCCTGGCGCCTCGCCAGTATTCAGCGTCAGCCCCCACCATCAACCCCATCACCACCGTCGTCACCACCACCAGCCCCAGCCCCAGCCCCAGCCCCATCGTCGCCATTAATTAGGACCATCGTTATCACGAACTTGAGTGTGGAAGACAGTAGAGGAAATGGGCACTGGGGACGCTCGCTGACCAGTGACGTTCCTACCAGAAAACTAACGCTACGTCTAATCCTCACAAGGGTCCGGTGAGGTTCTGCCTGGCGTCACACAAGAGAGGCAGGGCTGGGCCTTGAGTCCGTCTGTCCCCCTGCTCTCTCTCCTGCAGAGTTACGCTGCAAAGAGCTCTCGGGATCAACCTTTCGGCCCGTTCTGAGAAGAGCCTCAAAACGGCCGGCCCCTGACGTGCTCAAAAAGCAAACAGCGACAAGGATGAACTGGGGTCCTGCCTTCTGACGTGCGATCGGCTCATCCACGGGCCCCTGCGAGCCCACTCGGCCCTCTGGGCTCTGCCTTCCAGGAGCGCCCGCGTCCCACCGCGCCAGCCCAGCCCCGAGCACCCGCGTACCTGAGTGGTGCGGATCGTAGGCACTGTAGCCCGTCACGAGCGGCAAGCCTGTGGGAGAAAGAGAAGGCCCAGGTGAGCGTGAGGAACCGACCCCAACGCACCCCCCCCAAAAGTTCCTTTCAAAGCCACACGGGGTGTGCTCCCAAGGCCCGGAGGCCCTGCCACAGGCTTCCGCTCAATTCAGTGCTTTTCCCTCCCAGCGCCGTGACCCGCGTTTCAAAAACACGGAAAACCAGGCCTCGACTCGACCGGCACAGAGGGGGAGGAAATGTCCTCTGTGCTGTGGGGTTTTTGACCAAGTGCCGGGGTGATGCTTTCCTCCCACCCAAGGGCCTGCTCCTGAAATGTCACTGGACGGCGTGCCCACCCTCCAGGCCTGGTCTCCGGAGGGAAACCTGGGGCCTCGGCTCGCTTTCCGGGAGGGATAGCCACCGTGCAGGGAGAGGGGGCTCTCCCAGGGCCCCTGAGGCAAAAGTGCCACCTGCAGCCTGGAGACCTTTGAAGTCAGTTGGGCCAGAGTCACCTCCCAGTCTCCCACAAGGAACAGTCGGGGAAAGAGGCGGAGAGAGGAAGCAAAGAAATCTGTGCTCGTGGAGGGTCGTTCGAGAAGGAAGCGGGCTGGGGGGGAGGTGGTATCAGAAGCTAATTAAATAATTTATTAAATAAGCGATTATTTATTAATCCCAATGATAATAGGGGTATCATGACCCTACGGGACAGGTCCTGGTGTCTCCATTTCACAGATGAGTAAGCTGAGGCGTGAATGAGATCTGCAGGCCCCTGCCCTGCCAGGGGGCTTCAAATCCAGGGCGCCACGCGGGCAACCCTCGCCCTCCTCCTCTCCTGACGCCCTGTGCTCCCCTTGGCTCTGAGGGGGGGGGGGGGTCCCTAATGTCCCAAGGGAGTGGCTGGCAGACATCCGTGGCGAGCACGAGTGTGGCCGAGACCCCCATCTCCCCTCTGGCCTTGGAGACGTTTGCACACCCCCTCCCTCCCCTCCGACCCCTCCAGGAGCGCAGGAGACAAGCAGACCCCTCCTACGGGGAGGGCCCACGTGCCCCCCGAGAGGCAGTGGCGAAGGGGCCACGGGCATCACTGTGGACTCAGTTACCTTCGATAAAATAGGGCTCACAGTAGAACCACCGCCCCACCTGCCCCCAGCTGCCTGAAGGCTGAGTCAGTGCCCAGCCCACTCGAACGAGCCCCGCACGCCGGCCGCACTGGGGGTCCCCTCCTCACCTGCGCTGGGCTGCTGGATCCACCAGTCTGAGAGCAGCTGGCCCCTGCAGGCCTCCGGCGGAGAAGGACTCCTTTTGACTACCCCCATGTAATCGTCCACGGAAGGCTGGAGGAACAGGGTGAGAGAGAACAGCATTGTGGTCGGCGGGCTTCCAAAGTGGGGCTCCGGTGATCGTAAAGGCAAACGGTTTAGACTTAACCAAAGCCACACTGCCAACCTTTTATCCCAAGACAAAGGGAAAGTTTTACTTCGCCTCTTGAAAGACCTAAGACAAATCCACCAGGCTGAGCGCTCAAACCACGCGCCCGACTTACCGGCCCCTGCGGGACCCCTAATAAGCTTACGGGCGCCAGTTGCAAAACCAAATGGCCACGGGTCGCCCAGCTGCCCGGATGCCCCGGGGAAGCAGACGAGCGCTGGGACGCCGAGGCACGGCGACGCCGGACAAACTCGGCCACGACCGGGCAGGCCCCGCGCACCGTTCCACGCCCACGCTTCCGACCTCTGACCCACTCCTCAACGGATGCGGATAAATCTGGGTAGGAAGCATTTTGAAATCTGCTTTCCTTGGGATCCTGCTGCGCCAACCCAACCTCTCTCAGCTGAGTCAGCAGAAAAGCCTCGTGCAGAAAACGGGACGTTGCTGGAGAGACACGAAGCCCGGAGTCCACTTGGCCTGCTGCCAGAGACCACGCAGAAACTTCACAGCTGCCATCGGCAGAAAGCTCAGCAGCCGAGAGGAGGCGGCGTTTTGTTATCTGCACCTCCTGACAGCCAAGCTACTCTTAAAAGTCCTGGTGCTGCCACGACGGTATTAAGGAGAACGTCCACAGCACCCACACCGCCGTGTACGAGGACCCTGCGGGATATTTCAGCGAGGCGACGTCTGCCCTGTACTGGCCGTAAAAACGGAGTTAAGAAGCAGATGGTGACAGGAAAAGGGTATTTGCAGAGCAAACGCTGGAATCCGAAAACCGTGTGTTTTGCCTCCGGAGACCCCATTACGCCT
Organism: Lynx canadensis; assembly: GCF_007474595.2. Lineage (NCBI taxonomy): Eukaryota > Metazoa > Chordata > Mammalia > Carnivora > Felidae > Lynx > Lynx canadensis. Next base: position 3,309,295 of record NC_044317.1, read on the forward strand.
TTGCTCGTAGCCTATTAACTCGGAGTTGATATACAGGCCTTAACAAGCTCGAAGGCCCACCTTTCCCATCCATCAAGACCTAAAGCCGCAGATTATGAAACAGGGAGCCCGCCTGCCCTGAGCGCCCCCCTCGAGCATCCACATGGTCACGACGACCCCAAGCTGCAAGGGAAGTCTTTCTTTCATCGTAGCCTGTCTAAGAAGCCAAGAGAAAGCAGGGTGCACTTTTTCTAAGACTGCCAATCGAAATGTTTAAAATATGGCAAGTTTAGGGCGGGAAGAAACGGCACCGGCTCGGAGCCGGCAGCCCAGCCCCGGCGCTCGGGATGGAGGCGGGGAACGAGGCGACGGGGCGGCCAGACGGCAGAGGCTGGCCTCGCCTTCCGTCTCGGGGGAGCAGGTGCCGCTGCCCGAGAGAGCCCAGGGCTCTGCAGGCCTGGCCAGGGCAAGAGGGGTGCCGCTCCTCGCGGGGACCCACGCGGCTCCTCCCAGGGCCCCGGCAGTGCCGCGTGCCGGCCACTCACCTCCTTGATGAGCTCGTCGATCTCAGAGCGCGTGCACTCCATCTCCGTGATGTCGCTCACGCAGCTGGGAGTCGCCATGCCTAACTTGCCTGCGGAAAATCGGACAGGCGCGTGACCAATGGCACTGGGGCACTGCAGCCTTCCGCGAGGCCAAAATCAGTGTGTCGTGCTTTTCGGTTTTGTTTTGTTTTGTTTTTAAATGCCGAGTTGAAGGAAATAAAAGTCACTGAGTGTTTTTGCTGGTTTGGAAAAAGGCCCGGAAACTATTTCCCGTGATGCTTCAGTCCTCTGACGGGCAAAGTCAAAGGGAGAAGTCAGTTTCGTGGTTTCTAACACTCAGAGGACAAGGACAGTGGTGCGGCTGGGCCCCGTTTGCCCGGATAGAAAACGAGTTCCCATCGGACACACTCTACACTGGGTCCAGGTTCCATTCGTAAGTCAGGCTGTCTGAAGATGCTCAAAGATCTCCCGGCAAAATGCGTGTGCAGATTGGAGTCATTTTTTAAAGTTAATTGACAGGAAACGTCTCCGTGGCCTTTCCAAATATACAGCATGCATCTGTGCACACACGGCAGGCCCACACATGGGGGCCCGGGGGGGGGGGGGGGGGGGGCCACAGGCTCCGTCAGGCATGGCTGCAGGCACAGAGCGACCCGACAGCAAGCCCCCCACTTCCTCCCCATCCCCCCACCACAGACCTGCCTTACGAAGTGATCAGAGGGCCACAAACACTTGATTGACCCATCGCCCTGTCCTGACTGCACCTGGATTCTACTTTGAAAGACTCAAGAATTGGCTAGAAGCTGCTGATGGGGGCAGGAGGGGGTGGGGGGTACCCCCTCCCCCACGTAGCCTGCAAACCACTGAAGGACAGAGCACAGTGGGTCCATTTAGACTTTATGCAAATGCAGCGTCCCTCTGCCCCCTGAGAACCTACTGCTTCTTTAAAACCTGCCCCTGCAGGTGATGCTGGCTGCACCCCGTACAAACAAGCTAGGGTCACCTGCCAGCTCAAGCTCGGCCAATCCCAGGGTGGGAGGGACCAACGGAAACTTCTCCATTCCTTCAAACCACAATTCGATTTGTGACAATGAAAAATTATCCCAAACTTGGAGGTGAGTAAGGCAGAAACGATGCACACTTGGCCTTTCAAAGCCATCCCGGAGGGTTATCTAAGAAGTCTCCCTGTAAGGGCCGTCAGATTCTCTGGGGGGTGGTCAGTTTGTTTGACTTACTGTTGACTATCGATTAGGGCTCTGACTCAGTCAAGTTCGGTGCTAATTTACAGACAATTCAGCTCCAAGTGACCGGCAGCACAGATAACCCCCACACTGGGGTCGGGGGGAACATCCACGGGTTGGGCTCGCTGACCATGTGTGACCCATGCTTCCTGTCCTCTGTTCAGTCTTTATCACTATGCTGGCTCCCTCGTGGGTGAGTTAAAGGGCTGAGACCCAGGCTCACTATCTCTTTGGAAGACTCACAGTTTTAACTGTTTTTGAAATTACATGTCGACCCTCTCAACCTTCCCCCCAGTGGGAAGGGCTCGAGTTCGGAATTTCTGCACGGCCCTAAGGAGTTTCTGAGGGCTCCACTTATTTGTAGATGCCCAGGGCATTCCTGGACCACTAAAAAACAGGTAAGGAGAAGAGGGTAAGGTTGCAAGGGTCTAATTGCTACATCTAGCAGCTAATCAACGTGTCAAAAGAACGCTTCAAACCAGTGACGGTGATTAGCTTTTATCCCACGGGCCGGGCCGGGCCCACTCTGCTGATTCCCAGCAGCTTACACAGGCTGCCACTTTGGAAAAGGTTCGGAGGCCACACCGAGCTCAGCGCATCCCGGTTGATTAGTGATGTCTGACCAGGGTGCCGAATCAGGACGATGGGCTGGGAGGCGGGTTTCCGCCATCCCTGCTTTAATCTCCTGGTAAACACTCTCTCGGGATTCTAGCTAGAGCTGGAAGACCTTTCGGGAGTCATCGCATCCCAGAGTTCCCACATAACGATCGGGATGTAACCGTGTGCTGAGGCGTATCTGATCTACGGCGACAAAGCTAACAGTGCCATCGTCCCCAGACGCATTCGTAACTTTACCCTCCATCCTGTCACCCGTCCCTTCTTCGACCACCTGACTGGCCCCTGGCCCCCCTCTGGGCATTGCTGGAAAACAAAAGGGATGCCTCATCCACACTGTCCAGGATGCTCGCTCCTGTCTAACCCTGTTCGTTACTGAGCCTCGGGGAGGCCCCACAGTGAGCTCCCGGTCTGACAGCCCCAGCCTCCCCACCCCTTCCTCCCACGGAAGCTGCCACTCGGCCAGCGGATGGTGGCCAGGGTCAGGGGAAAGGGCTCTCCACATCTGCTTACGCAAAGGAGTTGACTGGCAGCTGAGCTAAAACCACTCGCCCAGACTTCCCACCCCAGACCCAGGCTCTCTGGCGGGGCCTGCGGGCCGGGCAGCCTCTGCTGGGCTGAAAACCCGTAAGGGATAGTTACATTTTTGCTCTTCCTCGGGGACGATGCGGTAAACTTTGTATGGCTCTGAAATGTCCAGCTGGGACCGGTCTGTCACCTCCTCAAAATCTGGGCTCTTGTTCAAAGCACAGCGTAGCCTCGTCTTCCAAGTGGCTGGTTCTGCTTTGTCCCCTTCCTTAAATTTCCCTTTAAACACTGCCCAGGCCTGTAGAAACAGAAAGAAGCACATAAAATACGTGGCCGCCCACCCCCACCGGCCCTGCCCACAGGCATCCACGGCCACGGGCGAGACCAGCACGTTCTCTCGCCAGTCCTGACGGTCACTTTTGGCCATCACCTCTCGTTCGAGGACTTTCGGGACAACTTTCTGTGACAGATGTGAAAAGATCAGGGCCAGGAAGGGGCCCCGGGGATCACCCAGCTGAGCCAGAATCCGGCCCAGGGCCTTGGCTCCCATACAGCACACATCTTGGATCTGTCTCTGGGCCATTCCTTCCTGGGACCAAAGGGTCTGGAGGAGCCTGAGGTCAGCTACAGCACAAAGAGGAAGTCGCACATGGTTTCACTAGAATGTTCAAAACAAAGAACAATTTGTTGCTTTTTCAAATCAACCCCTGGCTAAAATTTAGCATGAAAAGGGAACATTTGCAAGAAGTCTGAATGCGGTCATCCGCTGCCTTGCTACTTTTAATAGAAATTTTGTTTTGCATTTTGGCGTTTATTCTAACCTTCCCCGCCCCACCCCCAGGGCCCTGCTTAAAAGGGCAATGAAATGTGTTCTGTCTCTGTTGGTTTTCCACAGCTCTGCTTCTGACCTCTCCAAACCCCTTAGACTCTGAACAAGGACGAGAAATTGAAAGCTGAAGACCTAAAAGCCACAGTGCAGAATGGGGCAGACCTAAAGGAAAATTCAGACAAGCATGCGAACGGGCACGGTGTGAAGATTTCAAAACCGGAATCCAGACACCCCAATGAGGAGGTCACTGCTATCAGGTGAAAATAACCTTCGCTGTCAGACGAAACCAGATGCAACTTCCAGCCTGGGATAGCACGCCATCTGGAGGGAATCCCCAGTCCCACTCAGGAAAATGCAGTTCCAAAGGTGACCCAGCCTGGGGTTAAACACCACTGTCCTCGGGGCGCCTGGGTGGCGCAGTCGGTTAAGCGTCCCACTTCAGCCAGGTCACGATCTCGCGGTGCGTGAGTTCGAGCCCTGCGTCAGGCTCTGGGCTGATGGCTCAGAGCCTGGAGCCTGTTTCTGATTCTGTGTCTCCCTCTCTCTCTGCCCCTCGCCCGTTCATGCTCTGTCTCTCTCTCTGTCCCAAAAATAAATAAACGTTGAAAAAAAAAAAATTTAAAAAAAAAAAAAACACCACTGTCCTCACTTCCGACCCAATGAAACTCCACTACAGCAAGAGTTCTGAAGCTTAATGCCGACACCAGCCCCCTGGGAAGCTCGTGAAATGCAGATGCCTGGGCCCTGCCCCCTGAGATTCTCATTAACTGTGGGTTAGGTCTGAGAATCTGCACCTTTTCCTTTAAATGTTTATTTATTTATTTTGGCGGGGGGGGGGGGGCGCGGAGAGAAAGCGAATCCCAAACAGGCTCCGAGGATCACCTCCTGCTCGGACGCAGACGCAAACTCCCCTCCGGAAACGTGTCCCAAAGCAAATGGTTTTCAGTCCCTTCCGATCTTTTGCCCAAGGATTAATTAACTGCAGCTCAGACCATGCATTGATTTATTTCTTCCAAGAAAGGCCCGTCACGCACCCGCTGAGCGGTAATTTCACACTTCTATTACGTTAAGTCAGAGCTTCTCCACCTCAGCACTGTTGATATTTGGGGTCGGATCGTACTTTGTGACGGGGGCCGTCCCGCGCGTGGCTGGCTGTCCAAAAACATCCGTGGCCTCCACCCGCTGGATGCCGGGAGCGCCCCCGCCCCTGTTGTGACAACCCAGTATGTCTCCAGACACTGCCGCGCGTCCCCGGGGAGGCGAAATTGCGACACACTCACACTCCCCCGCCCCAACCCCCCTTTGAGAACCACTGGTTCACCCACATTACAAACGGACCCCGAGGAGCCCGGGCTTAGAGGCATGCTGGGCCCAGCTGGTTTTTAGCCGGAACTGCACGGCCGACGGTAGTACCATCCGTCCACGGCTCGCGCTCCCCCAAGAAGAAAGCCAGGACATCACAGAACAAAGCGCGGCCCCGCGGTCAGGAAGTGCCCTGGGTCCGTATCAGGTGCCTTGCTTCCAGCCCTGCCCTGAGCCCTTCCGTGGGCTCTCTGCTGGGCTCTAAACCTCCCAGCTTGGCTGGCTGATCTCTCAAGACTCTTCCCGAGCTAACATCTGGCAGAACAGAGCGCTTCTGAGGCCCAGTGACAACAGCCAGCACGGCGGTCAGTGTCCCCCCCCCCACCACCACCACATGTGTCCCCCGCCCAGGCACTGCATTCAGCAGCAACCAGCATTGACCACACACACTTCCTGACTCAATGTTACTGCCCCATCTCGTGTTTTAAAAATCAAGCACTATTTTTTTTTTCCTCGAAGGCCTACTGGGTTTGAAATATCTGTGCTACTAAGTAAGTTCTAATTCACTCAGGCCTGTCACAAGGCTGGTCGAGGAGAGGAACAACCCTCAGTTAACAAGGATTCCACCCACCCCACCGCCCCGGGTTTATGAAAAGGAGGCAAAATCCTTTTTGAAAAACAAGCGTGAGTGGATACGAGGGCCTCGGTGTGCCCAGGGACGGCACCAAATGAGCTCCGTTCTTTTCACTCCCCATCTCTGGCCCTGCCCCACGAGGTCGGCCGCAGAATCATATCTGCAGACGATGAAGAACGCTCTGGTATAAATGCCTTCTGAAGCTCCACTCTATCCTCTTAACTCACGGGTTTTTTAAAGGTTTTCTTTGAATGCTTCGAACAAAAGTCTCTCTACGGGACCAGAAGATCCATAAAATGGCTCCGTGCAACCGAGGCCCGACTGCGGGCTCTTCCCGTGGGCGTCGCGGGGACGTGCCCTCGGAGGACGGGAGCCAGCCAGCATGGCACAGGGCACAGCCACGTGGCCTCCTCCCCCCGTTTCGCACCCGCGTGCTACCCTCCCCGTGGCCAGCAGCTCTGGGGGCCGCCCGCGCCCCCCTCCCACCCGGCTCCTGCCGAGATTGTGGGCTTCTCTCAGATTGCCACACTGGGCGACTGCGAAATGAACGGAAACACTGGGAATCTTACACATTTTTCTCAACGCTGTTGAAACGGCCATGAAGGGCATTGCATAAGACATATAAATCTGGGGCTTTATTTCATTGCCCCCAGAGCGTAAGTTGAAACAGGGAGCTGCGTGAAGGGAGAGGCCTGGCAGGCCACCGGGGGCCTCGGCCAGGGCCCCTCCTCCCCTCCCGAAGAGGCTGCCGTGATGGTCACCCTGAAACCGTGTCCTCGGCACCCCACGCGTCTGCTTAAACCTGCTCACTCTGGCCGCGGTCGGCAGCCTGCCGGGTTCTCAGTGGGAGGGGGGAACGTGCCCCCCCCCCCAGGCGGGTCTGGTAACGTCAGGGTGCCTTTGGTCGTCACACTGGGAAGAGGCGTTACTGGCATGTAGTCGGCTGAGGTCAGGGGTGCCGCTGAACGTGCCCCAGTGCCCGGGATGGCCCCCCAAGGAGGAACTAGCTGGCCCCAGATGCCAACAGGGCCAAGGCTGTGGGGCTCTGGCCTGTAGCCATCTACCATCCAGAACTCCCAGCGGGCCCAGAGAACCTTGGACACTGTTTAAATGTAGCCAGAGCCACTCCCAAGAGAGGTCCACCACGAGCCCCAAAGGCAAAAGGCACCACCAAGAGTGATAAGGGAGCCATTACCATTGCCAGGCTCCTGAGCCGGGGTCCTCCAGGGGAAGAAATCTGCTGGACGCTCAGGCTACATGGGGCCCCCTGAAGGCGACTGAGTGCACTCGTGTCCGCCCGCATGTGCCCACTTTTCTGGAAGAGGGCCAGTAACTGGCAGCAGGTTCCCAAAGAGACCCACGCCCCCGGATGACAGAGGTGACAGAATTGCTCAGATGCGGAGCCTCCCCGCAAAGCCCAGAAGCACTGATTACGCCTCTGAAGCCAGCTGCGACCTGCCTATGCTCCGCTCTGGGGCCAGGGATGATCTCCGGTCACTTCTGTTTGGTTGGGCCAGCGGATCAGTCATCCCTGGCGAAGCATCCGGGCGCTGCGCCGGGGTCCCGCAGGCCTGCGCTCCCTCCCTCACCACGGCCCAGGGTCCGGTTCCGCCCTTCCACAACTCAGCCCGCCCCGCTCCTCCCCCATACTCACTCCCATACCCCCATGCCCACAGAACAAGGGAGGGCTCAGGGTCAGCCACCTGCGGTGCGTCTGTTTGCAAACACAGAAGCCTGGGCTCACCTTGACCGAGGGATCCAAATCTCCCAGGGAGAACGCAGCAGGGAGCCTGCATTCCTGGAGCCTCAGAGAAACCCACGGGTGACGATGACCCCCAGGGGAATGACAAACACCTCTGCTTGTGGGTACAGCTCGGGCTCGCTCGGGGGCAAGGGCTCATGCTTGGGCTGCCAGGCTCCATCACCCAAGAGCCATGAGATCTTGGACAAGTCCCTTCTCTCGGGGCCTCTACAGAGGCAGGAGAGCAGCACAGCCATGTGTGGAAGGAAAAACAAACACGTGGGCCAGGCCTGGCACGGGGCGAGCTCTCACTGGGTGCTGGCGGTAAATAGCGAGCCTCTCCATGCTTGGGTACTTCTTATTCTCAAGGGAAGGAAGACTATTTTAGATATCTGCTGCCGCCTCAGGACACCCTAGGTGACCAGGCCCCGGAAGTCACGACAGATGGTGTCTCTCTCATCTGAGCCCACCCTACACTGCCAGGCAGATAACCTTGAAAAATGAAGACTTATGCCCTTCCTAGAATTTTTCGTGGATTTAGACAGTAGCGTCCAGGGTCTCAGGGCCTCGGAGAAGTACTCTCACTCCCGCTTCACTAGTCCTCGTGCAAAATAAATGGTGGTGTAGGTGATAAAGGTGCCCTCAATTTCCTCAGGGGGAGAATGCCAACAACACACAACCTCGAAGGGATTCGATCACACATACAGTAGATGCAAAATCACCCGGTATATATTTCTGAGACACGTTCAGCACTCAATCGATGTTTGTTTTAAGAAAATAGGTTAATTTCGAGCAAATAAAAGAGATGTCACTCAACCCCTCCACGGGCCTGCAGGGAAGACAGAAACCACTGGTGACGCGGGGAGGGAGTTCGAGTCTGTACCTTGAAAATGGAGGCATCCACTTCCTGATTATAATCTTGTTTGCCAGCGTGTTTCCAAGGGATCCGGAACATGCTCTTCTCATCGTTTTCCCAGATCAGCCCCGGGTACATGTTGCTGTCGATTTGCTCGATCAGCCACTGCCGAAGCCGCCGGCCACCGTTCCGGTCACACATCCTTGGAAAGGAAATAAAACACATTCTGTGATATTACAAATATCGTCCCGTTAATCGCAGCGCCCCATGTACTGGCACACCAAACAGCACTGACAGGAAGATCAGAGGGTTGCCACACAGGTGCCAGCCTCGGGGAAACCCACGGACCTGGGACGCCGGGCCACCTGCCGAGGGGAGGCCATGCCTCCCCTGGGCCTCAAACCCCCGAAGGAAAAGTGGAAGCTCCCCGGGAAACCTGCAGCTTCCCAGCAGCCAGACGTCAGCCCCTCCTAGGGTTCCGCCTGGTACTCCTTCCAGCTTTCGCCCCTCGCTCTGGTTTGGGCAGACAGCCCCATCTAAGGACACCTTTCCACTTACAGTACAAGATGGGGAGTAATCACTTTTGCACTGTCAGGTCCCTTTAGTGAGCAGCTCGTCCCTCCAAGAGCAAGCTCCATTACTCGATGCCCAGTCTGACCAGTGTTCATGAGTAAATGTGACATGTGTGTGTGCCAAGAAAGAAGAGATCCTCAAGGCTATCCCTCTGAGATGGTTCCTTCACAGCTGGGCTAACGATAAGACCAAGAGTCTGGGAATGAGACAGAGCTGGGGGCCCGCTTGAGTCCCGCCATCTCCCAGCTGAGTGACCCTGAACCATCATTTAACCTTGGGTGCCAGGCACCCAGGCTGAAGCCCCAGGACAAGTATCAATACTTTGCGTCATTGCGGTGAGGGCTCAGAGGATGTGTATAAAGCACGTGAGGCCATGCCTGGACCTTAGAAGGTTCTCTCTAAATACCAGATGTCATCTCTTCCAACTTTCTTCCTCGGGAAGTCTTACGACCAGCGGAGACAAAAGCAAGGAAACTGACTCTGACCACTGGACAGACCAAGTTAGCCAGGCTAGACTCTTCCAGAAGGCACCAGAATTTGGGGATCTCACCAGGGTGCCCAGAGACATCCTTTGGAGGAACATTCTTGCCAGAAAAGGCAGCTTTCCCAACAGCCCAGAGAAAAAGAGAGAACAGTCATGCCACATCAACTCATAGCCCACATTTACAAGAACAGGGGTGGAAATCCCCTAGGCGGTTGGACAGACGCCCACCAAAAAAAAAAAAAAAAAAAAAAAAAAAAAGCATTTCTATTCTTCTGATTAAAATGTGACCTCTTCGGGCAAATCGGTTTGAGACAATCAGTGGAGACAAGACACAATGTCCTCCAGAATACAGTCACATCCAGAGCCATGCTGGTCCATAACGTACATGACTCGGAAACCAGCCACCCTGCAGGTGGCTGTCGGACCGGAAGGGGGTCCGGGTCCCAGAGAGAAGGTGAGTCCCAAGTGCCAGCTGTAACTTTTCCATGCCCACCTGTGGACGTAAAAGGAGTGAAGCACGTGGGATAGAAATTGGACTTGGATTTGGAAACTGCAGACCCAGCAAAGGCTTTGCTCCAACTAGAGAAAGGTGTTTGGGAAAACCACCTGAACGCCTCTGAGGCTCTCCTCATCTGCAAAATGAGTGCATCTCAAGGATCCCAGAATTCCAAAAACAGTCCCCGCGTGTATAAGTAAGAAGGTACAGATTTAGGAGGGACACCTAGTAACAGAAAGAGAACGACACCACCAAGCCCCCCCCCCACCGCCCCGGAAAAATAACCTCGCAGAGTACTGATTCCTATAGATCCCCCCTGGAGAAAAGACAAGAGACTGTCCCCTCGCTTGAGGAATGAGCTGTGTGCAGGAGGAGGGTGAGGGGCCAGAACACGATAGAAGGGGTGGTCTCTGCGGGTCTGTCAATTCAATGAAATGTGCCCACTCAGGAGTATTTTGCTCACCCTCTTAGTACTAGCTTTATAAACCCTGTCCGTGTTCCAGGAGCCCCCTGAAATGAAAAGCAAGATTTTGTTTGTACGGATGCTTTTCTAGAAAGTGAACCAACACCTTCTTATTGAGATTTCTAATGGATTCACAACTCCCAAAATTGTTAGGAATAACTGCCTTGCTGATTTATAAGAACAGGAAAAGAGAAAAGACAGAGAGGGGCACTGAGAGGAAAAGTGATTACGGGACATGAAAGCAGGACAACACTTTAGAAGCCATCTAACGCAGCCGGTTTGCTCACAGGAGGGAACATGGAGACCCAGAGAGGCACCGTGACCCCCAGGCACCCCGGCCAGCGTCTTCCTTCACTGACTCTGCAGAGAAAAACCACGGTTAAGTCACGAGATCTAAGCACATGGACCGCCCTACCTAAACTTTCAGAGATCACCTCTAAGACTCTAAACAGCAGTAAAAGCCAAGATTCTAGCTCGATGATGACCCACAATGATTTATTGAACGCTAACAAATTAATTCCACCAAATGCCAAGCCAGAAAAAAATGTATAAGTCCAGTCACATGTTTATAACTTCCTCTTCCTTGATTTTTAGGTAATAATTCTCTTCATGGGCCAAGTCCTATCTGGAGCTAATCTGCATCCCAATAAATGAGTCCGGGGGATCAGGCTTCCCAGGCAGGAGATGATAAGACGCTTAGCCCGGGCCCCACCCAACCCAGATTCCAGGATGTGCCCATGAGGCCACAGAGGACTCACCTCCCGCACTCCTCAGTGCCCCTGGGCATTTGCCTGGTGGCCACAAATCCCCATCTCCCCTGACCCCAGACCAAAAGCATCAAAGCCATTTCTTGCTTGGGCCTCAATCTTTCTGAAATGACTGAACCCAATTCTGTTCATGGAGGAACCGGACACAACCCCAAAGGACAGGCTCAGAACCTTCATTTAAGGACCAGCTCCTAATTTAGGTTTAAAAAAAAAAAAAAAAGTGTCATATCTCCCCATATGTTGAAGGGTTAGGTTGTTTTGGGTTTTTTAATGTTTATTTTTGAGAGAGACAGAGAGAGAGAGAGAGAGAGAGAAAGAGAGAGAGAGAGAGCACGAGCAGGGGAGAGGCAGACACAGAATCCGAAGCACGCTCCAGGCCCTGAGCTGTCAGCACAGAGCCAGATGCGGGGCTCCAACTCAGGAACCATGAGATCATGACCTGAGCCGAAGTCAGATGCTTAACCCACTGAGCCACCCTGGTGCCCCCAGGGATAGTCTGAAGTTCTGGAAAATTCAGTCTCCAGTTTCCATTCACAACACCCTCCACAACCCTGGGGAAGCAACATATCTCACCTTAGAAAGTCTCCCCTTGGCCCTGGAGCTTTTACACCAAAATGCTCCCGTTTGCTGTGAGCCCTACACAGCCTTTCTCGCCAGGGACCCCTGGGCTATGACAGGAGCAAAGGGCCGCAAACCCACTCATAAATCCTAACTGTCAGCAGGCAAAAGAAAACCCCAGGGCGCACCCCTCCACAATGCAGGGCACACAGCCTCGGCGAGTTTCCGGGCAGTTTCTGGGTCGTGACCCTCCAAGCGTTCCTCCAGGCAGCAGGACTTGGGCGAGACCCAGGGGCAGCTCTTGCCAATAAAGGGGTCAATACTTCCCCTCGTTAGACAGGCCATTCTAAAGTTTTCCGTGCAAACCAGATTTTAAGAAAAGTGGGATTATTTTTTGTCAAGCATCAGCCATTTAGGGAGCGGCCACCCCATGCTCAACGCCTGGACTTTGGGTTTGGGCTCCGGAGGACCAGCAGAGGGGGAGGAGAGACAGAGCCGGGCCGGCCCGCCGCCTGGGCCCGCTCCCGCCCAGCTGCCTACCTGCCGCCGCGCGCGCCCGGCCCTCCGCCCGCCTTCGGCGCCGCCGCCCGCGTTCCCACGCTCGCCGCCGCGCTCCAGGGATGCGGCCTCGGGCTCGGGCGCCCGCGCGAGTGTAGGGACGGGGGGCGGGCCCGGGGCGCCGAGCGACGGCCGCGCAGGCCAATGGGCGCTGCGGGGCCTCCCGGGTGGCCCAATGGGCGCGGACGCGCTGCCAGGACCGCCCAATGGGCGCGGCCCGTCCGGCCCGCCTTCTTCGAAGCGCTCAGCTTTCCGAGAAATCACTTTGCGCAGGGGCGGCCGCTGACGGCCCGGGTGCCCTTCCGGGGTCCCCGCCGGGGGTCCCGGGGGCGGCGCGGGACGGGGGTGTCCGCAGGAATTCCCGAGGGGACTCGGGGGCGTCCACGCGCCCAGGCCGAGGGCAGGCGGGCGGTGGGTGTCAGATGGCGGAAGTCAAGGCGCTGCCAGGTTCTCGGGGCGATGCTGGGGTCAGACCGCGGAGGTGAGGACACGTCGGGGCTGGGGCGAGGGTCAGATGGCGGCCTTCAGGACACGGTGGGGCTGGGGCCGGGGCCGGGTTCAGATTCCAGAGTCAGGGCTCTGGGATTTATGATGGGTGTCAGACGGCAGAGGTCAGTGGAAGTCACGGCTGGGATGGTGGGGGCCCAGAGGTCAATGCTGCAGACGGCCTGTGGGTCCCTGCAGAGTGACCCCCAGGGTGCCCACCCAGCCCTGGTCAGGCTATCATCTCTGTGAGCTGCGTGGGAGGCATCCGCCACCCGGAGGAAGCCCCTAATAACATGTCCAAACAATGGCCAACCTTACATCCGACATGTGTCTACTTACAGACCGGGTCCTAGATGACGAATGCTTGCAATTGACCGGGAGTGTTTAAAAAAAAAAGTGCCCAGCTAAAAAGGTATCCGAAACCACTGACCTCTGAAAATCAGAAATAAAAACAGGATTGTCTAGCATACTAGTGCTAGAATGTCCAATTAGGGAAATTTTCATCATAAATTATTTTCCCCAGAAAATGTCACTTGTGTTGAGGCAGGGTCCTCTGTGGGTCTGTGTCCAGTTTCCAGCCCCTTGTGGATGTAAGCTGGCATTTACTATATATGGGAGTGCAGTGGGGGGGGGCAACAGTGGTGACGGAAATGACAAAGAAAACCCTCGAAGACAGAAGGAAAAAGACACGTTTCCCCACACTCAGGTCTGGGGCAGCCTTATATAGAGAAGAAGGAGAGCCTTCATTGGTTTTCATGGCCTCATCGGCCACTAATACACAAGCATCGGTGTTTTCCGAGCCATTTATTCATTAGGCTTTTCAAGAACCTATAAAAATGTTTGAGCCTGAAAAAGAAATTTTATTGGCCCCCAAATGCAAAAAGTACGCTGCCAGTTTGAAATTACTAGATGCTCAAAGAAAAGCCCCCAAAACATAATGTGCCAACATCAAATTGTAATTTATTAACTGATAAACATTCCATCGTCTTTGAAAACCACATGTAAGTTAGAAATCACTTGGTAAGAATTTCCTGACACCATGATTGCCAGGAAGTCATAGCAATCAAAAATTAGATGAGTTCCCTGTCACCAAATAATTTCAAGTGAAAGCTATTTTTTCAAAGCTCAAATTCCTTAAGAGTAGTTGGATAATTTTGTGGGAGTATTTTGATATGTTTGTTAGGATGTGGGACAAGCTTCCCGAGCTCAGAAATGCTTTAAAGAGGCTGCATGGATGTTTATAGTCCTACCTTTTCACAAACGTGCCCCTTAAGCTACCCAGATTTACTGACCGATCAGTGCTGCCCACCACACAAAGATGTGTGCTCAACACTCCAGTTGGGTAAAGACAGGGGCACACAAATATAGAGAAGTCAGCCCTGGAACCGTCACAGCATGCATTACTGGCGGTAGGTGTCACTGTAAACGTTACGGGAGCCGTTCACAATACACGAGCTTGCGTAAAACTGCTCCTGAAACCCGTATTTTCACCGTGGTGATTCCTCACTGCCTAGCGACAATTTCTAACCTTAGCTGTTTAGCTCTGTTCTTACTTAATGAGCATTTATTGAGCCACGGCTGTGGGTTAGATACGGTGCCATGGACCGAAGACCCAAAAAACAAGAGTCTCTGACCATTCCTTCCTCTCCGGTGACCTGCCAGCACCCCATAATCCAGGTAGACTTCACCCTGGTCTCTGCCGCAGCCGTGGGCACCTTCGTCCTCCGTGTCTCTGCGTGTCCCACCCGTTCCCCCTGCTGAAGCCTCTCCCTCCAGGATGGATTCCCTGTGGCTTCACAGCACGTCTAGATGTTCATCTTGACATCTAGAAACCATACCCTCCTGGGGCGCCTGGGTGGCTCAGTCAGTTAAGTGTCCGACTTCGGCTCAGGTCACGATCTCACAGTTTGTGAGTTCGAGCCCCGCGTCGGGCTCGCTGCTGTCACCACAGAGCCTGGTTCGGATCCTCTGTCCCCCCCCCTTCCTGCTCCCCGCGACTCTCGTGTCCTCTCTCTCTCTCTCTCAAAAATAAACATTTAAATAAACAAATAAATAAATTATAAAAACCATACCCTTCCAAAATCACCTCTTACATCATCTGACCTGAACCCTCTCCCTGGGTCGCAGCCTTCCAACGCGGTCAGAACAGCACATTGTGCAGCTGGGCCCCGGTTCAGATCCCAAGTTCCTGGCTTACTAAACGTGTGACCTTGAGCAGAGGAGTTAACCCTCCTAAGCTTCAGTTTCCTCATCTGTATAGTGGCACTGATGATACTGTTATGTTAAATCATTTGAAATCGCTGATATTCAGTTGCTTTCTGCTCTACAGAAAGGGCAGTTTCGCATGGTTCAGCCTAGTCACGCCTGCCTCTTAGGATTAGCGAGGGTTGGTGAGACCATGGGGGGCGCCAGGGAGGTTGTGGGCTCAGTAAGGGAACTGGTGGAGAGATTTCTCAGGGGGGGAGATTTTCATTTTCCAGTCCCCACCTTTGCACTTTCCAAGCCAGGCTTAGAGAGGAGGGTTCAAGAGAGCTCGGAAATGTGCTCGCTGGGAGGACAGGTGTCAACTCCCTCCTGAGAAAGCCTGGGGCAGGGGCTCTGACTCCTGTTCTGGAAACCTACCGGGCAAGGGAGACCTACTGGTCGTGGCACCGAGCACGTCTGATGAGCAGGTCACAGCCCGCAGCCTGTGCCTTGTACTGTTCATCATCTACCTAAACACACTAAAAAAATCTCCAAATCTCTATTCGTTTCCTGTGTCTGCTGTAACATCACCAATAACTAAAGGCGTAAAACAGCACACATTTATTATCTTGCAGTTCTGGGGGTCAGAAATCCAGCCCAGGTCTCGGGGGACTAAGATTAAAGCGTCCACGGAGCTGCGTTCCTGTGTCTTTCCAGCTTCTTCCAGCCGTGTTCTGGGCTTGGGGCCCTTTCCTCCATCTTGAAAGCCACATCCCATCACTTTGCCCTTTTCTTCTGCCTCCCTTGTCACACAAAATTCATGCGCTGAAATCCTCACCCCCCGGTGATTACGAGGCGAGATAGCCCCTCCTATTAGGATAACCCCTCAGTTGCATTAGGAGGTGAAGCTTTGCGGAGGTGATGGGGCCGTGACGGCGGGGCCCTCGTGAACGGGAGTAGGGCCCTCGTCAAAGGACTCCAGGGACTTCCCTCCCTCCTTGCCGTGGGAGGACACAGAGGAGGCAGCCGTCTAGGAAGCGGGCCCTCACCGGACACGGAACCTGCCAGCACCTTGAGGCTGGATTTTCCAGCCCCCAGAACTGCGAGAGACCAATCTGTGCTGTAGATAAGCCAC
Organism: Lynx canadensis; assembly: GCF_007474595.2. Classification (NCBI taxonomy): domain Eukaryota; kingdom Metazoa; phylum Chordata; class Mammalia; order Carnivora; family Felidae; genus Lynx; species Lynx canadensis. The sequence goes on from NC_044317.1 coordinate 3,325,269, forward strand.
CCAGTGTGCGTGTTTTGTCATAGCAGGCCCAAGAAGCTAAGACTTTCCTCTCCCACATTTAAGTGCCCTGTGATGACACCAGGTACACATGCATTTCCCACCGGCGTCATCCAGGACACCGTCCCCACCTGAGGACACTGTCCCCACCCAGCTGATTAGTACCTTCAATCCCATCTGCAAACTGACTTTCCCTTTGCTGTGTAAAATGACACGTTCCCAGGCTCCACAGATTAGGACCCAGGTGTCTTTGGGGCCATTACTCTGCCTGCCACACTATCCCTAAGATCCGACTCAAGCCTAACCTTTTTTTTTTCCCTCCAGCCTTTGACCCTCATTTTAAACGCACTGGACTCCAGCCACACGGAAGTCTTTATAACATAATTTGTGGGACACATTTATGAACGATTGCGCTGAATTCTCCTTAAGATAAAGAATAAAACCTTGCTCTGGTTTAGCACGCCTACTTAGCACAGCCCTGAATTAGGGGGGGCCTTAGACAGACAAGAGGTGGTCTCGGGGGGACAAGAGGAGAGAAAGCTGGAAGAACATTCTTTCGTCTTTGTGCTCTAGGAGAGGAGTTATTTTTTTACACTCCTCTTAGCTGAGCGTCTCCAAGAACCCTCGGTTGTGGTACTTCACTGGAAGGACTCACGAACTCAGCACAGAGTTGTACTCACAGCCAGGATATTCTAAGGACAGGACATACAGCACGATCTGCAAAGGCACAGGCACGTGGGCAAGGTCTGGGGGAACAGGGGCCACCTTCCGGCAAAAGCTGCCACACTTACTCCAAAGGCGCCCGTGGCTGTGTCCCTGCTACCAGCTGCCTGCATTTACTTGCGAACGAGGGTGAGTTGCGTTTTCTCCCGTCGCCCAGGGGCGCAGCTCACAGGACAGGCGGGAGTGAAGGCAGGTGGGAGGAAGGCCTCCGGGGAGGGCCTCTCTCCTGCCGCCGGCATCGCCTACGCTGCGTGGGGCCTGCTGGCTGCCAGCTGCGTCTGCCGGCCACGGGGACCCCGATGTGCCTCTCTAGCTTCTCTGGCTTCCCAGGCTTGACCCCACTGCCCCCCAAGTACAGCCCTGGGCTTAGGAAACAAGGACCACATTGGATTTTTTTTCCTGAGGGCGTGTTTCCGTGAGACCAATAAACAATGACTCTAATGGAGTTGAGCCCCTTCAGGATGTGATACTGACTCTGAATTGAACTTTCTGTTTAAGACCACATCCACACAAGGACATGACTGCTCTCCTCCAAGACAGGCAAGGCCAAATCGTCGAAAGGCTGGTTAATTGCTAAAACTGTGAATGGCCAGCCAAATAGCACCAGACACACGGGCCGAGGAGCAGGACAGTCAGAAGAGTATTCATCTGGGTGGATACGAAAGAAAGGCTTTAAAGAAAACACAATGTGCCGGGGGTGCGGCTGGCCGTGGGTCAGAAGCATAGCGCCGGCAGGACAGGATGCTTGCTAAAAATAATCTAACAATTGTCTCAGTGGGGCACCTGGGCGGCTCAGTCGATTAGGGTCCGACTTCGGCTCAGGTCACGATCTCGCGGTTCGCGAGTTCGAGCCCCGCGTCGGGCTCCGTGCTGATGGCTCAGAGCCTGGAGCCTGCTTCGGATTCTGTCTCCCTCTCTCTCTGCCCCTCCCCTGCTCACGCTCTGTCTCTCAATAATAAATAAACGTTAAAAAAAAAATTAAAAATAATCTAACAAGCAAGAAAACAGTTGGGGGGGGGGAGGGTGGGTGCAGGCAAAGGGTCCTCAGACAGGACGGAGAAAGCAACAAAGCCATGAACGAAACGCTAGATACACGGGGCTTCACTAAAATTGGGAGTTCACGTTCGTTATGAGACGGCATGAAGCGAGCCCAGAAACTCACCACACCCATTTTCAAGAAATGACTTTTGTCTAGAATAGAAAGAAGCCCTATGCACCAGTAAGAGAGAGATTCCGTCTCCACTCCAAAGCAGAGGCGGTTGGGTGCCTGGACCTTCTGTGCCGCCAGACGTCACAGGCCGTTTTCGGAGAAAGACAGCGGGAACAGCTGTGTGGAAATGCACTTTATCATCTGTGAGTCGGCCCCCTAGTTAACTCTCTGCTTGGCTCTTACAGAAAACTGCTCTGTTGTGGCGCATGGCGGGCGCGGTGACAGCGTAGTGCCCGGACCTGTGTCTCTAGGGGTCTTCGTACGACACGTTTTCATGCCCCGGAGCCCCGGCAGGCGCTCAGGCTTTGTAAAAGGAACGTGACTTCCTTGCACAAGGCTGATCCCCTTTGCGAGAGCTCCTTGATGTGAAGTGGTTTGTGTGGGCACGAAACAAAGGACACATTTGAATCAGTCCTTCTTCTAAGACTATCGAGATGATGTCTCGCTAACACGGAAAGTCATGTTCGTGCTCTGACCTTCACACGTGCGTCTGTCAAGAGACGGGACACATGAAGCGAAGAGAAAGATCAAACAGCCACTGCACTAACCAAGTAAGTAGCCACACAGCACACGAGAAGGTGGACAGAGTCGTCGGCCAGGGAAACGCGATTCAAAACCCACAGCAAGACACCCCTATACACCCGCCGGAACAGCCAAAATTATAAAGAGACCGACAATCCAGGCGTCGGGCGAGACGGGGAAGGATGAGGGCGATGACGTGCGGCTGGCGGGAGCGCAACCTGGCGAGATCGCTTTGCAAAACACAGGTGGAACCCGTGCCCAGAACTTCTCCTCCTAAATCTGTCCCCAGGAGAAATGAGCGCAGGGAGCGCGTCCACCAAAACCCACGTGCCAGAGACGTCAGTGCAGCTTCACGCAGAGTAACACCCAGTGTCGGACGGAGGCAGCCCGGATCCCGACGGGGCTGCGCGCAGATGACCCGGCGCATCACAGAGAGAAAGAGCACACTGTCACTCCAGTCGGCAGCGAGGACGCGGCTCACAGACACGACGCTGAGTGAAAGAAGCCAGAGCTACGGTGTGTGCTTTCGTGTGCACGAGTTCAGGAACAGGCTAACTAAGGTGGCAGAGGTCAGAATAGAGGTCACCTTGGGGGGGGGGGGGAGGAGGGTGGCATGGGGGCGGGGCTTGAGCGGGACTTGATGGGGATGAGTCACCAGGGAGCCATCGACACCTTGGTCTGGGGGTGGGGGGTGCACACGGCCGTGAACGTACGGAAAATCCGTCCTGCTGTGTTCAAGGTGACTACAGTGGCAGAGGGGCCACTCACAACCTGCGAGCAAGTGACGGGGATGTTGGCTCAAGCCGAGACGCCCAACAGACCTTGGCGAGGTCAGAACAAAGACCCGACGGACGGTGTGCACGGGCGGCCCTGGGCCCACAGTGCAGGAAGTCTGAGCTCTGCCTGAGAAAGCCAGACTACTTGAAAGCTGGCTCTTTATCCAGGCAGATAAGGGAAAGATTCGTTCATTAGTGCACCCAGCACAGAACAGATGGCTGCAGTGTATCAGGTTGTTAAACACAGGGCGTGTGTGTGCGTCTGTGCGCGTGTGGGTACACGCAAGAGGTCAATCTTTTTGCCGTGTAAGAGGCTGTCTTTCCATTAAAGGGGGATTTCTTCAAGGTGCCGAATCGGGGCTGACTCAAGGGCCTTGGGAAGGAAATATTCAGAACCTGGACACAACTCGTCTGCTCTAGGGATGTGAACTTTGAGCCCATGTCCTTATAAGCAGTTTCTCTTTTAAGTGAATCAATCGGTCTATTTGTTCAAGGTGGAGTTCGATGATTATTTACCAGTTGCTAATATTGCCCCCAATTTATTTCTTTACCCCGGAAGGATGACAAAAATCTGAGATAAGTCTCTGTTTGTTTTTACCCTAAAACCCATTACTTTTTTTTTATGTTTTTGTTTATTTTTTTTTTATGTTTTTGTGTATTTTTTGAGAGAGGGAGACACAGAGCACAAGCAGGGGAGAGGCAGAGAGACGGAGACACAGAATCTGAAGCAGGCTCCAGGTTCTGAGCTGTCAGCACGGAGCCGGACGCGGGGCTCGAACCCACAGACTCTGGACTGTGAGATCATGACCTGAGCCAAAGTCAGATGCTCAACCGACTGAGCCACGCAGGCGCCCCTAAAATCCATTACTTTTAAATGCACTGTTTATTCACTTCCTGGATGTTTATTATACATTATTTACTATATATTATCCTTGCAATGTGCTATGCACTAAGTCATAACCACCCTCCAAAGGAGCGAGGGCAAGCATATAAAACTTTAAAGAATTTGCATTAAACATTTGATTTTTTTTTTTTGCCTTTCAAATATAAACTTTATATTCACACCAATTGAGACACTCATTGAAAAGAAGAGCTTTTTGGAGTAAACGGGTTCTAAGCACAGATCAAAAATATCTATCCCATTTGGGGCTACTGCAAGGAAATACTGCTTTACCAAAACTATCGATTTCTGACATGTAGTGTAGATGAAAGTCTTTAAATTTTAATATGCGTAAGTAACACGGGGCGCGTAGTACATTCGGGCTGGGGCCAGGACCCTGCTCGCTCGACCAGCAGTGCTTAATAATCTAGAACGAGTTGATCCATCCCGTCTCTGAGCTACCTTTGTAGACTTGCAAAAATTACCTCTCTGATAAACATACGACTAAGCACGGGGGGGGGGGGGGGGAGGGTGGAATAGCACGACGGGGGTTATTTACCTCTGCGTAGAGCCATAGGCTCTGAGGATTCAAAGAGACATTGAAAACAGTGAGCCAGAAGCCCGTCTTCACACTGGTCCTAAGAGACAGGGCGGAAAACTTGACAACAGTCCTCACGTGACCTTCTTTCCGACCTCTGTGGCACGTGGGGCTGTGTGCCAGTGGCAGGACTTGCTTCCGTGTCCACTGCAGTCCACGTAATGGGTGAGCTGTGTTTTCACAAGCCCTCTGAACGTGGGATGACGTGCCCGGTGCGTTGGGGAGCTACCTCTCCCCCGGGGACCGCGGAGGGAACAGGTGCTTTCCCGGCTGTGGCAGTTTTTTTGCGGGAAGCGCTCCGGCGTCATCAGGAGAGAGCAACTTAATCCAAACTACTCAGGTCCCTTGCAAGTTTAAGATCCTGATTCCAGTTCATTGTCACTAACGGGAACAGGGGCGGTTAAATCCACACCCGGTCGTAATTCGTTTTGCTGGAGCCGCACAGTCACTGGCTGTGATGTGCCACTTAACTAGCAACAGAGAAAGGGCGCAGGGAAGCAATAACGCGAGCCGGTGCCCAAGGCCGAGGAGGCGCAGCGCAGGGACCTTCTGGTGGCCAGCACTGGATCACAGGACTCCGCCTGAAAGGGAAGGGGAGGGCTTAATGGCCTCATGGGCCGTAACAACTTCAATCCGCAGTTTGCTTTCTCTTTGACAAAACGCTTGCTCTCGGGCCTTCTCATGTGGTTTTCCAAACAGCCCTGTGGGACAGGTATGATTGTCCCCATTTGGCAGATGTGCACGATGAGGCCCAGGGAGGCTGAGAGCTCTTGACCTCAAGCCCAAGGCTCCTCCCACTCCTCCACGTCGCTTTGCCCCGGGGGTGCCTGTCTCCTCTCCTGGAAGATTAAAGGGTTGAACCGGCCAGGTGCTTCAGTTTCTTCCAGACCTCCGGGACTGATCTCTCCGGCAGAGCTAGGCTACAATGCCCACCCACTGGGAACTTGGGGCGTTGGAGAGAGGACACAAGTGGCTGAAATTTCTTTACAAGTTAGTCATTTCCTTCCTGACAGCCTTCTTCTTCCTCTGAGCTGTTGCTTTGCACCGCTGTCACCTACTCATGCAAACAGAAGCATCATCACTTGCGGGTCAAACTGGAGATGTGTGCGAACACCACCTGCTTCCCCTCCGCTCCTGGAGCAGGTGTGAAGGTCGCGTCTGCGGGAGGGTCGCACGAGCTCACACCAACCCTCGGGAGCTGCGCACACCCTCTCCTTGCTCGCTTCCAAGTCTTGGGGCTGCTTTCCGGGCCCCTGAGCGTTGGGGACTATCTCTTCATAGAGTAATTTCCAGGGACTCTTTCTCTCGGATGCGAGTAGATGGAAACCTGTTTCATCCCAGGAGCTAGGACTCTGGACAGAGTCAGCGTGTGCTGCTGACGCCCGCGGAGACCCCCCAGTATTGAGCAGGTGCTTTACCCTCTCAGGCAACGGATGCCATGTTTCTTCCCCCCACAGACCGTCCGAATGCTCCTACCTCCTCATTTGCTGTTTGGTTTGGGTTATTTACTGTTTCGATACATGAACTTCCTGGAATGGTGCATATCCCTCAGTATTCGTATGTTGAAGCCTGACCCCCAATGTAATGGGATGAGGAACTGGGGCTTCGGGGAGTGATTAGGTCATGAGGATAGAGCCCCCATGAATGGGGTCAGTGCCTTTATGAAAGGCTCCAGAGAGACCCCTCGCCCCTCCACCATGTGAGGACACGGCCAGAGGGTGTCATTTGCGAATCAGGAAGTGCCCTGTTATTGGAAGTGAGAAAACAGAACATGACCGGATAGAGAGCATACCATGTTCATGGACGGGAGCACATAACATCACAGAGACGAGCCAAGACAGTGTTGCACAACGACGTGGGGGGCTTGCCCTGCCCGATGTCCAGTCCTGTCACTGAGTGACTGGGACTGAGGGAATGCGGTGACAGCCCAGGCAGAGACTGAAAGTCATGGAAGCCACAGGGTCAGCTCGGAAACTGCCCTATGTGTGTGGAAATGTGATGTGGCACCCGGGAGTGACAGCCAACGGCCAGAACAGCTTGCACCAGAAGCAGAAATCAGAAGGACAAATCCAGAGATGTGAACCAGATGGGAAGAGGGGTTTCAGGCAAAAAATAGTATGCTCACAAGGGAATGCAGACAAGGCACAGCTGGGACAGGGAGGGGACCCTATGTTGTCCCTTGACCCAGGACTGACTTTTCAACCTGGTTAGCAAATGTGCCCACGCAAAAGAGAAAGGGGGGGGGGTGGTTGGGAGAAAATGCACACACACAGCATATACTAAATGATTAGGAGGAGTAAAGAATAATCATAGTCTCCTCTCTCAGGACGCCTCGGGCCTCTCTAGCAGGGACAATCGGACAAGTGCACAATCACTATAATTCAAAGTAAAATATGCACGTGGTTAGAAGGACCTGGGCAGGGCCAGCACGTGCGGGTCCAGAGGGAAAGATAACAATGTACCCACGCAGGACACTCTGGTAAAGTCGATGAAGCCCTTCCTCGCGGGCCACGGGCCGTCTGCTGGAGCTTCTCGGCAGTCTGATTGGGGGGATGGAGGGTCAGGCTGAACACCAGCACCCCCACTGGACACATGCAGAAACGTGGATGCATCGAGGCACAAAGGGTCGGTCGGCCAGTCAGCAAACTGGAGAAGGAGAAAACCCGGTTCTCTTGACGTGAAGGAAGTAGGGCTTACCTGTTGCACCAAATTCACCCCAACTGGAGCAATCAGGAAAGACTTCATGGAGGAAGCCACATTTGAAATAGGCTTTAAAGGTCGAGAAGGGCTTTTTACAGGTAGAGCCAGAAAAGACCTAACCGGGACAGAAACTTGTGGCGGGGACCCCTGGGACAATAGAAAGCCTGGTTTCATCTCTTGGAATCTGGTTGCCTTGTGTGGCAGCGCCCGGGGGACGCTGGTGGTCGCAGGGTAGCAGCATCCAGGTTACAGACGGGAGAGTAAGGGACACGTGGGTGGAGGTGGGAGCCATGCGGAGATGGGCTTTCTACGCCAGAACCCGAGTGACGAGTGACGTGCTGAGACACAGATGGCCCTTGGGAAGGCGGGGGAGGGGGGAGTAGGGGGAGAGGGGAGGGGGAGGGAGAGGGGAGGGCTCCGTGGGCATCTTCGCCTCAGGTGGGTGGCAGGATGAAAGAATTCATTGTGTCATTCAGAAAAGTTTTCTGTGGGTGGTTGGTCTCCCTGACCGTGAACCTGGGGGTTTCCAGACAGGCAGTTCTCCTTTCCTGGCTCACGGCTTCCCGCCTCCCTCTCTGCCTGGCTCCCGGCTTCCCGTCCACCCCCTCCGCCCGCCTTCCAGCCGGGCAGCACCCCTGCTACCGTCCTGCCCCTCACGCGCTCCCCTGCACCAGACGACACAGAAACACACTCAAGGTCTTTTAATGTGGTTTCAACACCTTAACAGGCACTACACAAATTCCACACTGGAAAAAAAGAAATGTTTTTCACCCTTCGCCTCTGCAATAGCCAAGCATCCCAGGGGCGGCTTGGCTCAACCCTGTGCATGGACTAAAATGCACTGAATTGCCCACCTGAAAATGGCAGGTTTGGGGGCATGTGAATGCTACCCCAATAAGAAGAAATGAAGAGAAGCAAACATACGGTAGCGGTGGTGGGTCTGGGCACGCAAACGTTTGCAGCTGGGGATCGGGGGGTCAAGCTCGAGCTCCCGCGCTCTTTCGGAAAAAAGGTCATTTGAACGTTCAAACTAAAATCACCCAAATTTCACTGTGCGCATACCCTAAGCTATTGAATGACACGGTTCTCACCCAGCGTTCTCCACTTCTCTCTTCTGGTTTTGACTGGAGGAAATTTAAAAATTATGTCATTCAAAGGCACTGAGGCTGCTGTCTGCTCGCTATGCAGACATCTTCAGGAGACGACAGGAGAGGGAAAAGAGAAGAGGAAATACGAGGCACCTCAGGGCAGAGAGGGTGGTCAGGCAGCTCTGAGGAGGTGACATTTAAGTTAAGAACAGAAATGCGGAGAAATCGGCTGTGTGAGCTGGAGGAAAACCAGCGTCGTGGCCACATGGAGTCATGTGGGAGAAAGTGGTTTGTAAAGGACGGGGCGCCCAGCCAGCCCTGACCCCGCAGTGGTTTCCAGTGTCTCGGGAGAAGTGACAGGGGACAGGGGATGTGGGTGTCGGACTTGATACTGGGCTCAAAGCTGAGAAGTGCTGTCCCAAGCACGGCGGGAGTTTCCTCCTGGCGAAAAGGCATTTAGCAAGCGTCACGCTGTAGAATGTATGTGGGAGAAGTTTCACGTCACCTCCATCCAGTGGTTTCCTGATTAGACAATATTTGAGAGTAAAAAAAAAAAAAAAAAAAAGCAGGGGAGGTGGGGGAAATGCACTTGTCAGTCCTCAGTATAACTTGATCCTGTTCAGAAGCTCTTCAAGGCGGAGGGGAAGCATTATTTTTGGTGGGCAAGTCAGGAATGCCCGCAAGTTACAGCAGCAAAAATCATGAAAAAGTAAGGTTTTGACAGGAGACGTCAGTAATCCCCTAGGGAGGTCACAAGGATTCTCTGCCTTTTTTGGGTCGTGGACCTCACGGTGGGCTGGACGGTGACCCCTCCGAAGAGATATGTCCACACCCTAAGACCTGTGACTTTGCTTGGAAAAGGGCTCTTTGCAGATATGACTAAATTACGGATCTCGAGATGAGATTACCTGAGACGTAGGAGGTCCTTATAGGACGAAAGGACACGGGCACCCAGGGAGAGGCTGCACGCAGACAGAGGCTGAGATCGGAGCGACGCGGCCTGAGCAGGGAACACCAGGGTCCCCAGCAGCCAGCAGAAGCTGGGAGACAGGCACAGAATGGGTTCTCCTCCAAAAGCCTGCCGACACTTTGATTTCAGTCGTCTGGCCTCCAGAAACGTGAAAGAACGAGTTTCTGTTGTTTTCAGCCACGCACTTTCTGGCAATATGTTGTGACGGCCCCAGGACACCCATACAGATTCCTTCGGCAACCCGATGACAGGGCACTGTCGAGAATAATGGTTTTGGGAGCCACATCATGCAGTGTGTGTATATAGTTGAAGAAGAAACCAATCGCATCGCAGTGCACCTTTCTCTCTTGGCCCCGTGGGCCTCAGGTGAAGAACAAGGAGGAACTTCTATGGTTCTCGCTGGAGAATTTCTTGGTGTTTGTCCCTATCCAGAAACCCTGCTAATTTAGCAACTCCCAGGTTGCTAAATACAGATACAGGTACAGCGGTATCTGGGGGCCTCTTGCCCCGGACACTGCCCGGGACGGCACTGCCTGCCTTCGGGACCGAGTGACTTGTGTGAAACACAAAGCCTCGAACGATGACTTTTAAAAGGGACAAAGGAATACAAAACATTTCTGTGACACGCCTTCCATTTAAAATCTTCCAGCATCACCGTACATTGATTTCCGGGGATAGGAGCAATGACACCAGACTCTTGAGGGGTCTGGTCCTCCAGCACGGGCTCTGCTCAGATCCGAGCTGTGCCCGCAGTGAGCCTGCTCTGCCCGCAACGGGGTCCCAGCCTCATGACTTGGGGGTGGCAGGGGGGCTGCACCCCCCACCCCCACCCCCACCCCCGCCGCACCCATAAAGCTTGCTGTGACGTCCAGGCCAGGGAAGCACAGATGACCCTCATGCTCCTATCCTCCTCTTCCTTTAGTGGCTTGTAGTGGCAACCTCTCCTTGTCCACATCACCTCTACTTGGACAGCGCCTGAAAACGCACGCCCCCCCCCACCGATTCCCTGCCCTGATCCCTGGGGCCTGTGCAGGTGACGGGACATCACGCCCTGATTACGTCTGTTACGTGACATTTTGTAATTAAGATCACTCATCAGTTGACTTTGAGTAAATCAAAAGGACGATTATCTGGTGAGTCGAATCTAATCACATGCGCCCCTGAAAAGCAGAGAGTTTTTCCCCCAGCCGGCAGCAGGAGGGGAGCTCAGAAAGGCAAAGCCTGAGGGGCCACATGGAAAGCATGAGGAGGAACGTGGGCGGCCTCTAGAAGAAAAGACTGGTCCCCAGACGACATCCAGCACGGCAGTGGGGAACCTCAGGCCCACGTCTTCAACGAGCTGAATTCTGCCAGCAGCCTGAGTGAGCTTGGAGGCAGGGCCTCCCCAGTCGAGCCTCAGGCAGAGAATGCAGCCTGGGTGACCCCAGGAGGGCAGCCCACGAGGCCCTGAACAGAGGACCCGGCTGAGTCCACACGGACATCTGACCTACGGAATGTGAGACGACAAACGGCCGTTGCCGGGAGCCATGAGTCCCTGGCAGCCTGCGGCACAGCAAGGAAGCTGACACAGCCACCGTGCTGTCGGGAATGGCCCGGCGCGTGGCCACTGGCCCTCGCAAAGTCACAGAGGGAGGAAGCAGCGGACAGAGAACCACGGTGCCACTAACTGGACACACCCTCACGTTGCCCCGCCTGCCCCGCCCCTGCCCCATCCAGTAGAGCAGCCACCCCCCATGTGTGTCCCCCGAGCGTTGGAGACGTGACTGCTCTGAACTGAGATGCTCTGTGGGTGTAAAATCCACCAGGTCTGGGGGACTTCGTACGAGAAAAAGGAACGTGAACTATCTCACTGTTAACTTTTATGTTGATCACGTGCCGAGCCGTTACTAGCACGGATCCGTTGTGCGAAATGAAAAATATTATTAAAGTTAGCGTCGCCTCTTTCTTTTTACTTCTTTAATGTGGCTTCTGGAAGATTTTAAATTAGGCACGAGCGTCACATGGCCACGTGTCACCTCGCCTGACCCTCACCGCTGCGCCGCGCCTCAGAGGAGAGAACTTTGTGGAGTAAAGTGATCCGCGTCGGACGGCGAGGGGCAGGCCCAGGACCGGCCTCGGGGTTGCCTGAGGCCACGTCCTACTTCCCAGGGGGCCGCCCTCCCAAACAACCACCAAGTCTGCATCCTCGGTGTCCTGAACCAAACAAAGGCTTCGGAGGGGGACGAGACCACACGCTGATCGACCCAGGGCAGCCTTTGGGGGCAGCGGGAAACCCCTCCGACCTCTGCACATTCTGCGCGACAAACAGGCTCCGATAAGCCGCTTGAATGGCACCACGGTCGTCAGGGACACCCCTTCTCCAGGACACCCAAAAACGTATCATGAGAAGAGAAAGGTTAGGGTCCCCACGACGGGATCAGTTTTTATAAATGCCTCCTATAAGCCCGGGTTATCTTCACGTTAACTCCCACCCAAGATCCCTCCAACCAACGGAAGTGGCCCGTGCTGCGTCTTCACGCTCTGTGGACACGGTCTGGGAACAGAAAGGGCAGCGGTGGCCTGGGCTCTCGCACACAGTCGCTCCACCTGCCCTGAAGACCAGTTCCACAGGGGGTTCGGGGACCCAGGGGTCATCCTTGGCACCAGGGGAAACTGAGGGGTACGTGCACCCATTGAGGAAGTGGCGAGCTAAGGACCAGAAGCGGGGAGCAAAGGACATGGCTCGGTCCCTCATAGTCACTCACACCCATCTCACATCCACCTAGCTCTAGCTACTCACCCACAACACTGCCGTCTTTTACACTCTCTTGCTGTCCCGCTTCAATTTATATTCCGCTTGAACCCCCTCGTAGACAATGTTTGTCCCTTCACAATTTCAGTGTTCACTGTGTTGAGAATGCCAGGTTCCGAATTCCCCTTTCGGGAAAGCTGGTATCCTCATCGCCGAGCCTACCCTCAAGGATACAAGACCTGCCAAGCACACCACCTCCCAGGAGCCCTCCTGGGATTGCTCCCGGAGGTGTAGGTCAGAGGCGGCTGAATGGTGTCGGTGGGGAAATCTCCAGGGTCATGTTCTGAAACTCTGTAACTTGTTTTTGTAAAAACATGTGACACTCTTCGTTACTTCTCGAAAACTCTTGCTCTGAAGATGCTGACCTCGCTCCCATGGACTGTGTGGCTCCAGCAGGGAACTAGGCTCCTTCCTGCACATCCCAGGATGGGCTGAGCGTGACCTGGGAGAACGTGCTTCCTTCTGGGTCACACGACCTAACAGGGGTGACTGCGGGTCGGGAAAAAGCAAAATGCTCCACTCAAGTTCCCAAGACCTTGAGGAGAGGGTTATGATTTTTCTTACGTTGGAAAGGAACCAAAATTCTTTGATTACAGAAGTTTAGGTCTGCCATCAAGCCTTTGCATATTTTAATTCTTAGTACATTTTTTCCCCTGCCGGCATCGCATCCGGCCAACTCTGAGTGAGCATGCCTGAGTACATCCTCTGCTTGGAATTGAAAAGGGGAAGGGCACCTGGGTGGCTCCATCGCTTAAGTGCCCAACTCTTGATTTTGGCTCAGGTCACGATCTCACAGTTTGTGAGATCGAGCCCCGCATCAGGCTCTGTGCTGACAGCACGGAGCCTGCTTGGCTTCCTCTCTCTCCCTCTCTCTCTGCTCCTCCCCTGCTCGTGCACTCTCTCTCAAAATAAATAAATAAACTTAAAAAAAAAAAAAAAGAATTGCAAAGGGGAGCTTGGGGACCCCGACCTGCCCCTTGCTCCTCCCCTCCCCTATACACTGAATCTTTCTTGTGTTTATGCCTTTTAAAAATTGATGGTCACATCTGCTCACGCACGTTCAGGGCGGCGCCATTCACGATAGCCAAAAGCAGAAACGGCGCGAACGTCCATCGACAGATGACTGGAGAAACAAAAGGTGGTCCAGCCACTCAGTGAAATCCTAGTCAGCATTAAATAATAATGAAATCCTGACTTCATGCTGCAACATGGATGGGCCACCAGGACCCGACACTAGAAGGGAACCAGACAGAGGGACAAGCGCTGTCTGAGTCCACGTGTACGTTGGATACACAACAGGCAAATCCATAGAATCAGAAAGTAGATGATGACTATGAGGGCTGGGAGAGGGGAGGGGAGCTGCTGTCTCACGGGGACAGAGTCTCGGTGTGGGGAGAGGAGAGGGTCCTGGTGACGGACGGTAGTGAGGGCTGCACAACAGTGTGATGTGCTGAGTGTCGCTTCAAAATGGTGAAAATAGGACATTTTCTGTTGTGTATGTTTTAGCACAGTAAAAAAAAAAAAAAAGTTTAAAAACGTTTTCAGCGATAGGAAAAAACAGATTCGCTGTACTCTTTCAATGATCAATATTAACCTTATGAAAATGAAAACTTTCCAATTCTGAAATGCTGAGTCAGCCGCTAACCAAGGAATGTAGGATGACAGGGAAATGAACTTGCTCTTTCCTTGAACTCATGCAGAAGAAAGAAAAAAAATCAGATGTAAATATATTTTGCCTTCTGTTGGAGAATTAAAGGTTTGCATTTTCTGTAAAACAAAAAATGAAACGGGGGTGCCTGGCTGGCTCGGTTGGAGGAACATGCAACTCTTGATCTTGGGGTCCTGAGTTTGAGCCCCACATTGGACACAGAGATTACTTAAATAAATAAAACTTTAAAACAATGTTTTTGAGAAGCTGAGAAAGGATATAAGGATCAATTTCCATGGAATTCTGTAAATTGCTTCTTTTCATGTACTTAATCCTTTGTTTCCCTGCTCTCCACTATTGAATTATTTTAGGGTAACCTCCTATTAAAATCTTACTGTTTATAAAGATAAAAGATACTTGTAGGAAATTTCCAAAATGTAGAAAAGCATGAGGAAAAATAATTTCCCCAAAATTCAACCACCCAACATAAACACCACCAATATTTGGTTAACGTTTTCCCAAACCCCTTGTTATTCTAATGGATGTAGATTAGGTAGATTAGATGGATGGATGGATGGATGGATGGATGGATGGATGGACAGACTGATGTATGGATGGATGGATGGATGGATGGATGGATGGATGGACGGACAGATTGATGCATGGATGGTTGGATGGATGGATGGATGGATGGATGGATAAATGGATGGATGGATGGGTACTAGATGGATGGATAAATAGAGAGATGGATGGATGGATGGATGGTTGGATGGATGGTTGGATGGATGGATGGATGGATGGATGGATTGGTGGGTGGGTGGATGGATGGATGGATGGATGGATGGATTGGTGGGTGGGTGGATGGATGGATAAATAGAGAGATGGATGGACGGATAGATGGACAGATACATGGATGGACAGATGGATGGATGGATGGATGGATGGATGGGTAAATGGATGGATGGATGGGTAACAGATGGATGGATAAATAGAGAGATGGATGGATGGATGGATGGATGGACGGATGGATTGGTGGGTGGGTGGATGGATGGATGGATGGATAAATAGAGAGATGGATGGACGGATAGATGGACAGATACATGGATGGACAGATGGATGGATGGATGGATGGATGGATGGATGGATAAAAAGAGAAATGGACAGATGGATGGATAGATAGATAGTTAGAATTATATTTACATAAATAAAACAATTATACTTGTTCCTTTTTTACTCAGCAAAATGCTGTGGCAATCGCTCCCTACCAAAGAGTACATTTAGCTATAGCGCCCTTCCCAAAGGCTGGTTAATATTCCAGGGTGTGGATAAACCATGGTTTATTTAACCAGCCCCCCATATTGGACAATTTCAGTTGTTTCCAATGTTTCCCTATAATAAACAATGTTGCGATGGTCATCCTTGCCCATTTGACTTCGTGACCGTTGTTGGGGTACCTCCCTGGAGAAGTTTCTAGATCTTGGTTACTGTGTCAAAGAATATGCACTTGAAGTTGTTGAACGTTTTCCCAAATTGCCTTCCAGAGGAGCTGTGGAAATCTTACGCTCCTGCCAACGGCGCCTGAGAGTGAGCGTCCCTTTTCCCGCACCCTGACTGACATGGGACAGTGCCACGCTGCCTTCCTATCTGCATCTTCCTGAGCAGTAGTGAGGTGGGCCAAGCAGATTGATTTTTCACAAACTATAATTACAGGCAATTTAAGTCTTCTTTGAATTCCCTGCTCATTTCATTCACCTGGCTCTTTATTAATTTGTGGATTTTTTAAACATACCTTTATTCTTTGTCACATACTGCAACCACGCTTTCTCACTTTGTTTTAACTTCGTCTATGGTATTTTGTTTTGCTCTCCTGCACAGAGCTTTTTGATTCTCAAGGAATCGGATCTATGAATCTTCTATTTGGTGCTTCTAGACTTCACTCATGCTCATGAAAGGCTCCTCCCAAGATTATAGAACATTCATCCCAACTTTCTTCAAGTAGTTCTGTGTGTTTCACACGTAATCTTTCATTCTGTCCTAAACTTATTTTGATGTAAGAAGTTGGGGGCGGATCCCACTTTTCATTCCAAATGGCCACCCAGTTGTCTCAATATCTTAGTTTCCCCCTCTGACATAGCTTCTTTCTCTGACAGTCCTCATGTGGTTTGTAAGGTCATTTCTGCATTCTTTCTTTCTCCCTCATTATGCACACAGTCTTCCTCATTATGCACACAGTCTGTTTGGACGGTCGCACATTTGCTGGGACTCCAGGCCCCAGGTGGATGGTGCAGGCACACCCTATCCTCCCGCCCTCTCCGCACAACCGAACCCTGAACGGACGCCTCAAGCAACTCTGTGACTTTCCTAACAGGTCAGTAACAGCAGGTGGATTCGGGGGGATAATGAAGATTTGAACAACTGATGGGGTGACGAGCTTCCTGAGTTTCTTCCCCCCTTATGTCCAGATTTAACCATAGGGAACCCTGAATCCTGGAACCACCCAGTGGATGTGGGCAGGAGAAAGCTACAAGAGAACTACTCTCTTTCTGGCCTGCTGGCTGGGAAGGCGGGGTCCTGAGAAACAGAGAGTGGGGGAGACCCCCTTTCTGCGCTTTTCTTTACACCATCCTGCCCCCACCCCAAAGCAGCCCCCATCACAGATCTGCACTCCCGTGGTGGTGCCAGCGCCTGTGGGACATTTCAGACAACCAACACTGAGAGGAAAGCCCTTCTCTCTGGCCAGATGCACCAGGGAAGAGGGCACTGGCAGTCCAGAGTCTCTGCTCTCTCTTTCCTCTCGCTGCTTCACCCTGAGGCCGGAAGTGTGCAATTGTGCAAGAAGGCTACCCCCCATCTTTCTAGTCAGTACACCTGGAAAAGGGACCCTTCAAAGCTGCGGGTAAGCCCCTAGGCTCACACCCAAGTTGCACATGTGTAGCATTGACCGATGGCACACAGCAAAGGCTCTGAGAACTGAACCACAGTGTGGCCCGCTACCCGTGTCCCAGACGGGACAGCGCTGGGCAGTGTGCATGTGGAGTGACGCGGTTTATGCTGTAGAGGCTTTGGAAACTAAACAAACTTGGAACCACAGCCCACAAAAGGCAGGTCAGTAGTCTGCAGTCTGAACTTAACGAGACTGCTAACCTGCTAAAACAGAAAAGGAAATATTCTCCAGAGTCATTTAGCAAGAACCAAAGTTTCATAACATGATATTGAAAATGTGTGGGACACAATCCAAAATTACTTGACATACAAAGAATCCAGAAAATCTCAACAGCTCTCAAACCCAAGATGACCCAGATGTTGGCGTTATTACAGCCTTTCCAGCGGCTGTTGGAACCGCGCTTTGTGAAATAAGGTGAGTGCGCAGAACAGAGTAAAGACAGAAGTTCTCGGTAAGGAAATAGAAGGCATACAGGAGAACCAAAGAGAAATTTTAAAACTGCAAAATTCAATAACAGAGATTTAAAAAGTCACAGCTCAATTGCAGAATACATGACGGAGCTAAGAATAAGTGAGCTTTAAAACTGATCAACAGCTGGGGTGCCTAGGTCACTCAGTCGGTTGAGGGTCCGACTGGCTCAGGTCATGATCTCATGGCTTGTGAGTTCGAGCACCGCATCGGGCTCTGTGGTGACAGCTTGGAGCCTACTTTAGATTCTGTGTCTCCCTCTCTCTCTGCCCCTCCCCCACTCACACTCTAACTCTCTCTCTCTCTCAAAAATAAACATTAAAAAAAAACTTTAGGGGCACCTGGGTGGCTCAATCGGTTAAGCATCCGACTTCGGCTCAGGTCATGATCTCACCGTTCATGGGTTTGAGTCCCACGTCGGGCTCTGTGCTGACAGCTCAGAGCCCGGAGCCTGCTTTGGAATCTGTGTTTCCCTCTGTCTCTGTCCCTCCCCTGCTCACGCTCTGCCTCTCTCTCTCTCTAAAATAAATAAATATTTAAAATAAAATTTAATAGCTCAATAGGAAGGATCTAATCTGCACAAAAGAGAGAAAAAAGGTTTTTTTTGTTGTTGTTTTTTTTTAATTTTTTTTTTTCAACGTTTATTTATTTTTGGGACAGAGAGAGACAGAGCATGAATGGGCGAGGGGCAGAGAGAGAGGGAGACACAGAATCGGAAACAGGCTCCAGGCTCCGAGCCATCAGCCCAGAGCCCGACGCGGGGCTCGAACTCACGGACCGCGAGATCGTGACCTGGCTGAAGTCGGACGCTTAACCGACTGCGCCACCCAGGCGCCCCGAGAAAAAAGGTTTTGAAAAATAAACAGACTTGGACACTGTAGGAAAATATCAAATGGTCTAATATTCATTTCGGTGAAGTCTCAGAAGGGCAGGAGAAGAAAAGTGGTGCATAAAAAATATTCAAAGAGAAAATAGTGAAAAACTCCCCACATCTGGTGAAAGGCATAAGTGTACAGATTCAAGAAACACTATAAATCTTAAAGAGATAAACCCAAAGAAATCCCCACCCTGCCATATCATAATCACACTGCTGAAAACCAAACATAAAGGGGAAAATTATTGGAAGCAGCCAGAGAAAAGGCATATGTTACATATAAGGGAACAATGATCTAAAATACTGGAGATTTCTCATCAGAAACATTGGATGCCAGAAAATAGTGGAAAAACATTTTTTAAGTGCTGGAAGAAAATAACAATTAACCCTTAATTTTCTATCCAATAGAAACACCTTTAAGAAATAAAAATGAAGTAAAGACAGTGTTCAATGAAACAAAACTAGAATCCACTGACAGTAAACCTTCTGTAAAAGAAATGCTAAGAAAAATATTCAAATGACAGGAAAATAACAGAGGGAAAACTTGGAACTTCAGGAATAAAGAAACAGAAATGGTGAATGTAATAAATATTGTTTTTGAGTTCTTTAAACTATGAATGACAGTTGAAAGGAAAATCTATAACGTTTTCTGATGAGGCTTTTAGTGTAAGGAGATACAGTACTTCTGACAAGTACAACACAAAGCCGGGGAAGGACAGTAATACCTATGATCATAAGTTTTCTACATTTTACCTGAAGCGGTAAATTATCAATCCTAAGTAGGCAGGATAAAACCCTAAGTATGGATGTATATTGTAATCCCTAGAGCAACCGCTTAAAAATGATACAAAGAAATATAGTCAAAATCCATAAACAAGTCAAAGTGGAATACTAAAAGAAATATTCAAATAATCCAGAAGAAAGGAGAAAGAGGAAGAAAAAACAGAGAAATAAACAAAAAACAAATAATAAACTGCTAGACCTCTATTTAGCTATATCAATAATTACATTAAATGTAAATAGTCAAACACATGGATTGAAAGACAGAGATTATCAGACTGAATTTTTAAAATATCCAACTATATGCTATCTACAAAGAACATACTTTAATGACATAAAAAGGCTAAAAGTTAGGGGTATGTATGAAAACATTAATTAAAGAAAGCTACTCATGGGAGCCTGGGCGGGGGAATCAGTCGGTTGAGCATCTGACTCTTGATTTCAGTTCAGGTCATGACCTCACAGTCCGTGGGATCGATCCCCATGCGGGGCTCTTTGCTGACAGCACAGAGCCTATTTGGGATTCTCTCTCTTCCTCCCTCTCTGCCCCTCCCCGACTTGCACTCTATTTCTCTCTCCCTCTCAAAATAAATAAACAGTTAAAAAAAGAAGAAAGCTACTCACAAATTTAAACACAGAGGTATCATATGACCCAGCAACCGTATTCCTAGGTCTATAATCAAAAGAAAGGAAGATCTATGTTCACCCAAAAACTGATACATGAATTTTTATAACAGCATTATTCAGAATAATTAAAAACTGGTAACAACCCAAATATCCATCAACTGATGAACTGATAAATAAAATACACCCATGCAATGGAGTATTAGTCAGCCTTATAAAGTAAGGAAGTACTGAGGCACCTGGGTGGCTCAGTCAGTTAAGCATCTGACTGTCGATCTCAGCTCAGGTCATGATCTCATAGTTTGTGGGTTCAAGCCACTCATCAAGCTCCGTACTGACGGTACAGAGCCTGCTTGGGATTATCTCTCTCCCTCTCTCTCTGCCCCGTCCCTGCTCATGTGTGTGCTCTTTCTCTCTCTCAAAAATAAATACACTTAAAAAAAATTTAATGAAAAAATAAAGCAATGAGGTACTGATACATGCCATAACATGGATGACTCCGGAAAATACGCGAAGTGAAAGCAGCCAGACACAAAAAACACAAATTGCATTATCTCATTTATCTAAGTGTCAAAAGAGATACACGTACTGAGACAAAAGTAGATAAGTGTGACAAAATTGATAACGCAATGTTTTACGCTAAAAAACACTGAATTGTACAGTTTAAGTGAATTTTCTGGTATATGAATCTTAGTTCACTAAAGCTGTTTTTATTAGGAAGGAAAGCTAGAGCGGCTAGCTCAGAATAGCTTCAGATTAAGGGGAATCGCCAAAGATAAAGAGGAATAACATATGGTGACAAAGGGCCGATTCTTCAAGACGACGCAACCATCCTAAGTGTGTAGCCGTTAATGGCAAAGAATGAAAACGCAGGAAGAATCCGGCAGTGTCGGGGCTAAGCTCGTGGGCCAGGGTGGGGCAGGCAGCAGGTGGAGTGTGTCTGGCACGACGGCCCCCTCCGTGTCGCTGGTGCAGCCTACCACAGGGCCAGAGGCAGAACCTACGCTGACTCTGCATCTCGGAACGAGCGCGGGGAAGGCGTGTGTAAAATGTCTGAAGACCTGAACAACCAACTTGGCCCCCTTAACATTTCTAGAGCACTCCATCCAACAGCACGATACGGTTTCTTTTCAAGTGCACGTGGACTTTCATCATTGTAGACCATGCCCTGAGTCACACAACAGAACGACCAATCTAAAATGACAAACCTCAAACAAAAACAAATCATACTAAGCATGTTCTTTGCCCATAACAGAATTAAACTACAAATTAATGACAGAAAGATGTTTACAAAATCCCCCTAAATATTTGGGAATTAAACAACATACTTCTAAATGATCCCTGGGTCACACAGTAAGCCACAAGGGAAATTATAAATGTTTTGAATGGAAGGAGAATGAAAATTTGTGGGATGCCAGTAAAGCAGAGCTTGGAGGGAAGTTTAGAGATAGCAAATGTTTATATTAGAAAAGAAGAAGGTTTTCAAATAAATAATCTAAGCTTCCACCTTAAGAAACTAGAAAAAAAAAGAAGAGAAAATTAAACCCAAAGCATGCAAAAAAGAAGGAAAAAAGTCCTACTAGGAACAAGTATGAGTTGAATTAAAAACAGAGAAACGAGAGACAAAATCAATAAAACCAAAAGTTGGTTCTGTGAAAAGACCAGGAAAATTGATAAACCTTTAGCCAGACTGACCAAGAAAAAAAAAAGAAAGAGGAAAGACAAGTATTAGCAAAATAAAGGCTAGCATACAGCTCCCAGAGACATTAAAGGGAGAACAGAAAAATATTATAAAATTTCTATGGTAAAGTTTGACAACTTGGGTGAAATCGATCAATTCCTTCAAAGACACAGACTACCAAAGCTCCCTCAAGAGGAAACAGACAACTTAAATAGTCTTATATTTATTGGAGAGTTTATAGCTTCAAAATAAAACCTTCTTTTTTAAAAATGTTTTTCTAATGTTTATTTATTTTTGAGAGAGAGAGAGAGAGAGAGAGAGAGAGAGACAGAGCGTGAGCAGGGGAGAGGCAGAGAGAGAGGCAGACACAGAATCCCAAGCAGGCTCCAGGCCCTGAGATGTCAGCACAGAGCCCGACATGGGGCTTGAACTCACGAACCATGTGATCATGACCTGAGCTCAAGTCGGACACTTAACCGGCTGAGCCACCAGGCGTCCCCAAAATAAAACCTTCTAAGAAAGAAACCCCAAAGCTAGATGCTTTTATCAAGCACCTAAAGAAGGAATAATACAAATTCTACAGTTTCTTCCAGAAAATGAAAGATAAGGAAATACTTGCCAAGTCCTTCTATGCATCCAGCATTACCCTGATACCAAAACCAGAGAAATACTACATACAAAAGGAGATCTACAGACCAGTATCCTTGATGCAAAAGTCCTCATCCAAATATTAGCACAGCACAGCCAGCAATAAGGAAAATGCGCCATCACCAAGTAGAGTTTACCCCTGCAATATCAGATTAGATCAACATGTAATCCGCCGCTTTAACAGACTAAAGAGTAAAAATCACACTGTGGTGTGATATATGGTATACGTCCATACAGTGGAATACTACTCAGCACTGAAAAGGAATAAATTACCGATTACACACAACGCAGATGAATCTCAAATACGTTACGTGAAAGAAGCCAGACCCAAGAGATTACATTCTGTATGATCCGGTGGATATGACATTCCTGAAATGGTGAAACTACAGGGAGAGACAAGAGGTCCATGGTTGCCTTGGATGAAGGGTGGAGGGAGGGTGTGACAGCGTGGGGCAGCGTGGGGAACGGGGGGGTGGAACTGTTCTGTATCCTGACGTGTTGGCCGTTAGAAAACCGTAGGCATTTGTCAAACTGTGAAGACCTGTACACTCACATACACACACTTTACAATAAATTTTGTAGAAGCTAGCAAAACACACATGCTTGCTACTCATATTTCCACGTAGAGTCTTACAGATAAACTTTAAAACAATTGTGTTAAAAACAAAAAAGGTCACAAGTAATTGGCTTGGAACTCCATTGAATTTAGAGATAATTTATGGAGAATTGACATATGCGCACGTTTTTTTAAATTTATTTATTTATTTTGAGAGAGAGAGAACCAGCAAGCAGGGGAGGGGCAGAGAGAGAGGGAGAGAAAGCATCCCGAGCAGGCTCCACACTGTCAGCGCAGAGCCCGACGCAGGGCAGGCTCGATCTCGTGAACCCTGAGATCATGACCTGAGTAGAAATCAAGAGTTGAACACGGGGAGCCTGGGTGGCTCAGTCGGTTAAGCGTCCGACTTCAGCTCAGGTCATGATCTCGCAGTCTGTGAGTTTGAGCCCCGTGTCAGGCTCTGTGCTGACAGCTCGGAGCCTGGAGCCTGCTTCGGGTTCTGTGTCTCCCCCTCTCTCTGCCCCTACCCCACTCATGTTCTGTCTCTGTCTGTCAAAGATAAATAAACATTAAAAAAAAAAAAAAAAAAGAGTTGTACACTTAACCGACTGAGCCACCCAGGTGCCTGGTTGTATTTTCTTTTTTTTTTTTTTTTTTCAACGTTTATTTATTTTTGGGACAGAGAGACAGAGCATGAACGAGGGAGGGGCAGAGAGAGAGGGAGACACAGAATCGGAAACAGGCTCCAGGCTCTGAGCCATCAGCCCAGAGCGTGACGCGGGGCTCGAACTCACGGACCGCGAGATCGTGACCTGGCTGAAGTCGGACGCTTAACCGACTGCGCCACCCAGGCGCCCCTGTATTTTCAATAGTAAGTTTTTTTCTGTGTTAAATTAAAACCAATTAAATTAAATTCTCTATCCAAAAACAAGTCGTTTTTTATGCCCTTGAATGGAGTCATCAATATTTTTTTCAGTGTGGGTCCTGCACAATTTTTGTGACAACTTTTTATGGATTTTTATGCATTTTGTTGTTACTGTGGATGAAATGTTTTCTTTTCCGTTACAATTTTTAAATTATCAC
Organism: Lynx canadensis; assembly: GCF_007474595.2. Taxonomy (NCBI): domain Eukaryota; kingdom Metazoa; phylum Chordata; class Mammalia; order Carnivora; family Felidae; genus Lynx; species Lynx canadensis. The sequence continues at coordinate 3,348,830 of NC_044317.1, forward strand.
TATTGGCTTAAAGGGAAAACAGAGATTTCTGAACACGCGTTTTGTGAACAGCCACCCCGTCGATCGCTTTTGCTGTGATTAATGTCACTTATTGGTGAATATTATGACACGTGGTGTTTACATCACCCATCCACAGTGACTGCTCTTTCCACCATTTATATGTCTGACTTCCTTTTTTAATCGTGATGACTAACGCCTCAAAAACCGGGTGAAGTGATTCCACTTTTATTTTCTAAGTTTCGCCCAGTCACAAGGGACCAGGCTGCCCTTCAGCCTCCTGCTCTCAAGGGCCATTTTTCTGAACTGGGAGACAAAGGCTGGGGTCCGTACCCACCTCTGTCTCTCTCTCTTACAGCAACTTTCCCATAATCAAAGATCAATGACTCCTCAACATCAAAGTTTACAAAGGAACAGAGCAAACCACTCGCGACTCTACCCCTGGACAAATCAACTGTTCCCACTCTCTCCGGCCCCCTGTCTGTGTGTGTCCCGCATGACGCATGCTCGGCCGGCATCGTAACCTAGAAAACGTCAGCTGAGAGGCGGGGAGCATGGACTCCTAGACCCAGACAGTCGCGGGGGCACAGCCCCACCTCTCCATCAGAAGTTCGGCTGAAAAGAAGTGATGATAAGGAAGAATCAGGAAGATCGGCAGGTGCGGAAGCAGGGAGGAGGGCTGGGTGCGGTACCTGGCCCCAACCCCCTCGCACCCCCCAAGGCTGGCCAAGCAGGCAAGGCACAGAGAGCTGGGGGGAGGCTTCCAGCTCTGATGTCACACATCTGTCTCTTGGGAAACACTGGGCAGGGCAACAGGGATGGGGGTTGAGCCATCAGAGCAAGACAGCCAACAAACAATTCCAGGTTCTTCCAGATCATGAAATCATCTGCTCTTTGTGTTGGAAAGGACCATAGGGTGACCTAACATAACTTCCCACCCCTTGTAGGAATCCCCTCTAGAACACCCTTGACAGCCTCTTTGCATTATTCCAGAAATCAGTGTTTTTTTAACAGTTTAATGTCCAGAGAACTCTTATACGGAGACCAAATTAGTTCCCATTCAAATTGCTTTCAAAAACTGAAGTGGGGCTATCTTCTGTGACACCCCAGACACGGCTTCTCTCCCCAACACGTGACCATGAGTTGACCTGTAGTCGTGCTTATAAGGAATTCTTTTGACATACAGTATATTCTTACCTGGATTTCAGTAGAAACAAACTATAGGGATTCTATTCGTAAGCGGGGAGGTTTAGGATCACAAATTTTGTTCGGCGGACTTTCAGGCATGCCCGTGCTTGTGTCACTGGTTCGCTCTGCTGTCCACGGCTATGTGTCAACGCCTATGGCTTTCCCTTGCTTTCGGGTTATCCCTACCCCTCCTGCTTTATCAGTCTGATAAAGGATTGGTAAAGGGTTCCTATTCGTAAGTGGAATGAAAAGGGGACGCTGGTTTTTCTCCAGGTAAATGGGCAAGATTTTTAAGTTATATTTATTTATTTTGAGAGACAGAGCCCAATTGCGACGTGAAGCGAGAGAGAGAGAGAGAGAGAGAGAGAGAGAATCCCGAGCAGGCTCCACACTGTCAGCACAGAGCCCAACGTGGGGCTCGATGCCATGAAGATCATGAGATCATGACCTGAACCTACATCAACAGCTGGACATGTAACCGAGCCACCCAGGTGCCCCAAACCCTCAGTCATTTTAAAATCCTGATGGACCAGAAAGCTGAGAAAGCTATCATGTAAAAATTGGGAGTAGCTTCCGTTTAGAAATGAGGTGTGGTCAGTCTTTAAAACTCATCAGGTGAGGGGCGCCTGGGTGGCGCAGTCGGTAAAGCGTCCGACTTCAGCCAGGTCACGATCTCGCGGTCCGTGAGTTCGAGCCCCGCGTCGGGCTCTGGGCTGATGGCTCGGAGCCTGGAGCCTGTTTCCGATTCTGTGTCTCCCTCTCTCTCTGCCCCTCCCCCGTTCATGCTCTGTCTCTCTCTGTCCCAAAAATAAATAAACGTTGAAAAAAAAATTTTTTTTAAACTCATCAGGTGAGAACACCGAGCCTCAGAGAGCGAACAGCTCCATGAAGAAAGTCACAGACCCCCATTTTTCATCCTGAGACTGATTCCAGCCTGACGTCCTTTCGGCGGGTTTCCCTGAAAGCTCTCAAACACTGGCTCATATACAACGCCAGTCTGAGCCAGCCCTCATAATTCAGAGCGAAAATATCCTTTCTTTTACGAATAATGATACCACTGTATGATGGCTGGTTTTCTAAATGACCTTATTACAACGTCAAAGTGCCAACTCCCCAACACAACGGGTTTTTTTTTTTTTCCTACTGGTCTTTGAAGCTCAACAAAGTAGAAGCCCCGGACAGCTACCATATGTGATTAAAAATGCATCAGATATGAAAGCGGAAAACAATATGAGAGCATCTATATGTTTCAATGCATTCGCTAAAGACTATTACATAGGAATATGAAAATAGGGCTTTATGCCTTTTCCCTTATGCACAGTGGCGCGTGTCCCCAGGCCGCCAGGAGAAATGGGATGAGCTGGTTGTGGAACATGAGATTACCCACAGCGGACGAACTTTTGTGTTAATTACCATGCCAAGGAACAGAAATTCACCTATGTAGACTCGTGCCTGACGTTTGGATAAGTGAAGGAAACCTAAGATATTTCTGGAAATCGGGACGCGTCACTAAGGTGCACGACAAGGAGACCTGTGTTTGAAACCAACGCCCACCTCCCAAACTTTGAGTCGGAGGTTTTTCTGGATACTCCCTGAGCTGGGAGTTGTAGAAGAGAAAGAAACGCAGACCTAGGAGCAAGGTATGTATTTCAGATTGTTCTGTCTCATTCTCTAAGGTCGCTAGACCACTTTGGCCACTCGTTTCTCTAAGTCACAATATTTAAAGGGGGCCCAGCTACTAACGCTTTGGCCAAAGTGCACTACAAACTTGCACAAAATCAGACTACAGTCTTCAGAGGGAACGGCAATATTCTAACTGGCGTCCCAGATAAATACGCTATCTGATAAAGTCTGAATTGTTTTCATGACAGGCCCTGTATATACACTCCAGTCTTGCTTTTTCTAGTAAAGTCAAAACAGAATAGAGTCTAGAAATAGATCCACATACATGTAGCCAATTAATTTTCTACAGAGGAGCCAAGGCAATTCAATGAACAAAGAGTAATCTTTTCAGCTAATGGTACCAAAAGGGTTGGGCATCTAGATAGAAATTTTTAAATGGGGGCACCTGGGTGGCTCAGTCGGTTAAGCGTCTGACTTCGGCTCAGGTCACAATCTGGCCGTTTGTGAGTTTCGAGCCCCGCATCGGGCTCTGTGGTGATGGCTCAGAGCCTGGAGCCTGTTTCGGATTCTGTGTCTCCCTCTCTCTCTCTGCCCCACCCCCACTCGTGCTCTGTCTCTCTCTCCTTCAAAACTAAACATTTAAAAAAATAATAAAAAAGTAAAATGAGCCATGACTCATTTCATATACAAAAAATGAACTCAGAAAAGCCTAAGACATAAATGTAAGAGCTACAACTAAAAACTTCTAGAAGAAACATAGGAGAAAATCTAAGTGACCTTAGGCTAAGCAACGTTTTCTTAAGACACCAAGAAGCAGAAACTTAATCATTAAAAAAAAAACTCAGTTTTTAAAAAATGACCAAACACTCCAGACATTTCATCAAAAAAGATACATAGATGGCAAATAAGCCCGTAAAAAACATCATCGGTCCTTTGGGAAATACAAGTTAAAACCACAAAGTGAGGGGTGCCTGGGTGGCTCAGTTGGTTGGGCTTCTGACTTCGGCTCAGGTCACGATCTCACGGTTTATGGGTTCGAGCCCCGCGTCGGGCTCTGTGCTGACAACTCAGAGCTTGGAGCCTGCTTGGGATTCTGTCTCCCTCTCTCTCTGCCCCTCCCCTTCTCATGCTCTGTCTCTCTCTGTCTCAAAGATAAATAAAAACTAAAAAAAAAAAAAAAAAGAAAGAAAGAAAGAAAGAAAAAGTAAAACATAAAATAAAAAATTTTAAAAAAACACACAAAGCGAAATGGTTAAAATTAAAGCCAGATGGCAAGGCCTGGGAGCCACCAGCCGGGAATCTCATCCATTCCTGGTGGGAAGGAAGACGGCGGGCGGGGCCGCTCTGGAAAACAGTGTGGCGCTTCCTAAGAGTCAAACATAAACTGGCCCTATGACCCAGCAATTCCATTTATAGGTATTTACCACAAAAACAGAAAAGAGATGCCCATATTAACACTTGTAACCGAATGTTTGTAGCAGCGTTATTTGGAGTCTCCAAACCCTGGAAGCAAGCCAAGTGGCCATTTAACTGGCGGGCGGACCGACGCACCGTGGTGTCGCCACACCTCGGGGCGGCATTTAGCTATCGAAGGGAAGAGTTCCCGAGGCACACGTCAGCGGACGAACCTGAAAAGCGTTACATTACATTTTAAAAGCCAGATATAAAAGACGACCCCCCCCCCTGAGATTCCAGGTATAGACACTTATTTGCTAAAAGGCCAAACGCAGAGAGAGAGAGCAGATGGGGACCTGCCAGGGAGCTGGGGCTGGAGGGAGGAGACGAGGCAAGGGACTCTGGGACGATGGAAACGTCTCACGTCGTGATCGCGGGGCTCACACGGGCGCTCGGGTTCGTCAAGACCCTCCAGTTGTGCACTCGAGGTTTCAGGTGGATTTCATTGTGCCTGAACGACGCATTGACAGACGTGACCCGCGGCCACTCAAGGGCGAGTCCCTGGGAGACGGTCAGTGGGGAAGCGAGATTTCAGTTTCGTTTTGCCGGAGGATTCCTCTGGGTTAAAGTGGGTGAAAGCAGAACGTGGTGGAGAATTTTCAAAGTTTTCCCGATGCCTCCCCCCACCCCCAGCCCCACCCCCGGCCCCCACGCCGACCATGGCGGCTCTCCCAGCCGGGACTCTCGGTTTTGCTACTGATTAGAGGGAGGAGCGTGACCACGTGCTCCAAGGGGGTTTGGCTCCCGGCTGCCCTTTCGGCACGTACTTTCCAAGCTGTGTTCCCCAGCGCACACCCCTGACCCGGAGCCGCGGCCCCCTGTGTGTGCTCACACGGTCCTCGTCCTCCATTTTCCGGTGACACCTCGCGAACGTTTACATCAAGGGCCGTCCCGGGGACAGAGGGGCTCTCCGTGGGCCCATCGCGGGTGACACACACGGAAGGTAGAAGGGAATGCCGGTGCCAGGTGCACAGCTCAGATCGCGGCTTCCCAGAAGTCATCGCTCACCCTCGGCAGTGGCCTGGCGCACCCCGAGACTGGGCGCGGCACCTCCCCCTGACTGTCTGTCCCCTGCGAATAGCGCTGGCCCGTGAGCCAGTCCTCAGGACACTGCTGTTGCCCTCGCCGCATGGCTGCAGCCCCAGTGAAGGTCGTCTGGGCGTCTTAGCTGTTCCCCACAAACGCCCGCAGCCGACGAGTCCTGGCCGTGTGCCTCCCTGGATGCCCAGTCCACACGCCGCCTTGGGGTTCGCTCCTGCTCCGGCCTCTTTTCCTTACCCCTGCATCGAGGGGCCTCAGCCTCCTCCCGGAAGGGGCTGGGCTGGACGAGACAGAGAGGCCGTGCCAGCTCCCCCCTCCCCCGCACTCCACCCCCACCAGATCCCACGCAGAGCCAGAGGGCAGCTTGTGTGGGACTGAGCGGTCACGGCACAGTTCACGGCCAGCAAGATGCTACCCTCACGGTGAGAGCCCAGTTAACGGGAGACGCCTCAGCAAGGCGGGCTGGTGTGAGCGGTCACCGGGGAGCCCCTCACCAGTAGGGCCATCCCCCTGTACCCCCGCACCCAGGACCCCCCAAAGCCACAGGAGGCGCTACGCCACGAGTGCGGGAAAGGCGGCACCGTGACTATGCGGCGGGAGGCAGCAGCTCTACAGCCATCGTATGGAGGGGCCAGTGACTGACGGTACCCTCTCCTGCCTGGATAGGCGGAGACCAGCCAGGATGCTTCAAACGGAGCTGAACTTAACTTTTCCATTTCCACAATATGCCCAAAGGCCACAGCACACACACACCAGTTGCGGCTCAAGGGGAGAAAGGGGGGAGCTTTTTCCATTGGAGAAGTTCCCAGTCAGATGGGTTTTCCCACAGAGCTCGGTCGGACACAAACGGGGTCCTTGCCCTCCAGGCTCAGCCGGTCCTTGGAGTCACTTCAAGGCTCTGCTGACATTTGGGGCTGGGTCATTCTTTGTGGTGGGGGGCAGGGGGGGAACGTCCTGTGCGCTGGAAAGGGCTTCCACCCACTGGGTGCCAGCCGAGGGCACCCCTCCCCCAGTCGTGACAACTGCCACTGTCTCCAGACATCGCCCAGAGTCCCCAGAGGCACCCAGTTAAAAACCACTAAGCTTGGTTTCTTCCTTTTGGTTCAGTCCCTCTAGTTCTCTTCCCCTCTTCTCCACCTCTTCCCTCTCCCTGCTTCCTTCAAACCTGCCCCCAGACCACAGCCGCCCCCTTGGCTCTCCCACGCGAGACCACTCCCAGCACGGGGTCCCAAGGAGAGGCCCGTGGCTTCTGAAACGAGAGTGCCGCGGTCCCCGGGTGAGTCCCTGTCTGCCAGGCATCACCCACGTTCCCTTGGGCGTGGCCAGGGACCTGCAACTCGAGGACACCCTGCCCTGCCCTCCACCTGCCCCCCTCCACCTGCCCCCGCCCTGGCCCTCTGGGAGTCTGAGGAGCAGCGGCCCCACAGCACCAAAAATTTCCTAGGAAGGGCTTTCCCCACCTGCTCCAAGTATCAGAGCAGCAGGATTCACAAGAAGTTGACAAGAAAGGAAACTGAACTATGGGGCAGCGCTTACTTCCTTTCAGCGGGACCTACCACGGTCGGAAAACGGGGGAGTCCCTCGGGCTGCCTGAGTCACAACGCGGCCCATAAAAGGCGCGGAGGACACACCTGTCAGGAGCGATCTGCGCACAGACAGAACCCTGGTCTTCAGGCCCTCCACCCTGGTTTTCCCCCGTCGCCTGTCTTCGGGGGCAGAGACGGACCAGGCTCGGTCACAATCCCCAGGTCTGAGCTTGTTGGACACCGTGTACTGATGTATCCCTGTCCCAGCCGATCGAGTCCAATGAGAAAGCAAGTCTCGAGGTCGTATACTTACTTCGTGAACCCCATCTCTTGGGCACGTAGTGGACACCTGTGCCAGAAGCACGAATACGATGGGAGAATTTTGCCTTCAAGATGAAGATTGTTCACGGTAAGTTCTCTCTTCGGACAAGAGTCCCTAGTGGAGGGATCGGGGCCGGGACAGAGAGCTTCTGGAGCTCGGTGCCCACGCCCACCCCCCACCTACCCCTCAACCCCCGCCACGTGGTGCACGGGGTCGGACGAAGATCAGCGGCAGCCTTGAAGGAAAGTGCATTTCGGTCTAGCTGGGCTCTGGTGGGAAGGCTGGGGACGTTCTGGATGTACGTAAGGTCCTCCACCCCCACCTCTGACCCGGGCACCCTCAATGCGCAGGGAGAGGTCCCTCCGGCTCCACAGAAAAGGAAGGGGAACCTTCCCCCACAGCATTACCCACTCAGCAAACACCACGCCTGGCTAAATGCCACCCTCCGCTCTCTCCATCCCCGGCCCAGAGTCCGAACGCGGCTGCAGGGGGCGGGCATGCGGCTATGCGGTCCATGACCCTTGGCGAGCCTTCCTGCTGTCCAGTGGCCATACCACCTCTCTAACCTTTTCCTCTCTCTGGACAACTACCTCAGACGTTCTCCCCTCAAGCCTCCGGTTCCTGTACCGCTGGGAGAACGGAAGCAACCAGAAGACAGGGGGCCTGGCTGCCGAGACAGGGGCGAGGTCTGACTACAGGCAGGGCCTTCACGGAGGGTTCACAGCCCCAGCGCCCAGCTCCCCAGGCCTGGCGCTGCCCTCGTCATGAAGTCGCGTGAGGAGGCCACGTGCTTGACCAAGCACGTTGCCCTGAGCCTGGCCGGAAAGCCCCCGTGGTTAGAATGCAGCGTTGGTCTTTCTTCCTCTCTTCTGGACGAACGCACGGCCCGCAAGTGGACAGGAATGGATCGAAGGAGAGAAATTTTAAATTTAAGGATAATCAACCAACATCCCTTTCTAAGTCCCCGAACGCCGCCGTGAGCGAGCAGACGGAACGTCTAAAAGTCCCCGTAAGGACACAAGAGGGAAGGGGGCCGGGGAGCCGGGCAGGGATGGACTGAGTTAAGGACCTGGAGAAAGGACGCAATGCTGGACGACCCGGGGCCACAAAATCACCAGGGCCCTGAGAAGAGGTTGCTGGGCTTTGCAGACGGAGGAGCGGCCCTGAGTCAAGGGACTCGGGTGCTTCTAGAAGCTGGAAGAGGGCAGAACAGATCCATCCCGGAGCCTCCAGAAGGAACGCAGCCCCGCTGATGGCCTCATTTTAACCACCGAGACCCAAGTCAGACTTCTGACCTCCAGACTGTGCAGAAACAAATTTGTGTTGTTGTTTTTTCTTATTCTAAAGTTTATTTATCTATTTCGAGAGAGAGAGAGTGAGAGTGTGAGCGGGGGTGGGGCAGAGAGAGAGAGGGAGAGAGAGAGAGCATCTCAGGCAGGCTCCACACTGTGAGCACAGGGCCCAAAGCGGGGCTCGAACTCACGACACCACGAGATCGTGACCTGAGCTGAAACCAAGAGTTGGACGCTTAACCACCTGAGCCACCCAGGTGCCCCCAAATTTGTGTTGTTTGAAGCTGCTAGGTTTGTGGTCATTCGTCGTAGCAGCCCTGGGCAACTAGCACGGGACCTCAAATGTCTTCTGCTCCAATCCATTCCTTGAATGACAAGAAAGGAAACCGAGGTACTGTTACGAGGCAGGTGCCACATCAAACACACACACAGGAAGCACGCTGACAGCTGAGAAGTCCTAGTTCCTAGCAGGGCTTCAGCAAGAAACTCCCAGGTTGTGGGAACAGAACAATCTAGAACAGAGCCTCTCTCTCAACTCCCAGAACAAGAGTGGTTTACCCGAGGCACCTCCTTTTGTCAATTAGGCCAAAGCCCCACAAGAAAAGATGAAGGGGGCGGGGGGCGGGGATGCAGTTAAGTGCCGTGCATAGCTGCCCCAGGCTCGCAGAAGGTGCTAGAAGGCACTCATCATGAGGGGCTCTGCACACAGCAAGCAGTTAGGACGCAACTCCATTTAGCCACAAAGGATCTCGAGGTGCTGACCTGCGGGCCAGGCGCTAGGCAGGTCCTGAGACAGGAAAATGAAGGAGCTAGAACGGGAGCCCTCTCGGTCACTCGCAGCCGAGAACAAACATAACAAAATGTACGGGAGAAACATAAAAGATGGCAGGTCCAAAGGCGCAGATGCAAAGATAAGCAACATTTTGTGGTTTTCCCACTTCATTTTCAGTCCCAGAAATCACATCACGATGGGGAAAATTCCAAACGTTTTAAAAAAAAAAAAAAAAATTTTTTTTAATTCTAAGTGGGCTCCATGCCCAGCGTGGGGCTTGAACTCATGACCCTGAGATCAAGAGTCACATGCTCCACCGACTGAGCCAGCCGGGAGCCCCTAAATCTTTTTCTTCGTAGTCTGAATGTCTTCCGCCTCAAAGACGCAGATTAAGTGTGCTTATTTTAATATTTATTTAGGAGATAAGTGATACGTGTATGTTACAAAGAGAGAAATCACATCAGTCTACAGGTAGACATGCTTCTCATACCCAGAAATGGAAGCAGCAATTTGGAACCGGCGCCTCGATGGAAAAGCATGTAAGTCACCCTCGAGTTGGGCCACCCTTTAAAGAACGCTGCCCTGAGCGTCGACGCCACTCGAGATATTTCCACGGTCGTGCTCTGTCTTGCCCGTACACTGTTGTGAAGGGTGACCACGGCATAACCCACGATCCGCTCAACCAGACAGGCGCACACCACGCATCTCAAGGGGCCACGACCTGTCGTCTGGGCTGTGAGGCGTGTCCCCCTGCCTCAGGGTCCTCTGTGTCCCGACAGGACTCAGAACACCTGACGTGAGCTCCAAGGGAAGGTCCCCCTGTCTGTCTGTTTATAAACGTAGCCAAGTTAATCTCCTTTTTGGGCAAATGGAAATATAAACGGGGTCTCCAACTTTCTCTCCTGTCCCCACTGCCCCGGCTGAGCCCCCTCTTGCTGGGGGAGAGTTAGCACCCTCCCATCCTGGGATACTCTGGAGGAAGGAGGCAGGCGGGTGGCTGTACCGTGGGACCTCCGGGGAACAGACGCTGCTCGGCACAGTCCTGAGGGGAGGCGCGGACACACCCAGTCTCCCCTCGAAGTTCTTCGGAGCCAGAAGCCCGTCCGTGAGTCAGGTGGGGCTCCTGGAAAGTCCATGGGTTGAAATCCTGCCTCTGCGGGGAACTGGTCCCATCTTCTGGGCGGGGGTTAGAATAACGGCCCCCTCCTTGCAGGGCGCTTCCCGCGATCCCCCACTTAGCCGCGTGGCTCTGCGGCCCCTCCCATCCAGAGGCGGACTGCACATCACTAGTCGTCCCCTCCGGGAGGGCCTCGTGACACCCCTGACCAGTGCGGTGGAGCAGGAAGGACATGTGACGTCCAAGGTGAGGCAGGTCCTCCTTTACACTCTTGGCACGTGCTCCCCGTCGCTTGAAGACGCCCAGGATCAGAGGCTGAGGCAGGTGAGAGCAGCTGAAGGATCACCAGTGCACGCGGGAGTCCTGAGGAGCGACGCGGCAGCACTGTTTTAGGCCTCGGTGTCCCGAGGTAGTTTCTTACGCAGCAACACTCACCGATGCGTCAGTGTGGCCCTCCGGTTCCTCGTCAGTGCACCTGTTTCCTGATCGAGAAGGCAAGTTCGAATTCGATGGTCTCCAGGCCCCGAACGCTCCAGAGCCACGTTAGTAAACAGAGCCGTGGCAAAGATGCCAGGTCAGAGGGAGCAGGACTCAGGAGCACGCGCCTGGACTCAGGCGCCTCCCCGTGGCCACAGTCCGTCCCGCTTCGGGGACGCTGACGAGGAGGGCGGCCAGTCCACTCCAGCCGCACTCCCGGAGCATGGGGCGCAGTGCCGGGGACAGGTGAGCTCGGCCACCGAGGGCACGGCCCTCCAGACCTGTGGTCACGCCCCGCTCCACTATCCCTGCCGCCTGCCCTTCCTCAAAAGGCCCCCGGCCACCCCGAGCCTGTGTCCTCCTCTGCCGACCACAGACAGGTGTAGCCACCCCCGGGAGCCACTGCGAGGAGCAGACGCCGTACGTGGAGCGCCTGGTGCCCAGGAGGCACCGAACGTGGGGGCTGCAGCCTGCGCACTTGAGCTCAGAGGTGCGTGGCTGCGACCACCCCCACCAGGGAGGAGGAGGGGGTGACGGCTGGGCCGGCACTAGTCAGGGGGCTTCGATCATGCCCACGACTTGAACGGGTAGCGCGTTTACGTTCAGAAGCGCTCGATGCCGACCATACGCGGTTCCCAGAGCCGAGACAGAAGGGGACGTTGGAGGGTAACTCCCCCTTGTTCATCTGGACGAGCGCAAACATCGTAGTAAGTCGTCAGTGCGGGCCGCGCATTCCTTGGGCCATAAACCAATGACCGTGGGCTCCCCGTAGGAGCAAAAGGGTACTTTTAAAAGCAGCAGCCCTGAGTCACTGGTACCTCCCAGTGGTTGGGTCATTCTATTTTTCCCTCGTCCTTCTCTAAAGTCTTAACTTCCCCATTGTGGAATATCATTGGCTTGACCTCTGACTTCAGGCTTATTTCCAGAGGCGGTTAGACTTTCTGTTCTGAAAAGGCTCTTTCTCCGAAATAAATGTTTAACTACCCTTTGATTCTCGCCTTCTCCGTCTGTATGAGAGCATCACACAGGAGATGTAACTATCGTTCGGACTCCCAAACTCCAGCTCCCCCGGGGGCACAAAGTCCCCATGGCTCCAGCTAAATGTATGCATGTTGTGAAATCCAGGGTGTAGAGGGATGTTCAGAAAATAGCTTCTTGAACAGGGCTTCCTTCCTGTGGCCAATTTCATGTAGACATGTCACAATTGCAAGGAGGAAAAAGTGAGAGGTTAAAAAAATACACTGGATTTGCTGAAAAAGTTATTTCTTGTAAAAGCTTCTCCCTTCCACTTAGGGAACATGAACAAGCAGATTCCCCCCTGGTGTCCCAAATCTGTGAAGGTGAAGAAAACCTGGCTCCAGCAGGGGTTCTGGGCCTGAGCCAGCAAACCTCTGCCAGCCTAGGGACAGAGGAAAATAACATGAGAAGAGGTGGTCAGACCAACGGCTATGCTCATGACCTGGGCATTGGGTTGCTTGAACACCTCGTGTCATCAAAAAAAAAAAAAAGAAAAGAAAAGGAAAGGAAAGGCACAGAATGGGGTCCTTGCTGGGCCAAGCTGAGATCTGGGCATATCTTTCCATTTATGTTCAATTACTCCATCCCTGAACACGGCCCTGACAGTCTTCCCGTGCAGACTGCTGGTGGTGAACCTCTCTGCATCTCCAGCTGAAACGTCTTTGTTTCATAATTCCCTCTTGAGTGACAGTTTCGCCGGCTTTCGATTCCAGCCTGACGGTTAGATTTGCTCATCTCCTTGAAGATAAGATTCCGCTGGGTCCTGCGTGAATGAGTATGCTGGAACAATGGGACGAAATTGGACCCCTACCTCACACCATATACAGGTGTACCTCGTTTTATTGCACTCCCCAGATACTGTAGTTTTTGCAGACTGAAGATGTGTGGTAACCCTGTGTTGAGCAAGTCTATCGGCGCCTTTTCTCCAACAGCATTTGGCTCGCTTCTCGTCTCTGCATCACGTTTTGGTGATTCTCACGATATTTCAAAGTTTCTCATTATATTTGCTACGGTGATCTGCGATCAGTGATTCTGACTCACTGCAGGCTCAGATTACGGTTAGCATTTTTGTAGCAGTGATGTGTCTTTAAATTAAGGTATGTGCCTTTTTTAAACACAATGCTATTGCACACTTAAGAAACTACAGCATAGCGTGAACACACCTTTTATACGCACCAGGAACCAGAACACTCATTTGACTCACTCTACTGTAGTATGCACTTTATTGTGTGTGATCCTCTGTTTCCTGAGGTACCCACTCCATCGTGGTGGCCTGGAACCAAACCCACCACATCCCTGAGCTTGGCCTGCAGCTCCTGCGTGGGGCTCCTTCCACTCAGCACAACGCTGAGACTCATGCACGCTGCTGTGAGGAGAGGCAGTCTGTTTCTTCTATCTCTGGCTAACACCCCACTGTACGGAACACCGTAGTCTGCCTGCCCGTTCTCCCAAGGCTGGACCCCTGGACCGTTCCAAGGTTTCGGCTATTTTGCATGAAGTTGGCTGTGCCCATCCTTGTGCCAAGCGGCACTCCTGGAAGAGTGAGAGGAAGCACGATGAACAGTCAAGCTACTACCGCTGAGAAAACCGGGGCCCGCACAGGGCCCGACTCCCCACACACGGCAGGAACCTGCCGATTCCAGCTCCTGGCTTCCCTCCAGGCCCCGGGGTCGGGCCGCTTTTCTGCCCTAAACACACAATCTAGGCCCCTGACAAATACTGGATGATGGGTTTTCTTTTTTCCTTCATGCTAGTTTTCTGGAATATTGGATTTCCAGGCTCCTTTTGGCTGTCTATGAAGTCACCAGATCTTCCATTAGCAGTAGGGTCTCCTGGGGTTTTTCGAACTCAGACACACCTGAGAGGTCACCCACTCCAGCTCGGGCCTTCTCGTGCACCCAACCCCTGTCTCAAGCTGCTGGCTCCAGGGTGCAATTTATTTATTTATTTGTTTGTTTTTTAATATCTTTCTTTTTTTTTTTTTTTTTTTTAAGTTTATTCCACCATCTTGAGAGAGAGAGGAGAGTGGGAGCAGGGGAGGGGCAGAGAGAGAGGGAGAGAGAAAATCCCAGGCAGGCTCCAGGCTCTGAGCTGTCAGCACAGAGCCCGACGTGGGGCTCGAACTCACGAACTATGAGATCACGACCTGAGCCAAAGTCAGACATCAGATGCTTAACCAAGTGAGCCACCCAGACGCCCCTCCAGAGCACCGTGTAGACCATCAGTGACCGCTAGATCTAAAGGTGGTTCCCACCCCGCCCCCCCCGCCACACCCTTCTCAGACAGCCCTACCTGTACCCCTGAAACCGTCTCGACACGTCCAGAGCAGCGCTGGACACACAGGACATTTCAAACCAACCCTGGTGGACTAAGTCCTCACACTGGCGTTGGGTCTGTGAAGCCCCAGATGGGGACTCTGGGGCCCAGGCAGCTTGAGCAACCAGCCCTGCAGCAGACAGGAAACCCTGTCCCACCAGAACTATCCTGAACTAACCTCCTGTCTGCCTGAGGCCTGGGTTCGGGGTCACTCTGAACGTGTCTCAACTTCCTCCGACACACCCAAAGCGCCGGCTGTGCCGTGACCCTGACGGTGCGCGGCCCGGCACGACCTACCTGCAGCAGGCTTTGGGTAAATACTTGCGGGAACTGCAAGAGAGCAGCCTGGAAGGAGGGCCACCGGAGACCAGGATCTCCTTCACAGACAGCCCATGAATAGCAGGGCTCCCAGATTATGCAAACTCTGTTTTTCCTGATGGCAAATCCCAGGGCAAGGCCTTGAAGGAAAAGAAACATGGGCCAGAGAGGTGCAGCGAAGATTGGGGGTCAAACTGCCCAACGGGACGAGCTCGGCACCCTTGAGCTGGACACAGAAGGCCTCCTCCAGGTTGAAGAGCGGTGCCCTGCGCGCGCTAACAGGTCCACAGAATGTGCCGGAACCCGGCCGGGAGAGGAGACCCATGCTCCCTCACAATTCAGCGAGTCAGGTCTCCGTCAAACGAGGGTAGGACCCTCGACTCGGTTGTTCTTGACCACTGACCAACAAAGAGAACCGAATGACATGGGGGATGTGTTTCTGGGGTAAACGTTTTCCCATGAAGTGAGACCGTGCACCCCACCCTCCCCCCCCCCATCCGATTTTTCCATCAGGACTTGGAAATTAAGAAGTGGGAACTTTTTGGAAGCCACACCAAGCGGCGAACGTTTGAACCTTTCAGGCAAGGTCGGTAGCCAGACACGAGCTCGCTACAGCCCCGGGGACCAGCCGCCCCGTCCAGGTCTGCCGTCTGACGCCGGGGTTAAAGTGCACGTGACCTTCAGACCCACAGGCATCTGAGCAGCGAGAGAGGAGGCACGGCCTTGAGAAACCCGCCACCCGGAGGGGAGAGTGGCAGAGACCTTCGCAGAGGAAAGTGGCCGCGCGGTGCCTAACGGGGCGCCGTGGTCCCTAAGGAACAGCCCCGGGGCCTTTTGCCAGCGGGTCAGAGCTCCTGGCCGCAGACCCACACAGGGAGACAGTGCGGTGGCGCGGTCTGGGAAGCAGGGACCCGCGGGAAAGCGCAGTTCGTGCACACGCTGTGTCTACTGCACAATTGCCAAGGATAACGAATAGACATTTCCACGACCCGAAACACTAAAGACACTGAGCTGAGACAGAGAGATCAAGGGACTTATAAATGATCTAGAATCACGTGTTCCTGCCCCGAAAATCCCAGTGTGGAAACACTAACACCGACGACAGAATTAATGCTTGTACCGGGGGATCCGAGAGAGGACTGACAGCCATGTGCTCGACACATGCGAGAACAGACTGATAAAAATTCAGAACGACATGTCTGCTATAAGGACTTTGAGGACCCAGAAACAGGGGAGGGTAAGGGGACAGGTGCTGGGGTTCTGGGGACGTGTCTGGGAAGTTCCAAATGTCGAAACCCCAGCAGTGTGGTCACGGGGAGGCCAAAGAGAGCCACGGATGTGCTCCGGGCAGGGCTGCCCTGCAGATGCGAGCTAACACAGCGGCCTCCAGAAGGGTCGCTCGGCCAGCATCTGGGACGTTGGAGGGTCCCCCACTCCCAGAGCTGGTGACAGCGGCTCCCTGTGCTGACACTTTTGTGCAAACGGTGTGGTTGAAGCCAAGCACCTGCTTTCGTCCCGGGACTCTGGGATTTGGGCACGTGCCAGGCAGAAGGCGCTCACGTGACCGGCCCCGGATAAAACCCCGGGTGCTGAGTCCCTACCGAGCATCATCGCTGGTGAACAGAACTGCTGGGGGTTGAGTGTGTCCTGTGTGCCCCCTGGAAGAGGGCTCCGGAAGCTGGCACGTGTTCCCCCCAGACTTTGCCTACGTGCCTGTCCCTTTGCAGTGGCAAGGCAGCCCTGGAACCCAGCTTAGCCTCATGCTTTATCCACAAAACGCAACCCTGGAAGGGAGGGGAAGGGCATTCTAGGTGAGGACAGTGAAGAAGAAAACAGCGTTCTTTTTTAAAATTTTTCTTAATGTTTATTTATTTTCGAGAGAGAGAGAAACAGAGCGCAAACAGGGGAGGGGCAGAGAGAGAGGGAGATACGAAATCTGCAGCAGGCTCCAGGCTCCCAGCTGTCAGCCCAGAGCCCGACGCGGGGCTTGAACTCACAAACCGTGAGATCGTGACCTGGGCCGAAGTTGGTCGCTCAACCGACTGAGCCACCCGGGCGCCCCTCCGTGTTACACTTTTTGATGGGGCTTCCAAAATGAATGAACTCCGCGGGTCAGCTATATCGACTACGAGAAATAAAAGCGGTCTCTCTCTTTGTGGGGGGTGGCGCTGCGTCCCCTGAACAGATGCGTTCGAGCCCTAAGCCCTGGACCTGTGGGTGCGCCGCTATTTGGAAATAGGGTCTTTGCAGACGTCAGGCTACGAGGAGGCCATGCCGGAGCAGTGTGGGCCCTGAATCCAACGCCTGGTGGCCTGAGAAGAAGACCAAACGTTGGACCCAGACCCGGACACGGGGAGCTTCCGAGAGATGGTACCGATGGAGCCCGGAGTGACGTGCCCGCCAGCCAACGGAGGCCCGGGGTTACTGGGAGATGACAGAAGGGCACGCGGGGGTCCTTCCCCAGAGCCTCCGGAGCTATGACAGGACGCACTTCTGCTGCCTCCAGCCCCCGGTCTGCAGTCCTCGGTTAGCGCAGCCCCAGCCGGTGCCCGCGCCCACCCAGCGAAGAAGCGCGTGTACGTGGAATGCATCCTGCCCCGTCCGGCGCAAGGGCGAAAGCTTTACCCAAGCTGGGCGTATTTCAAGGAGAGTCGCGTGAAACTTTCACCCTGTGCAAAAGGGAATCAACCGACTTCAGCCGCGCCGAGGGCCCAAGTCACAGTTTCAAAATCAATCATGCGGGTGCCCGATCCATCAGTCCGTCGCTTCTGCTCTGGGAGAGGCAGAACCTCTGACGTCGAGCTTCACAAAGTTAGCTGACACGGGTCAGGTCCACATAAGTGGTCAGAGGACACCTTTCCCTGCCAGCGGGCGTGTTATCAGTCGTCGGAGGCCGGAAGAGAGGAAAGACTGTAAGCACCCAGGCTTCGACCTGGGTCGACCGGCGTCGACCACATGGCGGTGAGCTCGGAAAAGGACTGCTCGCGAGTGGGAAAATATTTTTAAATTCTACGTGTCAGAACTGAAAGAAAAAAGATTTTACTCCCAAATCATTTGTCCAAGGCGATCAAAATTTCAAAGACACACTTTGGAATCTTACCACCACAGGGCAGATTTAAAATCACACACGTGCCCAGAAGTACCAAAAAGCACAGGACGGTGTCCCCGGCCTGGGGTAAGCTGGCGATGAGGACAGGTGGATGGGTGACTCACAAGCTGATAAGTACCCGACACCAAAGAAGCCCTAACATAAGAAACACTTTACAGTGTCCAAAGCTCCAGAAGGGAGCTTCGAGTCTCCAACTCCCACATTCAAAGGACTGTGAAATTTTGTACCCAAGGAGGCGAACTCACTCTCCCAAAGTGACACAAGACAGGAACAGGCTGGGCTGGTTTGGGGCTCCTGGCTTCCCATCCCCTTCTTACGCTGCATCCCGGCAGCCCTGTGGCCCTGTGATCCCCACAAGAACGCCTCGTGCATTTCTACACTTGGCCCATTTGGCAGATGAGAAAATGGGGCTCGAACAGGCAAAATGCCCTTCCCACGACCCCCCGGCAGCCAGCGGCGGGGTGGGGACGAGAGCACGGCTCCGCTCTCCTTCTCTTGCAGGGCACTCCCTCCTGAATTCTGGGGAGAAGGATTTGCTCCAGCCGGGGGTGCAGGAGGTTTCCTTGAGCTTTGGAGGGCAAGGACTCTTGACTGGGTTGAAGGGGGGGTTGAAGAGGGAAGGAAAAGGGATGGTCTCATGAACCGGACCTAGAACCAAGCCGTCCCCAGCTCGCTGCAGCAACAGAGCCAATGGGGCGATGTGGGGCATGTGTGGAGGCCATTCAGACTGGGGGCTCCCCCCTCACTGTCGTCATGGGGAAAATTAAGAACCCGGAGCCCGTGCGGGGACACACCCGAGTGGGGACAAGTTCTCCAGATGATCCCACAGGCTGGATCCATATTCAGGTCTTGGCCTCTGCAGACATGGGCATGGGCTCACTGTCCCTGGGGTCCACGCTACGAGGTGGCCAGAGACAAATGTTCCCGCCCCAGGCTGGCACCACCTGGAAATAGATGTAGACACAGAATGTCCCAGGGAGAGAGGGCAAATAAGTCTGACCCCTGGGTCTTAGGACTGTCTTGCTTCCAGCTTGTCGGTAAAAAGAATCACCCCTGAGTTACACAAGCAGGGGGTTTTGGACCCGACTTCCGGCAGATTCAATCACCCCGTGGTCACCCCGAGCTTCGGGAGGGGGCAGTGTGTCTGCAGCTGGCACAGAACCCCCCCCCAAAAGGTGCCTCCCCTTTGCCCCACTCTGACTGGGGCTCCACGGCAGATCCTCTCGTTCTGACCACGTCCTCAGAGCTGGGACGTGGCCCCGGGCCGAGGGCCTGGAAAGCTGGAACATGCACCTCCAGGAACCCCTCCGTGGGGGCCCGGCTCGGGGGCAGCAGAGCCGGGGGGAAGGCGGCCCAGCGTCCTGCATCCGGCGACTGGAGATGCAGTGAGGCGTCCGCGGGGGGAAGAAGGAAGAGCAGGGAAGGGGAGAAGGTCCGTGAGGCGCCTTCAGAGAGAAAGGTGGAAGCCGGTCCACGTCTGGTGCGAGGCGTTTGCGCACTTTGTCCAATTTGAGCCTCCCTGCACCCCGTCGCGCATCGCTGACGTTGCAGCGGAGGCTCGGAGGGGCTCAGGCTGGGCAGCCCGGGGACCCCCGTCTTCCCCCCCCCCCCCCCGCACCGCCCAGCCCTCCGAGGGCCCACGCTCACAGGCCACTGGGTGGGGACGGGCGCTGGCACGCAGAGCCCCAGGCCCAGCTGCCGAGCCGGCCGCAGGACCGGGACTGCAGGCCCTGTGGCCGGGCTTCCAGCTGGGGTGGGCAACAGCAGCCCTGGGAACGCAGGACCAATGGGGAACTGAAAAACAGCAGGCCGACAGCTGGAGTGGGGGAGCCCAGTTCTCAGGGACTCTGCCTGGGGACAAGGTCGTCACCGCATCCGGGGCCCGTCTGGGAACCGTGCACGGGGACAGACCCGGTGGTCTCCTGGCCTCCACGGCCCACACGAATGCCCTGAGTGTGGCACAGGGGCCCCACCTCGGAGACCCCCACTCTGCCCTCGCCTGCCCGGAGCTCCTGTGGGTCCCCCCGCACCCGCGATGCCCGCTGACGAACACTTTGCCCCTCTCTTCGGGACGTTCGTCGATGTCCACCCTCAGTAATTAATCAACCCTCTCCCGCTCGGCCCTCTGTGGAATGCTCATCACCAGGCCAACTGCTTCCCAAGGTCCCAGATGCGTTTCTGGATGCACCTTGGTCGTGGTGGGGGTGGGAATGGGTCCTCCTGGTCAAGAACGGAGTTTGTGGCGATGCCGGAGCTCCGAAACAGCCACCGTCTTCCGAGCTGCCTCCGTTACCCGACCTCAGGGTTATTTACCCTAGCCTCCGTTGGGCGGGGGGGGGGGGGGGGGGGGGGGGGTCATTCAAGGTCCCGGAAGCCACAGGTGACGGCGGCTCAGCGGCCCAAGTGTCGAGGGGCAGGAGAGCCCCCTCCGGGAGAACTCCGGAAACCAGCGTCCAGCCTGTGATTCACTCCCGTCCCGCAGGCGGGTGGCCCCGTGGCTCTGTGTCACCAAGCCAAGGAGCTGGGGGCCAAGGCCTTCCCGCCAAGGAGGGCAGGGAGCCGAAGGTCTCTCGGCTCCCGAGCTGCCTCCCCACCGACGGCCACTTCCACATCAAGTCCGACGGCCTCCAGGGTCCGGTCCCACGGGGGCCGGGGATGCAGGCGAATCCACCAGCTCAGGACGTCCCCCCGGACGCTCCCAGCACCTGATGCCAACGGCTTCCTTACCGTTGCCCTCTTTCCCCAAAAGAGAGGATCTTTAAAATCCCTTTACTGAGAACTTTGCGTTTTGAAATCTCAGAACGACATTCTCTCCTACTTTGCAGGTAGTTGGGACTCCAGAGCCAAGGACAGAACCACTGTGACGTCGTCACGACGTCACTCTGGGAGTCTGGCCAGGAACTCAGCTGACCTGTGGACCCCTCGTGCCGCCTGAGCCTGCGCGGGTGCCCCGCACGGCCCCGCAGCCTGAGTTCACACGGACCTCCCAAGTAAGCTTCTGAGCTGTGGGACTCTGCCCACGGTTCCGACGTCGCGGTCACGAGCCCCAGGTGTCAGAGGCGCTGCTACGGCCAGGGACTGTGACTTCCAAACCCCGCGTGGTCCCGCAGCCTCACGAGCCCTCGTGGCGCACGGCTCGGCTGCCGGGGCTCTCCTGGCTGACATCGTGTTTTCCGTTCGTTACCTCCGAGGAACACCCCACCTTCCAGAAAGCTGGGCCAATGCCGGCAAGGAGTTCCCACAGCCAGAACCCCAAGCCCCAACCTGGTGCCCAACAGGCAGCACCTGCCTCTGCAGAGAAGGATCTGGAACGCGGACCCGGGGTTGGGGCTTGAGACCAGGGGACCCTCTCCAGAAGGCCATCTGGCCCCTTGTGCCACTAATCCTGCTCCACTAGGACCTGCTCGTCTCAAAGATGCAGAACAAGGACATAGGACCCAACCTGCTAGACCAGTACAGGAAACACACAAACTTCTGGGCACCGGAGATGCCGGGGGTCACGGGCCCAGAATACGCTTGTCCACACCACCTACACAGCTCTCCCCTAGACAGAGCTACACGGAAGCAGCAAACGGGGCCTCCCCTCCCGCGACACTGTGGACGGAGGCGACGCCCACTGCCCTGGGCACCTCCTGAAGAGACAATGTCTCTGGGCTTCTCCCCCCTCCAAGCTCCGTGGCGGGCTGAGTCCCTCCCGGCACCACGGAAGCCGGTCTTTCTCCGCTCTGCCACCGCCCTCTGTGGGACCCGCGGAGCCAGGAGGGTGTGGAAGCCACGTCTGGCTCCGCCTGCGTATCTCCACACCAGGCCGGTTGTCTGGACGGCCGTGCCGGCCCCGAGCAGGAGGACCGCCCGGGTTCTCTTCCCGGTCCTGCCGGCTGCCAGCTGCGGACGTGGGCTGGCCACACACCGCCGCCCCCACTCTGTTGCTCAGCCTCGGGGTACAGAGGCTCAGGCACGAGATGACACCCGGGGGCTCTCGGGACAGCAGGAAGACGAGTACCGAGGGGCGGGAGGTTGTCCTCCCCTTAATTCCCCGGGGAAAAGCCTCACCGAGCTGCCCCGTTGAAAACTGTAGCTGCCACAGCATTTTATCATGTTGGGTTGGAACGGGCTCCCCGGACCCCCCCACCCCCAGGGCCCACAGCCAGCCGGGGTCCTAACTCCTTCCCGGCACGGCAGCCCCTGTGAGTCACGGGCCCACCTGTTTTCCCACGGGGCCGCCCCCTCTCTCCGTGAACCCCTCCCGTTCTCCAGGCCTCGGGCAGCAACTCCCTCCTCACTGGCTTGGATTCCACCTCCTGGCGAGGATGGAGTTTGTCCGCAGGCAAAAATCAGGAGCACCGCACACCCCAACGCCCAGAGGCACCCACTTAAAATCTGGCAGGCATCCTTGCAGAAGTGTTTGTCAACAAGAGAAGCTAATTTTTTCAACAAATGAAACACAAGCTGGAGTGTGCTTCGCTCCCTCCACGCATTTTCCTCAAAGAAAAAGGGAGTGGCTCAGCCTCCCCCTTTCTTCTTCCTCGCTGGCCGGAATGCAGACCTGATGGCTGGAACTTGAGCAGCCGTCTTGGACCCTGAGGCACTGTGCTGGGAATGACAGAACAGTAGGATGGGAGAAGCTTCAGGACGCAGTAGCCATACCAGCGTGGAGCTGCTACCTTGGGAGCTTTCTTGTTCTAATGTGTGGCGAGAGCAATTTTCTGTCTAGGGAAAGAACTCCTCCTCTCATTTATTTCCCTTTGATTCCTTCCTTCCTCTCTTTCCCTTCTTCCCTCTTTCCCTCTTGCCTTCCTGCCTTCCTGCCTTCCTTCCACACAGCCAAACTTGATTCCAACTGATACTCAGCCCGACGCTGTTTCCATTTGCCGGTGAGGCAGACCAAGCAGGAGGATAAATCGAGTGACGTGTCCCACCACCTGCCCGGTAGGAAAACACCATCCATCAGGAGAGGCGGCTCTTTCAGACAAGCCGTGTGCTGAGGAGGGGCAGGAACCAGCCCTGCGGGGTGGAGACGTTCCCCAGCGGGTCTGGAGGACAGACAGCCTCTCTGGACACTCGCCCCACAGTGGAGAGTGGTTCTTCACTCGCTGTCCCGCTCACTCTCTCACTGTGGGGGAGGGCACCGCAAGGGGACAGGACGACAGGGGATTAGACACTGCGCACAGAGCCGCGTGCGGCTGAGAGCACCTGGCTGGGGACAGGGGAAAAGAGAGAGAAGGGGAATGAGCTGAGACGCCTTATCCAGAACACAGGTGCTAGACGGCCACCGCCCCCAATTCCGCCTCAGACCTCGGGCAAATTCCACTAAGTCTCTGTGCTGGAATCTTCCACGTGCCTCCCTAGACCTGCTTTCCATCCAGCCTGCGTGGCCCCATCGGCAAACCTCCACTGCGTCCAAAGCCAGCTATGGGGAGCCCAGTAGGAGGCTGGAGGGAGGAGGACCGGGCTGTGGCCTCTGTCCACTGGCCCCTCCCCATACGACAGGCTGCATCCCTGCCCCAAGGATCAGTGCTCCTCCCAGGAGACCTGATGGAGAGAACTCCCTCCTTCCTGTTCTAGAAATGTCTTCCTTCCCTTGGCCCTGCTGGGTTGGGGTGGGGACAGCTGCTCTGCCCCCACCTGGGGTCCTGAACTCTCCTGGGTTCTGCCTCCCTCACCCTCCCCACTAAATCCTCTGAAATGAGTTGTGGACCAAGGGGCTGGGCACTCCGTCCTAACTTGAGGGTGCCCTCCCTGCCCGGGGGCCCCGGGCATAACCCCACAGACGCTCACGTCCCCGGCGGCGGCCGCCTGTACTGCAGACACGAGGGCTCAAGCCCGCGGAGGGGGCTCCTGCCAACCGTAACCCGCGGCACCAGCAGCAGACGTGGCTGTCTGTGAAACGCGACAGCAGTGGCATCGGGCAGGACGGCCGGGGCCGAGAGCAGCGGGCGGCCGGGCCTGTAGTCCCCTCCAGCCAGGCCGCGGAGAAGCCCGTGCTCACTCGGGACATGGCGCCCAGAGACCGGACTGTGACCAGAGGAGCCGGAGGCCGTGGCCTGGAGGGCGGCCGCAGGAACCACAGCCTGTACCCAGAGACGGGAGGCTGGGGGCCCGAGCCGTCTTTGCCCATGCCGTGACCTGCTGGGTGGACGAGCCTCAGATGTGGCCTTCGAGCTCCATGGCTCCCGCGACGGATAGGAGACTCCCCAGAAGGTGGGTTCGGGAAAGGACGGCGTAGAAGCCGCCAGAAGATACATCCGGGTGCAGAAGAAGAAAGAAATTTCTGGCGAGACGAGCTTTCTAAAGCGGAATGCTTCCCAGGAGGGAACGGGGCCCCTCCAGCGTTGTTGCGGGAACTGGAGGCGGATGACAGAGCCGCCACAGAGAACGAGGCCACGTTTAGAAGGAGCGAGATCCTGCCGCGTATGGGACAAGCTCCGTCGCGGAAGGTGGAGCGACAAGAGTGGCTTAAGAGACACGTGCGGCTGAGGATGAAAATAAACGGCGACAGTCACAGAGGCTGGCTTCGAACAGGAGCCCACGGATGCGACTGGAATAAGCGAGAGAGCAAAAGAGGAGGCTCCTTCTTACGGGAGAACGCCAACAGCCACACAGAAACAACGGAATTAAAAACCACCGCGTGGCCATCCTAACGGCAATGACTGACCAAAGCAAGAAATACTCGCGGATACTGAGATTAGCGAAAGAGTAGCGGGGGGCAGGACTTTATATCTTCCCGAAGGGCCTCTCCCCGAAACGCTCACCAAATGCAAACGCGGGGCAGTGACTTCACGATGGCGAGACCCAGCCGAAGCCATCTCGATCAGGTGATCGCCAGTGACCAAGTGATCAAGTAATGAGTCATCAGTGCCGATGCCACCGGGCTGGCCAAACGCTCACGTGCACCCCCACCCTGGCGGGATGCACTGACAAGAATACTGTGATGTTCCAGCCGGGGGCTGGGGCGGGCAGAAACGGGGGCAGGTGCTGTTCAACGGGGGACAGAGCTTGCGTTTGGGACGACGGGAAATTTCTAGAGATGGATGGTGGGGATGTTGCGCAACAGTGTGGACGTGCCTCACGCCACAGAGCTGCACCCTTAGTGCACTTTCACCCCTCGCGAGGAAGCGTCGGACAAATCCAAGTGGAGAGGCATTTGACAAAAGACCGGTCTGCAATAGCAAACCTCTCAAGGCTGTGAATGCCGAGGAGAGAGACCCATGAACTGCTCCAGACCGAAGACCGGGGCAGATCCAGCAGCCCTGGATTGGGTCTTGCCTTAGGGAGCACGTGGCTGGAACAAGGGCCCCACCGTTTGGGAAACTTGGATGGGGCCTCTGGATGAAGGGTACACGGGAGTTCTCCGAAACGTTCTTTGAAATGTGCCCCTGTGAGCTTGAAGTGGTTACAAAGCAAGCAGTGACAATAAACTTAAAGGAGGAAAGAGGGCCAAAGAAAATTCGGTGGACTGAACACGAGCACCTGCTGATCCTCTACAGCAGGAGGGACACGGCGCCTGCAGAAGAGCCCCTACCAAACCTGACCCTGAGCCGGGTCCAGCCCCGACGGACACAAGGACACGTCAAAGACACACGGGAGACATGCCGCAGGATGAGGACCCAGTCTCTTCAACAAACAAACGGCAAGAGAAAAGGGGAAGGACAAGGGGGTCCTAAGGAACACAGCCACCCTTCTTAAAATTCTTTTTAGGGGCGCCGGGGTGGCGCAGTCGGTTGAGCGTCCGCCTTCAGCCGGGTCACGATCTCGCGGGCCGGGAGTTCGAGCCCCGCGTCGGGCTCCGGGCTGACGGCTCGGAGCCCGGAGCCTGTTTCCGATTCTGCGTCTCCCTCTCTCTCTGCCCCTCGCCCGTTCGTGCTCTGTCTCTCTCTGTCCCAAAAATAAATAAATGTTGAAAAAAAAAAAAAAATGAACTTGAGGGGCGCCTGGGTGGCGCAGTCGGTTGAGCGTCCGCCTTCAGCCGGGTCACGATCTCGCGGGCCGGGAGTTCGAGCCCCGCGTCGGGCTCCGGGCTGACGGCTCAGAGCCTGGAGCCTGTTTCTGATTCTGCGTCTCCCTCTCTCTCTGCCCCTCGCCCGTTCATGCTCTGTCTCTCTCTGTCCCAAAAATAAATAAACGTTGAAAAAAAAAATTAAAAAAAAAAAAAAAAAAAGGGGCGCCTGGGTGGCGCAGTCGGTTAAGCGTCCGCCTTCAGCCGGGTCACGATCTCGCGGGCCGGGAGTTCGAGCCCCGCGTCGGGCTCCGGGCTGATGGCTCGGAGCCCGGAGCCTGTTTCCGATTCTGATTCTGCGTCTCCCTCTCTCTCTCTGCCCCTCCCCCGTTCATGCTCTGTCTCTCTCTGTCCCAAAAATAAATAAATGTTGAAAAAAAAAAAAAATGAACTTGAGGGGCGCCTGGGTGGCGCAGTCGGTTGAGCGTCCGCCTTCAGCCGGGTCACGATCTCGCGGGCCGGGAGTTCGAGCCCCGCGTCGGGCTCCGGGCTGATGGCTCGGAGCCTGGAGCCTGTTTCCGATTCTGCGTCTGTGTCTCCCTCTCTCTCTGCCCCTCCCCCGTTCATGCTCTGTCTCTCTGTCCCAAAAATAAATAAAGGTTGAAAAAAAAATTAAAAAAAAAATAGTAATAAAAAAAAAAATTCTTTTTAACGTTGATTTTTGAGAGAGAGACAGACAGACAGAGCGCGAGTGGGGGTGGGGCAGAGAGAGAGGGAGACACAGAATCCGAAGCCAGGCCCCAGGGTCCGAGCTGTCGGCACAGAGCCCGACGCGGGGCTCGAACTCACGAACCACGAGATCATGACCTGAGCCCAAGTCGGACGCTCAACCGACTGAGCCACCCAGGCATCCCCACATCCACCTTTTTTAGATCCTAATTCATTCAAGCCAAACAACTTTAGGAAGACATTCACAAGAAAATCAGAAATCTGAATGGCACCTGGATATTAAGCGGTTTAAAGGAATTGTGGTTAATTTGTCCGGACGGAATAGTGGTTGTGCTGTGATTTTTTTTCTTAAAGTCCGCATCTCTAAGTATTTAGACATATTTGTGGATAGAACAAGATGATGCCTGGAACCTGCTTAAAAATACCAGGGTCGGGGGGCGCCTGGGTGGCTCAGTCGGTGGAGCGTCCGACTTCGGCTCAGGTCAGGATCTCACGGCTCATGAGTTTGGGCCCCGCATCGTGCCCTCTGCTGACAGCGCAGAGCCTGCTTAGGTTCCTCCGTCTTCCTCTCTCTGCCCACCCTAATTACGCGCACGCACTCTCTCTCTCTCTCAAAAAAAACATTAAGAGAAAAAATACCAGAGTCAAACAACCCAAAGGGCCGCCGATGGATAAACGGATAAACAAAATGTGGCCTACACATATAATGGGATATCATTCGGCCATAAGAAAAGGACCTGGGACTCATGCTACTAATGCCTGAAGCCCGAAGACATCGTGCTGAAAGAAAGAAGCCAATCACAAAAGGTCAAATGTTATTATTATTCTGCCTGTATGAGGCACCTAGGTAGTCGAGGTCACGGAGACAGAAAAGAGACCACGGGCTCCTGGGGGCTGGCAGGGGGAGACATGGGGAGCTGCTGTTGGATGGGGAAGCTTCTGTTTGGGAAGACAGAAAAGTTCTGGAGATGCTGGTGGGGAGGTTTGCACAACAGTATGAACGTACTTAAGGCCACAGAACCTGCACGCTTAAAACTGGTCAAAACGCAAGTTTTATGTTTTATGTTATACCACAATAAGAAAAAAACCAGCAGGGCGGTCAGGCCACTTGCTGAGAAGCATAAACACGGGAAGACGGGCACGGAGATTTCTCTCACTACTCACTCTGCTTTCGTGTGTGTTTGACCTTTTTCCACACTCAAACGCTTTTTTAAAAACCTGCTACTAAAACAACAGTCCGAACCCCCAGGGCTGAAGAGGCTATGAACAAAAAACACATGGGCAAATGCTCAGGAGATTACGTGGGTCTGGACTGTGCTTAAACCACATGCAAGAACACGCACTCGGGGGGAAAAAGTCTGGAAGGAACTCTAGCAGAATTACATGAGCTATGGTGCCGGGGGGGGGGGGGGGGGGAGGGGTGGAGGGGGGTGGGGGAGCGGGTAAATTCTGTTTTCCTTTTCCACACTTTCTCCCACAGAGTTACCAGTATGGTGTTCTGAACCGGGCTGCACGAGCCCCGAGGCAGTCACAGGGGGAGACGTTCAGAAGCGAAACGAGACAAGGGTGCCCAGTGGGGAGGCGATAGACTTCAGGAGAGTCCCGGAGGCTTCCTGGGAGAGGTGGGCCCGAGGTGGGGTGAGAGCTCTGGGCGCCCCCCCCCCCCAAGCCTCCCTCTATCTGACCCTCTGGCTTAAAGCTTGGCCCCACCGAGCCGGCTCCATGGTGGTGTGCAAGGGCCACAGCCCTGGTCCCCCCCCCCCCCACCTCGCCGGGAAGCCGGGCCCTCGAAGCGCGCAGGACCCCAGAGGCGCCCACCCTGCGTGCACGGAGGGGCCCGCCCGTCCCGGTGTGGGGGCGCTTCCTGTGCAAACACCAGGCAGCTGCAGCGTCCATGGACTGTGGTTGACGGCCCCAATCTGGGCCCTGAGTTGCTCAACCTGCCATGCTTTTCCTGTTCCCCTTTTCCCCAGCGGGTGCAGGTCCTGCTGCGTGTGGTCCGGGCGGCTCTGCGGGCTCACCGCAGGGAACGCCGGCTCCCTGCACAGTGTCCCCCCCACCCCCCCAGCGCTGTTTCCACGTCTCTGATTGTTTTTTCCCTCCCTGGGTTGCTAAACAGCTTATGAAGAAACCCTTTTCTTTTGCTTTTTTATTTTGGGGAAGGAGTCCGAGGCTGTCTGTGTGCAAAGAGGCTATGACGGTCCAGCCAAGGTGGCGGGACCAGCACCCTGCACCCCAGGAACGAGGAGGAAGCAGCTCCCCTCCTCTGTCTCCTGACAAACAGCGTCAGAACGTGCCTGGAGCTTGCATGATAATAACAACCCCTAATATTTACCGAGGGCTCCTGTCAATCAGAGGAGGGAGCCAGGCCCTCGTCCTCCCAACAGCCCTCCAGCCCCCTGGGGTGGGGGGGCGCGGAGGTGGGGGCGCCGGCTGGGCCCCTGGCTGTTTAGATGAGGAGGCTGCAGCGGGCTCCGGGAGGTGGCCCGGGTGACCTGGGTGAGGCAAGCAGGAGGTCGACCAGAACCAGGACCACTCACCCACGAGGGTCCACCCTGCACTGTCCCCGGGGCCCAAGCACCACACGGGCAGAAGGCTACAGGTACAGCAGGCTCAGGCGTCCTTTGGAAAAGTGAAGAAATCACTCCTGAGTTCACCCCTTTGGGGAAGGAAACTGCAGGGGGGAAATGCCCACAGGGAAAAACACCTTGTGTGAAGAGAGTGTCACTTCTGGGGGACGGAGCAGGTGACCGAGAAGGGACCCCGGGGAGTGTTTTGTTTCTTACACCAGGTGACAGGTCTGCTGGGTTCACTGTATCACCCTTTATACGGTTCTGTACGTCTGAGATATTTTGTAATTTTAAAGCAAAACCAAGAAAACCTTCAACTGCACAGGCCTCTTCTCTAACACCAAATCCATACTCAGAAAGATACTGGCCAAGTGGCTGGCGGTCTTTGTATCAGAGACCCTGGGCCCCACTATTTATCCCAAGACACAGCCTCAGGATCCAAGTGCCCAGCAGACAAAATGGAAACAAAGCCCCTCCCCGACCACGGGGTCGGAGCTGCGCTGGGGGCCGCGCCACGGCCCCTCCGGCTTAACTGGCCCTTGCAGACAGGCCTGCCCAGGCCGCTCCCCAAATGTGCACAGCCTTGCCCTCCTCTACCAGAAGCCCAAGGGGGACCACGGGCCACACGAATACGGCGACGGGGAGTTGGGGCGGGGGGGGGGGGGGGGGGGAGGGCTCTGGTGTGTTTTTCAAGCCCGAGGAAACAAAACGGGCCGCTCAGACATCTGAGACCCCGATTCTGACCCAACGGGATCTTTCCAGGGTAAGCATCAGAAAGATCTGTTCCCTGCAGGTGGACGAAAATACAGAATTCACTCACAACATAAAGAGCTCAGCATTCAGCTGCTGCAGTCCCTGGTTATACATCATTATTGCAAAAACCCCATGGAGGCCAGTGACCAACGCTCGGTCTCCATGAGCACAGCCACACGGTCACAGGGTGGCGGGCTATTGTTTACGCCTGCACAGCTCACCTGGCTAAACCTGAGCTTTTCATCTACACACGGGAAGGGTGGACTGGATCCCGGGCGGAAACGCTCCCCAGAGGCACAAGGTCCCTAAACTGACCCCCTGAAGCGCATTCAAGTCGAGGTGTTCGGCCACAAGTAACAGAAAGCCACCCACTCTGACTGCGCAAAGGGAAACGCAATTCACCGAACCACCTAACCAGGAAATCCTGAGGTGGATCCGGGGTGGAGTGGTTTGGAGACTCACATGGAGTCGTCAGCATCCCGGGCGTGGGCGTGTGCGTGTGTGCGTGTGCGCCTGCGTGTGCGCGCACATCCCTGGGTCCACGTGCACTGTGGGCATGTGCACTGTGCTGTGTGTGCCTATGCACGTGTGCCTGAGCGTGGGCGCACACCCTGCGTGTGCAAGTGTAGGGTTCGCGGGGACCCCGCGGGGCAGGCCCTGGGGCCGAGGTTCTCCTGGGTCTACGCCTCGCCTCACGGTCGGCAAAGAACCAAACCCAGGCAGAGTTGGCGGCCCTGCGTCCCCCAGACCCCTCCGCGCCGGCCGGGGCAGCCCCGGGCCGCAGCTGCTCACGCCTCACACGCCCACGCTGCTTCCCCCACCACAGGTGGAGGCCCCCCCCCCCGGCCCCCCCAGGACCGCGTGACTGCGGTGCTCCGCGCCCGGGCACCACGCCCTCAGCTTCTTGCCGCCTCTCGGTGGCTCCTCCCGCTGGAAGTCGTGCACCTGCAGCTTCCAGACGAACCGCGGGAAGTGCCACCATCCGTTTCCACATTCCCCTCTCGGTAAACACGGGCTTGTTTCCCTTATTTTTATTTTAAACAGCGCCGCGGGCCGCATCCTCAGAAGCCATCCGGGGTCGGGTCGGCGCCCAGCTTTCCGGGCAGCCGCCCCCCACCCCCAGCGTGGTCACGCCCACCTCCCCCTCCCACTTCCTGCCGCCCCGCTGCAGGTGGCAAGGGGAGGAGCCGGGACTGAGCCGGAGGCCGAGGTGCAGAGCAGATACCTGATGCAGCCGCCCTGGGCTCCCGTCCCTCTGGGAGGCAGGCAGACCCACCCCCCCCAACTCCCCCCCCCCCCCCCCCCCCCGCCCCAGCACAGGGCTCTGTCTCCTCCCATCTCAGATCCCGGAAAGACTCCGGGGTGGCATCCAAGGGCTTTTTAGCATTTTCTGTCAGGTCGGTTTCAGCTCGAGATTCCCGGCACCCCGCTGGCCTCCTGGCCGGACCGCTCGCTCAGTTGTGTGTGCTCATAGTGCTTCTGGGGAAAGGAGTCTTAGCTTTGGTTGGATTCTCAGAGAGGGTGTCGACTCCAAGTGTTTGACCCCGTGTGCTTAATTAGGCTCTTTCTGTTATGAATGATTAAAAAAAAAAAAATCAACTTAAACTGGCTTGAGGGGATGGAGGAGGAAAAAGGAATTTATTGGCTCATGGTGAGGCTGAATCCAGGGCTCAAATTACGCCAGACAGCACAATTCTCTTCTTCATCTCTGGCTCACTCTGCCCCGTGGGCTTGGTGGTCAGGTGGGCTCACTACCCCCTGTGCCCCTGGGGTCCAGACTCAGGTGGAGAAGAAGCGGTTTCCCCCAGCCACTCCGGCAGCGGCCCCGACGACGGTGCACAAGGGGGGGGGGTCACAGGCCACCATCCGTCCACAAACGGATCCCTCTGGACTGGGATGCCCGGTGGGCTCAGGCCAGGCCCCACACCCAGCCCCCGTCCGAGGGGTGATGAGTCACCACCAGAAATCAGACTGGTGCTCCGAGGAAGGGGTCGTGGCCCGGGGCAGAGGCAGAAAACGTCCCCTACACTCTGAAAAAGGCCAACTCCTAAGTCAAGTCCAAACTCAAATGGTCTGGTAGTTTACTGTGACGGTTGTGGGATAGCCCGAGGGCAGCGATGCCATCTGCTGTGGGGTGGGATCGTGTCCTCCCCACCACCTCCACCCCCCGTCGGTGAAGTCCTGACCCTGTGAACGTGACCTCGTTTGGAAATAGAGTCCTCACAAATGCCACACTGGACTAGGGTGGGCCATAAACCCAATGCCAGGTGTCCTTAGAAGAGAAAGGGGAAGGAAATTGGACAGACACAGGGAAGGCCGCGTGACAATGGGGTGAGGGACCAAAGCGCTGCAGCCACAAACCCAAGAATGCCAGGAGCCACCAGAAGAGGAAAGTCCTTCCTTGCATCCTCCGGAGTGAGCACAGCCCTGCCCACACCTGGACTCTGGACTTCTGCCCTCCGGAACGGGGAGAGTGAATGCCCGTTGTCTTAAGCCTCCAGTCTGGAGTAACTTGTTTCTGTAGCCACAGGACACTCCTATTGTGCCCGACCCTGACACCGAGCTAGCACCCAACACTGCATCCAGGCACCTGACGTGGGCCCTCAGTCTCCCCAGCCCATCACGTCCCAGCCCCAGAACAGCAGCTCTCCCAGACGCATGAGGATCCCACGCTGGTGTTTTCCAATGGGGCCTCGGGGAGGTTTGAGGAAGCAGTGGCCCTAATGGCCGGGAAAGTCCTCCAGGGCAACCTTGTGACTCTGCTTTACAGGTGCCCCCAGCAAACTCCTGATCAAAGGGAAAACCCCGCGAGACGCCCTCCAGCCCAGCACGGCTACACCGCACGCAGAAACAACTTGGCGGGACCCGAAGCCCACGTGGCTACTGGCCAAGAATCCCCAAACATGAAATTGCTGCCTAAATTCGCTGCTGTCACACCTCCGGAACCCATGTGGTCAACTCCAGCTGGCCGTCTCTGCCATCCGGACACTGGATCGTCTCAGCCTCCCGTGGAGAAGCTAAATCAAAGCCGTCCTGACCCAGCCAGCCTCGGGGGCTCGTGCCCTCTCAGCTCAAGTCCAATCTGATGGCTGTGCCAGGATCCTCAGGCCACCATGGGGCAAGGCGGAGCTGCGGGCACTGCACTTGGACAGACCAGGATCTAGATCCTGACTCTACCGTTTACTTGGCATACAGCCTCTGGAAGGTGTCCAGCCTCCCGCAACGTCCCCATCTAGAACAGATAACTGTACTTTCCTACTTCTAGGACTGCAGTAAACAGGAACTGAGATAATACACAACATAGACATTGGCTTGATTATGTCCCGCTCAAGCACCCATTTGGTAAATATTTATTGGCCATCTCATAGGTGTCAGGCAACATCCTAGAAACCAGGGTTACAGTGGGAGGCAAACAGGTGTTTTGAAGTTTATTAAGATGAAGAAGGTGGGGCGCCTGGGTGGCGCAGTCGGTTAAGCGTCCGACTTCAGCCAGGTCACGATCTCGCGGTCCGTGAGTTCGAGCCCCGCGTCGGGCTCTGGGCTGATGGCTCAGAGCCTGGAGCCTGTTTCCGATTCTGTGTCTCCCTCTCTCTCTGCCCCTCCCCCGTTCATGCTCTGCCTCTCTCTGTCCCCAAAAAAATAAACGTTGAAAAAAAAAAAAAAGATGAAGAAGGTAATCATGGTGACGGTGATGGTGGTGATGAAGCTAAGACCCCTCTCTCGACCATGAGACCATCATGAGCGGGAGCTGTGTCTCCCATTTCCTGGTCCCTCAGTGCCTTGCACATAGCATGTACTTAACAAATGCGTGTGGCTCACAGACTTATTCTTCAAGTTACTTTAAGCAGAGGAGAGCTCCGCCACGGATAGTTCCAACTGGCCCCCGTGCAAATCTCTTTGAAGTCATGTGTTTTATCTTTAAAACTGACTTAAGCTTTTCATTCTGTTCTACGGTATATCCATGTTTGCTCTACTTATAAACAGTAAGAACTTTTTTCCAAAACTTTGAGTGAAAACGATGCCCCAAGAAAACATACCCTGTTTACTCCTGTGGCTTCTGAGATACTCACCACACACGCACACACACACACAGCCCAGTCCCTCAGGCTGCCCCACACACGACCAGAAGCCCAGAGCCCAAGGCCAGAAGTGCGAACCCAAGCTGTTGCCCACTCTGGATAAGAAGCCTCTCTCTCCTGGTGACGCTGGGGGCAGGGGAGCTGGACAGGCAAGGCCCTGAAGGCAGCTCGTGCACTGCTCAGTGCTCTGCAGGGCAGGGAGGTTGAGCCTGGGCTCAGCGACTTTGGGCTGAGAGCCAAAACATGTCAACATAAGAAGGCCCTGAGAAGGTCTCTGGAAACTTCATTTTCCCTGTAAAACCCCAGTGTTCCCAGCATGGGGAAGCTGCATCACCAACCTGGACAGACCCTGGGCCACAAAGCAGCGGTGTCCATTGCGGGAGCCCCGTGGATGCCGTCAGCTGGCATTTCAGGAGCTGCTGCGTGTGGCCGGAGTCTGCAGGTTGGCTGAGGAACCCGCCCAGCTCCCCAGTGGCAGCCGTCCTTGTGCTACACCCTCTTCAGATGGTGACACCAGGCAGGAAGAGGCAGGGCGCTCACCAGGCTACTGGGCAACCAGAACTAGACCCAGGGCCTGGCTTCCCCACCCCACACAGCCCAGCTCCCGGAGGCTCTCTGTTTCCCCATTTCCAAAGTGGGCCTTTTACACGATGTTTTTCAGCTCTGTTACATAACAGTCACCCTCGGAGCCTGGAAGTAGAAAGCAGTTCACGGGTAATTTGACAACGACACAAGTTCGGAAATAAACCGGGCTTTACCGAGCAGATGAAAACGCGTCTCGCTTGACCCATGAGGACGGGGGTCCCGTCCTTCCAATCGCAGAGGTTTGGCATCGGTAGGGACATGGACAAACGGGGAGTCTATCTCGCTCCGCCCCTTCCCCGGGGTGGAGGCAGATCTGGGGCCCGATCACACGGATCTGAGCTCCTCAAGTCGGAGAAGGTGAGTTCACCTCTGACGTATGCGGTGCTGAGAAGCCTACAAAAGCTTTTCCCCCAGGGAAACGGGGAGGGGGGTCCATTTCACTCTCAATTTACAGAAATAATCGCTCCCATTTTCAAACAAATACAGCCTTGTGGTGGAGCAAACTACAATATATATGCCCATGAATGTCCACCAGCAGACACGAGACTTTCAAAGGAACGTCACGCCCAGCAGGACGATTCAGGCCACCGTCCAGAACCCAGATTGCACCAACTCTCCTCCACCTTTCCAGGAGACAAGTCTCACAAGGGGGAAGAAATGCAAAGGCAGAGCCAACCTCTAGGGGCTGCAGGACAAGCACGGAGCCTGGATGCCACCTCGTGTTCACAGGGGATATGACAGCCAGCCCCGTGCCACCTCTGTGAGGGTGTGAGGTTCAAAAGCCTGCTGATGGGGGAGAGCCCGTGTCAACGCGGGGACCTCGCACCGAACACCTCCCTACCTCTCCCGTCAGCCCAGTTCAGCAGCTGGGTCCCCCCTTGGTCACCAGGCTCGTCCGGGGGAGGTGGTGTCCCCACCCCGAGCCTGGCCTCAAGAGCGCCTGCCTGGGGGCTTACTTACTCCAGGTTCGCTCCCCTGGAGAGTCTGGCTCAGGAGCCCCGGGTTGGGGCAGAAGTCTGTTGGTCCCACCCATTCTCCAGGCAACCTGGGAATGAACGCAGCGGTTCGAACCTACACTGAGTCACCCGGGGGAGATTTCAAACCCTCCTGATACACCCAGGGTGAGGCCCACTCCTCAGTGCCTTCAGGTGGCCGCCAGGAGACCCCACCTCGCAGCCGGGGCTGAGGAACACGGGAACAAAGCCTGTTTCACCGTGAACTTCCTCGTGAACCTCAGCGCCCTCGGGAGGGATGCCCGCTCTCAACACGGCTCTGCAGCTGGGTGGCCAACCCTCCGGTCACCCTGGGACCAAGGGGCTCCGGGATGTGTGGTCGCCTGCATGGACAGTTCCTGTGCTTCCTGTGGGACTTTGTCAGGACGGCCTTCGTGTCCTACGACACAACGTAATTGACAACCCTAGGGACGCAGAGCTTTTGAGCTAAAACTGTAAAGGTCCCAGGGTAAGCCAGGACGAGGTGATCACCCTGGCTCAGACTAGCAATGACCGGGCCTGGACCTCCACGGGCTCATCTTTGAGAGCGGTGGCCAGAGCGCCCATCGGCTTCTTACAGGGGACCGTAATCCCCCGACGGTGATAGTGGCGCTTTCCATCCCTGTCTGCGACCCACACCCGGCTTGTGCACCAGATTCACAGTGGCAGTGGCACCGTACGATTATGTTTCATGGAAGGAATGGCATTCCTAACATCCGTCCCAGATGCCGCCTCTAGGGCGGGTCTGGGAAGGGACGGCTGAGCTGCTGTGATGTGATTGGTCAGTTGGACAACAGCAACTGTGGCTGATATGGGTGTCGACTTTTGGTTGGTTCAGGGGCCAGGAAGTGGTGGCCATCACAGGAAGATGAGGAAGTCATTTGAAAAGATCCTGAGAGGTTGACTCGTCCTAGGGTTTGGACACGTGTACTCAGTAAACGTTTACTGAGCACCTACTGTGGGCCAGGGGCCCAAGCAAAGACTGCACCACAGCAGCCGCTGACGGGGCTCTGGTGCAGGCCACCAGGGGCTTGAATCCCAGCACTGCCTTTACCGGCTGTGTGACCTCAGCCAAGTCACTGCACCTCTCTGTGCCCCCATCCCTGACTTTGTAAAATGCAGTGAATAACTCCCAGCTGTCGTGAACAAATGATGCATGAGAATGGTAAGCCAGGGCCGGGACCCAGGTGCTGGAGGCACACTCAGCCCCGCGCCAGCCTTTGGGCGGTCTAGGGTTTAGGCGACGTGTGGAGGGAGCCAACATCTGACACGTGTGAGGGCTGCGGGAATAGTCCTGGGAGCTCATCGCACCGGGGGAAACCAACGCTCTGAAGGCAAGTCGGACGCAAGAAGGTAATGTCGGCTTCAACTTGTGAAGCATTTCAAAGCACCCAGAAGACTTGACAGAATCTGAAAAGGGTTTCTAAGAGTCGCTATCAAAAAAGGGCTATCTCGGAAATGCAAACTGGTGCAGCTGCTCTGGAAAACAGTGTGGAGGCTCCACAAAAAATTACAAATAGATCTACCCTACGACCCAGCAGTAGCACTGCTAGGAATTTCCCCAAGGGACGCAGGAGTGCTGATGCACAGGGGCACACGTACCCCAATGTTGATAGCAGCGCTTTCAACAACAGCCAAAGTATGGAAAGAGCCTAAATGTCCATCAGCTGACGAATGGATACAGAAGATGTAGTTTATACATACAATGGAACACTACTTGGCAATGAGAAAGGATACAATCGTGCCATTTGCAACAACGTGGATGGAACTAGAAGGTATTACGCTGAGTGAAATAAGTCAGTCAGAGAAAGACAGATATCATGTTTTCACTTATATGTGGGTCTTGAGAAACTTAACAGAAGACCATGGGCGAAGGGAAGGGGGAAAAAAAAGTTACAAACAGAGAGGGAGGGAGACAAACCATCAGAGACTCTTGAATACAGAGAACAAACTGAGGGTTGATGGGGGGTGCAAGGGAGGGGAGGGTGGGTGATGGGCATTGAGGAGGGCACCTGTTGGGATGAGCGCTGGGTGTTGTATGGAAGATATTCGACAATAAATTATATTTTAAATAAATATTTTAAAAACTAAAAGAACAATTATGTGTGTACCAAGAATAACATAACTAAAGTAAAAATACTGGCAACTATTTTGCAATAAAAACCTATTTTAAAGAAAAAGTGCTATCGACGTTCTCTTAACCTAAAAACATCTTTTTCTCCTTCAAATACCAATATCAAAGATGCATTAAAAATACACGTAGGGGAGCCTGGGTGGCTCAGCCGGTTAAGCATCCAGCTTCACATCAGGTCACATTCTCGTGGTTCGTGAGTTCAAGCCCCGCGTCGGGCTCTGTGCCGACAGCTCGGAGCCTGGAGCCTGCTTCGGATTCTCTGCCTCCCTCTCTCTCTTCTCCTCCCCCACTTGTATTCAGACTGTCTCTCTCTCAAAAATAAACATTAAAAAATTATTTTGAAAAGTACACGTTCGGGGCACCTGTGGCTCAGCTGGTTGAGCATCTGACTCTTAGTTTCAGCTCAGGTCATGATCTCACGGTTCACGGGTTCGAGCCCCATGGGGGGCTCCTCACTGTCCATGCAGAGCCTGCTTGGGATCCTCTCTCTCCCTCTCTCTGCCCCTCCCCCAGGCATGCACGCGCACGATCCCTCAAAATAAACTTTAAAAAAAAAAAAAACGTCAGGCTCTGGGCTGATGGCTCAGAGCCTGGAGCCTGTTTCTGATTCTGTGTCTCCCTCTCTCTCTGCCCCTCCCCCATTCATGCTCTGTCTCTCTCTGTCCCAAAAATAAATAAAAACGTTGAAGAAAAAAAAAAAAAAATACATGTTCAACCTATTCAATTGCTCTTTTCGAAAAAAAACTAATTGACCGTGCTCCTGCCCCCACCACGGTGACACTCCCTTTTGGAGACCGCTCTGTGACACCTCGTGGGACCCGGGATGCCTCAGGCTCCTCAAAGCTGACAGCCTCTCCGCGGCAGGACGGCACACAGAAACTCCTCCACATCCCAGGCCCGGCTGCGCGCTGCTCTCCCCCTGTACCAGGCCTTCTCGAAGAACTCTGGTAGGCTAATCCCGCGTGAGAAAGACCGAGACCAGACTCAACTGCCGTGATGGAAGGAGCCACCACTACTGAGTTTTGAAGAAGCTCGCCTGGTAACACACAAGGGGTACAAAGAAGCAGACATCAAGCTGTTGGGAAGCAGACAGGTTATAGGAAGCAGACAGGACGCAGGAACAGACAAAAAGTGGACTGGTCACGGAGCCATAGTTGACATTCCCTAGCTTCCGCCTTCCACTCTCCATCGTTGGGAAGGGGTTGTTCCGTGGGAGTAATACCTCCTTGCCTCATTTTCTGATACCGTCAGTACGGATTTTGGCTTCTCTAGCTGCTGTTTTTATGTGGGGGTTCACAGACACTCAAGAAGGAGGTCACTGCAGGCTCCATCCTCCTAGAATCCCTTCCCCATGCTGCTAGCCACTCACCCCCACAACTGTCATCGTCGAGTTCACCGCTGCCCTCACCGGCGCGGGGGCGCACCTGCCTTCACGGCTCCCGGTTCCTCTGCCCTTCCTTCTCGCGGCCCACTCCTTCCCTCGGAGTTCCATCCCCTTCTTCCCGACCGTGCCCTGCAGCACTTCTCCAGAGACCAGTCAGTAATAAAAACTGATCTTCACCTATGAAGATCCTGCTTTCTCTGCTCGTTATAACAGTTTCACGGATTCTGTCATTCGAGAGGAAATTATCGTTCCACTGCCTTCTGCCTTCTAGGATTGTGTTTCAGAAGTCTGCTGTTGACTGTCCCTTTGCAGGGAATAACTTTTATTTATTTATTTACTTATTTATTTATATTTTTAGAGAGAGAGAGAGAACAGAGGAGAGGAGCAGAGAGAGAGACACAATGTCAAGCAAGCTCCACACTCAACACAAAGCCCAACGCAAGGCTCGATCCCACGACTCTGGGATCATGACCTGAGTCAAAACCACAGGTCTGACGCTCAACTGGCTGAGCCACCCAGGCGCCCCCGGAATGATTTTTAAGTTGTGCAGGGTGGAAAGCTGCCGGCTGGTAACAAGGTGAACACGAGTGAGAGGCAAAAACAATAGGAAAAAGGGACAAGGTGCATTTCAACAGCCGGGAACTCTCCTGGCAAAAGGTGAGGAGCTGCCGGGGGGGGGGGGGGGGGGGGGGGGGGGGGCTCTGCAGATGGCTCCGTGGAGACCAAGCCTGGGTCTGTCGGGAGCCCCACTCCTAGGGGCGCAGGGACGCCCCGGCCTCCCTGGTGTTCCCAGCGCCCTGCCCCAGCTTCCTTCCTCCCCGCCCCCGCACGGCACTTCAGCCCCGTTGGTGGGCTTTCAACTCTGTCCTCCCAGGGCCTTTGTCTGGAACCGTTTCCACCTGCACCCCCACCCCAAGACGACTTTTGACGCTCTTCTTGGCTAGTCCTTGACTAGTCACATCCTCAGGGAGCCCTCCCCCAACCAGCCTCAACTTGTTCCCACGCCCACCCCAACCCTGTGTCCATCATCCCTGAGGAGCATCATTGAAGCTTCCCATTCTGCCCATCGTCTTACTCGTCCTTGGTGTTCCTACGAGCCCTGTAAGGATAAGGGCCCCAAGGGTCAGGTCTGTCACACCCCACAGCATGCAGATGAGAGAGCAAAGGTCAGGTGGCCCTCTGGCCTAAGGATGGCTGCTCCCTCCTGAACTGCCACTACGGTGGCAGGAAAGGGGCAAGGACACAGACGACAGGACTCCACGGTCACACTTTGGAAACGGACGCGGACGTACAACTAGAACCCTCTTAGCAAGTTCAAGAGAGCAGGTTTCAACACAGTAAGGGCAGGCCAAGAAAGCCTGGTTACCCCAGAGAAAGTCCCCAGGCTCAAGGAGACTTTGTCTGGAGCTTTCCGGCATAAGAGTCCGGGGGTCAGAAGGACCTTCGAACACCGTCTCCAGGACTCTCTCGAGTTCCCTCAGGCAGAGCCCTCCACTTCTAGCCCCGTTTAGCTCCATCGTCTAACCCGGGGTAAAGGCCCCTTCCTCTCGGGGTTGTTCTGTGGAGGGACAGTGGCCTTGAAGTGCCTGGCCCGGGTAGGTTCTCAATCAATGGGTCATTTAAGGGTCAGAAGGGCCAGGTAACGAGTCAGGAGTGACCCTGGGCCTCGTCAGGCACCTCAGGCCCATGCAGGAGCCCACCCTGGGAAAGAGCTGAAAATGGTACCATCTAGCAGGAGGCCCGAGCTTTGTAGGTGAGGCCATCCGGAGGCTATAGTGGCCTCACACTGGCCCTCACAGCCAGACTCCCATCCTCTGCAGATCCCAGCATCCCTCCCCCCAAGGCGGGGAGGGCCTCCCAGGGAAGTCAGTGGGCCCTTCAAAACAAGGGAGCAAGGGCATTCCTAATCCATCAGGACGATTCTACAATCAGGGGTTTTACATAACCTGCTGAATTTTCAGCCACTTAGTTCAAGCCTTTTAACCACCTGCGACAGCCTCTGATCGAGCCCCAGGCCAACTTCCCCTCCCAGTTACGGCTGCGCTTCTCAAAGGCCGCCTCCCACTCTCCGCACACTCCCCACCGAGGCTGCTGGGAGACCCCTCTGTGCCAGCCCTCTGCACAGCTCCTCGCGTGGAACGTTCTAGGATCTGTTCTGCTGTTTCGGCAGGGCCTCCAGGGATCAGCGAGGGGATCTGGCGGGCAGGGCAGGCGGGAGAGCAGGACAGCGGGATGCGAGCCCAGAGGGGGCCTGCTGGGGCTGGGATGATGGCAGTTCCCTGGCACGGACTCCAACGTCGCTTTCTAAATTAAAAGGCTGAGAGCGGCCAGGGAACCAAGTTCATCACTGACAGAGCTCAGCCCGCCCTTCCTAAGCCCACAGCCACCCACTCCAACCAGCATGACAATGTCAAGGCGGGAGGGCAGTCCCAGAAGAAAAACAGCCATGGGGGCTTCTGCTGGCCCAGCTTCCACGATGGGATTTCACGCTCATAAAAATTTCTAGTCGAAAACCCAAACACCCCACATACAAAGACCCTACGTTTCTCGTTTTTATATGACATCCCCTTGAACGACTTACTCTTGCTATTTCGTCTACACCCGAGATATGTTTGCAGCAGACACTTGGGACAAACCATTTCAAACGACGGGCACTGGCGCTTACAGTCACCAAAGAAGCGACCACGGCAGGGTTCACGTAAACTGCTCGTTTATTAGCATCGGTACTGCAACATAACAGTTTCCGGGAGCCGCGCTGAGCTGCACGGAGGTGGCGGACCGAGGCGAGGCGAGGCGAGGCGAGGCTCGGGTGGGCGGAGTGGCGGCTCCTACTTCTTCCACTCGTTCTTGTCGTAGTCCCACTTGGCTGAGAAGCCCTGGATCGGGCTGACCTTCATGTCCAGCATCCTCTTGGTCTGCTTAGCCACCCACTCCTCCTCGAAGGTGTGCGGGATGGGGCCATACACTAAAGCCCAAAACAATTTCATGAGACAACGTCGTCCTGACAGGTTGTTTCTAAGCCCACGCGTTACACGGGTCAGGCCTTCCCCCAACACACTGGCCGCCAGGCTAGCAAAGTCGTCTGCCGCTCGGCACCCGCACCCGCACCCACACCCACACCCGGGTTTTGAATTCTGGGCACTGACGACTCTTCCAAACTATTTCCAAACTATTCTCTGTTGACGAAAGGTTATCAATGAAACACGAGCTGAGAGCACAATGTCTGCTCCGTACGACGTAGACGAGGGGGACTACAGACTAGCGCTGAGCACAAACAAGAAACCACGAGTGACTTGTGAGTCTTGAGGAACACGTCCACGGTCAGACCAAAGGTACAGGATCACAGCCGTCTGGAACGGGAAAAAGCCATTCTGCCCGGATACAAAGAACCCGGGAGAGGTAGCACGGAACGAGCAGACAACTCCAACGGCCTCTGTGCAGACCCTGTGAGGTCTAACGACCCAGAATTCTGCTTATGGAGACACAGTCCCTATTCAGTCGAAATAGCCCTTTGATAAGAAACAACACCCTTTTCCTTGACCAAACCCTTCCCGACGCCGTCCTCCGATAACATAATAAAGCGTCACAGAAAGGCGGTGTGCCATACAGAGCAGAAAGTCCTTCGCTACCGAGCACGGCCCGCCGTGAAGAAGTCAGAAGGTGGCTTACACCGCTTCGGTGAACGTGAGCCGGACCCCAGAGCGGAGGCGCCCGCCTCGTGCACAGGCGCCCACGGCCCACTCCCGGGCGCCGGAAGACGGCGCGGAGCCGACCCGATCCGGGCCTGCGTGGCTGCGACCCGAGACCCCAGGCCCCCGCGACCCCCACTCACCGTAGTGCTTCTCCCAGATCAGGAGGAGAGCGGTGAAGCCGATGAAGAACATGGCAGCGCCCACAACCGTCTTCCACTCGTTCGTGCTCCTGTTCATTTCCGCGAAGCTCTCGTTGAACTTCATGCGATACACTGGGGAGAGAGCACAGCCATTGGTGTGGGTGAGGGGAGGCCGTGCCAGCAGCCCCTCCTCCGCGGGGCCCGCGACGCGGCCGAGGGGCACAGCGCACACGCACGTGCTCTCCCACACGGGTGCGAGGGGTGGCGGAGGGGACAGAACGCACCTAGTCTGCTTTGAGCACGAAAACCCCACAGAACCAGTGAATTCTTCCTCCTCGGGTTACGGTGCAGGATCCACTGAGTCCCCAGAGTTTCACCCCCACCCCCGCCACCTGACAGTGACTTTCGGCCTCTGATCTTCTGTCAGTAAGTTAGAGTGGACACCGCCCACCCGGCAGGGCCACCAAGAAGCCGTATCCGCACCCTCCTCCTGGGGGACCGGAGCCCCAGGGACCCGGGCAGAGGTGCGGCCAGCCCACAGAGCCGGGGCCCCGGAACAAGCCCCCGGGACACGCCCCGTGCTGGTCTCCAGGTGGCGCCCCCAAGCTCACAGCCCAGACCCCGGTAGACATTCTCTCTCACACGGTCTGCCAACACTTCTGCTTCAAGACCCACATTCAACTTTCTCATCGATGGAGAGGCTGCTCCAGGGGGCCTTCTCTTTCTCTTTCAAGGCCTTCTGGCTGGCAGAGAGGTTCTTGACATGAGCCACGTCGGGCAGGGGGTAGTCACGCCGGTCCACATAACTCGGGAGAGCGTAATCTTCACTCTTCACGACGCTTCCTACAAAACACAGCGACGAGTGTTTGAAAATTCACACGGGTTCCGAGTGACCAGCCCACACGAGGACAGGCGTGTGCACCCTGAAGACCTCGGTCGTCCCTGGGACTGAGGCCACAGTGTCACACGGCCGACGGACCGTCGGGGGAAGCAGACCCAGACGGCGGGGCGAGAGTGCGGGGCCGGCTAAGCGCGGCCCTTCTCGCAGCCGACACGCCCCTGCCAGGGCAACTGCCACCGGGGACGGCAGGGCCACGCGTACCAGCACCACGCAGAGGGCACGCGGGGCTCTCGGACGCCCTGCTGGCCTACACGAAGGCCCTTCTGCAGGAGACTCAAACTAAGGAGGGAGAGCAAAATCGACAGAAAACTCGTAAAAGAAACAAGCGTCCAAAGGTCAGAAACAAGACACAGGGCGCTGTTTATTGTCCCAGAAACAAACAACCTGCGCCCAACAGAGGAGGGACGCAACTACCCCCACAGGTGTGTCAAAGGTGTCATTCGTTCACAGGTTCAGAAATGTTGGCTGAGCACCTGTTACACGCTCACCGCGGCTCTAGCTGAGAGCAGCGAACAGAGCCGGCTGCCCGTGGGTGCTCACAGGCCAGAAGCGGACAGACCCGTGGGTCCGAGGTCACGGCACGGGGGCTCAGGAGAAAGAAAAGGTACAGCAGAGGAAAGGAATCGGGGCGCACGGAGAGCAGGAAGCAAGGGACGGCAGTCAAGAGAACGAGGAAATAGTCGCGTCCTCAGCAAGTCACAGAAGATCCCGGGACTTTTTTTTTTTTTTTAAGATAAACCGCTGGTGTGCTTACACGTCCACGTAACTGAACACACAAAACTCCCGGCAGAGCAAACCCAAGTTGTTATCAGTGGAGAGAGGACAAAAGGGGGATTTCTGCTCCAAGAGATAGAAATCTTAGTGCCTTAAAACAAGCACGCATCTGTGTGTTGCTCAAGGAAAGAGAAACAGCTCAGAAACCAGAAAACAAAGGAGTATCGTCATTTGTATTTAGGGCTTTCCCACTGCTGAAAGCTGTTTTTTCAATTCCATCCTATGCTTGCAAGAAAACGCTGTGATCCAAACTGGTCTGGAGGAGTGAGGTCTTGCAAAAATGCTTCGCTTCCGTTAGCGGAGTCGCCATGAGCACACTCTCCCAGGTCACGTTAGCAACAGTGACCCATCGCTGCACCTCAAGCAAAGCACAATTTCTCTAGATGCTTATCTCTGGAGCGCAAGTGACTTACGTATACACAGCCCGATTCCAAAAACTTGAAGGTGGAAAGGACTGGAATTACTTTCCATGGTTCTATAAAAATGAGTGGCCTAAAAGAAACAAACGTATACCAGCACTCAGCTCCCATTAATCACTAAAAACAGATGTAAACTGGGGTAACAAGGACATTCCACAACTGACCGATGGTTATGGCACAGCTCAGGAACTCAACTCAAAACCACTGAAGGGCGCTTTCAATGGGTCCGTGTCTGTCGTGTCAATCACCTCTCAGTAAAGTTAT
Organism: Lynx canadensis; assembly: GCF_007474595.2. Classification (NCBI taxonomy): domain Eukaryota; kingdom Metazoa; phylum Chordata; class Mammalia; order Carnivora; family Felidae; genus Lynx; species Lynx canadensis. Next base: position 3,393,752 of record NC_044317.1, read on the forward strand.
AAAAATGCGAATGCTCGCAACCTTGGAACACTCTCAGCATGAAATTGCACTTTCTAGAACAAGAACGGCCAATGTGTGGTCTCGGGGCTGCAAGGGTTCTCAGCACTTTGGGCCTGGTCCCCCACACCCCACAAAGATTAGCACACCAAGCATTCCTTTAAGAGGGAGACGAAAAGAGACTTTGCATCTGAGCGAGGGGCTCGTCACTGCTGTCCTCAGCTGGGTGGGTCTTTCCCTGAGCCTCTGCTGAGGAAATCTGGGGAATCAGGAGCGGCCCCCTCAATCACACGTGTCACAGCACAAGCACCCAGACACAGAGGTGGCTGCCAGTGGCACTTCAAAGCGCTACTATCTTAGAGGGAAAACCAGTCCGTGTATTCAGGCACCACTCGTGAAAGCTAAAAACGGAAGGACGGGGGCACCCGGGTGGCTCAGTCAGTTAAGGGTCTGACACTTGATTTCGGCTCAGGTCATGACTTCACGGTTCATGAGTTCAAGTCCCACGTGGGGCTCTGGGCCGACAGCACCAAGCCTGCTTGGATCCTCTGTCTCCCCCACCCCCCCCCGCCCCTCCCCTGCTCAAGCACGCATGTGTTCCTTCTGTCCTCAAAAATAAACCTAAAAAAAAAAAAAAAAAAGGACAAGACCTATTCAATGGACCGCAGTTTTCTCCACCTGTGTACTGTGTACCGAAAACACAGCAATGAAGAAAGGCAGGTTCTCAGCCTCAAAAAAGTTTGCATCCTGGAAGCAAAGAGACGACACGCAGAAACCCCAGTATGTCAGCCCTCCAAGCAGACAAAGCAAGATGACGTAGGCCAGGCAGCATCTTCACAAAGGGCGGTGAGGAAAGGCTATTCTAAAATAACAACTCTGGAGCTCTGAGGCAGAAGCCACAGCCTGCCGCACACCAGGAATGTGTCACGCCCCTGGGGACGGGGACCCTGAGCACCCGGGAGAGCTGCCTTGGGTCTGTCATTTCCTTTTTGAGTCTGCTTTGATAACATCAGAGAGGCCTAGTGCAGATCTTACCCCAGACACGAGAAGCCACCGGAGGATTTCAAAAAGGGACTAATTTAACTAAGAATAAGTTTTGGCTAATGCCACTGTAAAGAGAAGGAAGCTGGCTTCTTATGAAAGGCCAGAATGACCAAGGGGACGTGAAGGAACTTTCAGGGGTGATGCAAATGTCGTAGTCCTGACTGGCATCGCTGTTACACAGCTGTGTGACCTTATCAAAATCCACAGAACATTACGCTTAGAAAAGATAAATTGTACTTTCTGTCAAGTGCACCCCAAACGAATTAAACAAAGCTAAGAAGATATACAAGCAAAGCCAAAATAGAAACAAAATATAACCTGTCATTAAGTGACTTGCTAGGCTTTTTAAAAATGTCTATTTTATTTCAAGAGACAGAAGGAAACGAGAATCCCAGGCAGACTCCTCACTGTCAGTGCAGAGCCCAACGCAGGGCTCACCCCCACGACCATGAGATCTTGACCTCAGATGTAATCAAGAGTCACATGCTTACCTGACTGAGCCACCCAGATACCCCTGGCTTCCCACAATGAAGGAGTGTTTCATTCCACACCTACTAATTAAACAACAAACTTGTCTTTATTACATCCCCATTTAAATAACAAACATTTCAACAATACTCTCACTAGATGATCTGTGTTATCCTGGACAACATAAGAAATGGAGGAAAATGTAAGACAACAGACAGGATCACCAATTCGAGGACACAATTTCAAGGAAAAATTCACACATAAAAGCAGTTGAGGCAGTAGCAGTTACTGGTTATTGAGCCCCTGGATTCATAAGCCTTGCTCTCCAAGTTATCACTACTCAAGCCTTGCACTTGACCCCTCCCTAACACAACCTGCCATGGTAATTTGCATTTTGTCCTTTCGCTGGCTTTCTCTCAGTCTAGGATGCCATTCTCCTCTAGAATATAAGGTTAAACCTGCTAATACTTCAGCACAGAGAAGCCGCCCCTCCAAAAACCTCTCCTGAAACCCAGGCCAGGGTAAGTGTTTCTTCTGAGGGTACATCACTTATTCAAACACTGTCTTCACATATCTGTCCCTCTCCAGATTGCAAACATCCTGGGGAAAGGCCCAAAGATGCTTGATAAATGCAAAACTAAACTCGCCATGTGCTGGGCACGAACTAAACTCTTTACATATATTTCAGGTGAGAAGAGCTTCCTACATGTAAGTAGCTCATCCAAGACAAAAATGAGATTAAATTCTGCTCAAGCTAGAAGTCCCAGCTCCTTCCCTTCCATTGCCCCAACAATGCAAATGGTATTTAAGATAAATGGTTGGGACGTTTTTAGGGGGAGAGAGAAAATCATTAAAGTCGTGTATGGTGGAGATCTCTTGAAAGGGGTGGAACTTGAACCTGAAAAAAACGGGAAGGGAAGGAAAAGGGGGGAAATATCAGTGTAAGCAAAAATCCAGACTAGTATTCAACATGATTCATAAATGCTCTATAATCTAGAAGTAAGCCCTGTTAAAATATTGATACCCCCCCGAAGTCCCACAACAGCAGAATCAGGATCTGAGCCACTTTAGACCATCTGTGTTTGAAACTCCGGCACAGGAGCTCACACACAGTGGGAACAGGATGAAATCAGCTCAGCCCATTTAAAAGAAGTTACACTTACCATGCGCTCGTACACACACTGAGGTGGAAATTGCTCGCTTGCCAATTAGGCTAAACACTCTGGTAGCCAACATTCTGAAAGAGAAAAATGCACACCTTCTCTATGAATAAGGGCAAACACCCATCGGGGATTCCAGTGCATTTGGGAAGTCGATGCAACTTTGGTTTTCTATCCCCAACATCTATGACCCACTGTTTCTTCGTTACCGACTCTAAATTCACAAAATACCCGAGGATGAGATTTTTCTTAACAATCGACACGTTTTTACGGGGCTTCATAATAGGCCAAACGCCGTAATATATACTCAGGAAATATATATACAGGAAGTTAGCAGAAAACTGGCTTTGTTAAAAAAAAAAAACAAGGAGAAGAAATTTTAGTGAGGAGACTGAGAAAGCTAAACCCTAAACCGCTGACCTACCATGACGGGCTCCACTGTCTGGAGGAAAAGGGTAAACAACTCAAAGGTACCGGCATGCACTGCATGCAACTGAGCATTTGGTTAAAAACCTAGCATGTGCCTAAAATAGGAAGAAGACATCAGGCAGAAAGGCTGCAAATACGGCCTGGTCCACTGCCAGTGTCCGCGGACGATGACCTGGATGACCCAGCTCCCACCCGGGTCCTTCCGGCTTCGGGCCCATCTCCCCTACCTCCCCTTCCTTCCAAACGGGGACTTCAGCAGGGGACTGCTGACGACCAAAGGGACGCCGAACGCATGGGGAAAACGCACAACAAACATAAGCATGACGTCAGGGCTGAACTGGCTCGCACCCTGCGTCTTCTCTCCGCGGGCCTGGCCCGCGCGTGGGCGGACGCGGGGCGGCTCTCCCCGAGCCCCGTTAAACCGGTGCGGTCGCGCAGTCGTAGCTGGAGGGCTGCGGCCTAGGCTGCAGAGCCGCCGACCCCTGGCTCCGCCCTCGGCCAGCGGGCGCTCCAAGGTCAGAACCCGAAACTAGACCACGGCCGGGGCGGCGCAGGTGCAGCCAGGCGGGATGCCGCGGGGCGGCACACAGGCCGCGAGCCGGCGGCCCCCGAGCCCCGAAACCCCGCCGGCCGGCCTCAATGTCACAGGGCTCCGAGGCCCAGTCGCCGCTCCCTGCTGGCGCCAGACCGCCGGGTCGCGGGCACGCTCGTCCGCTGGCTGCCGGCCCCTGGACCTCCCCGGCCCCGCGGCGAGGGCCGCCCGCCATCCTCCGCCCGCTCACCTGCCGCCCGACGCTGCCCGCCGCGACCGCCGCGACCGCCCTCTATGTCCGGGCTGCCCGCTACCGGAAGAGAGGAACGAGGGCGAGCGCGGAGCACCACGGGATCGAGGAGGACCCGGCCGCGCCGGAGGTCACCCGAGCGGAAGGAGGGCAGCGCCGCCAGCGTCGTAAAAGGGCTGGTCGGGCCGCTTTACGGCGGCGTCGAGAGGCTGCTCTACGGCGGCGTCAAGAGGCTGCTCTACGGCGGCGCCCGGCCAGAAGCGCGAGTGGAGTGTGAGGCGGGCGCGTCGCCTTCTCCCCGGCGGGTTGCTAGTGTGTGGGGACCGCAGCCCGCCGCGGGGCCGGGCCCGTGCGGGCCTCCGCCAGGCGCGGGGCCGCGCCAGGCCGCCGCCGCCTCACCCCGCTTCTCCGCTGAGGCGCCGGGCGGCCGGGCGGGGGATCCAGGCCTGAGCCGGCGCCGGGGCCTCCGGGGCCCTGCTGGGCGCAGTATGCCCGGGGTGAAGCTGACCACCCAGGCTTACTGCAAGATGGTGCTGCACGGCGCCAAGTACCCGCACTGCGCCGTCAACGGACTGCTGGTGGCCGAGAAGCAGAAGCCCCGCAAGGAGCACCTCCCCCTGGGCGGCCCCGGGGCCCCCCACACCCTCTTCGTGGACTGTATCCCCCTCTTCCACGGCACCCTGGCCCTCGCCCCGATGCTGGAGGTGGCCCTCACCCTGGTAAGCGCGGGAAGGGCGGCCTCCCCTCGGAGCGTGCGGGCGGCCCCGGCTGGAAGCGCGGGTGTCCGGCGGGAGCCCGGAGGCGGCCGCGGTGGCGGAGAGCGGGGTGTCCCCGCGGGCTCGGCCTGGCGCCACGGGGCCGCAGCCGGAGCGGTCGCCGTGCCCCCAGAGGCGCTTTAGGTCCGTTCCTCAAACCGGTAGCCTTTGCAGGAACGAGCTGTCGCTAACTGGGTCGGGACTCGACCGCGCTGATGCTTGGGGACCGGGAGGCGCGGGCAGTTGTGAGGAGCTGGGAGTTCGACGCTGCAGCGTGCTTCCCGCGCCGCCTCCCAGAGCCCGTTCGGTGTCTGGCGTGGGTGTAGACGCCCCAGACGCGTTCGGAGAGGTAGTTCGGACCTGACGGGCACTCCTCCCTTTGAACGTGCGCGACCGCCGTGTAAGGAGAGCCTGTCTGTTCCCGCCCGTGGTTTTTCTTTGTCGAAGTCGTCTCTACCCGCAGCGCGGGGTTCGAACTCACGGCCCCGAGATCAGAGTCGCAGGCCCCACGGACCGAGCCTGCCGGGCGCCCCAGAGGACGCACCCATGGTTTCAAAAGCTGGAGGCTGAACTTAAAAAGCGGTAGCAGACCTGCCTCTCAGCCATCGCGCTTGGGTGTGCTGAGTGCCTGCTGTATGCACGTGCGGTGGGGGAGAGGTTTAGCTCAGGGACCAACTGTAATGGAACTCCGGGCAGTAGTTCTTCGGGTCTGGGAAGCAACGCAGGGAAAAGACCACCTGGAAGGTCCACGGACTTGTTAAAACCTCGGAGCGAAACAAACCGGAACCTCAGAGCCGCCTCCTATCTGAGTTGAGATACTGTTTACTTTCCACTTAAGTACAAATATAAACTACGATCCTTAAGAAAGTTCATACAGAAGGTAGTTGAGTTTGAGAAGGTGTGGCTAGAAATGCTTTGTCTATACTTCACCCCAAGTAAAATGAGCCCGTTTCATAATTTTTCTATTGGGACACCCATGGCAGTTCTCGGGAGGCAGGAAGTCCCCTTGGGCAAATGGCCCCCCAAGGCCTACGGGGCGCGTCTTTGAGGGCCTGCTAAACTGAACCATTGTGTGCATTTCTCCACTTCTTCTCAGGGCAGGAGATAAATGAAAGTAGATATTTATAAGATGCATCCGAGCTGCTCTTGAGGGAATGTGCTGTCAGTACCAAATTGGCCGGGGAGGGGGGGCAGTTGATGCAAGTGTTTTCATCCAGCTGCCTTAATTACTCTGATCTCAAGGGAATTGCAGGTGCTTGGACATGTGAAATACAGTCGCTTGCAGGGAACTAGGTTTCCCAGGAGCACTGATGCAGGATTATTCAGTTTTCCAGTCATGTGCCAGGCCTGTGCTGGGGGGCGGAAAGGGCTGTGGATCACAGCACCTGCTTAGCCGTTGATCGTGCTCCAAGCAGAAGTACAGTCTCTAAGAATAAGTGCCGTATGTGGGCTGGGGCAGAAAGCGGTGAGGTCCAGGGCTGGCCCAGGCTTGCCGAGTCAGGGAAGGCAGGCTGCCTGGGGAAATGCACTTGCAAGGAATGGCTAGGCGGGCCACCGAAGTAGTAATGGGGAGAGGGGGGGCGGGGCGGAGAGAACATTCAAGGCAGAGGGGGGACGAGAAAATGGCAGAGAGGGGGAGCTAGAGTGTAGAGTGTTAGGGGATCAAGGGCAGGTTTCAGAGCAACCCGCAGGTCGCACGGGAGTGCGGGCACCATGATGAGGACAGAGGGCCGCCACTGGAGACAGTTCCACGGGCGCATTTGTGTGCTGGAGTGATGGCTCCAGCCTGCAGCAAGGAGAGTGTTGGGAGAAGCGCATACAGGACCAGAGGCAGAGAGGTGGCCTAAACTGCAGCCTGGATGCAGAGGGGACAGGTCAGACAGAATCAGGAGGAAGAACCCACGGGACTCTGTGACCGGTGACTGATCGTAGTGTGGACACAGGGAGAAGGAAGCAAGGGTGGCGCCTCGATTTCTGACTTCTGCCTTGGACGACAGTGGTGCCGTTTGTTGAGGGGAAATGAAGACCCAGCATTGAATGTTGCAAAATGGGTCTGGAGCTTGGAAGACGGACGGGCTGGGGATGCAGATTGGGAACCGGTGGCTTTGCAATGACTGATGAGGCTATGAGAGCAGGTCGTATAGGGAGGGGCAGTGTGTGGAATGAGGGGAGAGCTATGGATGGTGCTTTTACAGGGTGGATGGAAGGGGAATCGGCAGGGGAGTAGCCAGAGGAGTCTGAAGGAAACGCATGTTCTTTAAATCCATTTAAAATCCTGTCAGATGGCCTCAGTTAAGCATCCAACTTCAGCTCAGGTCATGAGCCCACCGTTCATGAGTTCGAGCCCCGCATCGGGTTCTGTGCTGACAGCTCAGAGCCTGGAGCCTGCTTCGGATTCTGTCTCCCTTTCTCTCTGCCCCTCCCCAGCTCACACTCTGTCGCTCTCTCTCAAAAAAAAAAAAAAAAAAAAAAATCGTATGAAATATCTAAGCGTCTTAAAGACAACTTGAACCTCACTTGGAATTGTCAAAGAATTTTTCTAATTCTTATTCTTAATTAAGCTTTGTAGAGTTAAAGGATTATAGTACTTTCATAAGATAGAAACACAATACTTGAGAGAATTAAATATACTAACTATAAACAACTGCGTTAGAGTCACCTTTACACGAATTTTCCCCGAGGAGCAGAGCTGCCTGCCAAACCACTTAGCTGGGGAGGGAAGATGCCCAGAGGAGACCCGGACTCTTACAATGGCCCAGTGCCACCAGCTTGTTAAGAGGGAAAGGGGCGCCCTGTCCCTCTTCCCCTGCCCCTCCCCCACTCACGCTGTCTGAAGAGAGGGAAGGGGGTACTGCGTGGGGCCCTGTTTGATCTTACCCCCCGCCCTTTTACGTTCTGCCCTCACTCTCCACTTAGAGCACTTCCCCAAACATGCCCTTCGGTGTTTGAGTCTCCCGTCCCGCAGAGTTAAGTCTGCACTAGTTTCTGGGCCTCAAGTTCTGTACGCAGTAAGAACAAGCTGGGGCTCCGCCCTCGCCCAGCGGTGGTGGGTTACGTTGGCTCCTCTTAAAATACTGACCTACCCTGAATCACAGCCCCAGCCTTAGACAGGTGGGAAAAAGATGCCGATTGAGTACAAATTAAGTAACTTTCAGAGCAAAGTTACAAGGGAAAATTTGCGATTTGAGTCTATCCAAAAAAATTTTATCACAATTAACGTATTTAAGTTTATGCCATCCAGCTTTTGACTTAGCAACTTTATAACCTGAAGGCAATGAGAGGTCTCAGCATACGGAGCCACAGTTTATCAGTATATCAGCTATGGAAGAAGCGGTTTTAATAAAGCTTCTAAATCCATGAAACTGTATAAACGAGGCCTCATTCTCATGGCTTTTTTCTATTCAGGGAGTTTCATATTGTAATTATTTTTAGTAACTGGGAAAGGCTGACTTGATAAGCAGTCCATCAAAGGGCAACATCAGATTCCTTTGAAAAGCTTTTCATTATAATTTTCCATTTAAAAAAAAATCCTTCCATTTCTGGGTGCTTTTCATTTTTTTTTTTTTTTTAAGCACTTATGCCTGTTATTTATCCTTATAACCCTTTGACGTAGGTAGTGACGGAATTATTTCTAATAGCGAAAACCCATAAAATGTTAGGAGGAAAATCAGTGTGGACCTGCTGTTTCTCTAATCCCTTTTCGTCCTTTTGCCCTCAGTTGATTTCCTGGTTCTGCGGAGCAACTTTTGATTACATTCCGCTGAGATGACTTTCTCAATTGCCAGTTGGTCTAACCACCTTGATTCTTCTCCGGAATTCTTTCTGCTGCCTCCATGTGTGCCTCCTCTGTGCTCATTGGCATGGGCCGCTGTCCTCTGGCTCTTTCCTAAGCTCCCTGCCTACTCTGCCTGGTTACCTCCAGAACATTCACAGCTAGCCTGGGAGACGGAGATGGTTTGCTCCAGGCCCTCTTTCCATTTCTTCCCTCTGAACTTCACCCTCGCCCCATCCCATGTACCTCCAAAGCTCTTTTGTGGATCCAGCTGCTTTCCATCCCGTGGAGAATCAGCACCCAACTTTTCTTCTCGATGCATCTAGCCCTCCCCTTAGGCTCCCAAGACCTGCTTGTTGCCGCAGACGGCAAGGCTCCCAGACACCCCCAGCTTGTGGGTGGCACGTGTGGGAGTGATGCCCTCCTCAGGGTGGCTCTTCTCCTGCCTTACCTGCTTTATGGCGATGGCAATGGCACGGTCGCATGAGGGAGGTAATACTGCTATGAAAATGATAATGTCACACACGCATGTTAGCAAGTTTGCAGAGAGAAGCTGGTAATTCTTTGTGCACAGCTGAGCTGGCAATGAACGAGTGGGGCCTGGTGCCTTTAGTCGTTCTATGTGTCTGACACGGAACAAGCCAGAAAAGGCACTTGGCACAGGGTGTGGCAGGCTCACGCCACGGTAAAGGTGTCCTCCTTTTGCCTCTGACGAGTAAAAGAAACTACAAGGGTAAATATGGAATTCAGACCCTGTGTGCGGAGCCTGTCGTCCTGAGCTGTGGTCTTCGTGTGGATTGTTTACAGGATGCGTGGCGGGAGAGCAGGGACCGTGGAAGTGGACTCACAGAGAACGGAGATCAGACGCCAGCCACTCAGTTCTTCTGCCTTGCCCTGCCCCACTTCGGGGCGAGCTGCCTCTTAAATCCACTAAGACTTTTCTTAACAAGCCATTTGGGCTTTCTGAGGATTCGGATGCCCCTCACCACCTGCCCGCCCCCTCCTTGCCTCCCCTGTTCACACTGCTCGTCTTCTGCTCACCGGCTTTTACTGCCCTCCAGGTCACTCACCTGATGAAGTCTGGTTCCATTTTTGAAACCATCAAAGAAAACTCTTCCATCTTATTAAAACTTGTTCACTCTGGGGCGCCCAGTCAGTTAAGCGTCTCTCTCGATTTTGGCTCAGGTCACGATCTCAAGGTCCGTGAGTTCGGGCCCCACATCGAGCTCTCTGCCGTTAGCATGGAGTCTGCTTGGGATTCTCTCTATGCCCCTCCTCTGCTTGCATGCTCACTCTCTCAAAATAAGCAAATAAATATTTAAAAAAAAAAACCTTTTTTTCCACATCCGCCCTTCTGTATTTTCAACTATCTGTGGACCATGGACGTGGGTGTGCATGCCCATCACGGGCATCCTTACAGTAAGCTTAGTTGTCCTTGTTTGAATCGTTCAGAAGTTTTAAAACCAAGCCAGAGCCTTTATGAACTGGCTCACTTTTAGGGCAGCCTTTTCAGAGAGTTTTAGAAGCTCCAGGTCATGATGCTGTTTTTCCGCTGAAATTGATTCGACCACTGTGTTTGTCACAAGAATCACCTTCACGTCAGTTACTTTCTGTGCTCCCTGAGCACAGATACAGGTGATCCCACCTGTGTCTGCTGGGGGACATGTCCTGAACTGTTGCCTCCAGCCCAGTGGTCAGAACAGCAGCAGGCAGCAAGCAGTGGTCCTTGTACTAAACGTAGCTGTGGTCAGCCAAAAATGATCCCCTGGCGTGTCCACACCCTGATACTTGGAACCCATGACTATGTGACCTTACTTGGCAAAGGGGACTTTGCAGATGAAATTAAGGATCTTGAGGTGGGGAGGCGAACCTGGGTGATCTGAAGAGCCCAGTGTAATCACAGGGTTCTTATAAGGAGGAGACAGGTGGGGCAGTACAGGGAAAGGAGAGGTGATGACAGAAGCAGAGGTCAGGGTGGTGCAGCCACCAGTCAAGGAATGAGGGTGACCTCTCGGTGCTGGACAAGGCAAGGAGAAGATTCTTCCCTAGGGTTTCCAGAAGGAATCAGCGCTGCTGACCCATTTTAGATTTGTCTCCGGTTCTGACTGGCTAGAAGGACAAGCCTCACCAGAGAGCCAGGAGAGGGCCTCTCAAGTGGATAGCGAGGACGCACTCAAGAGGCTGGTCTTTGAATAGAAGTAAAAGCTGAGAGGGCGGGCTATGCTGAAGGGGCTAATAATCGTGTGGGTTTGAGTTCAGGGAATGGGGCCAGATGCCAAAGTTTAGAGCTGGGCTATGTCGTTTGGTGCTACAAAAAAATAGTTTTAGAAAAAAATGAAAGAAGTTGCTGCTGTAAGTACCAACAGAAAGTTTCTGGAACCCGTGCCTTTAAAAAGTGATAGAAGCAAAATACAAGTGATTGTGGAGTACTTTGCAGCAAAGTTACGGCGAAAGAGCCATTATAAATATTTTGGAGACATAGCCCTAGTCTTTTGGGTGGATGACCAAAACATCTAATTGGTTCATTGAGCCTTGGTTTTGACCCAATATGGTAATTCATGAGCTCTTAGGAGGCCAGAATTATTATTCTAATCCTTGTGCGAGCAGGGAACCTTGGACTGGGACCATCTGGTAATATCTGCTTTTAGTCACAGAGGACACTGCCTGAGCCCCAAACCAGAATTCAGGAAAAAGAGCAGTACAGCTGTTTTTGTTTTTTGGTTGTTGTTTTTTTTTTTTTTTTTTTTAAGGAAAGAAGACTATTTTTAACTAGTTAATTTACTATCAAAAAAATTGAGAATCAATTTTATTTCCTCTTCTGATTGAGAATAGAATTTACTGCAGTATGTTATTAAAATTCCATTACGGCAGGGGCATCTGGGTGGCTCAGTCGGTTGAGCGTCCGACTTCGGCTCAGGTTGTGATCTCGCAGTTCATGGGTTCGAGCCCCACGTCGGGCTCTCTACTGACAGCTTGGAGCCTGGAGCCTGCTTGGGATTCTGTGTCTTCCTCTTTCTCTGCCTCTCCCCTGCTCACGCTCTCTCTCTCTCTGTCTGTCTCAAAAATAAACATTAAAAAAATAAAATATTTTTTTAAAATTCCATTATGGCAAAACAGGAGGACCTTTTGTTGTTTTTAATAATGGCATTAGACTTGCCAGAAGCTAAATCTGATGAGAGAAGAGTGGCATTATAAAATGGACAAAAACTTTGAAAGTCGGCCACCGTGCTCCCACTTAAAAGCATGCCACAGGGAATTGAGTGCACGAGAGAGAGGGTGTATGTGTGCACGTGCATACACACCCCCACCTGCCTCTGCCCACAGATGTCCGTGGCCTGTTTACCCCACATCCCAGCATAAAGTGTTTTCATGGTTTGTTGCTGGGAATACAGAAATTTATTTTTTTTTTAATTTTTTTTTTTTTTTAACATTCATTTATTTTTGAGACAGCATGAACAGGGGAGGGTCAGAGAAAGAGGGAGACACAGAATCCGAAACAGGCTCCAGGCTCTGAGCCGTCAGCACAGAGCCCGACGCGGGGCTTGAACCCACGGACCGCGAGATCGTGACCTGAGCCAAAGTCGGCCGCTTAACCGACTGAGCCACCCAGGCACCCCAGAAATTTAAATATAATATAAAAAAACTTGGTTTCAAGAGACCGAGATTCCCATTCTGGCTCTGCCCCCGGCTGTGTAAATGTATAGGTTTAGTTTGCTTCTCTGTGAGGGATCGATTTCCGGTATCTGAAGGCTTGCTCAAGCCCCAGAATGCCTCCATTGTTTGTATCTGACGAGGAGGTGGGTAAAGATGGTCCCCTCCTCCACCTCCCTGCACTGCTGCCCCTGTGCAACGTGTGTGGGCATTGGGGCCCCTCAGCGAGAGTGATGTGGCCTCCCGTAGACCATGGACAGCAAGCTAGTGTGGCCTTTCTCGTGGGAGCACCCATTTTCTTGTAGCTTTCTCCTGGGGACGAGGATTCAGGGATTATACTGTGTCTTGTTCGGGGGGGGGGGGGGGGGGGGGGGGCAAGGTCTCCTGTGTTTATTAAGAGGTGACATTTAAGAGAAAATCATTCATCTTTTATTCCCAATGTTTGTCTCTTTCAGATTGATTCATGGTGCAAAGATAATAGTTATGTGATCGCCGGTTATTACCAAGCTAACGAACGAGTCAAGGATGCCAGGTATGTCCAAGCCACAACCCCCTGGTGTGAAAGAATGATCATGTGACACACAGTCTCTGATGCGCCTCTTGACCGTCGGTAGGCTCTGTGAGAACAAACCCCTCCTCGCCTTCGGTGCTCGTTTATAGCGTCTGAGAGGAGCTGTGGGGTGGTTAATTTCCAAACAGAAATTGTGACACTTCCATTAATTTGGAATTGAGTTTTGTATAATCTGTATTTTGCTTGAAGGGAATTCACGCAATGAAAGCGACAGTCAGGGGCCTCTGATTCCGATCCCAGCTAGGAATGGTGTAGGGCCGAGCATTAGGAAAGACTGCCGCCGTCTTTGGGGACAAATAAAACAACTTTTGGGTTTGGTGCTCTTAGGGTCTGTACCGTGATGAGGATGTAGTGTTTGCAGCTTCCTTCTTGTGGGCCCCTGGTTCTCACTAGTGAGCAAAGGCGAGGACTTCGCTCGCTTTCTGCGTTAGTCTCCTCCTCCACAGAGACAGGGATGGCACACTGGATGTTCGGATAACTTGAGGAGGGCTGGTCCGAGGGTCGTTTCCGAAGGTCTGGGCAGCGTGTAAGGGAACTCACCAGAGGGGAGGGCTCAGACAGAAGGCAGCACCACCAGCCCTGCGCCTAGAGGGACCGAGGGGAAGAGGGCGGTAAGGACGTGCACCTCAAGAGAAGCAGTCCCTCTAGGGACACGGCCAGCAGGGCAAGCCCCAGAGGAGTCGGTACTCTGATCTCCCTGTGATTTCCTCCAGCCGGAAACCAGGCGCAGGTGGGAGGTGCCCAGCACGGCCCTCTCGTTCGGCTCACGTCATCAGACAGAGCCACTGACTCCAGCGTCCAAGCAGTTGGGGGCTGCAGTGGACGGTCCCAGAGTTCCTGGGATGCCCGGAGTGCACCCACTTGCTCAGCATAAGTGAGGGAATGGACTCAGGAGCACTTTAGGAAATAATGCAGTGAGCCGGTGACCAGGTGTTGCCGTCATTGATGAGGCACAGACGTGCTTCAGGGACTGGGTGCGGGCAGGAGTCACGGGGAGGCAGGGTGACCAGCCAAGTGCTGGGCTCCAGACAACCCTGGCGAGAGCCCCTGCTTGGATGGCAACATGCAGGGCCTCTGTGGTCCCGGGAACCACCACTCCTCCACGGGCCCCTTCTGCGTGTGATCCCATCAGCCCCCCGCGCATTGATGACACCACGGCTGCGTCTCTGATCCAGACCTGTTCACAGGGCCCTTGTGGTCTCGGTCTTTGTTACGTGAAAGACCGGGCCCGGAAGGACCGGCCCAGGGCCACACGCACGCTGTGAGGGTGGTGCAGAGGCTCTCGCAGCAAGAGCAACGAGGAGCTGCTCTGTGGGGATGACGAGGAGAGCCCTCGGGGAGCGGTGTCATTTGAACGGGCACCTGGGAGTGGGCTTGTCAGGTTCACGTGTGGAGAGAGGAGGGAAGAGCGTCCAGAGAGGGGACGCGTGAGGTAGACACCGGGCGGAAGTGGGCAGGAATCCAGGGCGCACACGGAGGGAAATGCTAGGAAGCAACCCTAGAAAGGTTGGGCTCTAAGGCCTTTGGAACTGCACTTTGTAGGCAGTGGGGAGCTGTCCTCGGAAGGAGGTTTCCTGAACCGAGCAATACCCTCCCACAGGTGCTCTCGCAGAAAGGCGAGGAGACCAGGCAGGAGGTAATGGCACCAGTGTGTTAAGTGTAGAAGCCTCCCTTTCCTTCCCCCCCCCCCCAGCACACTCCCAAACCCCGGCCTAGCGTGGTTGCCCCACGTGTGTGTGCACAGCTCTCATCTGCGTGCCTGTGTGGCTCACGGCGCCTCCGTCTTCCTGCCTCTGTTTGGACCTCAGTCCAGCCCAGCCCAGCCCAGCCTTCTCCTACCCAGTCACCATTTTCATGCGACTTGTAATCTAGACTTTCCCATTTCCTTCACCTGCTCTGCTCAGGAGGTTTTGCGTTCTCTCATCTATGTCTGTTTACGTGCCTACTAAGAGGCCCTTGTCAGATCTGTAGGGGGATTAAAGAGCGCCGGGGGACAAGAGGGCCAGTTACCCTTTAGTCCCTTCTGATGAGTCTCTGCTAGATTGGGGGGGGGGGGCGCTTATCTTCCCGGTGTGTGTGCCGGGACTGTGTGTCATCCTTTCCAACCCTCACGACACTCCGGCGGGGAAAGTCCATGCAGACACGGTCACTGCACAGACGCCACACACACACAGCTTGGAAGCTCAGGAGCTACGATTACGCTAACGTCCGGGTCTAACACTATTTGCGGGAAAACCTTCACTTGTCTCTCAGCCAGACCTAACTTAAGATGTGTCCTTCTTTTAGAAATACCAGCTGATTGACTGTCTCACAGCCTGGGCCTTACAGTCAGGTAGACTTGGATTCGAAGCACAGATGACTTACTGATTCACCTCTTTGGGCTGCAGTGGTCCTGTCTGTAAAACGGTGGTAAAAGCTCACGCCTCAGAAACCGGTCTTGGGGACAAAGGGAAGCAACGTATATCATGTTTAGCTTTGTGCTTGGTTGGAAGTGCCAGCTTTGGGCTGTTACTATTACTAGCCCTATGATTGCTTTTTCCAAAAAAGGATCATTCAAATGTACTATTAGGACTATACCAAAAGAAAAAGCTTTTGCACAGCCGAGAAAACCACCAACAAAAAAAGGCAGGCGAGTGAGTGAGAGAAGATGTGTGCAAATGACGTAACCCATAAGGGGTTCATATCCAAGATGCAGAAAGAACTTTTACAACTCAACACTCCCCCCCCCCAAAAAAAAATAATAAATAATGAGCACAGGACCTGAATAGACATTTTTCCAAAGAAGACGTACAGAAGGCACAACAGTCCCAACAGAGAGGACGCTTGGCATCACTCATCATTAGGGAAATACCAGTCAAAACCACAATGAGATGTCCCCTCACAGCTGTCAGAATGGCTAAAATCAACAACATAAGAAATACCAAGTGTTGGTGAGGATGTGGAGAAAAGAGGACCTGTTGGTGGAGAATGCAAATTGGTGCAGCCTCTGTGGAAGCAGTGTGGAGGGTCCCCCAAAGTTAAAAATAGAGCCACCATATGATCCAGTAATTCCACTACTGGTATTTAAAGAAAACGAAGGGGCGCCTGGGTGGCGCAGTCGGTTAAGCGTCCGACTTCAGCCAGGTCACGATCTCGCAGCCCGTGAGTTCGAGCCCCGCGTCAGGCTCTGGGCTGATGGCTCGGAGCCTGGAGCCTGTTTCCGATTCTGTGTCTCCCTCTCTCTCTGCCCCTCTCCCGTTCATGCTCTGTCTCTCTCTGTCCCAAAAATAAATAAACGTTGAAAAAAAAAAAAAAATTAAAGAAAACGAAAACACTAATTAGAAAAGATACATGCACCGCTGGTCGCAGCACTATTTACAATAGCCAAGACCGTGGAAGTAACCTCAGTGCCCATCGGTAGATGAACAGATATGGAAGGTGTGGTATATACACACATAGAATAGTACTCAGCCACAGAAAACGAGATCTTGCCATTTTTGACAACATGGATGGACCTCAAGGGTATTGTGCTAAGTGAAATAAGCCAGAGAAAGACAAATATCATATGATTTCACTTACATGTGGAATCTTAAACTCTTGGGGCACCTGGCTGTCTCGTCAGTGGAACATGCGATTCTTGATCTCGGGGTTGTGAGTTTGGGCCTCGTGTTAGGTGTAGAAATTACTTAAAAATAAAATCTTTTTAAAAATAATAGGGATGCCTGAGTGGCTCAGTTGGTTAAGGGTCTGACTTCGGCTCAGGTCATGTTCTCGCAGTCTGTGACTTCAAGCCCCACGTAAGACTCCGTGCTGACTGCTCAGAGCTGCTTTGGATTCTGTGTCTCATTCTCTCTGCCCCTCTCCTGCTCATGCTCTGTCTCTCTTACTCTCAAAAATGAATAAATGTTTAAAAAAATTGTTAATAATAGTAATAAATATAAATAACGAATAACTATTAAATACAGAGGATAAGCTGGTGGTCACCAGAGGGTAGGTGGGTGGGGGGATAGGTGAAATAGATGAAGGGGATTAAGAGGTACAGACTTTAAATTACAAAATCAATGAGTCACAAGGGGCACCTGGGTGGCTCAGTCGGTTAAGCATCTGACTCTTGATTTTGGCTCAGGGTGTGATCTCACAGTTCTTGAGTTCAAGCCCCACATCAGTCTCTGCCCTGACAGCACAGAGCCTGTTTGGGATTCTCTTTCTCCCTCTCTCGCTCTCAAAATAAATAAATAAAATTTAAATAAATAAGCCACAGAGATGAAAAGTACAACATAGGAGACATAGTTGTATTTTTAATGTTTTATTATTTATTTTTGAGAGTGAGAGAGACAGGGGAGGGACAGCGAGAGAGGGAGCCACAGAATCCGAAGCAGGCTCCAGGCTCCGAGCTGTCAGCACAGAGCCCGACGTGGGGCTCGAACCCATGAACCGTGAGGTCATGACCCGAGCTGAAATGAAGAGTTGCACACTTAACCGACTGAGCCACCAAGGCACCCCAGGAAACATAGTTTTAAAAAAAAACAATCCGTATTTTAATATTTTGAGGCGTAACAGGTTTGTAGCTATTTTATTAAGCTTAAGGGCATCGTGTCAAGTTTTATTATAGTACTTGATAATGACTGGTGTTTTGCTTCCTAATTCGGATTACATGCGGGTGAACGTCAGTACCAGGCACAGCGCCCTGGCCTGAGGTTAGATGCTCAAAAAAAAGCGTTTAGGTCGAGAATGTGCGATCTCAGTTCAAGCAGATTTCTGGCTTTGCGAGTGGGGAAGGGGATTGGCAAAGGGGTCTCTGCCTCCAGCGTGCGCCTAGAGGTTTATTTGAGCCGAGTCTTGACGGGAACAAGGGGGTGACCCGGCCTAGGAAGAAGCAAGGGGGTGACGCTGCTCCCATAAAGTGACAGTCCCACATTAGGAATGCAGTCAGGGCTGAGGCTGGTCAGGATTTGAGAGTAAGTGTGTGATGCCAAAAACTGTAAAGTGGCATTTCTTTCAAATACTTTTTCAACTCATTAACTGCAATTTGACTTTTTGCAAAAGAATGCATTTTAAATTGAGTTTCGGGGCATCTGAAGAGGTAGTTGTTGTTTTTAATGAATGTTTCTTGACCCCTTCCTGATAAAAGTCGCTAGCTACTATGAGTGATCATCATAAATGTCAGGACGATGGTTTTAGAAGTGTCTTCATGGCAGAAGCTTCACGAGTCTCAGAAGATCACTTACTTAGCAAACACCGACTTCTTTTCTCTGCATCTGAGGCGTGAGTTAGGGACGTCGGATTGTGTCTGGCCCGCGTTTCACGGGTGAATAGGCAGGCCTCCTCCGTGGCTCCAGTCCCCCTCCTTGCCATTCGCCACTTGAGTCGTGGTAACTGGGCGCCTGCCGGCTCCTGGTAAATGCGCCACGGCTGTGCGTCCCTTGCCAGGCTTTCCATGGTGGCCTGAGGGACAGCAGCCCCTGGGGCCTGTTCTCCTTTAGACTGCTTTGTTGTTTTTGCGTCATTTTTTCTAATCCTGCAGACTTACAGGCATCACATCACTGCAAATTCTCAATTTTGGACGTGAAAATGGAGTAATTAAATAAAATACCTCGTTTTCCTAAGACATTATTAATCGGACTTTTTTTTTTTTTCCCAGCTCAGTCACAGCATAATCGTATGTTTCCTTAGGTAAACCCCATAATTATCCATGTGTTTTTGTGGCCGTTAAAATATATTATGTCTCCATCCTTGGTTCAAAAAGCTGAGACTCTTCATTGTGCGGGGCAAAAATAAGATGCACAGAAAGATCTGTGCGCCAAGGGTTAGGCGTTAAAGCACTTCAGGAATAAACAGTTTAGAGGCAGGCCAGATGGACCCCCGCCGGGGCATTGTGGCGAGAACAGAGTTTTCTGGGCATCGTGGACGGGAAGGGATTCGGTAAGCAGAGAGCAGGTTGGAAGGGCATCCCGAACAGGGAACAGTGTGAGTACCGGGGAGGAGCACGCGAGGGAGACCGTATGCAGGCCGTTGCACTGACACACAAAGCACTGCTCCTGTGTGTAGGAACGGTAGCTGGTCCACAGGGAGGAAAGCGGGACGCATGAAGCTGAGCACAGTGAACTCTTCTCTCCCAAGCTTTGATGAGTCGCAGGAAACAGACTGGAAGTTTCATTTTAGGAAGTTTGATCTGAAGATACACGAAATAAGAGCCTAGAAGACGAGGCCGGTTAGGAAGCAGTTTTGGAAAAACCCAGGTGTAGGGTGACAGCCTGAGCACAGTGAGTGGGAGGAGAGCAGAGGAGGCCGAGGCAAGGGAAGAGTCTCCAGCACCCGGTGAGGGTCAAGGGGGAGTGGGCAGTCAGAGAAGGTAGAGCGGGAGGTTCCAGCTGGGCCGCAGGGCCGGGGGGAGGATGAGGGTGCTTGGCAGGCCTCCGGGGTGCAGACCCTCGAAGGTAAGGGGGTGGGTACCCAGGTGGCACGAAGAGACAAGACTGCCGGCTTATTCAAGAGTGAGATTGGTTGAAATTTAAGAAACACGGGTGAAAGGAGACAGGTTGGACAGAGGGAACCAGGCAAACAGTGTTTTTTCCCATGGAGGAAGAGACCGGCTCAGATTTGGAGCGGGGCAGGGGCCACTAAAGGAGACCCCTGAGGAGGAGGTCTGCGTGGAGGGGCCCCCGGGTGCGAGGAGGCCTCTGCCTGAGATGGGATCAGAAAACAGCCAGGGCGGCGAGGGTAGTGCAGGGATGATGCGGGAGCCTCTCTGGTCTGCTCTATGGACTCAAGGGTGCAAGTTGTCACTTATCGAGGTCGGGATGGGCCGGAGCCAGCGATTGGAGGCTGACGAGCGTGGAGAAGATTTGGAATGGCCTAGAAATGTTTAAACTTAAAAAGAAAAGGCGGCCGACTCCATTGCCAGCAGCCGAGAGTTAGATGGAGTCCCTCTGTGAGTAGGTGTGTGATGAAGCGGGCGGCCAGGGAGGCGTCAGAGGGCGGGAGCTCCGAGCGTGTGCTGCGCTCTCCTCTCCGCTGGCTCCAGGGGGCCCTTCTGCTCAGGGTGCCTCTGCTGGAAGGCAAGGGCCCGCTTCGCGCCGTGCTCCCCGTGGCCCGACAGCACTCCCTACCCTCGGCACGAGTCCCTGCGGCTGACCGCGACGGCCAGAAGCCGCCTTAGCAGGCGTGACGAGCGCGCACAGGTTACCGGCACCGCCCTCTGCCTCCGTGCTTGTGAGCCCTGACCCCGGGGAGACTGTTGGACGGCGTCCACTAGAACGACTGTCAGCTCACTGCTGCGTCTTTTGCAGTCCGAACCAGGTTGCGGAGAAGGTGGCCTCCAGAATCGCCGAGGGCTTCGGCGATACCGCCCTCGTCATGGTGAGTCACTCTTGGGCGCTGTCGCGTTTTCTGTTGCCGGACCGGCTGCCGAGCGTTCTCTTGCTCACGCGGAGCTTTCTCGTGTAAGCGGTCTCCTCTCCGCAGAGGCTCCGTCAGACCAGTGCCGCCCTTCGTGGCCTCCTCCCGGCTGCAGACCCGCAGGCGCAGTGTGAATGCCGCTGGGGCGCGGCCCACTCCACGCCTCCAGGAGGGGCGGCTGTTCCAGCTCAGTGGTCCTCAGAGTGGGGCTCTGTGCCAGCGGCATCAGCACCACCTGGGAATCAGCCCTGCAGATTCTCAGGGCCCAGCCGGCTGCTTGAATAAGCTTCCAGATGATTCTGATGCACGCTCAAGTGTGAGAGCCGTTGAATCAGAGCAGCCGACAGCCCAGAGGGAAGGAAGAAGTCAGGCAGACGTTAGCAAACATCAAACCCTTGGTACACAACCTCAGTCCAGACAGACTTCTAACAGGGGGGCAGAAGCTCTGCTTTTGTGAGAAAGCTGTGAAGTACTGAGCACTTATTCTCCGAACAGTTAATCTCGGGCCACTCGAGGTGTGATGGCACGCGTCGGGTTTGCGGAGTCCGCGCACCGTGTGGGGGTTTCTGTCCGGGCCGGGGGCTTCCGCTGCCGCCTCGAGCCACGAGGAGGCGCCTGAGGCCTTCCACCAGGGTGCCGGCTGCCGCTCCCCGTCAGCTCTGTTCACGAGCGCGTCCTTTGTCTTGTGCGCAGGTGGACAACACCAAGTTCACGATGGACTGCGTGGTACCCACGATCCACGTGTACGAGCACCATGAAAACAAGTGGCGGTGCAGAGACCCACACTAGTGAGTGCCGTGTCCTCGGGGCGGCCCCGTGCGGTGTGCTGGGGGCTGCTCCCACGGGAAAGCCGGCCCGGCCTCTGGTTTCGAGAGAGCGTATTCTCCAGGGGGGTGTATAGACCTCACACAGAAAGCGTGCATGCTCCCTGGCTCCCGAGAGAAGCTGGGCGCTACTCCGGGGTCCCCGCCCCGCCCCCGGGCCCCCTTTTTCGGGCCTCTGCTGTGGTTATTTATAAGCACTGTGAAAGCATCTGCCATCCCCCTCCAGCTTCTTCAGAATTTAGTTTGGAAGGGGCTCCTTCGTTTCTCAACCATGCCCCGTGCTCTTTAGGCACATCTTTGTTTAAAACATTCGTGGGTGCTGGCATCCGTGACTGTCTTCCTTTGTCCCACTGTGTGTGTGGCCAGTTTTCTGTGTGCTCTGTTGGAAAGCCACCTGTTCTTTGCCGAGGGCCTGATCTCTCCTGTTTCGCCTTGTAGTGATTACTGTGAAGACTGGCCAGAGGCCCAGAGGATCTCCGCGTCGCTCCTGGACAGCCGGTCATACGAAACACTTGTGGATTTCGATAACCACCTAGATGACATTCGGAATGACTGGACAAACCCGGAGATCAATAAAGCTGTCCTGCACCTGTGCTAGAGAGGGGTGTTAGTGACTGCTGTCTGGCTATGTCCACTGCACGGAAGAAGAAAGCTATTTTTCAGTGTAAATAACATCTCTCCCATAGCCCGTGTGGAGAGCTGGCCGTTCTCAGAGGTGGCACGTGTCCTGACAGAGGGCAGGATGTCCATCTGCCGGCTTTTTAATGCAGTCGCTAGAAGAGGTGCAGACTGTCCCATCCGACTGCCCCTGTGGAGTCCTTCCCAGTTGTATGTTGCTCTAATCCTCCAAATCAAAGCTGTTTCTGCCTGTCCAAGATTGTTCCTATTAAACAGTTTTAACCTTTTATAATCTGGAGAGAATACTTCTTAAGTCTTGCGAACCACCTTTAACAGAAAAAGCCCAGATCTGGTACTTGAGTGTTTGTGACTTTTCGTCCCGTTTGGGTTCGTGTCCGGTCCCGGGATCGGGTGCATGGCGGGCTGGTGTCCGCGGTGGGGAGCCTGCGGCCCTGAACCGCGCGGCCCCACACCCGTCGGGCGCACGTCGCTGCCGCGACCACACAGTGGGAACGATGCCACTGTCGCCTGAGAAACCTTCATCGTGAAGGGCGAAAACAGCCACTGCTGATAGTAGGAATTCGCGTGGGAGCACGGTTGTGATGCTTCTCAGTCAACCAGAAAGCTCGTGAACCTGTGGGACCGAAAAGGGGAAAAGGGAACCGTATTAAGATGACCTTTGAAAGGCGGAAATCAGTCCCAACTCCTAACTCACTCGCATGATGATCCAAATGGTTCTAATCTGTTCTGTAATTGTTTCCTTTGTATTTGAAGCAACAAAAGCAACACCGAACTTAGACTCCCCACGCTTCACAGAGCTCTGCGAGCTCTGTGGTTGGAACAGGTGGTCAAGCTCTGTAATGCAATCCGAGGAGAGGACGAGGGGGCTCTATGGTACCGCGGCATTTGTTCTCTCCTGCAGGAGTCCTTTTCTCCGCCCTTTCTTCAGACACCCCTCCCCCTTAGCTTCTGAAGCTGGCGTTCCTTCACGTGAGGGCGCGGACAGAGGGGTGACGGGTCAGAGAGCGGGGAGCCGTCGCGTTCCGAGTGGGTCTGTGTTTGTTTCAGAAAGGGAGCATTTACCACCAAAGAAAGCTCTTTTCCTGGGATTAAAACCAGCACGTGCTACAGCGGCCCAAGGCCAAGGGGCAGCTGGCAGAGCTGGGTGGAATGAAGGTGTGGCCAGGGCTGTAACTCGGGAGGCATTTTAAAGACCGACTCTTGTACCTTGTGTTCACCTCTCTGTGGGATTCTTGTGCTCATTTTTCCCACCAGGTTCCCGCTCTGTGGCTGAGTCAGGCTTAGGTTTTCAGAAGAAAACGTGTTAAATATTCCAAAAGGAGGAATGTGGGTTTAGAAGAACAAAAACACATTTCCCAAGTGCACACACCTCCTACATCCTTGTAAAAACAGCAGAAGCCCGTGCCGGGCTCCCCCCACCTCGCCACCCAGCCTTGTGGTGAGGTCCCCGGGCCTGTGGTCTCCCTGGCGCTAAGAACCAGATTGTTTCCTCCCCAGGATAAAAGTGAGAAGCTTCCCCGGTAGCCACACATTTGTATTCTTCCTTTGCCTTTTTGTAGAAAAGGCTTTAAGGAATGACACAAAGCATATTCATGTACTGAGAAACTCTGTCCATCAAAATCTTAAATCTGAAGGGATCTGAGGGCAGGCGGGGGGTGGGGTGTGGTTGTGTAGAGATGTCCCCTCAGACCCAGCCGTGTGCTCAGAATCACACTAGTGGATGTTGTGGTCTCTACCGTAGCACCCATCCAGTACGAAACGGCAGGATAAATTATTAATGGATAAAATGTCATTTCCATTTCTAACCATGGTCGCCTGAAGAACTGGGGACACCGAACGTGGAAAAGTCAGCAGGAACTTCACAAATAACAAAAGCGCTGTGCTTGCTAGAAGAAAATCAGTCTTGCTAATTCTAATTGAATTAGGGTGATTTAGAATGCAAAACAACTTAGAAATCTTGAGCAGTTTAAATTTTTTATGTTTATTTTTGAAAGAGACAGAACACAAGCCGGGGAGGGGCAGAGAGGGAGGGAGACAGAGGATCCGAAGCAGGCTCCAGGCTCTGAGCTGTCAGCACAGAGCCTGACGTGGGGCTCGAACTCACAAATCGCGAGATCACGACCTGAGCCGAAGTCGGCCGCTGAACCAACCAACTGAGCCGCCCCAGGGGCCCCGCAATTTAAATCTTCAGGTCTGTTTTCTGGGAATCTGGTGTTTTTAAGCCTCCTTGGTGTAAAAAGTCCTTGTGTAATTAGCTTTGGTTGTACAGCTTATCTTTCTGATATACTTGAAAACCTGTTGTTTCTGCATATGATGATTCTCAGCTACGAAAGAAAAATGCTTCCGTAACTGCCCCTCTTTGGTATTGTACATATCTTGACACAGTAGCTACTTTATGACATCATGGTAGGCAGACGCTAGAAGAAGAGCCAGGGGAATCATTCTTTGTACCCTGCGGGCATTTTTACCCACGTTAGCGAAGAGAGCGCAGTCTAAAGATAGACTTCCGTTTGACTAGTTGACATTTCTTGAGGCTTTCCATCAACTCGGTGCCTCTTAAACGTGGGATTTTTTTCCCTTCGATACCGACAAGGCCTGGCAGCAAATGATGGTTTGTGTCCCCTCGGCAACTCTCAGGTGGGCAGTTAGAGCGCTCCGACTTCATTTGCATATGCTTTAGAGTCCAGGGGGTAACTTGAATATTTTTATCCCCATAATCTTGACTTGTGTCTCCTTAAAAATGTCGAAGATACCTTCGAATGGGGTGCAAAATCTGATCAGCTTTCCGTGTCTTAGAATAAATTGCTTTTCTTCTGAGGGTCCTTTTGTTCCTTAAGGATTAACTTGTTGGGGTGGCTGTTTCCTTGCAGGGACCTGAAGGTTTTTCTTTAGATGATGAGACCGAGTCCAGCTCTAGAGCTGCCAAGAATTGTGTTCTTGGTCTTTTGCTTCGAAAGCAGTGCGTCTGGTGCCAGCGAAGCATCCGCTTGAATTTGACTGGAGGGAACCTTTGGCTCGAACTTGTGTTGCCTCGCAAAGCAGAGAGAGTAACATACTATATTTAGGGCTGTCTGAACAAACGTTCCAGATACCAATTACAAACCTGTAAATAATTGCATTTCAGAATCATCGTGAAGTTGCGTGGGCAAGGCTCCTGGCCTGGCACAGTCCCCAGTGGCCGGGGAGCCTGTCCCAAGGCAGGACACTGGCCAGTTCGCCGAGGGCCCTGGATGTTCCTCGGGCACTGAGGATTAAGTGAAGCCCGAGGTGGACAGGATTCGGTACCATCCAGGTCCCTGCTCTGCATCTGCCTCGTTACTAGAGAAGAGTCGACCGTCTCAGAGTCGATTTTCTCACAAGGGAGAATCTTCCCGTTGCCTCCCGCCGTGCCTCACCCCGCCTTAGGTGACCGCACGAGGCAGCAGGGTCTGGCGCCAGCCGGCGGGAGGGGCTGTGTGGCAGTGAGTGGCCCAGCGTGCCAGGTGTGAACCCCAGCTCTGCCGCCTTTGCTCTGCGGCTGCGTGCAAGGTGTGTCTCGTGTCCTGTCAAACGTGGGGCGGTGACGCCTGTTTGCGGGAACGTCGTGAAGACCCCATGTGCTGGCACTTAGCGGGACACGCTAGGGCTGCGCTGAGGAAGGTTCTTCACTGCTAATGTTGTCGCGGTTCCAGGCCGGACCGAGAAAGAACAGAGCGCTTACTCAGTAGACATCCAGGGCACGTTTGTCGAATGAATAAGTAAGTGAAAGCAGCCTTCTCGAAAGACAACAGCAGCTTATATCTAACCCTTTCCTCACGTTTACCTTCCCAACCCCGCTATGATGTCTCAGGGCCTCGTCTGCGTTTTGCAGGGGGAACCAGGGCACGGGTGTTGACGTGTCTGCCCAAGACACAGACCAGAAGGGAAGGTGAGGCAAGGGCTCCAGGTGTGGCCCCTCTCCTAGGAGACCGGGAGCAGAAAAGCCCCAGCCCAGTGCTAACACGTTTTCGTCCTCACTGTGACGTCAGTGTATGCTCGTGTCAGAAGATGGCAAAGAAACAAACTTACTCCCTGCTTCCATCCTCCGTCCCCCCCCCCCCCCCCCCCCAGAGACAAGGTAGAAAGTCAAATGTGCCGTGATGTCCTTGGATATTGAGATGCAAAGAACTTGGAGGACCTTACGACATAATTTAAGATATAGAAGGTATAAATACAAGGAAAATATTAGGAAATTTGTGCAGATTCCTGGGCCCAGACCCCAAGCATCCCAATTCATTGAGATTCTGGGCCCAAAAGTTGGCATTTGTGGCAGGTAGATTCAGATCCACAGAAATCCAGAGATTCACCCAGTCGTACCCAGACAGCCAGGACCCGAGGAGCTGGACCATAAGGCTGGCACTGTGAAACCTAATTGGGCAGGTCAGCAGCTGAGAACTCACAGCTCGACCGGGCTCACACTGGCAGAATTCAGGGCTCCTGAGTGAACTCTGTCTCAGCGGGGAGCTTCTTTGATTTTTTTTCTTTTTTAAAACATATTGCACACTCAGTGCACAAAATGTATGCTTAACATTTGAACAGTCAGAAACAGACTGATAGCTTTTGAACAAGCTCATAGCCCTAGACCCAGGAGGATAGAGCGAGGTCAATGTCTTAACACTCCCTCTGCCTTCTGAGGTGTCCTACACGTCTTTAAATTGTTTTGTAATGTCTATTTATTTTTGAGAGACCGCGTGAGCGGGGAAAGGCAGAGAGGGAGACAGAATCGGAAGCAGGTTCCAGGCTCCGAGCTGTCAGCACAGAGCCTGACGCGGGGCTCGAACCCGCAAATCTTGAGATCGTGACCTGAGCCAAAGCCGGATGCTTAACCGACTGAGCCACCCAGGTGCCCTGCGTCTTTAATTTTCAAAGTTTGGGTTCCAGTCTGTCCTGTGCTGCTCCTTTCCAGGAGGTGCCTTTACTTTTTTTTTTTTAATTTTTTTTTTCAACGTTTATTTATTTTTGGGACAGAGAGAGACAGAGCATGAACGGGGGAGGGGCAGAGAGAGAGGGAGACACAGAATCGGAAACAGGCTCCAGGCTCCGAGCCATCAGCCCAGAGCCCGACGCGGGGCTCGAACTCACGGACTGCGAGATCGTGACCTGGCTGAAGTCGGACGCTTAACCGACTGCGCCACCCAGGCGCCCCCAGGAGGTGCCTTTATCGTGAGACTCATGTGGCTCCCCAGAGCCCCGCCCTGGCCCCCATGTATTAAGACATACCCACAGGGACCTACTGCAGATCAGCTCAGACAAAAAAAGGTACAAACTAAAAGTCATCTGAACTCTCACCATTTGCTGATATCCTTCTAACTACCTCTCCCTAAATGTCAGAACTCTGGATCTTTAAATTCTCAAGTCTTAGATTTGAATTTATTGAAAGAGGTGTGCCGTGAAATCCCTTTATAAGAGTGTAATTCATATTTGCTGGACTATGTAAACAGTTTATTTCCGAACCGTTACGTTGCTCACTTACATTTGTCTCCTAAATTCAACCCTTGGTGTTGGCGGTCTTTAATTTCAGACATTTTGGTGGTTTGTGGTGGCATCTCGTGGATTATTGGTCTATGTCTAAAACGATACAGCTTCCAGAAGGTAACTGAAGAATGTATTCATGACATGGGCTCAGCAAAGATTTTTCAACAGGACCTATACAGAAACAATCCGTTGTACTCTGTTGAGATCAAGAGCTTTTGTTCATTTAAAAGACATAATCAGGGGCGCCTGGGTGGCGCAGTCGGTTAAGCGTCCGACTTCAGCCAGGTCACGATCTCACGGTCTGTGAGTTCGAGCCCCGCGTCAGGCTCTGGGCTGACGGCTCGGAGCCTGGAGCCTGTTTCCGATTCTGTGTCTCCCTCTCTCTCTGCCCCTCCCCCGTTCATGCTCTGTCTCTCTCTGTCCCAAAAATAAATAAACGTTGAAAAAAAAAAATTTTTTTTAAATAAAAAAAAAAAAAAAAGACATAATCAGCGTTGTGAAAAGGGAGGCCACAGGGCAGAAGAAGAGATTTATGATACAGTTACCCAACCGAAAACTCCAATGTGTCTACCCAAATATATTAAAAAACTACAGATCAGTCTTTAAAAATAGACAGCCCGGCTGATCAGGCGCTTCCCAAAAGAAGATATCCACACAGCCAGCGAGCGTATGAAAATGTGCTCCACGAATGTCATCAAGGGGAAGCAAATTAAAAACACGGGAGTCCGTTTGTTAACGGGAAGAAAATGTCAGGAAGCAGAACCGTCCACGTGTGCACAGCTCAAATGCCCCAGTGATCCATGGACGGCTTCACGCAACCGTGACTCAGGGTCAGAACCACACCCCGCCCCGAGACACAGCATCCGGCTCCTTCGGTCCTGGAGTAGCGGAAGCTTGAGATTCCACTTGAATGCCTGGCCCAGGCAAACAGGGAGCAGGAGTTACTGATGTGAGGACCTCGGCTGGGTTTCTCCCAGCCTACGTAGGACATGTACCTCTGCGGGACTTACAGGAAGACCCCTCCTGTGGCCGCCTGCCTCCGCCATCCCGGCCTCCCTGCTTGTCCTGTCCCGAAGTTCAGACCTAGTCTTTCCAGAGTGGAATTGTTCTCTTAATCACCCATAATGCCTGGAATTTACTCAGCACCTGCCTTCTGAGGAGCCCAAAGTCATTTGCAGATCCTGCTGATAAAATGGCTGCCCCGTGGTCAAGCTCTCTGCTAAATTACGTCTGTGCTAAGAGGTAGTTTTCAAAAGGGCTCCTCGACAGTCCTGGAGACCTGGGGCGCCTTTATGAGCCGGCTCTGTGCCGGCTGGAGCCCCGGGAGAAAGGCACTGTTCATCCAGGCTTTACAGGATTATCCGGGAGGGATGGTGGTGTTCTTCGTCATAATTATGGGCTCAAGTGCGGCTATCCAGGTGGGCTGGTGCACCTGCCAACGCAGCCACACTCTGTGCCACCGCTCACAGCTAGGCAGAGGGAAACCGAGGCCGGGCTGATCCCAGGACAGTGGGGAGGCCGGAAGCAGAGAAGAGGGGAGGAGGGTGTTTTGGTTGTGGGACCGGTACAGCAAGGCAGACGGGGAGAAGCCCAGGACCCAAAGGAAGTTAGGACCTACCTGCGCATTTCCCCATTTTCAGCAAGGGGTCCCTTGGCTCCCTTCCCGGATGTTTCTCCCAAGCAGCCCACCGTGCACGCGGGCCGCACACAGGCAGGGCTGCAGGCCCCCTTCTGTGGCCAGGAAGGGGCTGAGTTCATAGGCAAGAGCCATCGCTCTGGGGAAGCTGGAAGCCGAGGTGCAGAGCCACGTCCCTGGGGGGTGCCCACCTGAGCAGTCAGGGAGGCAGGACCAAGCCAGGGCCAGGGTGGCAGGGAGGGACCCGCCCCAGCAGTGTGGGTGGGGGCGATGGGGTGGGCGCAGAGGAGCAGGCACAGGTGTTGGAGGAGGCCGGCAGTGGGTGCGGGAACCCGCAGGCATGGGGCTTGGGCCTGGGGGCCAGGGTTCAGCTGACTGCCTAGTATTGCACAGTTTCCATTCGCATCCCTGAGGCCTCAGGGAGGAAGTCGGGGTGCTGCCTGCACAGGCTCCATGGGGGGTGGGGGCAGGGGAGGAACGTTCCAGAGACTCAGAATAGGGAAACGTTATTCTGTGCAAGTTCCGTCTGTGCTGACGACCAAGAGGCTCCCTGGGGCCTCCCTGACCGCCTCACCTGCCACCCCCCGGAGATGCCAGCAGCTGCTCCTGCTCGCTGAACCCTCCCCCCCCCCCCCCGGGGAACCCAGACCCACTCCAGGCCCCTGGAAACACGCCGCAGGGAGGAGGCCTGGAAATGACCCCTGACGAGCTCCCCCCGCAGAGCCGGGCTCTCTGTCTCACTGTGCGTGGGTTAATTTGGGTGGGAGATCGAGGGTCACTCGCTAAGCCTGGAGCTGAATAAATCTTGTCATGTATCGTCCCCGCTCCACCGGAGCCGTCAGCTGGGGCCAGACCTCCCCGGCACCCCAGACGCTTGGGCCGCCACTCTGGTTTGCTGAGTCACTGGGGAAGGAGCGCCACAGGCTGACAGGCACATCGAGGCTCACCTCCACCCTCAGAGGGATGGATCCGCCAGCCCCCCCGCCCCTCCCAGGGCCAGGGAACTGTTTTCCTGGTGACACACTTAGCTTTCCTGAAGCAGGAACTTCCAGCCCCAGGGCAGGCAAAAACCTCCCCAGTCCGTGGCCACAGGGCCTTTGCTGGGGACCTGCCCCACCCTGCCCTTGACAGGCCTGGCCACCCAGCCACCCAGGCTCTGACAGGATACAGGATACGAAAGCCCCAAACGCAGGGCCTCCTTCCTGCGGTGCGCCTGTGGCAGGAAGTACACGGTCACCAGGTACGATGGAGGCGGGGTTGGCCAGGCCTCTGCTGCTGCTGCCGGCCGGGCCCTGGGACAGGGACTGAGATCCCAGCTGAGGATGCGAGGGCTGAGGGGACTGAAGGCAGGTAGGACGGTCCTCCAGGCCTTTCCTGCTCTGTGTGGCAGCCGCTTCACCTGCGTCCCGTCTGCTGGAGCAGGGGTGGGAGAGCGGCTGAGCCAGGCTGGTGCTGACACTCGTGGAGTCAACAGAACTGCAGAAGGCTGGACCGGCCTGGAAAATGGCCCCGTGGCCGTGTCCCTCCTGCTTCAGAGGTGCCTTGGGGCTCCCTCACTTACCCCGGGGACCTTGGGTTCAACTGTGCCTCAGCTCCTGTCCCCTAGATCGGTTCTGTCATGACGAATGCCGCCTGAAGTGGCCAAGGGAGGGGGGCGGGTGAGATGAGCAGAGGCCGAGCTCAGCCATCAGCAACGTCTACACCCGCGGACTGGCACACCCCAGCACAGCATTTGCTGAAGCACTGAAATTGCGGGGCCCCTAAAGAAACTCCAGGAAGGGAGAGTCACAAAGGTGTCCCACAGCAGTGACCAGGGCACAGCCTCAGGGCCCGAGTCACGGGTCCTCAGACACCGAGGCTTCCCACGGGGAGCAGGAGACCCACGTCCGCCCCTCTCCAGCCCCATCTGCCTCTGGTTCCAGCTGCTTGTCGGCGTGGCGGTGGGGTCTGGGCCCTGGACGGCCCAGCACGCCAGTACCCCCCCGGGCCTCTCCGCTGCCTCGGCCTCCTGGGGTCCACAGAGGCTTTCATTCCAGGAACGCTCTTCACTCCCGCAGGCTCAGAGCCTTGTAGCGATGCCCTCATTCCTGCTCCGGAGTCTCCGAAGCTCAGTGGTGGCCTAGGGAGCCTGCTGGGAAAAGAGGCCCATCTGCTTGCTGCCTTCCCAGAAGTGGCATGGCGACTGGACGCAGGTGGGCCTCGCAGGCCTGAGCAAGCGTCCTTGGCTTGTCCTTGGCCACGGCTGACTCGCTTCTTACCAGCTTACTGGAAATCCCTGCTCTCGGCCAGGCCTGTCTTATTACCAGACACAGCCCTTGGCCACGTGTGAAGTCCTGTGGCTCCGCCCACAGCGTGTCCTTGTGCTCATCTGCTCTCTGCCCTGGCCTGTGACAGGTCGAAGCCCCCAGGTCAGGATCAGCCTTGCCCTCTCGCCCCGGCACTGCCTGTCAGCACCTCACGCGGGCGTCCTTGGAGCACCCCACCTCTTCTGCTTTCCCTCACGAGGGGAGACCCGCCCCAGGGTGGTGACAGAGTGCCAGGCACACCCGGACTTGGGGACTCACTGGGTCTGGAGGCAATTCATCGCCCCGTTCCGATTGCCAGAAATTTCCGCTTCTGTTACAAATAAGCTGTGTCCCGCAATCCCCTTTTGACCCTGGTGGCAGCCCCCAGGGCCTCCTTCCCAGGAGAGCTTTTCAGAAATAGTGACCTCCTCCACCTCCCCCCCCCCCCCACCGTCGTGGTTTTGACTCCCTTCGCCACGTGGATTCTATCTCCAGTCTGTCCATTCCTCTGTCCTCAAGGCCGGGAACTGGGGATATGAGCCAGGGATTAATCGCACGGAGTAAGCTTCCGAAAGTCACGGGGGCCATTGGAAGGCCTGAGCTTAGAGATAATTTCCCTTCTCTGCAAAGGCCAGGCATTTAGTCCAAATGGGCAGAGTCGGGCGAGGGCCAGGCCAGCAGGGGACAGCAGCCACAGCCCAGATGGCCATCCCAGAAACACAAGCTACCGTCCCCAGCCTGAGACGCAAGACGGCCGCTGATCTCTTCTCCTAGAGGTAAGGGGGCTGCCACTGGGAGCCTCGCGGGGGCGTCTGCGAGGGGCTTGGAGGGAAGAGCGGCCCCGTCCCCCTGCCCCATCTCCAGACCTCTCTAAGTTTTAGGAAGAGCCCTCTCTACTTGCCTCACCATGCAACTTCTTTCGGTACATAACACCACCTCCTGGGTGCCCACGGGATGCCAGACACTTTTCTGGACCTCTGCTTGTGAATTTTTAAACCTGGGTTTTTATTGTCTTATATCAGAAGCCAGATACACCCTGGTGTGGGGGGGGGGGGTGGTTAACCTAAAGATGATAGACGGTTGTACCAGAGAAAGAAGTGGCAACCACACTTCAGTGGGACTCGGTCCAGTTTAAATGAGATACTGGAATTAAATGGAATGTTGAAAAGAAAGTTCACTTTCTTCTCGCTGTCGGCGAGCAGCGCCCCGGGAGGAAGACGACGTTCACCTGTTTGCCCAGTTGTGTGGCCGCCCAGCAGCGACCCTCCAAGCCTTCGGGTTTTGTCTTTATGCTGCGGGGAGCAGGCACTTCCTTTGCCCCCCAGATGAGGCAGCCAGGCCATCCAGCCAAGTGAGCCG
Source organism: Lynx canadensis (assembly GCF_007474595.2). Classification (NCBI taxonomy): domain Eukaryota; kingdom Metazoa; phylum Chordata; class Mammalia; order Carnivora; family Felidae; genus Lynx; species Lynx canadensis. The sequence continues at coordinate 3,425,994 of NC_044317.1, forward strand.
CTCTCCAAGGCCCCGGGGGCGGGGCGGGGGGGTGGGAACCTTGAAGGTGGATCTAGGACTCAGAACCCCCTTCCGTGTAGACCCCCATCCTGGTGAATATTTTTATAGCTGGAGACAAAGGTGGGGCTGCTGATGGCCTCAGTCTTAACTTGGTGCACTCCTTTGAACTCGGTGTGCTGGCCGCATGGGGGTGGGGGGGCGGGGGCAGGGGCTCAAGTCGGCAGGTGGCTCTTTGGACCCCAGGCGGGCTTGTCCGTGCAGGGGAGGGCCATCTGTCGCCAGAGCAAGACCCACCTGCCTCTCCGGGGATTAGCCGGGGCCCCGAGCACCGAGCACCGAGCACCGGCTCGACTTGCCACCCACAGGCTCGAAAAGTGGTTTCCGCGTCTGGGAAAGGAGAGCGAATCAGCACCGAGTAGGCGCAAGGGAGTGAGAAGGCCAGTTCTGAATCCGGCTGGCTGAGCTCAAACCCCGGCAACGCTGGGCAACCTCTCCGCCCTCCGTGTCCTCATCTGTAAAATGTCCTCGTCGCCATCGGGTCGGTTCGTTAGTGCCGGGCACACACTAAGCACTCCACAAATATTCACGGCTGCGATTCTTACCAGACGCTGGTTGTGAAAAAATGGCCACGCTTTGGCTCCACATCAGCTGGGTGATGTAGGTACCCTCACCCCATCTTTGGGGGGGGGGGACACCGAACGGCAGGGTGGGCAGGTGACCTTCGCGAGGCCATTCTTTATTTTTTCGTTCAGAGAACACCTTCACGTGCGCTCTTGTACGACACTCAGGAGCCCCTCGCCGCAGTTGCTGACTTTGCTCGGAGCTAAAATGTTGAGCTGAGACCGCCTCTGGCTTCCTCCCCCTTCCCGCCTCTTTCTCCCCCTTCCCGGAGTCCAGCGCTCCCCGGAGGCTCCCCGCGAGTCGGGTCGCGTTGCGGGGGTGTGCGACTTCCACTTGGTCTTTTTTCCAAAGTGTTCCAATCGACATCACGCCGTCCGTGTGTTTCCCTACTCGCTGTGCCTTTGAGTATTTCCCGTGCGGACACCCCCAGGTCTGGGTCGCGTCCCCTTGGCCGCCGTGCGATCTTCCGCCAAATGAGGTCACCGCCAAATGAGGTCACCGCCTATCCACGCCCCAGGGCGTCCGTTCATCCTTCTGACGGACGGCAGTTCCTAGTTGGCGGTTTGACCCACGGTGCTGGGCGAACAGCCCCACGCCTGCCTGCTCGTGCGCGTGTCCCAGGACACAGACCCCTCGGTGGAGTGGCTGGGCGGCGGGGGATGAGTTGCCCAGATGCTGCCCGCTTCCTTCCACCGCACGAGCTGGGAAGAGTTCTCGGCGCCGCGGCCAGAGCTGGCACTTGGCGTCCATCGGGTGGGTGTGCGCTGGGGTCTCCTCGGTCGCCAAATGCGGGCCGGCCTTGGCAGCTCGCCAGGCCGCGTGCCGATTACACGTCGAAACGATCGTTTTTGGAGACATTGGGTTAAACGAAAAAGACCCCTAGAATGCACTTTGCCTGTCTTGTTTTCACTCCTTTTAACAAGGCTGCTAGGAAATCTGTAAGCGGCACCGGGGGCGGGAGTTAGATTTCTGTGGGATGATGCAGCCCTACAGTCTGCCCGGCAGGTGCCTGGTGGCAGGCGCCCGGGGAGCGTTTGATGAATGAGTGAGTGAAATCAGACACTTGAGAGGAAGACATCCTTGGCATAGCTGGGGCCCCCCGGCCCCACCCCTGGCGCCTGTGCCAAGGCTGAGAGCTATGAGCCCCTTGGCCCCCTGCCTCCGGGGACTGAGGGGTGGGCCCCTGGAGACCAGCTGCCTGGGAGAGAAGCCTGGGCTCTGCCGGGCCAGACTCCCGGCCACCCCCCCTCCTCCCCGCAGCAGGGCCTCCCGGAAAGCCCCACGCCGACCACGGAAACGATGTCCTGCAGGACGGCTCGGGCCCCCTTGGGCGAGCACCCTCGTTTCCCTCCCAGCCCTACCCTGCGGGCGCTGTCCCTAAGCCCACGGGAGGCCAGGACTACACTGTGGAGGGTGGTGAGTCAGCCGCTGTGCCTGCCCAAGGCCTCGAGGAAGAAGGACACCAAAGCTTGGCTCGGCCCCTGGGCAAGGTGCCCGGGCCCTGCACTCCACGGGGCCGCCGTGACGCCCTGAGAAAGGTTAACTTTGAAGCCGCCTGTGGAGCGGCTAAGCCAGGCGGAGCTTGAACAAACAGCCCCAAGGCTTCCAGCTTGGGGTGCCCTGCAGAGTAACCCCGGAGCAGTGGGGAGCCCGGTCTGAAGTGTCGGCGGCTCCCCTGTCGTTCCAAAATGTGCAGAAAGCTCACCCATCTGGACTCTGGGAAGAAATCTGTCACTCAGGGCTTCAGGCAACTGAACATCACCCGTCAGACACGGTGCTCACACGTAGTCTGATGGTTTTACGTGGGAAATGTTTGCCAATGACCTTCATCCTTTTCTCCGTGACAAATGGTGACCGGTAGGTACGAGGCTGGACAGTTGAATGGCGACACCCTGAGGCCCTGTTGAGCATGGAAGACTGTGTCTCCGCTGTCCCCAGGGGCCACACTTTCTGGGCCTTGGGTCTGCTTTCCTAGTTCCTCGTTCTTCTCTGGTCCAGAACCTTCACCCGCCCCTGCTGCCTAGGGCATCTGCGGTCCATGTCCTTCCCTGCCCTCGCTTTCCCCTGGCCCATCCCGACCCCCTCTGAAATGACTCCCTCTAAGCTGAGCTGGAGAAACCAGACTTGTTCAATAATATGTAAAATAAAGGCAAAAGGTTTGGATTGGGTCTTACCTCTGACCGCTGGGTGGTCTTTGGCACAGGGCTTCGGGGTGTGGACAGGTGAGGTCCTCAGACATGACTTCACATAAGTGGCACTGCTGTCGTTTTAGAACATACTAGTACATGAACAAGAGTGCCGATCAGAAGCAACCAACTCACTACAGATCACCAAGTACCAATGTTTTTGTCTTCAAGATGGTTCTAAGATCTGCTGTTTGCTTGAACTTGCCAAAATAGAAATGAATTCAACAAAGCAAATTCACCCACGGGCTGAAGGAGACACAGGATGGGGAGCCGTCCTTGATTCCTCCTGTCCCCCATCCACTGCCCATATATCCAGCCCTTGACCCCTCAGGGACGCCCCTTCCTGTCCCCCCACCCGCAAATCTCATCCCTGCCCCCGCCAGGGACTCCCCCTGTTTCTCCACGCTCATGACCCCAACCCCAGCCCAGGTTGCTGCTTCCAAATCTCCTGCCTTGCCAGGCCTCACCCCAGAGTCCTGGACACTGGTGAAAAGTCTCACCCACACCTACCATTAAACACCATTGGCTCTGGAGCTTTTTAAAAGATAATTTCTGTGATTTTGCATTTGAAATATTTGGCTATTAGGAGCGCCTGGGGGGCTCAGTCGGTTGAGCAGCCGACTTCGGCTCAGGTCATGATCTCACAGTTCGTGAGTTCGAGCCCCGCGTCGGGCTCTGGGCTGACGGCTCGGAGCATGGAGCCTGCTTCGGATTCTGTGTCTCCCTCCCTCTCTGCCCCTCCCCTGCTCACACTCTGTCTCTCTCTGTCTCTCAAAAATCAACAATAAAAAATTTTTCTTTTGAAATATTTGGCCAAAAGTAACTTCCCAAAGTTACCATCAGCTTTGAGCGCTCACCGTCTTGCGTACTCGAACACTCGCGAGTTTTCAATCCGACTGAAGTGAGCGTTTCCAGGTCTCAAGCTCACGGCTCAGTAACACCCCGCATGCCCTTGCTGGACGGTCACCGGGCTGTTTCCACCTGTGGGTTGTGGATCCAGCCGCCGTGAGCATGCGTGCACCAGTCTTTGTGAGGACCCAGAATGTCATTGCGCCCCCCCGCTCGCCCCCCCCCCCGGGTGGAATCATGGTATGTTTAGCCTTTGAAGACTCTTCTCAGCTGCTTTCCAGAGTGGCCCCATCAGTTTACGTTCCCAGCAGCGATGGCAGAGCCTCCCCACAGGGTCCCTTTATTACTCTGACGGCCACCCTGATGCATGTGAGGTGGCACCTCGCCGTGGCATTCATTTGCATTTCCCTGACGACTAACGACTAACGTCCCTGAGCGTTCTGTTTCTCTCGTGCTCCCTGCCTCCGCGTGCATCTCTGGTGCCCTGTCTATTCAGATCTGTTTTGTTTTTTTTTTAATTTTTTTTTTAAGGTTTATTTATTTTTGGGACAGAGAGAGACAGCGCATGAACGGGGGAGGGGCAGAGAGAGAGAGGGAGACACAGAATCGGAAACAGGCTCCAGGCTCCGAGCCGTCAGCCCAGAGCCCGACGCGGGGCTCGAACTCACGGACCGCGAGATCGTGACCTGAGCTGAAGTCGGACGCTCAACCGACTGAGCCCCCCAGGCACCCCTATTCAGATCTGTTTTGAATGTAATTTTGTAACTTAAATTTAAGTGTCTTTCTTTTTTTTTTTTAGAGAGAGAGAGAACATGAGCAGGGGAGGGGCAGAGGGAGAGAGAGAGAGGGAGAAGGAGAGAGAGAGAATCCCAAACAGGATCCACGCTCAGTGCAGAGCCCAATTCGGGGCTCGATCCCACGACCCTGGGATCATGACCTGAGCTGAAATCAAGAGTCAGAGGCTCAACCAACTGAGCCACCCGGGCGCCCCTTAAACTTAAGTTTTTAATTGAGTTACTTGCCTCCTTATTATTGAGTCTTAAGGCTTCTTTCTGTATTCAGTCCTTTCTCGGATACATGATTCGCAAATGAGTTCTTCTAGTCTGTGGCTTGTCCATTCATTTCTGTAATGGTGTCTCTTGAAGGTTTTTACTTTGGTGACATATAAGTCGAATCTCGTGACTCTGCATCTGTGGGCAGATGCTGCTTTGCCTGTGGCCACTTTCTGACCTCTCCCCCGACGGGCAGCCCCGATGGTCCCCGGGCAGGGACAGTTGCGCTCACACGCCGACTTCCGGCCGCAGCGCGCATGGAGGGCGGTGAGGGACGCCTGACTGCCGGGTAGAAACCCAGGCCCTGCCACCTCCAGCCCAAGCCCTGGGGCAAGTGAGGCACCGCTACCGGCCTCAGCCCTCCCTCTGTACAAGGCGTCTGCCTCGGAAGGCCACGCAACTTAACGTGGGGCCCGGCACCCAGGCCAGCTCAACACGGGCGTGAGCTCCGATCTGTCTGGTTCTCCCAAAGTTACGGCTGCTCCCTGAAGGCAAAGTGAGGCTCTTTCCCGACTCCCCAGGTTCGCGTGCCGACCAGGACGCAGGGATGAGACTCGTTCACTGCTGCCGGCCCCCAGCCAAGCCCTCACACCATCCCCCAGGGGCACAAAACTGCTGGGACAGCGTGGTCATGGAGGTTGGAGGGCCCTGGGCATTTGAGGAGCGTTGAGGAGGGAGGCAGACCCAGCCTGGGGCGTGAAGAGGGGGCGTCTCAGCCTCCCCCAGGGTGGGGTTGAGCCCCTGTGGCCCTGCTGACGACCTCAGAGCAGCAAGGGCTCTCGGGGAGGGACCCTGTGGGGCAGACAGCCCAGCACAGACCGTCCCCCCGTGCAGCCACCTAGTTAGTCCCCGTCTCCTGGGGCCTGTCTCCCCAGGGCCTGTGTTTCTTTTGTAACTTTTACTTAGGGAATTTTCAAACATATATGTGGAGACATTTGAAGAAAACTGAATTATCATTGTAAGACTCACATTGGCAAGAGTGTTTCCAGCCAGTGTTTATTTATATCTAGAACACTTACTGTGTCCTGTGTGAAGGAGAACGCATTTATCTGCATTTCGCTTAATATATGAAATGAATACAAAGGAAAAATTGTGATTTAAAAAGGGAGAGGGTGGCACAACCAGTCCCGTGTACCCGGCCCCCGGCCCCCGGCCGTGGCCTCGCCAGGGCCGCTCCCGTCCACCCTCCCATCCGCGGAATAAACTCCAGGCGCCCCATCCCCAATCCCCAATCCCCAGTCCCATGGCCCACGTTCCCAACGTCCCGCAGCACGGTGCGAGCACATGCACGCACACAAAAGCTCCCTCGGAAAGAAAGAGCCAGCTGCCGCTCACCCCGTACTGGAGGGTCCTGGCGAGAGAGGCCAGCCCTGCCCCTCTCCAGCCCGGCATCCTCGGTCCACCTCTCCGAGCCCCATTTCCGCATCTGTAAAATGGGATGTCAAGGCCCGCCGCCTGGCAAGGCGCCTCCAGAGGCAAACCCAGACAACTGCAGACCGTCTGTGAGTGCACAGGTATCCAGCAGGGCACAGCAGGACGGTCAGCCTCACAGCCAGGAGGACAGGCAGGGAAGGGGATGAGATTGGGGAGGGGGACACACAGAGCTTCGAGTATCTGTCACAGCAACAACAGAAACCCAGGCAAATATAGCAAGTTGTAGGTGTACATTTTTCTCATGCTCTGTGCTTTTTTGGACATGTGGAATAATTCATAAATCTAACTGCAACAAACTAAGGCCAAGCTTAAACAAAGCATTAACTCAGATCACATCTATGCTTGGCACTTCGTAGAAGCTTGTCTCAGCAATCTGTTGCCGTGTAACAAATGTCCCAAAACTAAGTGGCTTGAAACAACGACTGTGTTCTATTTCCTCCCAGTTCTGTGGGATGCGTGGGCTCGGCCAGGTGGTTCTTGGGCACAGGCTGGGGCTGCTGTCACCTGATGGGGACTTGCCATTGTCAGATGACCCAGATCCCTCCAAGCCACCCGTGACTCGGTGGTGCTCCCAGGGTACAGGGTGGTTGCATCACAGTGACCAGGAAGACCCAAGCTTCTCAGACCCATGTGGGGTCTGCTAGGAGGCCAGACTGCAGGACCACCGCCCCCCCACCCCGACCCTGTGCCATATCACAGGCTGTCCTGTGATCGTCCCAGATCGCAGCCCACCCTTGGTCCCCGCTGAGACTCGGGCCTGCCTGATGTCCGTCTAGGCCCAGAAAGTGTCCGGAACAACCACACCTCCCCTCCTCTCCGTGGCCTCTGGCCCCATCTCCTGATGCAGCCCAGATGGGGACTGTCACCCTCCTCCATGCAGCCCCTCTGTGACAACTGAGAAGGGCTCCAAGTGACCAGGTCACAGAGACAGGACCAGCTCCTCCCTGTATCTGGGCACAGCACCCTCGGAGAGGGGCTCTCCCCTATAGCTCCCCCAGCCAACTGCGCTGGTTGGCACTTTGGCAGATGGCTCCCTTTGGGAATGGCCCCTAGCATTTGGGACGCGTCTGGTCCCCTAGTCCCCCAGAACCCTTCTGAGGACTTGTAATTCTTCGTCCACTCATTCACACCCCATTCTCCCTGAAGCGTGGAGTGCCTGCACTCTGCCAACCATGTGACCGTCAGCAAAGCAGGCCTGGTCCCTGCCTCCTGGGGGCTTACCTGCTAGTGACAGACAGACCTTCAGCGACATGGCCGGTGAACCCACGACAGGCTGCGGTTCCACACCAGCAAAGGGACCCTTGCTCAGAGCTCTGGAAGTCAGGAGGGGCCGGCGGGGCTAGGGCAGTGGGGGAGGAGACGTTTCAGGGGGAGGAAGTTGTCCTATGACTGTGCTCCCTTTTCTGCCCTTCTTGGGACCTGCCCTGAAGCCAGAATCCCCGAAGCTAGCGTTTCCTCCTGATGCCCTCCAGAGGCTTCCCGAAAGGCCACCTTCTGCAAAGTGTTAGCTCCCTGCCACCACCCTTCACAGCCTCCTACCATTTTAGTTTCCTTCTCAGTGCGCAGCCCCTAATGTCCACGGGGCTCTTGTTCTCCCGCTAGAGCCCAGAACCTCTGGCACATGCAGGCACCCTGTCAGGGCTGGGGACTCTTGCTGAATCCCACACAGGAAGCTGTTGCTGGGCTCATCCCCAGGGGAGGGGCCGGGCCGGGAGGAATTGCTCCCACCGGCCTGCTTCCTCTGCAGACCAAGGGGTTTGGGGCTGAAAAGGAAGGGCTTCGGGAACAGGTGTCAGGGGCCGGCCGGGCCCACACCTAAGGAAGCCTCCCCTGGCCTGCAGCACCTGCCTTTTCCCAAAGCTCCAGGTGATTCTGGTCACAGGCCTGGTGTGGGGCCCCCCGCCTGCAGATTCAAGGCTGCCCACTCCTCTCTTCAGTAACGGCTGCTTCCAGGTGGGGGTGCAAGGTGAGCCTCCGCTCCCAGAACCCACGCCACCTCCACACCAAGCCCAAGCCCTAGGGGGTGGGTACCTCACCCGGCTGCCAGGAGAACAGTGCCCACATCGGCCCTCTCTCTTTCTCTCTCTTTTTTTCTTTTAATTTTTTTTCAACGTTTTTTTATTTATTTTTGGGACAGAGAGAGACAGAGCATGAACAGGGGAGGGGCAGAGAGAGAGGGAGACACAGAATCGGAAACAGGCTCCAGGCTCCGAGCCATCAGCCCAGAGCCTGACACGGGGCTCGAACTCACGGACCGCGAGATCGTGACCTGGCTGAAGTCGGACGCTTAACCGACTGCGCCACCCAGGCGCCCCTCTCTTTTTTTCTTTTAAACCAAAATCTTTTTATTTTTGGAAATTTTCTTTTCTCTTTTCTTAAAGATGTATTTAAGTGATTTCTACACCCAATGTGGAGCTCTAGCTCACGACCCCGAGATCAAGAATCATAAGCTCCACCGACTAAGCCCGTCAGGTGCTTCTCTTTGGAAAGTGGCAAACACACACTGAAGTGGCGAGAACAGCCTGATGAACATCCACGTAACTTCGACAACTATCCACATTTCCCGTCATTTGCTTTGTCTCTCTCCTCCACCTTTTTTTTTTTAATTTTTTTTAACGTTTATTTATTTTTGAGACAGAGAGAGACAGAACATGAACGGGGGAGGGTCAGAGAGAGGGAGACACAGAATCCGAAACAGGCTCCAGGCTCCGAGCTGTCAGCACGGAGCCCGACGCGGGGCTTGAACTCACGGACCGCGAGATCGTGACCTGAGCCGAAGTCGGCCGCTCAACCGACTGAGCCCCCCAGGCGCCCCTCTCCTCCACCTTTTTATTTTCCTGGACACTTTTAAAACAAACTGCTCCTCATACCAAATTGACCCATAAATACACTTCCATACGCATCGCTAACAGGAGCTTTTAAAAGCACAATGATACCACTGCCGTATCTATTAAAATTAGTAATAATTCCTTTTTTTTAGTTTAAATTCAAGTTCGTTAACGTACAGTGTAGTCTTGGCTTCAGGAGTAGAATCCAGGGACTCATCTCTTACCTACAACACCCAGAGCTCCTCCCAACAAGTGGCCTCCTCAGTGCCCATCCCCCACCCCCCTCCCTTGTCAACCCTCAGTTTGTTCTCTGTATTTACGAGTCTCTTATAATTTGCCTTCTCCGTTTTTATCGTAGTTTTCCTTCCCTTCCCCCACGTCCAGCTGTTTCTCAAATTCATAATTTCTTAATATTATCTAATACCCAGACTCTGTTCCTTTTTCCACTGTTACCTCACAAATACCTTTCCATAGCAGGTCTGTGCATATCAGGATCTGTACCCGTGTCACACACGGCACTTGATTGATGTGTCCCTAAGTCCCCGGTCTGCCAAGTGGGCTCTGACGTTAGACTCGAGGTTCTCCGTGGGAGCAGCCGACGCGTGTGTCACCTGGGAGTTTTTAGAAAACACCCTTACCTGGGCTCTGCCTGGACCAATTAGGCCGGGATCCCTGGGGTGAGCCTGGGCCTGGGCGTTTGCTTTATGCATTTTCATTTATCTGCTTGTTCACCTCCCCCCCCCCCCCGCCCCGCCCCCCCGGAACCGCTGGAATCCACTCAGGGGATGAGCAGGTGACTGTGCCCCCCAGTGGACAGGTGTGTAGCTGTCACAAGTTGCAAAGGGGGAGGTGATGCTAGTGGCATCCAGGGGGTGAAGGCCAGGGATGCCGTTCAGTATCCTGCAGTGCCCAGGACGGGCCCCCATGACAGAGAATGACCCAGCCCCGGAAGGATGTCAATGTCAAGTGCAGACCCTGAGCAGTTCTGACACACTGAAGCACAACCCCTCCTGTTCCCCGGGGGACGGAGGGGGAGGGAGGGGGAGCCGGGCGGGGGAGGAGCAAGTTAACCTGGATTGTTTGCATTCCTCATCTCCACCCTTGCTGTTGACAAAACGTATCCTCCTGGCCACCTCTCGGTAGCAACCCCCAACCTCCCGCCCTGAATGGGGACAAAGTCTCTCCCTGGGCCCACTAGCTGGCCTGTGCCGCAGCCCCCTGGGGAAATGGAGAGAGCATCAGGGTCTCCCCCTCGCAGGGCCCGTTCTGAGCAGGTGATGATGTGGGGGTTTCGTGCATAGGTGACGCCTTCACTGACAGTGATCCTACACACTGGGGTTCCCCGGTGCCTGGCGCAGAGTAAGTGCTCCAAAAGGTTTTGTAGACACGAATAGATCCCCATTTGTCCCTCGTGGAAACCGAGGCCCGGAAATGCTGATCTCACAACAAGCATCCGTTCAGCGGGCCGAGGACTTCTCTGCCTGCTGGAAAGGCCTCGCTGGTCTCCACCTGGCAGGAACAAGGCCCTGGTGGCTGTGCCCACCGTCCCCAGGGCCTCCCCCACACCTGTGTTGCCACCATTGAAGGAGACAATTCCGAGCAGCCCTGCCCCACAGCTCACAGCCAGGACGCAAGACCCTGGGCAGCCCACCTTCCCTCCCAGTGGGGACCCATGGAAGGAGCATCCTGTCCCTAACCCTGCCCCCTTCTGTCCTTTTGGGAGGGGAACAGGATACATTTCTACCTGTCACTCCTGACTTTGATACAGAAAGATTGCAGCATTTTTAGGAATGACTCAAAGGGCGAACACAGCTAGGATGCTGACTCTATTTCCTGCAACTCAATTCTTTCCTGCTTTCGCCAAGGGAGTGTCACTGTCCTGCTCTGTGACTCAGTTTCCCCTTCCAAGCCTCCAGAAGTACACACAGCACAGGGTGTGGAGACCTTGGGCGTGTTAGATGGAGCTGGCATGAGGGACTTCTACAGGGCAGAAAGAACCCATGGGAGGGGACGCTTTTGTTCCTCCTGGCTAGCTGGGTGGGTGCCAGCCGAGACCTCCACACCAGGGAGCCTCCTAAGAAACCCATTTGGATAAAAGATCTCTGTACCCACCGGGAGGGGAACTGGGGAGTTACTCCCAGCTGGATATCAGCAAATATCTGAAGCTGTCACCTCCAGAGGTGAAGAGTGATAGCGCGGGCAGAGAGCAGAGGGGCCAGACCCCGACACCAGGGAGGCTGCCTTTTGATCACGAGGGCCATCCGAGGCCCCATAGCTCCCCTAAGACGTGGGGGCATGTTGCTTACTTGTCCCCAGGGCCCCGCGCAGGGGTAGGGGACTGGGGATGGCGGGATGTTGGAGCCTCCCCTCCCTGCAGCCGGGCGACGGGGCCGACTCAAGTATGACCACACGGTAGGGGGTGACCCCGGAGCCCCCTCCACGCACCGCCGCCCCCACCCCCGGGCAGGGGTGCACGGCTTCAGGGAGCTTGGCACCCAGCCCCGGGGAGTGGCCCACACTTTCCTTGGGCCCCACCCTCCTCCTCCTCCTCCTCCGGGCAGGGCGAGAGGAAACTGAGGCGGGAGGCCGGAGGCGCGGGCGCCGGGCGCGCCCCTGGCACGGTCGGCGGGAGGCGGCGGGCGGGCCTGCTCCGCCCCCGCGCCCGGGCCGTGCGATCCGGCGCCCGCGGGCGGGGCGGGGCTGCGGGCGGCACCGCCCCGAGGGGCCGGGGAGGGGAGGGGGGACGGGAGGCGTGCTCGCGGCGGCGGCGGCGGCCAGGAGCGCCGGCCGGGGCGGAGCGGGGACCCCAGTGCGCTACCCGGCCCGGGCCATGACCCCCGCTGCTCTCTCTTGCAGGCTCGTCGCCGCGGCCCCCGGAGCCCGGCCGCCGCCGCCACCAGCGCCCGGGTGGGCCCCGTGCGCCCCGGGCGCGGCTCCGCAGTGAGCCCCCCAGGAAGCGGTGAGTGCCCCGCGCTGCCCGCCCACCCCTTCCAGTGGACGCCGCGGTCCCCGAGAGCCGCAGTCCCCCGAGCGGCGTCCACGCCCCGCCGGCTCCCGCGGCGGGAAGGGCGCGCCCGGGGAGGCCAGAGGGTCCCCAGGGGCGGTGGGGGGAGGGGGGCGGGGAACCCTCGCGGGCCCGGACGTCCCCCTAACTTCTCGCAGACTTTCCTGCGGAGACGCGGGCTGGGGCAGAGTTGGGCCCCTCTGGCCGTGTTGCAACTTACACGGGGCGGGTGGGGGGTGTGTCCGCGCGTGGCCGCCTCTGGCCCCCCACTCTCCAGCCGACACCCCGCGCTGTCACGAGTTCCTCGGGAATGGGCCAGACCGCCATTCCTCAGAGCTGGAAAGGAGCCCAGCCGGGGGTGGGGGCAGGAGGCCTCGAGAGGAACCATTTCCCCTCGATCGAGTATTTCAAACTATATTATTTATGAGCCGCCTCACTTAGGGGCCCCCTCGGCTCCCAGGGCATCAAAGCAAGTTTGCAACCGCAAAGGGCGACCAGGGTGAACGCACGCGCGCCTTCTCCGGGCAGGCAGAGCTCAGCGGAACCCGGGGAGGCTCTCATTAAGGGAGACCCGCAGCTCCGCTCGCTCGGCCGCGTGGGGGGCGGGGTCAAGGGCGGTCGGACTGTCCCGAGGCGCCGGGCTCCGGGGCCTGGGTGGAACCCACAGCAGGGTCAGCCTGTGCCGGCTGAGCAGCCAGAGGGGAGATGGAAGGCAGCGGGGTGAAGGCACTTCTGAGATCGTGCAGCCTTTGTGGGACGAACACCCCACTTTACAGATGAGGAAGGTGAGGCTCAGAGAGGCGCGGCTGGACCGGCAGGCCCTGGTGTTTCCTGCCCAGCCCCCAAGGATCCCTGCACCAGCCCTCCCACTTACCTTGTCCGGGCCACACCCACCTTGGGTTCTTCGTCCCCACCCTGGGTACCGGTTCCTCCGGATGGATGGAAGGGTGGGAGGGAGGGAGGGAAGCAGTGTATTTATGGAAAGACTTAATCCCTCTGCAAGCCCCAAGGAGGCTGAAAGCTTCACCACCTAATCTCCTCTCCCTGGAAGCCCTTGCTGGTGGGGTGCAACTCAGTGGGCGCTGAGCCGCAGTTTAGGTCCCCTCTGAGGACTTGAGCCTGGAACTTGCCCTCAGCTGGCATGGAAAGAGAGCAGTGCTATTGAACACGGAGCGAGCCCCGCCGTACCACACCCCGTGGTGGGAGCTGGTCCCATCACCTGTGTTGTTCCTTTTCATCCTCTGACCGGATACTGGTGTTATCCCCATTTTACAGATGCGGACACAGAGGCTTGTGAAGGTCATGGGGCGGGAAAGAGGCAAGGCCAGGCCTCTGGGACCACCAAGTGCAAACCCCCCCAGCACCCGTTAAAATATTATCACGGTACAATATACACGTGGTAATATGTGCACATCAAAAGCGTGCACCCACATCCAGAAGTAGAACTCCCCCAGGAATCTCCTCCTGCACACCGCCCCCCCCCCCACCCCCAGCCACAGTCTTCCCTGGGAGCCAGTGCTGGTTCCTTGTCCCCCACAGGCAGTGCGCATCGTTTACTTTTCTCTTTACACTGAAAACCTTGAGGAGGTGAGCTGGCAGGTACTCACTGCTGTGGGCTGGTAGTTTGTGGCTCCTGTCGTCAAGGCTGCTGGAAAAAAACAATTGCATGGGGCGCCTGGGTGGCTCAGTCGGTTGAGCGTCTGACTTCGGCTCAGGTCATGATCTCACAACCTGTGGGTTCGAACTCCACCTCGGGCTCTGTGCTGACAGCTCAGAGCCTGGAGCTTGCTTCGGATTCTGTGTGTGTCTCTCTCTCTCAAAAATAAACATAAAAAAAAAATTTTTTTTAAACAAACAATTGCGTGTTTTGGGGGGCACCTGGCCGGCTCAGTCAGAAGAGCAAATGATTCTTGATCTCAAGGTTGTGAGTTCGAGCCCCACCATGGGTGTGGAGCTTACTTAAAAAAATTTTTTTTAATTGCATGTTTTTTATTTTAATGATTATTTATTTTGAGAGAGAAAGGGAGAGAGAGAATCCCAAGCAGGCTCTGCACTGTCAGGGCAGAGCCTGACGTGGGGCTCAAACCCACGAACTGTGAGATCATGACCTGCCTGGGTCGAAATCAAGAATCAGATGCTCAGCTGACTAAGCCACCCAGGCGCCCTTTTAATCACATGTTTTAAAATTAACCCGTGGTTCATTAACCATTATCTTGACTTCTAACAGCATACTTCTTATTTTGAAATAAACACTTTTATTGGCATATGACATTTGAAAAGGTACACAAACCTTTTCAAGCATTGAACTTGACCACACAGAGGCCCAAGCAGGCAGTGGGCAAGTATTTTGCTCAAAGTTACACGGTCAATCCCAGGGAAGCACCCTGTGCCGTGACAGAATAGTAGCTGGCAAGGTCAGTGTGTGCCCTGCCCCCCATCCTCTCTCACTTGCTGCTGGCCCCTGGCAGCTGTCCCCGGGCTCTCTGTCCCCGCGCTGTCTCTCGGAGAGGAGCTCACAGCCTCCTGCGGGCCCGCGGGCAAAGGCCAGGAGATGTTCATGTTTTGCACTCTGTGTACCAGGATGGGAGGCGTGTTAACGCTCGTAGCATCTGTTCCCGGCACAGACCCTCTGGCTGGAATTGCAGGAATTCTAAGCCTGTGACAAAAAGAAAGTGCCTTTTCTAAAGAAGGAAGAAAACCAAGATGTTCCCTGTGCCTACGGGGAGCCCAGCGTGCCCAGCCTGTTAGTATCTGCTCCCCTGTGTTTGCAACTCGGACCCAGGTGTGGACAGCTTGCCCAGGTCCCCCCTCCTCCCCACCCCCACTGGCTGGGAGCGGCACCTGGTTCCCTCCTGCCGTAGGCCCACCCACTTAGGCAGAGTGTCGCATTCCTCAGCGATGATGCTTCCCCCTTGCCCTCTCCCTGGGCTTCAGGTGAGGTCTTTGTTCAGGAGGCACCACCTCGAGAGGGTTATTCTGATCTCTTCTGGGAGGTGGCTCTGCAGAGACCAGGGTCAGACTTCCAGCTGGACTCTGCCTTTCACTCACTTTCCCTCTCTGGGTCTCCGTGTCCTCATCTGGGAGACCCACGTTAGAACGACGGCCGCCTCTGTGTAGAGCTGCCGGCTCTAGCAAATAAGAATCCGGGATGCCCGTGGCTGGCTCTGTCGGTGGAGCGTACGCCTCCTGATCTTGGGGTCACGAGTTCGAGCCCCACATTGGGGGTAGAGATTACTTAAAATCTTTTTTACTGTTACTGTTTGAATTTTATTTTTTTAATTAAAAAAGTGTTTTAATGCTTATTCACCTTTGAGAGAGAGAGCATGGGGAGGGGACGGGCAAAGAGAGGGAGACACAGAATCTGAAGCAGGCTCCAGGCTCTGAGCCGTCAGCACAGAGCCCGACGCGGGGCTCGAACCCAGGAGCCGCGAGATCGTGGCCTGAGCCGAAGTTGAACTTAACTGAATGAGCCACCCAGGCACCCCTATTTTTTTTTTTTTTTTTAATTTTAGAGAGAGACAGAATTGCGAGCAGGGGAGAGGGGGAGAGAGAGAGAGAGAGAGAGAGAGAGAGAGAGAGAATTTTAAGCAGGTTCCATGCTCAGCACAGAGCCCAACATGGGGCTCAATCCCACTGCCCTGGGATAGTGACCCGAGCCGAAATAACAGTCAGATGCTCAATTGACTGAGTCACCCAGGTGCCCCCAAAATAAAATTTTTAAGGGGCACCTGGCTGGCTTAGTTGGTAGAGCATGGGACTCTTAATCCCAGCCTTGTGAGTTCAAGTCCCACATTGGGTGTGGAGCCTACTTTAAAAAAAGAAAAGAAAAAAAAAAAGAAAAAGAAAAAGAAAAAATAAAAAGAAAAGAAAAGAAGCGGGGCCTGGGTGGCTCAGTCGGTTAAGCATCTGACTTCGGCTCAGGTCATGATCTCACAGTTTTGTGGGTTCAAGCCCCGCGTCGGGCTCTGTGCTGACAGCTCAGAGCCTGGAGCCTGCTTTGGATTCTGTGTCTCTTGGCCTCTCCCCCACTCACGCTCTGTCTCTCTCTCAAAAATAAGCACTTTAAAAAAAGAAAAGACAATCTTTAAAAAAAAAAAAAAAACAGGATGCCCAGTTTTCAATTGCAGATAAATGATGAAGGATTTTTAATATGAGTATGTCCCATGCCGTAATTGGACACTCTATATTTTATCAGGAACCGTTTATCTACGGCCACTTCCAACCCTAGACCTGTATGATTCACTCCAGAAAGATTTTATCTCCCCCTCTAGAGCCCAGCTTCTGAGCTGCAAAAGTAGGAACTGAAGGGAATCAGCAGACAGACCCCCAGGGGCCAGCCTTCTAGAAGTAGGCACCTCCCCGCCCGCTCCGGCCCCCCCCCAGCCAGCCGGCGCGTCGCCCTAATCTTTCTGCTCTGTGCAGAGAACAAACCGGTTGACTTTTCCCTTTGCACTGCGAACCCGTAGGTGAGCCGGCAGGCACTCACTGCTGTGGGCCGGTGGTAGTGTCTTGAAGGCTGCTGTGAAAACAGGCACAGACAACTTGGCCAAGCGTGTCCTTGCCCTGGAGATGCTCATGGTTTCAGAGAACGCCGTGTGGTGTGCAAAGAGCTGATCCCCATCTATCTTGATGGCGCAGAGGAGGGACAGGGCCCCCCCCCCCCACCGCGGGAGGAAGGAAGTTTGTATCATTGCCTGTCCCTGTCGTGGCCGTTTGGCGTAGGGGGATTTTTATGCCTGGGTGCAAGAAAGAACCTGTTCTACTTCAAGCTGTTGTGCAAATAATTAACAATCTGATATTTCCAAGGGAACATAAACAACCCGATTCAATATGAAAGGGAGGTTTTTCACACTCCTGCAAAAGTGTGAAAGAGAGAACATTTATACCTAAACTAGCCTGACTGCACTTGGAGCCCAGGGGGGGACCCCTCCCGCTAGATCTCCTTTCTCCCATTAAATCGTTACTTTCTAAAAAATTGTAGGGGTTTTACTTATTTTTGAGAGAGAGACAGAGTGTAAACAGGGGAGGGGCAGAGAGAGAAGGAGACACAGAATCCGAAGCAGACCCCGAGCTGTCAGCACAGAGCCCGATGACGCTGGGCTCGAACTCACCAGCTGTGAGATCATGACCTGAGCCAAAGTCAGACGCTCAACCGACTGAGCCACCCGGGCGCCCCTAAGCGGAGTAATTTTTATAATCATCTCGGCTCACGAATTGGCTTTTTATTTATTTATTTATTTATTTATTTATTTATTTATTTATTAACGTTTATTTACTTTTGAGACAGAGAGAGACAGAGCATGAACGGGGGAAGGTCAGCGAGAGAGGGAGACACAGAATCTGAAACAGGCTCCAGGCCCCGAGCTGTCAGCCCAGAGCCCGATGCGGGGCTCGAACTCACGAACCGTGAGATCATGACCTGAGCCGAAGTTGGACGCTCAACCGACTGAGCCACCCAGGCGCCCCAAGACTTGGCTTTTTAAAAGCGTTCGCTTGATATCAGTCAGCTGTCATTGCCGTGAGAATGACCGTGAAGGAAGGCCTCCACTCACACAGGTGTAGAATCAAGCTTCAGCCCGTCCCACGCGGGGCCTCTCCCACGCAACATCCGTGGCCTCTTCCGGGCTGGTCCTCCGCCCCCACCCCCCACCCCAGAGGGAGTGGGTCACCCCGGGGGGCACCTCCTCCTCTGGACCCAACTCGGGATGCCCCGGGCAGTCTTCTGATGCAGTGCCCTCCCGGGACTGCTCCGTGACAGTGACTGACAGTGATGGTGGCCACCGTCCCTGAGGCTGGTGGCAGGATGCCTGTTTCACAGACCAGGACACAGAGCCTGGGGGGGCCGAACTTCAGAACCTCAGGCTCAGAGAGGGAAGTGCCTTGGCTGAGGTCACACAGCTCTTGGACCCCAGCTCTTCCTCGATCCCCAGGGCCACTCCCCACCTGCCGCCCACCTTCTGTCCCGTGGGGAGGGAGGAGCTGGAGGAGGAGAGGCATGGCGGGGCGCTGGGATGAGGAACGGCGCTTTGTGAACATTCTGCACCTGGGAATTCTAGAAAGCTGAAACAGAATCGCTGCACGGTGACGCGACCCCTAGGTGCCACCTCTGCCTGACCCTGGTGCAGCTTCTTGTCCTGTGTCCCTGCACCAGCTGGGGCCACGCCTGCTTCCTCTGCCTCTTGCCTGCTTGATCTTTCATCAACCTCCGTCCCTCCCCCCTCCCCACTTCCCTCCCCTTTCCCCCTCCCTCCCCTCCTCTTCCCCCCACCGCCCCTTTCCCCTCCCCCTCCCCCTTCCCCTCTGTCCCCCCCTTATCCCCTCCCTCCATCCCACTCCTCTTCCTCTCCTCCCCCTCACCCTTCCTTTCCTCCCTCCCTCCCTTCTTCCTTTCTTCCCCCTTTCCTCCATCCTTCCCTCCCTCTCCCTTCCCCACTTCCTTCCCTCCTTCCCTGCTGGGTGTTTTGAGGTGGTTATTTTTAAACTTATTTATTTTAAGAAAGAGAGAGAGGGAGAGAGAAGGAGCAGGGGAGGGGCCGAGAGAGATGGGGAGAGAAAATCCAAAGCAGGCTCTGTGCTGTCAGTGGGGAGCCCAGCGTGGGGCTCTATCTCATGAACCATGGTATCATGACCTGAGCTGAAATCAAGAGTCAGACGCTGAGCCGACTGAGCCCCCCTGGCGTCCCAAGACGGGTATTTTTTAGGCTACAAGGCAGCTCTGGGACGACACCTGTCAATTCGAGGCAACTCTTAGGGAGGTGGTGCTCCCGGCACAGCATAGAGCACACCTCCCACTGCATCAGAGAAGTTTCTAGGAAAACGGGGTCCGATGCACAAAACTTCCCGTGCCACCGCTGGGAGGCAGCGGTGTTGGGCACAGGGGCTGCGGGACCCCTGTTGTCTCTGCCGTTTTTTTCCCTGGTTGACTCCTGGAAATAGTTTCAAGCTTCCAGAAAAGTTGCAGGAACACCAGGTGCCCCTCGTGCCCTTCCCCAGAGATGAACGTTTGGCCACATTCTGCCTCTGCACGTACACATGCGTGTTTTGACTTTCCAGCTGTGCAAGCTGAGAGTTCAGTTGCAGGCGTGATGGCCCTGGACCCTTGGGCGTGTGTGTCCTAGGGGCAGGAACCGTCTCTGACAGACTCGGTCCGGTGATAAAAATCAGAGAACTGAGCGTTGACCCCATACTGTCGCCTACAGATAATTTTTTTTTTTTTACTCTTGTAGTGCTTTTCAAACAAACACAAAGATACATAACGAATATTCTCACCTTTCAGTGTCGGCGCCCCTGCCCCGGTTGTGTCCTCCCCCTGCACCCACAGCATGGTGGTGGTTTTTCTGGGGCATTTTACAGCAATCCTAGCATCGCTTCCTCCAGGAAGACCTCCTCATAAACCATTGTCTAAACCCTGGGATTGGGGGGGGGGGGGCGTCTGGGGGGTCAGCCTGTTGAGCACTGGCTCTTGATTTCAGCTCAGGTCATGATTTCAAACTTCGTGGTATCGAGCCCCGCGTCCAGCCGGGCTCTGCACTGTCCAGAGCCTGCTTGGGATTCTCTCTTTCTCTCTCTCTCTCTCTCCCTCTCTCTCTGCCCCTCCCCTGCTCCTGCTCTCCCTCTCTCTCTGCCCCTCCCCTGCTCCAGCTCTCCCTCTCTCTGCCCCTCCCCTGCTCCTGCTCTCCCTCTCTCTCTGCCCCTCCCCTCCTCCTGCTCTCTCTCTGCCCCTCCCCTGCTCCTGCTCCCTCTCTCTCTGCCCCTCCCCTCCTCCTGCTCTCCCTCTCTCTCTGCCCCTCCCCTGCTCCTGCTCTCCCTCTCTCTCTGCCCCTCCCCTTCTCCTGCTCTCTCTCTCTCTGCCCCTCCCCTCCTCCTGCTCTCTCTCTGCCCCTCCCCTGCTCCTGCTCCCTCTCTCTCTGCCCCTCCCCTTCTCCTGCTCTCTCTCTCTCTGCCCCTCCCCTGCTCCTGCTCCCTCTCTCTCTGCCCCTCCCCTGCTCCTGCTCTCCCTCTCTCTCTGCCCCTCCCCTGCTCCTGCTCTCCCTCTCTCTCTGCCCCTCCCCTTCTCCTGCTCTCTCTCTCTCTCTGCCCCTCCCCTCCTCCTGCTCTCTCTCTGCCCCTCCCCTGCTCCTGCTCCCTCTCTCTCTGCCCCTCCCCTTCTCCTGCTCTCTCTCTCTCTGCCCCTCCCCTGCTCCTGCTCCCTCTCTCTCTGCCCCTCCCCTGCTCCTGCTCTCCCTCTCTCTCTGCCCCTCCCCTGCTCCTGCTCTCCCTCTCTCTCTGCCCCTCCCCTTCTCCTGCTCTCTCTCTCTCTGCCCCTCCCCTCCTCCTGCTCTCTCTCTGCCCCTCCCCTGCTCCTGCTCCCTCTCTCTCTGCCCCTCCCCTGTTCCTGCTCCCTCTCTCTCTGCCCCTCCCCTGCTCCTGCTCCCTCTCTCTCTGCCCCTCCCCTGCTCCTGCTCTCCCTCTCTCTCTGCCCCTCCCCTTCTCCTGCTCTCTCTCTCTCTGCCCCTCCCCTCCTCCTGCTCTCTCTCTGCCCCTCCCCTGCTCCTGCTCCCTCTCTCTCTGCCCCTCCCCTGCTCCTGCTCTCCCTCTCTCTCTGCCCCTCCCCTGCTCCTGCTCTCCCTCTCTCTCTGCCCCTCCCCTTCTCCTGCTCTCTCTCTCTCTGCCCCTCCCCTCCTCCTGCTCTCTCTCTGCCCCTCCCCTGCTCCTGCTCCCTCTCTCTCTGCCCCTCCCCTGCTCCTGCTCTCCCTCTCTCTCTGCCCCTCCCCTGCTCCTGCTCTCCCTCTCTCTCTGCCCCTCCCCTTCTCCTGCTCTCTCTCTCTCTCTGCCCCTCCCCTCCTCCTGCTCTCTCTCTGCCCCTCCCCTGCTCCTGCTCCCTCTCTCTCTGCCCCTCCCCTGCTCCTGCTCTCCCTCTCTCTCTGCCCCTCCCCTGCTCCTGCTCTCCCTCTCTCTCTGCCCCTCCCCTTCTCCTGCTCTCTCTCTCTCTGCCCCTCCCCTCCTCCTGCTCTCTCTCTGCCCCTCCCCTGCTCCTGCTCTCCCTCTCTCTCTGCCCCTCCCCTTCTCCTGCTCTCTCTCTCTCTGCCCCTCCCCTCCTCCTGCTCTCTCTCTGCCCCTCCCCTGCTCCTGCTCCCTCTCTCTCTGCCCCTCCCCTGCTCCTGCTCTCCCTCTCTCTCTGCCCCTCCCCTTCTCCTGCTCTCTCTCTCTCTGCCCCTCCCCTCCTCCTGCTCTCTCTCTGCCCCTCCCCTGCTCCTGCTCCCTCTCTCTCTGCCCCTCCCCTTCTCCTGCTCTCTCTCTCTCTCTGCCCCTCCCCTCCTCCTGCTCTCTCTCTGCCCCTCCCCTGCTCCTGCTCTCCCTCTCTCTCTGCCCCTCCCCTTCTCCTGCTCTCTCTCTCTCTGCCCCTCCCCTCCTCCTGCTCTCCCTCTCTCTCTGCCCCTCCCCTTCTCCTGCTCTCTCTCTCTCTGCCCCTCCCCTGCTCCTGCTCTCTCTCTCTCTGCCCCTCCCCTCCTCCTGCTCTCTCTCTGCCCCTCCCCTGCTCCTGCTCCCTCTCTCTCTGCCCCTCCCCTGCTCCTGCTCTCCCTGTCTCTCTGCCCCTCCCCTGCTCCTGCTCTCCCTCTCTCTCTGCCCCTCCCCTCCTCCTGCTCTCTCTCTCTCTCAAAATAGTTTTTTAAAAAATAACCCCTGAGATGGGATACACGTGGGATCTGTCAGGTGCACTGTGGCCACCACTTGAGGACCACCCAGAAGTGCAGAGTGACATCAGTGGGGTGCACCATACAAAGCGTGATGTCATGCGGGCTGCTTACAGTGGCCAGTGTGGGCCCTGGCTGTATTTGCTCGTGAGCCCGACCTCAGGGCTGCAGACCCCTGGGCCGGAGACCCAGCCCCGGGGAGGGTGGGGAGAGACAGAGGGAAGGTCTAGGCCACCCCCCTGCGTACCACTCCCACTCCCAGCCCTGTGGTTGGAAGTGTTATCGCTCTAGGGCCCAAAGTGCCGTGTTTGAATCCTGACCCCGCCACTTGCTACCCATAAGACCTTGTGCAAACGAACCTCTCTGTGCCTGTGTTTCCTCCTCTGTGAGGTGGGGATGGTCCCAACCCCTAAGGGCTGTCGGGAGCATTAACTGACCAGGAATCTCGGTCCAGGAGCTCTGGTGGGTGCTGGGCACACAGTGAACGCTCCAGAAATAACACCCGTTATGTTCACGGGCTCTCTCTTCCCCCAGCCCAGCCCTTCCTCTCCCCCTGAGGAAGGACACCCTTTCCATGGCATTTCATCCTGCACATTAGAATCCCCTGGGGAGCTTTTAAAAATCCCAGTGCCGGGGCGCCTGGGTGGCGCAGTCGGTTAAGCGTCCGACTTCAGCCAGGTCACGATCTCACGGTCCGGGAGTTCGAGCCCCGCGTCGGGCTCTGGGCTGATGGCTCGGAGCCTGGAGCCTGTTTCCGATTCTGTGTCTCCCTCTCTCTCTGCCCCTCCCCCGTTCATGCTCTGTCTCTCTCTGTCCCCAAAATAAATAAACGTTGAAAAAAAAAATTAAAAAAAAAAAAAAGAGTGCCTATCATAGAGTAGGCACTCAACAAATATTAAAAAAAAAAAAAAAAAAAAAATCCCAGTGCCAGGCCCACACCCCAGGCCAATTACCCCGGAATCTCTGGGGTGAGACCCAGGCATCGGTATTTTGCTAAGTGCCCAGGCGATCTTGCTGGGCCCCGTGCCTCGGCAGCTGTGCTGAGCCTCCCCTGCGTCTTGCTTGGATACAGCCCCCAAGACTGCAGGCAGGATGGGTCCCGAGAGCTGGCATTTCTCATGAGCCCCCGGCGATCTCTTGTCCCAGGCCTCTGGGCCAGGACCACACTCGAGACTGCACAGCCCTCGAGAAAGACCCCCTGCTGGAAACCAAGACCCGTCTTCTCTCTGGGACTGTCATAAACCACAGCAGCTGACACTTCTTGAGCCTTGTGCCCCCCTGATAACTCAGTTTTCCATGCTGCTCAGTGACACCTCCAAGAGCATCCTCCCCATTTTAAAGATGAGGAAAGTGAAGTCCAGGTTGGTTGAGGAAGCTGCCTGTGGTCAGCTGGCTGAGCCAGACCCCGGCCAAGTCAGAGATGCTCCACGGGTGTCTGTCCCTCCCCTGCCCTGTCTCCCTCCCTCCCACTCGTGTCCCCAGCCCATCCCCCAGCAGATGTCTCCAGGCCACCTCCTTCCTGCCTGTCCCACATACCCAGCCTGGATGAAATCAGAGCCCTCCCCTTGGGTCCCTCCAAGTCCCCTCCCCTGCCCCCCCATCTCCTGACCCTGCGTGTCTCCCTGACTTCCAGCCACTTCTCCACACCCTCACTGCCCCCCATCTTCCACGCTGAGACCCCCACAATTTCTGGCCCAGAGCCAGCATCTCTGACCTTAACGGGCACACGACTCCCAGGGGGCCTTGTTAAAATACCGATTCATTTGGGTGTGCCCGAGATGCTGCATGACTGATAAGTTCCCAGCGGGGGACCAGCACAGCCCACGTCATGGACGCCTGGGGGACCCCAGCATCTCCTAGGCATCGGTGCCAGCCTCTGTGCAGGACGAGGAGATGATGGGCCCCCCTGCCGGCCCCCTCCATCCCTCTCCCCTCCCCAGCCTGGCACACAGGCAGCTCCCTGTGAAAGGAGGGATAAGCACCCCGCCCCCATCGACCCTCAGACACAAGGACCCTCAGAGGTGAAAACAAGAGCCTCGCCTTCCCTGGAAGGGCCTACAAGCCTCACAGTCCCCTGGAGGGGCAGCCCCGGGGTTGGAACCCCCGCTCCCATCTCCTAGGAAGCTGGCTGGCCTCGGGCAGGGGACACCAGCTCTCTGAGCCTTGATTTCCACATCTGTCAATGGGGAAGTAGTAACATCTCCCGGGGTTGTTGCTGTGGGATGTCAGGCGCATACCCCATCAGCTGCCCCCTGTTTTATCCATCAATCGGCCAGCAGATCGTGAGAACACTTGGGACAGTTTTAACTCCCACGGACTAAGGCCCGGGTGCCTCAATCTGTTAGAGCTCCAAAGCACGCGCATTTATAAAGAGCGGCCGCACCATAACAGAGGGTGAGCCATCACGGCGGGCTCAGGGCCACCTGCAGCCTGGCCAAGGGTCCCCCACCCCCCCCCGCCCTGCTGCTTCTGAAGCCAGCAGCCCCTTAACGGAAAGGCCAGGTGGCTTCGGTTCCGAAGGGCGGCCCGACCACACCCTCACCTCAGCTGCACCCCACGCTCCAGGACCTCCAGTATATTTAGCTCCGAGGCGCCTGAAAGCTTTTTCCGCCAGCACAGGCTCATCTTTGAGCAAACTCAGCCCAGATGCAGCCAGCACGCACCCTGACCTCACCAGTCACCGGCGGTTTCTCTCCCCACTATTTCCTGTTGTGCACCCGTGGGGCTGCGGTGGGGGGGGCTTGGCCGCACATGGCCAGCACCCAGCAAGCCCCTTCTCTCTCCGCAGGCCTGCGGACGCGCCGCCATGGGGCTTAAGCTGTCCTGCCTGAAAGGTAAGGGGGGCGGCTCCCCCACAGCTCTTCTGGGGCCCAGGGAGGTAGGGGCGGTGCGGGAATGAGGCAGGAGAGAGCAGGAGGCACACCCCGGAGAGGGAGGGGGCACCGCCAGTCAAGGCAGCATCTGTACACAGCAGGTGCCTTATATATGCGGGCCGTGACTCTCAGCACTCCTCCTTCCCTGCCACTGGCAGGAGAGGGACGTGGCCACGGTGCCCTTGGGCCTTGGCTTCTCCCTCAGGGGGACTAATCCCAACCGCGGAGAGTAAGGGAGGAAGAGCCGAAGAGCCGGGCACACACGGCGTTTTTGCTCTGCACCCCGCGGGCCTGGTGTCACCAGCACAGGGGGTTCGGCCTGCCGGGGCCCGGGGAAGGTCCTAGAAGGACACAGCGTCACGGTGGCACGTGGTAGGTGTTGGCAGAGGCAGTGCAGACATCTGCCCTGTTCCCTAGCCCCTGATGTCCAGCCAGGTCCACAGGGAGACCTCTCCCCTTGAAGCCCGTTATTCAGTGACAGACGCCTCCCAGCCTGAAACCTGGGGGGTCGTTCTGATGGCCCCTCCCTCGCCCATGTGGGTGGCATGCCCCGCAGAGCTGACTCACCTCCTGGATGTTTTGGGGGTGTCCCTGGCCCCATCCCTTCGCCGCAGGAAGTCAGGGGTGTGGGAAGGCCCGGGCCAGGCAGAAGGACCACCTCCAGTCCCCCTGCCGGGATGGGTGAGCCCAGGAGTGCATCTGATGGGCCCCGCTTAGGGTATGGGCCCCGCCCCTTGCCCAGGGGGTGGGGCATCTTGATGGACAGTTTCTCTAAGACGCGGAGCAGGTGCGCGGCAGTGGTTCCCCTGGACACCCACAGGGTGTCGTTTGCAAAGTGGGGACGGGGATGCTGGAGAGGCGGAAGCAGCCCACCACCCTCCAGGGCCCGGCCCCTCTGAGGCCGCAGACTGAGCCCACGCAGGAGTGGGGGGGGGGGGCACCTGCTGAGCGCACACCTGGGGGGGGGGGGGAGGGCCAGCCGTCGCATCCAGACCCCGCCCTTGGAGCTCAAGGACCATCATCCTTCAGGCTTCGCTGCGGGCCTCCCCGGCGCGGGGCACAGAGGAGGCATTCGGCGCCAGCTTATCGTTTTGGGTTTTAATCGTGGCGAAATGTACGTAACATAAAGTTCTCTCTCTTAACCATGTGTAAGCGGACAGTGAGGGCCGTGACATCAAGCGCGCTCACGCTGTGTGCGGCCGAACCCGCCCCCGCTTTGCGGACGGACCGGAACTCTGCCCCCGCCCGCTGCACACCCTCCCTCCCCGCCCCCTCTCCCAGCCCCGCCTCCCGCCGCCCTTCCTTCTGTCTCGGTGAAAGCGCTTACCCCGGGCACCCGCGCACCTCCTCATCTGAGTGGGTGGTACAGTATCGGTCCTCTTGTGACTACTTGACTCAGCATGATGTGCTCAGGCCCTCCTCTTTCAGGCGGAGTGAGAGTGCCTCGTGTGCAGAGGCCACGTTTGGGGTATCCACTCAGCCCCCCACGGTCCCGGGCTTTGGGTTGCTGTCCCAGCACATCTCTGACAAGTAAACCGAGGCCTTGGAGGAACCTCTGGGGCCCAAGCAGGGGAGGACGCCCGGGCGCTGGGGACCACACCGCCGCCCTCTCTCCCCTCCCCGGCGGGAAAGCCCCGGCAGGGCAGCAGGCCGAACGCTCCTGGCGCTGGGAGCCTTGCAAAGGGCCACCTCCAGCCTGGCCCCCGAGGAGCCACCTGCCGGGACAGGGGCAGTGCCGTCGAGGGAGGTCTGCTCGCGTATTTTTCACTGTAGCTCTTAGGGGCGAGGCCTGCCACCAGCCACACCAGCCTCTCACAGCCGTGATCCCTGGAGGTGGCAGGCCACTTGAGAGGGACAGGCAGCGGGGCGGGGGAAGGTGGGCACAGGACCTGCTCTCTGTGCTTCACCAACACCACCCAGGCTCTGCGGAGCCTGAGTTTGACTCTTGCCGCCAGGGACGTGCACAGCGCACGCAGTCGTCCACCTTACCTTCTCTGCCCTCGCCGCCCGCAGAGGCGTGCCGTCACCCGGCTGTGGGGCCGAGGCCCGTATGTGTTTACTGTGGGCCCTGCGCGTCCTTCCACGCTCTGATGCCTGCGTCGCCTTCCGCCAACAGTTGGCCTTGGGTCATTTCCAGCTTGTTGCGTTTGTAAATAGTGCCGTTTTGGTCATCTTTCATTTCCGATTTTGTTAACTGTTATTTCCTTTTTTTGTTAATTTATTTTTGAGAGCGGGAGAAAGGGCACAGCTGGGGAGGGGCAGAGAGAGAGAGAGAGGGAGAGAGAGCGAGAATCCCGAGCAGGCTGCGCACTGTGAGTTTAGAGTCTGACAACGGGACTCGGACCCACCAACCGTGAGCTCGTGACCTGAGCCCAAGTCGAACGCTTCACCGACCAGGCCACCACGCCGCCCCGAAACTTATTACTTCTTTGGGATAAACTCCAGAAATCCGAGTGACCCAGTCACATAGTTAGGATCGATGGTGAATTCTTTTTTTTTTTTTTTTTTTTATTTATTTTTGGGACAGAGAGAGACAGAGCATGAACGGGGGAGGAGCAGAGAGAGAGGGAGACACAGAATCGGAAACAGGCTCCAGGCTCCGAGCCATCAGCCCAGAGCCCGACGCGGGGCTCGAACTCACGGACCGCGAGATCGTGACCTGGCTGAAGTCGGACGCTTTAACCGACTGCGCCACCCAGGCGCCCCATCGATGGTGAATTCTTGATCAGAACTTGATGAGAAGTCCAAAACCACGGTGCCCGCGGGGTCGCCACAGGGCCTCCGGAGGCTCCAGGGGAAGGTCCTCCCTGCCTGCCTCTGTCCCCACACGGCCTCCTCCCTGTCTCTGTGTCCTTCCTCTTATGGAGACACCTGTCCTTGCACTTAGAGCCAGCCTTAAATCCAGGATGATCTCATCACAACGTTCTTAACTAATCACATCTGCAAAGACCTTGTTTCCAAATAAGGTCGCGTTCCAGGTGGATGTGGATATGGGGGGACACCCGTCACCCCACTGCGAGTCACTTCACCCCTGAGCCCCTTGCGCGAGGGGTGGGAACGTGCCCTTCTGGTCTGATGGCAGAGACCCCGCCCGAGGCAGGAGCTGGTGAGGGTGTGGTGTGGGAAAGAAACACATCCTGGTTTCCGGTCCCCAAGGCGAGTGGGCACGGAGGACCCCTGGGAGTGGGGTCCTGCTGCCCGAGGGCCTGGCGGGAGCAGCCGTGGCGACTGGGAGTGCTCCACTGTCCAAAGAGCTCCTCCCTCGTGCCCTCTCATCCAAGGTCAGGCACGTGGCCGGCCTCCCCGTGAGCCAGGAGCTGCTCCTGGAATGAGTTCCCCGGATTTGCCTTTTAATCCTCACTACAGCTGGGCAGCGTAGGTAACTTCGCAGATGGGGAGACCGAGGCACAGGCCCCGGGGTCACATGGCCGGGCAGGAGGGGCGGGCTCAGCATGCGGCAGGGAGGGGTGAGTGGTTTCCCCGTGCCTGAGCGTGGGGTGGCGCTGCCCGGGAGACAGCGAGGTAGGGCTGTGTGGTTCTCGGTGGGGTCCCCAGACCTGCAGCCTCAGCGTCATCTGGGAACCGGTCGGACGTGTGAGACCCTCCCAGACGACTGAGTCAGAAACTCGGGGTGGGGCGGGCGGTTAACAAACCCTCTGGGGGATTCCGGTGCCTGCTCAAGTTGGGGAAACACCGGTGACGGGACTCTGGGGTTAGAGAGAGCTGAGTTCGGATCCCAGGTGTGCCCTGACTAAGTGCAGCTTTGTGAAAATCCCTTCCTATATGAGAGCCTCAGCTTCCCCATCTGTGAAGTGGAATGATGAGTGAGGACATCCCCTGGGCCAGGTTTTGAGAGTTATCTTAGATAGGCACTGAAGATGTTACCCAGCAGACAGGGCTCCCGGGCCGGGCTGGTCCCAGCCAACTGTCCTTCTGGGGCCACCTGGGGCCAGGTGGGGCTGGGAGGAAAGGGGACCAGGAGATGGAGACTGCGTCCAGAATTGGTGGCTTGGTCAAGTGTCTTAACGACTGTGTTTTAGAACAGTTTTAGATTTACAGGAAGTACAGTTTCAAATTTACAGTTTCGCCGAGAGTGAGCACACTGGCCCCTTCATCCGAGTCAGCAGATCAGTCCCAACAGGTTAGTATAAGTGGAGTCCATGCTTTGTTTGGGTTTTCCTCCACTTGCCCCTCAAGCCCCTTCGCTGTCCCATGAGCCCACCTTGCAATGACTTGTCACATCTCCTCAGTTTCCCCTGGTCGTGAGGGTTTCTCAGAAGCTCCTGTCTTCGTGACCTTGACCATCTTGAGGAGGACCGGCTGGCTGTTGGGGAGGACGGCCCACCGTTGGGATCTGGCCGATGTTGGGGTTTTTAGTCTCTTCTGAGCAGGTGACAATGGTGATGGTGGGGACAAGGAACACGGGCATGCCCTCCCCGGCGCCCCCGACTGCCCAGGGCATTTCTCCCTTGCAGGGGAATTGAGCAGGGGCTCAGAGCCTCTCCCCCACTCGGCCTGTAACCCAGGCATGGGGTGGTTGGGGCTGGCAGTCACGATGCCCATTCCGATTGGTGTCGGGAGGCCCAGGACTCACTGCGGGTCCCGGCGCAGATGAGAGTCACTCCGCGGCCCCGTCTAGGGCAGACGGTTGGTTCCAGCCGCCCGATGCGGCCGGTGGGGTCCGTCTGGGGACCGTTCATTGCACAAACATTGATTGCATCCCTACTGTGCGCTGACCCAGGGCTGGATACAGGGCTTCAGACAGGAGCAAGGCCGCCGTGCAGCTGGGAGAGAGGGGAAAGGGGGAGAGAGAGAGAGAGAGAGAGCGAGCCTGGCAGCAAGCAAGCCTGCGAGAGCTGGTCTGGGAGAGAGTGGGGAAGGAGAGCGGAGAGCAGCAGGTACTCAAGGAGAGAAGCAGCCAGGTGGGAGGGGAGGAGGGCAGAACTTGGGCTTTACTCCAGTGGGGGCTGGGAGCTCCGTGAACAGGGGGTTGTAAAGGCCTCCATTCAGCCGGTACATTTTGAGCAGTTTTCAGAACGAGTTAGGGGCTTCATACCTTTGAAAGGAAGGCGACAGGTGGGGCTCACATGGAGGCAGAAGATGGCCAGGGTCAGTGTCTCCGTTTACCGAGTGTTAGTGTTCCTGTCTGTACAGTGGGCTGCGGCTTCCCGCCCATGGGGATCCTGGGGGGGGGGGGGGCCCTAACCTCGCCGCCTACCCCTGCACCCCCTTCCCATGGGGGACAGAGCCCAGACCAGCACTGTTCTGGCACGACCTTCTATCTGTGGTTGAGTGTCTGCTACATGCCAGGCACTGCACCGGACCCCAGGGAAGGGCAGTGAGCAGCTCAAAGTCCCTGCCCCCACATAGGAGAAGCAGAAAGGAGTGTGTGAGCACGAGACTCAGATGGGTAGATTTTGCAGTGACGGCAGTAAAGGGAGGTAAAGCGGGGACGAGGCGGCTGAGGGCCTCTTGCCGTGCGTGCGTACGTCAGAGCCAGCCATGCAGAGGCAGTGTTCCAGGCAGACGGAGCAGCAGGTGCAAAGGCCCTGAGACAGGAACATGTTGGGTGAGCTGATGAGCACTGAAGAAGGGCGTGTGGCAGGAATGAGGGGCCAAGCAGGAGGAGGTGAGGTCACGGGGGCAGGCAGGGCCATGACAGCTGAGCCGTGGGACCCAGAATGTCTTTTATTAGTCACAGGAAGCACGGGAATCGGTGCAGACCAGGGGTCGAAGCATCCCCTGCCCTTCAGAATCACCTGGATGGCTTTCAAAATGGTGCAGCCCTGGCCCGTTCCCAGGGGGGTTAGGACTCAGCTGGGGTGTGGGCCCTGGGCACCAGTGTGTTTACGAAGCCTTCCAGCTGATTCGCCTGTGCAGCCCAGGGTGAGAACCACCGTTCGGATCCAGTGCCCTTGCTTTTCAGGTGGAGCTTGGGCTGGGGACTGGCTGTCCAAGGCGACAAGGTTAGCTTGGCTGGAAACCCAGAAGGCAGGGGCTCGGAGGGCGGGGAGACCCCCACCCACTCAGAGGAGGGGTGGGTAATCAGAGCCGGTCTTAAATGCGGAAGCAGATGGCACTTCATCTGGCCGTGCCCTGTCCCCGCAGGAGAGCCCGCAGCCCTCCAGGCTCATGGCCAGGATCTGCTCAGGCTGACCCCACCTGCACCCTGCTGTCCTAGGGAGGAAGGGAGGGGCCAACCTAAGGTTGGCCATAGAAGCCGGTGGCCCGAGGGCAGGCTTGGGCTTCTGAGCACCAGCTACGCCTCCACAGTCCCACCTGCTTGGACGCAGCTCCAGGGCTCTGTAGCTGAGATGGCCCCACACAACTGTCCTAGATCAAGGGGGACGGGCCCTTGACCTGCCCATCTACTGGACGAGGTGGAGGCCTACGCCGGGAGGGGCATGACCTTGGGCAGAGCCGAGATGAGGGGAGTGTGGGTGTGCCTGGCCCTGAGCGCCTCGATCGCCACACCTCGGCCCCTCCCAGCTTGACGGAGGGCAGGCCCTAGGGGCCCATCAGCGGGCGGCACTCCAGGTGGCTGGGGACTAGCCTGGTCCTGGGGGACAGGGCTGAGCCACAAAGGGACGAGCCCTGAGGACACCTGTCCTTGAAGTCATAGCCACCCCCACAGCCAGCCTCAGCTCCTGGCGGCCCACCCTGGCGTCCCGGCCACGGGCCTTCCACGTGTGGGTCAGAAGTGTGGGCCATGCAGGCGAGAGCACGAAGGTATGAAAAAGGACCGGCCACTCTTTCTGAGCAGCTGGAGAACCACACGCACGGTTCAGTGAAAGGAACAAGGGGCGGGACGGCGGGGGGCGTCTAAATCCACCACTCGGTGGGAAAAAGGAAAAGAATTTGCATGTGTAGACAGAGAATGTTCTGGAAGGAAGGGGACTCCCAAAGCAGTCACCACGGCTGTCTCAAAGTGAAGAAGCCTTGAAGAACAGGGTGCCTGGGGGGTCAGCCGAGAGCAGAACCTGGCGGGCTGGACTCCAGCTGCCAATGCTGCTGGCCCGGGAGGGGGACCAGTCAGACCCGGTGTCCCCACCCCAGGACTCTGTGGGGTTCCCTGTCGGCTTCCCTGGGCCTGGTGACCACAATGCCCACCTTTCTCCTTCCTACTACCTAAGTCTGTCTATGTTAGCCTTCCTTAGAAAGTGTTTCCTCTTTTTTATCACTTTATTTTCTGAATATATAAAGTACCTCCACGGTACAGAATGTAAAATGTACCAAAAAATACGTTGGAAAGGGGCGCCTGGTGGCTCAGTTGGCTAAGCATCTGACCTTTGGTTTTGGCTCAGATCTCACAGTTCATGATCTCACGGTTCATGGATTCGAGCCCCGAGTTGGGCTCTGTGCTCACAGTGCAGAGCCTTCTCAGGATTCTCTCTCTCTCTCTCTCTCTCTCTCTCTCTCTGCCCCTCCCATGCTTTTCTCCCCCCCCCCAATAAATAAATAAACTTAAAAAAAAAAAAAAAAAGGATACGTAGTAAAGAGTAAGTCTGCCCTTACCTCTATTCTGACCACCTGCTTGGAGCCAGCCATGGTCACTGCTTCCTTGCGTCGCCTTCCAGAATATTCTATGTCTGCATGCGCAGACATGGTCTTGGCCGTATTCCTTTTCTTTTTCCAACGCGAGTGGTGGCAGTAGACCCGCCGTTGGGTAGGAGCGCGCCTGCCCTTGTCGTTTTGAGAGTTTTGCCGCGTGGCCTCAGGAGTACCCACCGCGTGGGGAATGACTGAGCTAATGTAGCGCTAACGGCCTTTGTTTTCCTCGCTGGTCTCACGGGTGCAAAGTGGTATCTTGGGGAAGATTATGCGTCGTATCTTTTCTGAGAGAAAGGTCTGCGTGGACAGAGCAAAGACACAGGCCGTAAGGGAGCCGCTGGATAGAGTTTCACGCACCGGCCCACGGCCGCGTCCAGAAACAGAACGGTCCCCTAGGACCACTCCCCTGACCCCTGACCGCACCGATAGCTTCTCCTGTGCCTGATCTTTACCTGCCCGAGACCTCTGTGCGTGTCACCTGTCACCTGTCGTGTGGAGCAAGCAGCTTTGCGCTGCCCAGGCCACGCCTGAAACTCGTCTGAGACCCTCTCTGAAGTCACCGGGGAGCCCCGTGTGTCCCGGGGCCCAAGGCGGAGGCCTCCGTTTCTGTGAGTGAGGGCTGGTCTGCCGCCCGCCCCAGGTGCCAACGTGAGGACCACGGGGGACGCTCTGGGGCAGAGCTGGTGCAGAGTTTCCTGTGTGTCAGCCTTGCGTGTCCTGGGTCACCACCCAGAACTTTCCAGCCATCACGGTGCTGCCTCTGGTAGGATGGGCGTGTGCTGTGGGAGGCGGCCGTGTGATCAGGGGCAAGTGGGATGATTTGTCTTTGCCTCAGTTTCCCCCACCCCCTCAGGGCTGTGGTGTAGATAGTCCCAGGCGCGGCAGGCCCTCCATACGAGGTGCTGGGGGTGGTCCTCATTGTCTTCTCCCTCCACGGAGGCCAGTGTGCCCTCCGGCCGTGGGCAGCGCCACCCCTTGCCTGTGCAGAGCAGCAAACGCTCTGAGAAGGCTCGCTGCACTTGCCTGGCATCAGGGTGTGCAGGGCAGTGGCAGGCTGGTAACTCTGTGCCCAGCGGGCGCCAGATCCTGGAATGACGTGTGCCTGTCCTCAGGGCCCAGGCTCCCCAGGAGCTCACAGGTTTGCTCAGGACAGTCCCGCTCACCGTCTGCCTCTGGGACTGGCAGGCATCGACTCGTGCGGTGGCCCCAGTGGCTGTGCTGACAGCTCTAATGATATGGCCCCGCCCACTAGTGGCCATTGGGCCCCACACACCTTCACTGAGCATCACGTGTCCTTATGGGAGCCCTGCGGGTTACAGGT
This sequence comes from Lynx canadensis, assembly GCF_007474595.2. Taxonomy (NCBI): domain Eukaryota; kingdom Metazoa; phylum Chordata; class Mammalia; order Carnivora; family Felidae; genus Lynx; species Lynx canadensis. The sequence goes on from NC_044317.1 coordinate 3,459,387, forward strand.
CAGTCTCTTGGGTGAAAGCTCGCATCTGTGTCCTAGTAAGGGAGGCCGGTGGATAGCCCCCTTTCACTTATCCCCTCCGTGAGTCTGGAAACAGAGGCTCAGAGAGGGCAAGAAAGGTGCTCAGCGCACACAGCCGGCAAAAGGCAGAGTGGGGACGCCAGTCCCTGTGGCTCTGGCCATCCTGCAGTCCCGTCCCGCGAATCCAGGCAGGCCACTCGGGACAAAGGAGGCCAACAGCTATCAGGCACCGGCTCTGGACGGCAGAGCTCTTGTGGCAATTAGTAACAGCTAGAACCGTGGTTCTCCGCTTGTCGCCTGGGGGGGATTCTGCACTCCTCCCCCTTGCGCCGAGTTGCCAGATTTAGGGGGAAAACACATGATGCCCAGTTACATCTGAATTTCAGGTAAACGAGGAATAATTGTCGGGTGCCAGCGTGTCCCAAATATTGCGTGGGACTTGTGCTAAAACATTATTTGCACTTGATTTGCCAACTCAACCCCCGGGGAACACCGGTGGCATCTGGGGGTATTTTTTGTTGTCACGGCTGGAGGCTGCTACAGCCTCTGGAGGCCAGGGCTAGCCCTCCTAACTGGGCACAGGGCGGCCCCCTCCACAAAACCCAGTCTGTCCCAAACGTCAGCGGTGTGGACGCGGAGGAGCCTGGAGCTGCACACGCCAAGCATTTCCTGTGAGCCGGGCCCGTGCCGGGGGCTCTGCCTGCTTTCTTTGACTTTGGTCCTCACTGCACCCCCACCCCCCTGGCCGAGACCCAGGGAGCCTTCCGGAGAGGCTCAGGGCTGGGAGCCCACCAGAGTCCGCCCTGGCGCTGGGGGCAGGTGGGCGGGCCGAGGGGGGCTGACGGTGGCAGCCACGTCCACCCCACCTGCCTGCCCTTCCCTCTCTCTGGCGCGTCTTCCCGGGCTCTTGCTCACGCAGTTCATCCCTGACGCAAGCTGGGGCTTTTTCCTTAATTAAAAAGAGATTTAAAACATCCACTGCTGTCTCCACTGGGCCCAGGCTGCCTGGAAAAGGTAAAACCGCCCTCACTGCCCTGGCCTCATCCGTAATCGTGCAAGGCTTTCTGCTTAATTGGAATGAAAAAAAAAAAAAAAATGAAGTGCATCTGGAACCCTTGGAGGCATCGGTCGGCTTGTGTTTTGAAAGACCTGCGCTCAGTCCGACATCCGGTCAGGAGTTAGTGCTGGCCCCAGCGCACCCTGTTCCTGCCCCAGGGCCTTTGTGCATGCTGGGGCTGACCCAAGTGCCCTCACCTTCCCCGCCTTTCTCCTTCCACTCTGTGATCAGCCTCTCCGGGAATCCCTGACTCCCACTGTCTAACACTATCCGGGGGCTCCTTCCCATCATCGGCTTCTTAATACTGACCCAGGCTCCCGACAGTATTTGATTTGCTTCCTGGCCCCTGGGAAGGCAGGGTCCCTGTCAGTTCCCCCATGACCCAGGCCGCGGTCCCGGACTCCTCTGTACCTCAGTGTGTGCATCTGGAAGATGGGCTTCTCACACTGTCGGCCTCCTTGGGAGGACCAGATGATAACTTCCCCAGGGGAGAGGGGGGGAGGGGGTCACACAGCCCCCAGCTGCAGCAGCGTGAGCCCTCCCACCTGCGGCCTGAAACAGCGGAGGGGCCTACTTTCCCGGCTGACCCTGGAATCTTCCGGGTCTCACTTCTGCACTGGGGCCTGGAGGTGGAGGAAGGCACCGAGAAGCACGTGCTGGGACCCTTCTGTTCCCTGCTGTGTCCCCGGCCCCCGATATGAGGCCCAGCACACAGTAGGTATACACTACGTGCTTGCCCACCGAGCACCTCCCTGGGCCCGGCTCTGCGATGCAGGGGACGGGAGCGTCGGGGGAGAAGGCCCGGGCCAAGCCAGGTGACCTCACGGCCGGCCAGCAGGACGGAGTCAGACTCCGTCTTCCCTCGTTCCCGAGTCGGTGGCCATTCCAATCCAGTTCGGAAGACGCGCCTCCGGGTGTTGAGTTGGAACCAGGAATATTTTGTCAGAGCCGCCCCCACTCCAGCTGTCCCTCGGCGGGGGTGGGCTCCGGGGGCCTGTGAGTATCAGCTGGGTGGCACCCGCCCCGCAGGTACTTAATTCGGGCTGAACCAATGAGCGAGTGCTAAGGGTAGAATCCCGTGCTCCTGGTGACCCCGTGTGTTTACCGACTCTGGGTTTCTCCCCTGCAAACGCACTTAATGACCGCACCCCCCCCCCCCCCCCCCCGCTAGAGCGCAGCCCCCACTGTGGGTCCTAGAGCCCTCAGCACCCCCTGGAGGTGGAGGCCATTAGTTACCTCCATTCGCAGGGGAGGAAACCAGGTCCAAACAGGTGGAGTCCCTGCCAGCTGTACCAAAGCCCAGGTGTACGTTCTGGCCCCCACGACGTCGCAAGCCCAGCAGTCACGCTGTGAGCTACGGGGGGTCTCCAAGCTGGGTGCGGGCCCATGCGCCATTTTCAAAAGAAGCAGCAGAGGGCGCCCGTGAGCCACGATGCCTGCTGCAGGCAGCAGGTGTCCGCTGTGGCCTCCGAGTGGCCTGGGCCCCCTCCCCCGCCCCCGCCCCCTCCCCCCCAGAGCTGCAGGGGAAGGGGCCCTGGCCCCGGGGAGCTGGGGCGTCCTGAGCAGGGCACAGGCCTGGCTCGGGGCTTCTGAAGGCTGGGAGGTGGTGGCTGACACCAAAAGGGGCAGGCCTGGAGCCACGCAGCCTGTGCGCATCCTTGGCACCTTCTTTCGTCGCCTGGAGAGCAGCCAGGGTCCTAGTATCCACCCTGAGGGGGGGTGTGACAAAGCTGCAGTCGCCCCCAATCCGGGGCCCCCCCAGGCCCCAGCCAGCTGGTCACCCTTGGCCCTTTCCCTGACACTTGGCCGGCACGTGCCCCACACCAGTGTTTCATTCCTATGAGACTGGTATTAACCCTACTTTTATGGCGGGGAACTAGGCCCAGAGTGGTGCCGCTGTGTCCCCACGGTCACCCTAGCCTGGGGACTCCCTGCCCTGGCTGTTGGACTCACCTGGACGCTTTTAAGAATCCCGGTGGCCCAAGTACAACAGTGAGATCAGGTTCCCTGGGGGTGGGGCCCTGCATCAAACTTCCCAGATGAGTCCCCGTGGGGCAGCCAAGATGGGAAACCACTTCCCTGGAGCCGGGGAGAGAGCAGAACCAGGTTCCAGGGGAATGTCTGTCCGGCCCTCGAGCACAGCGTCTCCCCATTTCACCCGCTCCCACAGGCCAGGGTTTGGCTGCCTGGCCTGCTCCTTCTCCAGGGCCAAGAACAGCGTGTGCCCCAGAGCAGGGGCCCAGTCAAGGTCAGGTGACCGCCAGTCCCCGCCCCAAGCTCCCTGCACAGGCACCCCGAGATCTTTCAGTATGGCTGGGGTGCTGAGATCTGCTCCCAGTCCCCTGCCTCTTCGGGGCCTGGCCCCCTGGAATCCCAGCCAAACCCACCGCTTTCAGGAAATGGGCTTTTAATGGCCTGAGGCGGGCACATAATTAACGAGTAACAATTCTGGCTTTAGCACAAATGAGCTCCTTGTCTGGGGCACGGTTGGCATTTGTTTTTAATCCCCAAAGTAGACTTTATCTCCTGAGAGCTTTTTCCCTCTGCTGGAGGCTGGGCAGCCCCCGGGGGTGGGGGTGGGGGGTGTCGAGAGGTTCTGGAGTCCTGCCCTCCCTCTTTCCGCCCTCTGCCCTCCTCCCTCTCCCCTCCCCTCCCTCCTCCCTGCCTCCAGCATCTCTCCAGGGCCCACTGAGTGACCTTATGCTTCTCGATTAAGAAAGTGGGCTTTGTCGCCAAGCTCCCAGAACCCGTTAAAATGTAAATGTGGGGGCCCTGGGAGGAGTGTGGCTCTTCTCCATTAGCATTTTATTTTAGAACTTGGGAATATTCTCGGAGGAAGGGGCCTTGAAGACAGAGCAGGGAGGCTCCCTCCTGTTACAGATAACAATAATCAGAGCCTCCTTTTGTTGCCAGCACCCCATGAGACGCTTTTTATGGATGATTATAGAGAAAGCTAACAGGGATGGGGCACACTCTAGGCCCCCCCGGCTCTCTGGGCAAGCGCTTTACGTGAATTCATTCATTTTCTCCACCCCCACACCCCTCAGAGGTAGGCGCTGTCCCTATAGGACAGCAGCCAGGTTTGGGATTTCCTTCTTGTTTTCGGCATCAACCGGCCTCAGGCTTTTGAGGTTCGGTTACTGCCTATTAGGACCTCAGGCGCGTTCCAGATCCAAACTCCCTGACTTCTGGATGGCACAGGGCAGGGACTGGCGAACCACAGCCAAACCCAGCACGCTTCCCGTTGTTGCAAATAAAGTTTTATTGAAACACAGCCGCACTCATTCATTTGCACCCTGTCAGCGGCAGCTCTCCTGTGCTGATGGCAAGGTTCAGCAGTTGCAACACAGACTGCATAGCCCCGGAGCGAGAAATATATGTACCGTCTGGCCCTGTGCGGAAAGTTTGCCAGCTACATTGTATCGAATTACAAGAAGCACCCGGTCTTGCAGTCTCGCAGATTGGCTTTGGGTTGGGATCCTGGCTGTACCACACGCTAGCTGTTCAACTGAGTGCAGGTTCTTCTTCCCCTCTCTGGTCCTCAGTCTCCACGTCTGTGAAATGGGGCTGGTTAGACTTGGCACCTCGCGGGGGAGCAGTGAAGACCGAAGGAGAAGTCTGGGACGCAGCAAATAACCTGTGAATGTCAGTGATTACCGGTGATTACAGGAGGGCCTCCTCCTGGAGGCTTCCTTTTGTCTGTTTTACATCCCGGCTTGTGCTGCTTTAAGGGAGGCTTGCAAAGCACGGCTTTAGATCAGGCTGGCAGCAGCCTTGGTGGGTGCTCCCCAGGGACTCGTAGTCTGGTGGGGAGATACGGTCTCCACCTGCAGAATAACTGGCCTGGCAGAGCCGGAAGAGGGGGGCACGGCACCACCCCAGGGAGGAAATAGGATCAGGGTTCAGGATGGGGAGGGGCCTGGGGCGTCGCTGCGGCCGTGAGTTTGGTGTGAGTGCAGAAGGAAGCCGCGTGGGGCAGGAAGGCTGCCGCTGGGAGCAGGCCGTGTGCCAGGACAGCCTCGCCCCAGCCCGCGGAGTGGGATCCAACCACCCCGCTTTGTCAGCGAAAACAGGAAGTCCGAGGGAACACAGTCCACAGGACACCCTCACTTCTGGCACCAGCTGCAGGTTTAGGGGTTCGATCGTTCCCCGGAAGGACAGAACTCACGGAAAGGTCTTGTACTCGTGGTTATGGTTTATTACAGGGAAGGGACACAGATTCGAGTCGGCCAAGTGAGGCGGTGCGTAGGGTGGGGTCCAGGAAAGTTCCAGACGGAGCTCTCCTTGTCTCTGCCCACGGGATCACAGAGGCGTGACCTTCTTGGTACACACGTGCGACACGCACACGCACACTCGCACACACGGAGTGGTGCCGATCGGCGAGGATCTCCTGAGCCTCGGTGTTCAGAGTTTTTAGTGGGTGTTCCGGGTTGAATCGCGGCCCCCCCCCCCCAACCCCCCGATTCGCTTACGGGAGTCCTAGCCCGCAGTACCCTAGAACGTGACCTCGTGTGGAAACGGGGTCGTTGCAGACGCAAAGTTAAAAACAGGTCATACTGGATTGGGCGATGATCCAACGTGGATAATTACGGATTATGCTCCGGTATGACTCGTGTCCTTACAAAAAGGGAAATTTGGACACAGACACACAGGGAGAAGCCGTGTGAAGAAGAAGGCGGAAACCGGGGTGATGTGTCTGTGAGTCAAAGAACGCCAGAGGTTGTCCGCAAACCACTGAGAGCTGGGGAAGAGGCCTGGGACGCGGTCTCCCTCGTGGCCTCTCAAGGAGCCAGCCCTGCTGGCCCCTGGGTCTCGGACCTCCGGTGCCCAGACTGGGGGAGAGTCAAGTTCTGTTGTCGGAGCCCCACGGTCCGTGGTGCTTTGTCACAGCAGAGGACACGAGTACATTGAACCCCATTGCAGAGGCTCAGTTGATTGCCCATGTGGCGGGTCTGTCTCCAGTCCCTCTGGGCGTCACCCAAAGCCCGCGTGGCTGGACTCTCCAATGTGCCCAGGGTCCCCAGACACACAAAGGCTCTCCCGCCAGGCCTGGCATCCCAGGGGCTTAGAGATCACCTCCCGGAAGCCGAGAACAGAGGCCGGACCTCTTTTGGGGCACGGGTAAATTCTTCACCACACAGAGGCCCGGAGAGGAGATGTGATTTGCCCAGGGTCGCACCGCCAGTGAGCAGCTCAGAGCCCGTGCCTTCGCCACTGTGCCGGCCACGGGCAGCTCTTCTGAGCACAGAGCCCAGGCCCCGCTGCAGATGGGCCAAGAATTCGGCCTCATTCCATTGCTTCCGGTCATCTGACGTTCATGCTTTTGCGGATTCGGACAGACTGTCTCTGACAGACCAGGCACGAGCCGCCCATCAGAGGAACACCCCTTAGGTGACCAGAGGCCGCCCTCAGAAGCCCCTTGTGGTTTTCCCACAACACAGAGGGTCTGGCTGTTCCCACCGTGCACCTGCTGCCCCTTCCTCCTATGGTCGGGGCAGGCTATGTGGACTGTATCCGTTTCCAATCCTGTGCAACAAACTGCCCTCAAACTCAGTGGCTTAGGCATTATGTCGCAGCGTCTGTGGCTTGGGAATTCAGGAATGACCTAGTGGGAGCTTCTGGCCCCGGGTCTCTTGTGGGGCGACGTTTAAGCTGGCAGCCAGGGCTGCGGTGTCATCCAAAGGCTTGACTGGGCTGGAGGACCCGTTTTCCTGGTAGAAAGGAGGCCCCGTTCCTCACCGCACGGGCTCTCCCCCAACCCCAGCCCTCTGGCTGCTTGCTGGTCCTCGCAGCGTGGCGGCCAGCTTCCCCCAGAGCGGGAGGCAAGGAGCAAGTTGGCGTCCTTTGTGACCTCATCTTGGAAGCCCCACCCAGGCCTTCCATCATATTCCGTGTGCTGGAAGCCTTGCTAAGACCCTGCACCCCAAAGGGGAGGTGAATTAGACGCCACCTCTTGGGGACATGCCTCAGAGCCACGCCCTGGCCCCACAGGGGCCGTCGAGGACCCCATTTCCTCAGCTGCTGCCGTGGCCCGGGACCGAGATGCCTGAGCGTATGTCATCCCAGTTGGAGGCTGTTTGGGGTGAAACCAAAGGGGAGGGGCCCGGAGACCAGGATTTTCACACCCAGTTCGGTGGTGCCTGAGGTCCTTTCGCATTCACAATGTGAAGCGGTCTGCTTGCTCTCTCTCAGGTGCTATGCCGGGCCCAAGGGAATCACAGAGGAGGGAGTCACTGGCTGCCCTCCAGACGCTCACGGTAAAGGGAGACAGAATTAAGAACTAATGTCTCAATACAGTCTGATCAGTGCTGGAAGAAGGTTGAGGAGTGAATCCATGTAGACGGACAAAGGAGGGAGGGACCGCATTTGCTGGGACATCTTCCCCAAAGAAGAGCCCAGTGTGCTGGGCTCTGAAGGGTGAGTAGGAGCCCATTCCCCTGGTAAAGAAAGAAAGAACATTCCAGGCAGGAATTGGGTCGGGAGCCCAGGGTTTTGGGGAGCTGTGAGCAGTATCGGGAGTGTGGACCGGTGGCGGGGAATGAGGCTGTGGGTCGTTTGCGCCAGATCTTGAAGGCTGAAAGCTGGGCTGGGGGGTTGGCTGCAATTCATGATCAGTATCTCACAACGTGTATAACATGTATTTCACGATTCACAGTTCTGTGAGATGGCAACAGGCATTCCTCCAAAAACAGACCCCAAGATTACTTAAATTCAGGAAGCCCAGGGTGAAACTCAATTAAAGAGCTGCTTCCCTACTGCAGGACTTCTCAGAGCCTTTGATTCTCTGACATGCATGAGAATCCCCAAGAGAAAGATAGATTAGGTGGGGTCCAGTCAACATTCAAATATGTGCTATTCTCAAACCCATTTGGTCGTGGAACCCCGGGAGGCCAGTGTTCCAGGGAACACGCTTTGAGAACTGCTTATAGCTAGTTGTCAAGAGGCCGCGAGGGTTTCGCAGGTATGCGGTATGATCAGGTTCGCGGTTTCTGGCAGAGAGGCTAGTTAGGGGCTTGAGGAGGGAGAGAGAAGGACGGCAAAGCCACCGAGGGATGATGGCATCTGCGGGCTTGTGATGGGTTAGGTTGGCTGGGACGTTGAGGGAGAGGAGAGAGTCAGGGTCCCCTGACTCGGACGGGAAGGACGGAGCAAGGGTGTGGCGTGGGTGACGTGGGTACTTTGTAGCAGCCACGGAGCAAGGAATCCACCAACAGTAGCAGAAATGGACGGATTCCTCCCGGGAAAGCCCAGCTCACCTGAACTGACACAGGAAGAAACAGAAAACCTGACTAGCCCCGTGTCTATTGAAGACCCCAAATTCCTAATCATAAAATCTTTGCACAGAGAAGATTCCAGACCCAGACGGTTCCCCTGGGGAATCCAGTCAGATGCGTGAGGGAGAACTTGGGCATCTCCCAGACGCCCTTCCAGAAGGGGATGTGGGGGAGGAGTGGCCGCGTGAGGGGTTCCTTCCGCGCGGCAGACGGGCCGGTCCTGGTTCATGCTGCGCTCCGTGTCCCACTTTAGAGCTGTGTTCCGGGGGCCTCTGGGTATCAGACGTTGCTCTGGGCACCCGAGCCACGTTAGTGAACGAAGCAGGCGAAACTCACTGCCCTCCCTGGACGACGCAAGTTTGGACGGGCCGTTGAACTGCCCTGCGCCTCAGCGTCCCCCTGCGCGGAGTGAGGCCAGCACTCCCCTCCTTGCTGAGAGGCAGCGGTGAGGGAGGGAGGCAGGCAGCCCGCAGCCGGGGGCCCCCGGCGGCCACTGATGCTTGTCTCCCTGTCGTGTGTGTACGTGTGCGTCCCACGGCCTGCCCTCTCAGGCTTTAAAATGTGTGGCAGCAGCAGCAGCAGCAGCCATGACGAGGCCCCCGTCCTGAGCGACAAGCACCTGGACGTGCCCAACATCATCATCACCCCCCCGACCCCCACGGGCATGATGCTGCCGCGGGACTCCGGGCAGACAGGTGAGGCCGCCCTACCACCACTGCCGAGCGTGTCTGGGGGGCCTGGCTGGGGACCGCCCCCGGCCCCCCCCCCCCCCCCGCCCCTCGTGTGCCGTGGGTCTGAGCTCACGTCCCCACCTGCCCGGGGTTTGTTAAAAATTTATGCTTGAATCTGCGTCCGTTCCACCGTGGGCCCCTCGCGTGTACCAGCCTCAGCAAGATGTGGCATATTAAGTAATTAGCTAGACAGCCCCTGCCGGCAGCCGGGGCGAGTGATGGATGGGGCTGGGGGAGCCCAGCAAGGTAATGGATGGCTGTGCCCTCCCCCGCCAGCTGGGGACGGGTGCTCCATCTTGCTGGCCACAGCCGATCAGTGGACAGGACAGACCGTGTCTGGGCCGAGCCCGTCTCCGGGCCTTCTAGATGCAGCTCGCTGCAGGGGGGGGTCAAGGAGAGAGACTTGTTCCCAGAGAGAGACGCGGACCGGTGTCCCCGCCTGCCCCTCTGTGGACACTGTTGGAGCCGGTGGGACAACTTGTTCATTTGTTCATCGAAGAGATTTTCTGAGCCACGCCCGCCCTAAGTGCTGAGGCTGCTGTCCTGAATGATAGTAATAAAAAATAATGATGACGTTAGCAGTAAGCACACTTTCTTGTGGAGTCCTCAGGGTAACTCTGGGTTAGGTCCCGGTCTCGTCCCCGTTTAGCAGATGGGGAAACTGAGGTCCAGAGAGGGTGAGACGTTGGCCATACAGCTGGTAAGTGGCAGGGTTGGGATTCAGACCCAGCGGTGTGGTCCGGAGCTCGCTGTGTGGGCCCCAGGCCAGGCGTCCTCCCAGTCAGCGGCTAGCATCATTCAGCCAACCAGCCATCACGACATCAGTCCCGCCTGATGGCTCCTGCGGGGGACACAGACACAAGGCTGACGTGGGGCTGGCGAAGTCTGGCATGGGGGCTTGGATAGACTTTTCCAGAAGGGCTAAGCTTGGATCTCAGCTTGCCCACCAGGGTTAGAGGATCCGGAGGAAGCCACTGGACCCCCTCTGGGTCGAGCCCTGTGCAGGGACTGCAGCTGGGCTATTCTCAGTGATGACTCACACTGGGTCACATTCCTGTGTCCCCTTCCCAAGTGCCAGGCACCGGGCTGAATGCTTCTCATAATGTCTCCTTCTCCTTCCAACCCTGAGGCTCATGAGTAACACCCTTATCTCTAGTTTACAGATGGGGAAACTGAGGTCCAGAGAGGGGCAGTGACTCACCCGGGGGCACACAGCAAGGTGGGAGAAGACCCAGGCTCCTGCTCCCGTGTCCAGAGAGCTCCGTGTGGGCTGACGTTAGGCATTCTTCCCTGCCAGCCTTGGTGTCCTCATCTGTAAAATGGGTTCGCAGCCACCTTCCTGGCCCCCAGAGCCAATGTGGGTGTGGGGAGACTTAGGGTTACTTTATGAGGTCAGAGGCCCTGAGCTCGCAGGAGAGTCCCCTTTAAGCTTAAGCAGCTCCGGGGACAGATCAGTGCAGAGACTGCCAGGGGGGCACCCTCCTGTCCTATCTGCTCAGACCCCGTGCCTCCGCGTTTCCCCTTGCAGAGAACGGAGGCAGGGGATCAAGGGCACAGACCTCGGGGTCGGAAAACCCTGAATTCGAACCCCTGCTCTGTGGCCTGTCACCTTGTGACCGTCAGCAAGAGGCTCTACATCCCCGAGCCTCAGTTTCCCCATCTGTAAAATGGTGCCTCAGAGGTTGGGGGGGGATTCGTGACAGGGTCGGGGTCTGATTTCACGCCCTGCACAGTGGCCGTGTTGTTGATATTCCCTCCCCAGTGACACTTAGGGCTGGAGGAGACCACCAGACCTGGGTAACACTTCCTCCGGGGCTGCTGGCTGAGTGATGATTAGATCCCGGGGCTTCCGCAGGTGGTGAGGAGTGGGGCTCCCCTGGCTGACCCGAAGCAGCTCTCCCCCTCTCTGGGCCTCAACTTCCCTCTCTAGGACAGGGGCATGGAGGTGTGGACCTCCCCGCCCAGCCCTGGGCTTGAAGGCCCCTCCGGAAAGATGCTAAGTCGGGGGTGGGGCCCAGGGTAGAATGCCAGGGACCTCAGCCGGGGCCCCGGGCGAGCTCTGCGTTGGGTGTGGGTGGAGGGTACGTGGGGAAGGCCCACGAGACCCAGTGTCACCGGGGCCCCCCGTCGGCATCCTGACCGCCACTGCCACTGTGCGGGGGGAGCCCAGAGATACCGGGCCTGGAGCTCTGCGTGCGGCGGGTGGCTGTCCAGACGCTGATTCCTTCTCTTTCTCCTAGTCTGGCTGGACGAGGCAGGGCCGTGCCCAGAGGACGGAGACATAGACCCCGAAGCCTGAGGAAGGGGCACGGGTCGGAGAGCGTCCTCGCCCCGGCTCCACAAGTCCCTGGGGGCGAGGCTGCCTGGGACAGATGCGCTGCGTCCCCTGGACGGGAAAACAAAGGCTCCTGGTGCCCGGCAGGTCGCAAGACGAGCAAGGACGGAGCCCTGCTTGCGTCCGGAACCGTGTTTCCCAGGCCCCGCTGAGCGGACCGGACCTCCACTGCCCATGCATTCGTGCTGCCCCCGGAGCCGTGGCGACGGCCGTCGGGACGCGCTCACCCTCCCCGCGCCCCGGGCCACGCAGACGGGCGCGCGGGAGGTCCACACACACTCAAGAACTCCTTGCAGAGGAGTGACTGTTTTGTACATGTGGTTTTACAGCTACCGAAACAGCCCAAAAAGCGGCTTATGATTTCTTTTTTGCATTATAAATAAAGGCCATCTGTAACGATCGGCGAGCCCGGCTGCTTGGGCTGGAGAGGAGACCAAGCACACGCGGGTGCAGAGGTTCCGAGGATCCCTCCACGCGGAGGGGCGGGGCGGGGCGGGCCGCAGGGGCCTCGGGATGGTCTCGGGCCCTCCACCTGCTCGCTGCCCCGAAGTCACGTGCCCAGCTCCGTCCTTGCCAGCTGTGGGATCCTGGTAATAATGCACGTCTAGGATGGGAGGCAGCGGTTTCGGGTTTCGTTTTTCTCAAGCACGTTAAGTTGTTAGTGTCCCTGTCCTGCCCCGTTCTGGTGGTGACACCTGTGTTTGGCTTCTGCCCGACACCGCGTGGCTTCTGTTGGTTCGGGTTTGCCTGCTGTGCTCGCCGGGCTCCTGAAGGCGCCGCGTCTGAGCCGAGGCTTTGTGAGAAAAGAGTGTATTTGCAAGGTGATCCGGGAGCACACAGGGAGGGAGGGGGGTGGGAGGTACCGTGCGGGGGACTCCGAGACCACTCGGGGGTTCGGTGATTCACCAGAGGGACTCGCGGAACTCAGAAACGCCACCACGGGCGTGTTTATGGTTTCTTACAGTGAAAGAATGCAGATTACCATCCGCAAAGGGCAGAGCCGACGAGGGTGGGGCCCAGAAGAGAGCTCGCAGGAAGGTCTCGTGGACAGCTTTTGATTCTCCCAGCAACCACGATGACGCACGCTCGGGTCCCGCCAGCCCCCGGAGCACCCTGAGCCTCGGTGTCTGTGGTTTTCACCGGGGGAGGGGGTGGCCACGTAGACTTGGCTGGCCGCCCACGTGGTGACCTCAGTCTCCAGCCCCTCTGGAGGTCAGGCCGGTAGGGAGTGACTCAGGCTTACCGTAAATCATACTGTTAGACTGCTCCTCGCGGCCCAAGGCTCCAGGTAAACAAAGACACTCTTATCAGGCAGGACATTCCAAGAGCCTAGAGGTCACCTCCCAGGAGCCCAGGGCAAAGGCCAGACCTCTCCGGGAGGTTCCTTCTGTACTGCACGAGGAGGGAGGCAGGGAAGGGAAGGAGCCGGCAAGGGGGTCCTGGAGCCGGTCACCCCTGGGGTCTCTGGGGAGGCGGTGTTGGGCCCCGTTCAGCGCCGTCCCCGCCCGAGGGGTGAGGAAGGGGGTCTGTGTCCTCCTTCCATTTGGCGCTGGCCGGGCCCTCCGGAACCACCCGGCACTTCTGGCCCGGCCCCTGGCAGAGGCAAGGCTTGCAGAGGACCCCGGGTGCGCTGGAAGGCTGAGCGCCCCCGGTGGGTAGGGTGGGCCCACAGTCGAGGCCTGCTCGGCGGCTGTGCAGCCCGCACAGTCCAACGGTGCCGCGCTCAGGAGGGCCCGCGCTCGCTTTAAGGCCCTGCGGCCTTGCGATTCTTTTTTGGTTTCTTTAGTGTTTGTTTATTGCTGAGAGAGAGGGTGGGGGGAACAGAGGATCCCAAGCAGGCTCAGTGCTGTCAGAGCAGAGCCCGACGTGGGGCTCAGACTCACGAGCGTTGAGATCATGACCTGAGCCGGCGTCGGACGGACGGTCAACCGACTGAGCCACCCAGGCGTTGACCTGGATGCTGAACGAGGGCCCGCACGTCCGCTTTGCCTTGGGTCCTAGGGATGGCCTTCCCTGGCCCTGCTTCCCGCCCACGTGGCCCTCTGTGCACCGAGATGCAGCTCGGGCCATCGGAGCCTCTTCCGTGGAGCCCACCCGGCCCCCCACTCCGATGGAAGGAACGAGGTCAAAGGCGCATTGCAGGAAGAGCGTAGGAATGGGAGATGGGGGCCGTTTTGGGAAAGCATAATCTGTCACCGCGTTCGTGCACTGCCTGTCCCTGGGTCCCAGCCCCGTGCAGTCTAGTGCTCCTCTACGACGGGCCTTGCCGGCTGGGAGTCTTTTCTGGCCCCAGCGCCACAGCACCCTGTCTGTCCCGCCCGTCTCCTATGAGAGAGACGCCCTTTCCCTGTGTCATAATCACTGACGTGCAAGTTCTCAGGTGATCGGGCACCCCCGTCCACCAGCTGGGGCTGATCGTACCCACAGCCAACCCTCCAGCGCCCTGACACATGACCCTTAGAAAATAAAATTCCACGGGGCGCCTGGGTGGCTCAGTGGGTGAAGCATCCAACTCTTGATTTTGTTTCAGGTCATGATCTCACGGTTCATGAGATGGAGCCTCGCATCAGGCTCTGCACGGACAGTGCAGAGTCTGCTTGGGATTCTCGCTCTCTGCCTCTCTGTGCCCCTCTCCTGCTTGTGCTCGAGCTCCCCCCCCCCTCAAAAATAAATAAATAAACATTTTTTAAAAATAAAGAAAATTCGGGGCGCCTGGGTGGCGCAGTCGGTTAAGCGTCCGACTTCAGCCAGGTCACGATCTCGCGGTCTGTGAGTTCGAGCCCCGCGTCGGGCTCTGGGCTGATGGCTCGGAGCCTGGAGCCTGTTTCCGGTTCTGTGTCTCCCTCTCTCTCTGCCCCTCCCCCGTTCATGCTCTGTCTCTCTCTGTCCCAAAAACAAATAAACGTTGAAAAAAAAAATTTTTTTAAAAAATAAAAAAAATAAAGAAAATTCCAGAAGGTAGTGACACAGTCTCATACACCAGCCTGTTCCCAGAGCTCACAACAGGCGCTCAAGGTTTTTTATTTTTTATTTTTTAATGTTTTTTATTTATTTCTTTTGAGAGAGAGAGAGAGAGAGTGGGGGAGGGCCAGAGAGAGGGAGACAGAGAATCCCGAGCAGGCTCTGCGACACCGCAGAGCCTGACGTGGGGCTCACTCCCGTCAAATATGAGTCCATGACTTGAGCCAAAATCAAGAGTTGGCTGTTTAACCGACTGAGCCACCCAGGCGCCCCAAGGTGCTTACTATTTAGCACTCATACAGCTAGCTGTGTGCCAGGCACACCTCGGAGCACTTTGAACTTCTAAGATACTCTTGGAGGGAACGCTTAGAGATAGCGTATGAGTCAGCGTTCTTTTTGCTGTGATACTGCTGTGTAACAAACGACCCCTGCTATAGGACGAATATGTACCCACCCCCCAAATTCATATGTTGAGACCTAATATCCACTGTGATGGTATAAGGGGGGGGGCCCTCTGGGAGGTGACGAGGTCATGAGAGTGGAGCCCCCAGGAATGGACTGACACTCTTACGAGAGAGACCCTCAGAGAGATCCCACCGTGGGAGGACACGGCCAGCTCTAAACCAGGAAGCAGGCCCTCACCAGACACTGAATGTGCTGGTGCCTTGATCTTGGACTTCCCGACCTCCAGAGCCGCGAGAGATCCGTTTCTGTTGTCGGTAAGTCATCAATCTATGGTCTTCTGTTCCAGCAACACAAACAGATGGGCACACACATGCTGCCCAAACTCAGCGGCTTGGAACAGCAAGCCTCCGTGTCTCACTCCCTGGTCCCTGGGTGGCCGTGAGGAGCTGAGCTTTGTCAGGCCGCAGCTGGGTTCAAATCAGCTTTGCGTGTCTCCTGCTGTGGCCAGCCACCGCTCCAGTATGTTCTCGTGGAGGGCGTCAGGAGCACGCAGCACAAGCCAGGCCATGCAAGGGTATTCTCAGCTCCTGCTCCTGACTCGGGGGCCCCCCCAGTCCATGACTCTGGGCACCAGGGGGATGCTGGGCCTCAGGGCTGGGGCTGGGCACGAGCCCTGAAGACTGGCTCAGTCTACAGGCCGGCAGGGAGCCCCCACGTCTCCCTGGGCACAGCTTAGAGGCCTCCAGCCCACTCAGCAACCTGCTGCGGCTAATCATGGCTTCATCCCAGGCTTTTAGTGCCCATGGCAACAGGAAGCGGGCTGTGAGCTGGAGCCCCGGCAGGAGGGGCTGGTCAGAGGCTGTGCAGTCCCAGGATGCTGGATGTGGCTTGCTCGCAGGGGCAGGGTGAGTTCCCTTGCTCTCACGGGGCCCACCGTGTCCACACCAGTCCTGGGCTTTTGGCCTCTTGTAGCTGGAGGCTTGATCGGTGCTAAAGCCAGCATCCTCGGGTGGCTGCCCACTGAGTAAGGGGACGGGGACCTTTCCTGGTGACATCTGCACCCAAAGCTGCAGTCAACCCCGTGACACTACTCACTGCCCAGCACCTGCCTCTGTCTTCAAGGAGGCTTTCTCTTCCCACAAGGGAGGGGCGAGGTGGAGGGGGCCTGTTCAGGGCAAGCTCTCGCCCAGGGAGGGCATGAAAATGGGGGGCCGGGCACCCCACTGCAGCCCTCATAGGAGCCATGAGAAAGAATGGGGGGAGTGGGTACCAGCAAGGACGCTTTTGCTGTGTGATCTTAGAAAGTCACTTGACCTCTCTGAACCTTTTTTTTAACCCAGAAAGAGAGGATAATATGGGGAGTATCTTGAGGATTAGGTAAAATAATCTGTGTAAAACCCCTGTACGGTGCCTGGCACGGAATGAACAGTCAATGTTAGTAGTATGATCAGGCAGGTCACCAACAGCTCTGGGCCTCAGTTTCCTCATGCGGGGAATGGAGACAGTGCCACGGGCACCTGAGGATTGTGGGACATTGAAGGTATGAATATGGGGTGCACGGCACGCAACTGACCCATTCTTTTTGTTTTTTAATATTTATTTTAAGAGAGTGCAAGCAGGGGAGGGGCAGAGAGAGGGCGACAGGATCCGAAGTAGGCTCTGCACTGAGGGCACAGAGCCCGACCCCGGGGCTCGATCTCACAAACCGTGAGATCATGGGCTGAGCCAAAGTCGGATGCTCAACCGACTGAGCCACCCAGACACCCCTTCTTTTTTCTTTTTTTTAAGTTTATTTATTTTGAGAGCGAGAGAGCGCACGTGCGCGCGCGCGCACACACACACACACACACACACACACACGAGCGGGGGAGGGGCAGAGAAAGAGGCAGAGAGAATCCCAAGCAGGCCCTGTGCTGTTAGGGTGGAGCCCAATGTGGGGCTCCAACTCAGCCACCCCGGTGTCCCCACCTGCCCGATTCTTTCCAAGGCTTTCTCTGGAGCAGAGGCAGGTGAGCTGGGGGCTCTCAAGGTCAGCTGCCAGGGCCGGGGAGTTCACACATCTGGGAGCACCCCTCTTTCCCTACGGATGGGAGTTAGCACACTATCACCCCCCGCCTTCCGTGCCCTTGTCCCCTTGGTGGTGTCGGTGAGGCATCCCTGAGGAACGTTCTGGTCTACCCTAGCGTTTCTCGAACTTGAGTGTGCTGTCTTGAGTAGGGATCCTTCAGTAGGGATCTCCTTCCAATGCGGATTATGTTTTGGGAAGTCCGGGATGGATTCTGCGGCTGTGATTGTGTATTCCTGCTTCCCAGCCTGAGTCCCCGTCTGTCCCTGGGCGACCTTCAGCAAGTGACTTCACCTCTTGGAGCCTCAGTGTCCTTGACCTTCAAGCAGGGATAGTAGCTAGGTTTGGGGGGTGGGGGGGGGGAGTTTAAACGTACGAACACACAGAACCTAGAATAATAACGTGTGGCCCAGGATCCAAAAAGCCCTCCAGGAGGTGCCCAATAATGCTGATGTTTGCAAAGCTGTGTTTGAGAAGAGCCACCAGGCCCACCTGTGTGGTCACAGCCTTGTGCAGTTGTTCAGTTCTGTGTGGACCTGACCCTTCGTTGCGTAGCCGGGGCCTAGGGGTGCCCGAGCACTGGGCTCCAGCGGTCCCCAACGGACCAAGTCTGGTCGCCGGTCGCTGACAAAATCCAGAGGCAGAGACAGGAAAGGGATTTATTCCTCTGAGGCCGACACTGGGAAGACAGCGGACCAGCGGCTCAAAGACTCTCCAAAGTGCCGAAAATACTTCCAGAAAATACTTCCAGTTTATCTCAGGAAAGTGTGGGGCAAAGGTGGGTGGGTGCGTGCAGGTAGGAAGTGAAGCCAAACGCACCACTGTCTGGGGTCAGTCCCGAGAGGTCTTGCGGGCTGTCAGGGCTGATGGGCTTATCACTTGAGGGGACAGCTTCTGTTCCCATCACAGGAGGCTCTGCCCTCAGGGTCTCCTGCCTGAGCGGAGAGAGTTGCTGGAAAGAACCCAAAGCAGCGAGCTTGAGGTCAGGGGCGCCTGGCTGGCTCAGCTGGTGGGGCGTGCGGCTCTCGATCTCAGGGTTGTGAGTTCGAGCCCCACGTTCAGCGTAGAGATAACTTAAGAAATAAAATCGTTTTGGGGCACCTGGGTGGCTCAGTCGGTTGAGTGTCCGACTTGGGCTCAGGTCGTGATCTCACAGTTGGTGGATCTCACAGTTCGTGAGTTCGAGCCCTGCGTTGGGCTCTGTGCTGACGGCTCAGAGCCTGGAGCCTGCTTCGGATTCTGTGTCTCCCCCTCTCTCTGCCCCTCCCCTGCTCATGCTCTGTCTCTATCTCTCAATAATAAATAAAAGTTAAAAAAAAAAAAAAGAGTCAGACACTCAGGGGCACCTGGGTGGCTCAGTCAGTTAAGTGACCAACTCTTGATTTTGACTCAGGTCATGATCTCATGGTTCTTGGGATTGAGCCCCGTGTCGGGCTCTGTAATGACTGAGAGAAGCCTGCTTGGGATTCTCTCTCCCTCTCTTTCTGCCCCTCCCCTGCTTATGCGCGCTCTCTCTCTCTCAAAATAAATAAGTAATCATTAAAAAAAACAGTCAGGGGGTGCCTGAGTGGCTCAGTCGGTTAAGCACCCGACTCTCAATTTTGGCTCAGGTCATGATCTCACAGTTTGTGAGTTCAAGCCCTGCATCGGGCTGTGTGCTGACAGCATGGAGCCTGCTTGCGATTCTCTGTCCCTCCCTCTCTCTCTCCCCCTCTCTCAAAAATTAAAAAAAAAAAAAAAGCCAGAGGCTCAGCCTACTGAGCCACACAGGTGCCCCCAGAATAAAATCTTCAGAAAACAAAACAAAAGACAGTTTGAGGTCAGAACGGAGGCAGCCGAGGTCCTCTTTCAATTAAAGGCGGGGGATGGGGAGGTGGTGCTTATATTTAGGTGGGGAGTGGGTGTCTCTCTGGAGCTGGTCTAGAATGATGACTCAGTTGAGCCCAAAGCATGGCTCCCCGATTCTCACTCCCTGATTCTCTTCTTCCTTGAATACATCCTGGGGGAAATGGGTACTAATGTCTGTAGTTTATTTTTCATTTATTTGTGATGCCAGAGTGGTGCATACCGATTAAAACCAACAATAAAAACGCTTTGTAAATGGCTCCCCCCCAAGTGTGTGTCGCTGGGGTGTGGAGCAGGGTGGCGGTTAAGGGGCGAATGGAGAGGAAACAGAGGGGCATGAAGGGCTCTGGCCGCCGAGAGAGAGCCTGTCACCCCTAACCCGGGCGTGTCCCGGAGAAGTTCCCAGCTTCCAGGAGGGGAGGGAACGTCCCGGCCCCTGACTAGGGACTCGCGCTGCATGCCTCCGGGAGGGGAGGCTGGGAGGGGAGAAAAGCGTGAAAACAGATGGAAATGTAATTTTTTAATGACAGCAGCAGATGGCAGAAAGACAAGAGTGTATTCGCACCATGTCGGAGCCATTTGAGAGCGCCCGGCTCAGCCGTGATGTGCTTCAGCGGCTGGCGGGACGGCTCCCCCCGCCAAACCCTGGAGGCCTGCCTGGAGGGGGAAGGTCGCGGGCCCTCCGGGGAAGGGCGGCTGCCTGGAGCCACAGGTGGATGGAACCGCCTTGGCCACCTGTGCTGCAGGGCTTTTCTGGATCGGCAGGTACTCTCTGAGCTCTGTTTTTAGACGGTCCCTACTCTTGGCACCCCTCACCCCCACCCCACCCCCCGGCTGCCCTAGGCCAGGCCATTGCCACGGCTCAGCTGGACTTCTGCTCCGGCCTCCCACGCCCGCTGCGTCCACAGCAGCTCGGTCCTAAGACGCGAGTCTGTTCTTGTCACGCCCCAACCTACATCCCTCCGAAGGCCCTTCGTTGAGCTCAGGATCCCGTCCTCAGCTCACCCAGCAGGCCCTGGAGAGCCGGCCTCTGCTGCACACTCAGCAGGGAGACTGGTGCCTCGAGGGCCGTCCTGAGGAAGGCCACTCCCGCCTAGAGTAGGAGCCGTCACCTCTGAGCATCACTTGTGTCATCCTCCCCCAAGCCCCGCGGTGGCTCCGGGAGGTGGCGACGTTCAGAGTGGGCCACAGCTGGAGCCGGTCAGCTGAACCTGTCGGTCAGAGTCACTGCTGGCCACAAGGTCCTCTTATCACCCTCACCCTGGAGCCCCTGGAGGGGAGACAGCCCCCCACGTGGGAGCCATGGCTCTCAGGCTCCTGGGGCTCAGCTGGGTGGCCCGTCCCCATTAGGGAAGCCATCCTGCCCTGTCATCAGGCCCCTGCTCTGAGCTATCTAATGACTTGTTTCAGCCGAGACCAGGGAATGAAGGTGTTTTCCAGTCTGCATTTCCCTTTTGCAGCCGTGACTATAATTCCAGCCCCCTCCTGGTGACACCAGCTGTGAGTCACAGCTTCCCCCGGGCTCCTCCCAGAGGCCACAGGAACGAGCCTGGAGTCCGTTTATCAGCTCAGGGGCCTTTAGCCTTGGCCGAGCCATGCCCCAGAGGTGGTGACTCCTTCCGTCCAGGTGCGGCCTGGGCATAGGGCAGGTGATTCCCCTGTACAAGCAGGTGGTGCCTCCCCGTCCTCCTCCACTCTGCAGGGCAATTCGTCACCGTGCTGGGCCGCTCCCCTCCCTAGAAGAAAATCGCCCTCACGTGGCCGGGATTCAGACTTTAAGGTAAATTAATCAAGGATTGAATGAACACGCTTTGCACAGATGGGCCACAGGTGCTTCCCAAACACGCTCAGCCCAAGAATCACCTGCGGGGATGCGTCGGCGGGTCACGGGCCCAACGTCAGACGCAAGCCTGCCTGACCCTTCAGAGGACCCCGGGCCCGAGTCTGTGGCTCATACTGCAAATGTTCAGTTTCCACATGGGGCTAAGTGGCTGCCTTACTGGAGGGGGCAGCTCCAGGACACTTGTGTCATTGTAGGAAAGGTCCGCTGCCTTAAGGTCCCAAGTCCAAGATGCTGACTCATTTTCCGAGTGCCATTCTGCTGGGCTGAATTCTAATGTAACCGAAGGTATTGTAGCCCTGACTATCCTGAAGGAGGCAACAGGTTCAATTCCAGGGGTGTTTAGATGCCTGGGGGAGCCCCTAAAGGAGAGATTTCTCTTTTTAAAGTAGTCCCTCTACCCAGCCTGGGGCTTGAATTCATGACCCCCCCGAAACCCAGAGTCACATGCTCCACCAACTGAGCCAGCCAGGTGCCCCAAGATGTTTTTAAATAAGCTTTTCTTTCTTTTCTTTTTTCTTTTTTTTTTCTAGAATAGCTTTAGATTTACAGAAAGGTTGCAAAAATACTATGGAGGATTCCCATAGAGTGCCCACCTAGTTCCCCCTGCCCTACTCTGATCCATTTCTCAAAATTAATGAACCAATTTTGATACACTATTATTTTTTTTTTTAAGGTGCAAGGTTTATTTCCAGTTAGTTAATGTGCAGTGTTTATGAGTTTCAGGTGTCCGATCCAGTGATTCAACACTTTCACACAACCCGGTGCTGATCAGGACAGGTGCCCTCCTGAATCCCCATCGCCTATTTCCCCCATCTCCCACCCACCTCCCCTCTGGTCACCATCAGTGTGTTCTCTGTCCTTAAGAGCCTGTTTCTCGGGGAGACTGGGTGGCTCAGTCGGTTAAGCGGCCGACTTCAGCTCAGGTCACCATCTCATGGTTTGTGAGTTCGAGCCCTGCATTGGGCTCTGTGCTGATGGCTCTGTGCTGATGGCTCGGAGCCTGAGCCTGCTTCAGATTCTGCGTCTCCCTCTCTCTGCCCCTCCCCTGCTCACACTCTGTCTCTCTAGCTCTCTCAAAAATAAATAAACATAAAAAAAAAAAAGAGCCTGTTTCTTGGTTTGCCTCTCTTTTTCTCCTTTCTTCATTTGTTTTATTTCTTAAATTCTACGTATGAGTGAAATCATATGCTATTTGTCTTTCTCTGACCTATTTCACTTATTATACTCTCTAGCTCCATCCATGTCGTTGTAAATGGCAAGATTGCATCCTTTTTATGGCTGAGTAATATTCCATTGTATATATACACACATCTTCTTTATCCATTTATCGGCTTCCATAGTTTGGCTATTATAGATAATGCTATAATAAACATAGGGATGCATGTATCTTTTTGATTAGTGTTTTTGCGTTCTTTAGATATATACCCAGTAGTAGAATTTACTGGATCGTAGGGTAGTTCTATTTTTCACTTTTGAGGACCTTCCACACTGTTTTCCAGAGCGGCTGCACCAGTTTGCATTCCCACCAGCAGTGGAAGACGTTCCCCTCTCTCCACATCCTCACCAGCACTTGTTTCCTGATATACTGTTATTAACTAAAGTCCACTCCTACTCACATTTGCTCAGGCTTTCCCTAATGTCCTTTTTCTGTTCCAGGACCTCAAGTGACATTGAGTGATGTCTCCTTAGGCTTCTCCACTCTGTGACAGTTTTTTAGACTCGGTTTTTGATGAATTTGATAGTTTTTTTTTTTTTTTTTTTTACTGTTTATTTATTTTTGAGAGAGAGAGACCGAGGGTGAGCGGGGAAGAGGCAGAGAGAGGGAGACACAGAATCCGAAGCAGGCTCCAGGCGCCGAGCTGTCAGCACAGAGCCCGACGTGGGGCTCGAACCCACGAACCGCGAGATCATGACCTGAGCCGGGTCAGACATTTAACCGACTGAGCCACCCAGGTGCCCCTCCTGTATCCACCTTCTTGAGGGCAGAGTCTCTATAGACATTGTTTGGAATTCTTCTGCACAGTAAGGTTGTCACTTTGTCCCCATTTATTTCATCTCCAGCTCTTAATTCATTACCACACAGGTCACCCCCACCTTCTAGGGGAGGCATTGTTTTACAAGAGCCAGTAGTGGTGTGAGAGTTCCGACCACCCAGTCTAAAGCAACAGGCTACCTGTGCCACATCCGTCCGGTCTGTCCCTACGCCTTTCCTTCCCCCTCATCTGTATCCTCTCTCCCCCACTTTCAAAGACCAGCCGTGAGGACAGGCATTTGGAAGTCCTCTCTGGACCTCAAGAGTGGCTCAGAGCTGAACCATATTGGAGCACATCCCTTCAATTTCCAATTTTCCCAGTTACAAAAACCTCCAGGGAGACAGTAAGGTGTATGATCACTGAATCAGAAAGTCTACTTCTGGAGCTTAGGGAAGGCATTTTATTTTTAATTATTACTATTATTTATTATTATTTTGAGAGAGCATGAAAGGGCGAGCGGGTGAGAGGCAGAGGAAGAGGGAGAGAGAGAATCTTAATTAAGCAGGACGATCATGAGATCCTGACCTGAGCCAAAACTCAAGAGTCCAACGCTCAACCGACTCAGCCACCCAGGCGTCCCTGTAACTGGCTCTTTTCACGTGGCATAATGAATTCAAGGTTCATCCCCATTGTAGACAAATCAGTTCCTCATTCCTGTCTGTGGCTCAATAATATTCCACAGTATGTACAGACTATGTTTCGTTCCTCTGTCCCTCGGTTGAAGGACATTTGAGTGGTTTCCACCTCTCAACTGTTGCGAGTCATGCTTCTGGGTATGGAAACACATTTAACCGCCCCCCCCCCCGGCCAGGTGACCCCGACGTATGCTCCTGTTTGAGACTCCAAGATGTCATCATTTTTGCAGTGTGTAATGCTCGCCGTCTCATCTTGTTCTCTCAACAGCCCAGTGGGGTAAGGGCAGCCCTGCCCCTGTTCTACAGACGAGGACAAGGAGACTCAGGTGATGTGGCCCCCGGGCTCTGCTAGCTTTTCCACTCGTCCCGTCGTGCGTGGTCTCTCTGAACCTCAGCTTTCCCACCAGCTCTTTTCCTTTGCTCTTTTCCAGGCTGTGAAAATCAGGGAGGGAAGCCTCGCCAACTGCGGAGCACAAATATTTGCCAGTCAAGAAAACATTCCCCTATCAGTCAAAACCCAGACAAGCTGGCATACACCCTCTGCAGATGCCTGAGGGAGCTTCTATTTCAGGAGGGACCAGGTGGCTTGCAGCTCCTCCCCCCGCTCCCCAAACATCCCAGGGTTCTTCTCATTCACTGAGGTTCAAAGCAGTCACTTGCCTTCCGTCGCACAGCATCCAGAGGGACCTTTTACTTATTTCCCCCCCTTTTATTTCCTTCAAAAAATCTCCACGCTCAATGAGGGGCTCTAACTCAGGACCCCACGATCAAGAATAGCTCCCTCTGAGGTGCCTGGCTGGCTCAGTTGGTAGAACATCTGACTCTTGATCTCAAGGTCATGAGTTCAAGACTCACGCTGGGTGTAGAGATTACTTAAAAAAAAAAAAAAAAAAAAGAGGCAGGGGCCTGAGCTCCCCGCCCCCCCAAAAAGAAAAAAAACCCAGTCACCTGCTCCACAGACTGAGACAGCCAGGCTTTGAAAGTGTTTGTCTTAATGAATGGCATACAATGAAGGAGATTTTCCAAAGCAGATAAACAGCAGACATAGCTTTCTAGGCCATGTGGGTGGGCAGAACTTAATTATGGCCTTACTTCATCTCTCTGGCAACCCTACAGGAGGCAGGTGCATGGCGCAAGTTTCAGGGGGGCTAGGGAGGAAAACATGGGGCTACCTGGGGTGGGGCAGCTTTCCTGTCGCATTCACAGCACTGGAATCCGCCTGTCTCCAGGGCCTAGTGATCAAGGGTTCAGATTCAGCCCACTGCCTGTCCCTTCTAGCCTGCAGCCAGCAGTTTCACCTCCCAGCAAGCTTTCCTGGCCCTGGTTAACATTCAGTTTCTACAAGCGTCCACGTTGTCACCTTCTAGGGGATTCTGACACAGAAGAGTGTGAGAAGCACTATCGGGTGTTACAAAAGCTCGCCGCGTGGAGGGACTGTGCAGCAGCCTTCAGGAAACTCCCCTGGGGTCCTTGCCCACGTACGAACTCTGAGCCTCTTCCCGAACTTTCTGAGCTGGAACATGCGGGAGGGGTGGAGGAATGCGCATTTTTATAGGTTCTGACCAGTATGTAAAGACAGGACAGAAGGCTGTGAAGTTAAGAGAACTAGGCTTTCCTTCACTCCGCTGGGGCCCCGGCGCCTTCTGTCCAGCCAGGTCACGCCGTGGCCTAATAATAAATGCATTTACTCCCGGCCCTGTGCGGGACCCCATGTAGACGTCCCCCGAACTCCACCCACAGTTTGAATCAGAGTGTTGGCGATTAGGCGTCCGGGACAGGTGAATGGACACGGAAGCATGGTGACAGCTGAGCAGCAGGACAGGCAGAACCAGGGGCACAGCCCGAGAGAGGAGTGAGAAGGGGGAGGGGTCTGGACGCTTCGGGTCGCGGGAGGGGGTGTGGCCGCGGCGCGGGCGGGGCGGGGAGGAGCCGGGAGAGGGGCGGGGCCGGGACGCGGAAGGGGGGGGTAGGACGTCGACGCGGGACGTGAGGGGGCGGGGCCTGGTCTCGAAAGGTACGGGGCCGCCCCGCGGGAGGGGGTGGGCCGGGCCGTCAGAGGGGCGGGGCCGGGGTCGATCGGGGGGGCGGGGTCGGGCCGTGAGAGGAGCATGGTCACGCCATCAGAGGGGCGGGGCCGGGCCGCGGGAGGGGCGGGGTTGGGGCGTGAGAGGGGCGGGACGGCGACGCTTGATGGGGGGGGCTTGGGCCCGCGGCTTGGGGACGCGGCCCGCAGCCGGGGGGCGTGGTCTGCTCTCAGCCTCGTTGACCCTCGCCAATCCGTAGGCTCGAAGCGGCCGCGGTCCCCGCCTCCCGCCGCTCAGGGGAGAGCGCCGCTTTGCTATTGGTTGCCGATGCTCGTTCCGGCCGGGGGCCGGGCCCCGCGCGGTGGCGGGAAAGCTGAGGCTTCCGCGCTTCCCTGGACCTTGAAGGGCTGCGGGAGGCGCCAGCATGGACGCGGCTGAAGTGGAGTTTTTGGCTGAGAAGGAGCTGGTTACCATTATCCCAAACTTCAGCCTGGACAAGATCTACCTCATCGGGGTAAGGGCTGGGCCGGGCATTTGTCTCAGACCCCAGCTCCTGAGAAAGGCCCTAGTGTCGGAGCTTCTGCGGACGCCTGGCCTTCAGTTCGCCGAGTGGTGGGGAGGAGTGCGGGGGGAGTACGGATGCGGACCCCGAGTGGCCAGGGGAGTACGGGATAGGGGACGCCGAGTGGCGGGGGCGGGGGGAGTACGGGGTGGGGGGGACGCCGAGTGGCGGGGGGGGAGTACGGAGTGGGGGGACGCCGAGTGGTCGCTGGGAGGGGGGAGTGCAGGGTGGGGGGACGCCGAGTGGTCGTGGGGGAACCCTGAGTGGCCGGGGGGAGTAAGGCGGGGAGGGGGGTCGGAATACGAGAGGGGGGAACGGAGGGCGAGGGAGGCCGAGGAGACGAGGGGACGAACAGATGGGGCGACGTTGTGAGTCTGGGCCCGGAGAGACCAAGTCCGCGGGCTGGGCCCGCCCCTCAGCTGTTCCTCGTCCTCCCAGAAACCGGCCCCGGTGGGCTGGCCAGGTGTGCGCAGGTGAGCACAGTTCTGCTCCCTCGCTTGGAGCGGCGTCCCTGGGTCTGTGTTCGCAGCTGGGCTTTTAGATTTCTTTGGGTTTCGGCTTGTGCGGCGCCCTTTCTCTTGTTGGACAGCAGTGGGGTCCGGTGATGCTCGTTGCCCTGTTTTGTCTTACTGGGGGCTTGATTTTCTTTTGGTAGGGGGACCTGGGGCCTTTCAACCCCGGCCTACCGGTGGAGGTGCCTCTGTGGTTGGCGATTAACCTGAAACAAAGACAGAAGTGTCGGCTGATTCCTCCTGAGTG
This sequence comes from Lynx canadensis, assembly GCF_007474595.2. Classification (NCBI taxonomy): domain Eukaryota; kingdom Metazoa; phylum Chordata; class Mammalia; order Carnivora; family Felidae; genus Lynx; species Lynx canadensis. Next base: position 3,485,934 of record NC_044317.1, read on the forward strand.
GATGGATGTGGGTAAGCATGTGGGTGGAGCAGAGCTGGGGTGACCCGCGCCCTTCGGGTGGAAGCAGGGGGCCCCTTCCACGCAGGCCACCAGCCGCTGATCAGCTGAAGTTAATGAGTGGTTGGAGACTCACCTGGCAGAGTTCGTGCATGGCTATTACCAATGTCACGCTGGTTTGAGGCATGTATACCAATTTTCGCTTAGGTTTTGACTGTAAGATATTTCAACTTTTTTTTTTTTAACTTTTTTTTTTTTAACGTTTATTTATTTTTGAGACAGAGAGAGACAGAGCATGAACGGGGGAGGGGCAGAGAGAGAGGGAGACACAGAATCGGAAACAGGCTCCAGGCTCTGAGCCATCAGCCCAGAGCCCGACGCGGGGCTCGAACTCACGGACCGCGAGATCGTGACCCCGGGTGAAGTCGGACACTTAACCGACTGAGCCACCCAGGCGCCCCAGATATTTCAACTTTAATTTATTTTTTTTTAATTTATTTTTGAGAGAGAGTGAGAGACAGGGCATGAGGAGGGGAGGGGCAGAGAGAGGGAAGCACAAAATCTGAAGCAGGCTCCGCACTCTGAGCTGTCAGCACAGACCCGACGCCGGGCTTGAACTCACGAACCGTGTGAACGTGACCCGAGCCGAGGTCGGCCGCTTAACCGACTGAGCCACCCAGGTGCCCCTCAACTTGCTTTACATTTAAAACTATCGTACGACGTTGAAGGGGCATTTCTTGGGACTTTTAAAAAATAACTCTGTTGGGGCCCCTGGCTGGTTCCGTATGCAATGCTTGATCTTGGGGTCGTGAGTTTCAGCCCCACGTCAGGGATACGGTTTACTTAGAAAATACTTCTATAGGGGCGCCTGGGTGGCGCAGTCGGTTAAGCGTCCGACTTCAGCCAGGTCACGATCTCGCGGTCCGTGAGTTCGAGCCCCACGTCGGGCTCTGTGCTGACAGCTCGGAGCCTGGAGCCTGTTTCCGATTCTGTGTCTCCCTCTCTCTCTGCCCCTCCCCCGTTCATGCTCTGTCTCTCTCTGTCCCAAAAATAAATAAAACGTTGAAAAAAAAATTAAAAAAAAAAAAAAAAAAAAAAAAAAAGAAAATACTTCTATAGGCTAGCATGTGGCTCAGAGTCATCTTACATGGTAGGGCATGCATGCAAATGATGCATCATCTCAAACAAGGGAATATTATTTGGCCATATAAAGGAAGGAAGTACCTGTTATGCTACAGCTGAATGAACCTTGAACACGTGATGCTAGCGAAAAAAAGACCCAAAGATCACACCCAACTCTGAATATACTAAAAACTGTCGAATTGTACATTTTAAATGGGTGAGTTGTATGGTGCGTTAATTATGCCTCAGTAAAAAAGAAAATGAGGCACAACAATGCAGACAGGCTTCATCCTGAGCCTTTGCGGTCTTTTTCCTACCTGAGACAAAAGCGGCTCATTCTAGCAAAGAACATTCATTTTACTTGGAATGGGGGGTCCATACGGAATGTGAACGGCCTCTGAGTGACTTTGATCATCCCCTGCCAATTGGGAATCACTCGGGGGCACCTCCCTCCTAGAAGCAAGGACCCTCCGAGCCAGCCACTGTCAAGTACACTTCCGGAAAGACTGTGGGCATCTTCTCCTTCCGGTCCTAAAGGTGGGGGCTGGCGGCCCTGGTGGGTCTGCCACAAAGGGTAACCCCCAGCTCCTTCTGCTGAGGGGCTCTTGCCAAAGCAGGGAACGCTGCCAGGTCTGGCTCTGTTAGTGCTACCTCCTGTTCCGGCAGTTTGGGTCCATCCAGACCCAAGGTGACGGGGGCAGAGGCTGTCTTGTCTCAGGCTCATCAGGGCCAGAGAAGGTGTGGAGGGCATTAACCCGAGCTTTTTCACTGGCCGAGGCCACACTGGGGTGAGTACTAGTGAAACAGCATTAGTCAGTAGGCTCGGCCCGGGAGCGGGCCACCTTCTCATTCCGCGGCCATAGCGGAGTCCTACCTGCTCTTGGGTGTCCTTTAAACGGAATCACCTGGTAGGTGTTGACTTCTCTTATTTAAGGCTGTTGCACATGCCATTACGTCATTCTTCTGTTGCCGAGCAGTGTTTCATTCACGGTAGAGTACTCCAGTTCGGTCACCCATTGTTCTGTCGGCGGATGTTTGGAGCCTTTCCCATTTTGGGCCATTGCTAATGAGGCTCTTATGAACATTCCTGTCCAAGTCTTTTTGTGGATCTATGTTTCCAATTCTCTTGGGTAAATACCGAGAGTGGCAGATTGCCAGGTCACAGGGCAGACTGTGCTTAACTTTGTAAAAAACTGTCAGCCAGCCCTCCAGAGTGGTTGGGCTGTCACTTATCCCGCCAGAAGTGTAGGAGAGCTCCCACTGTTCCGCATCCTGGCCAACGTTGGGTGATGTCAGTCTTTTCGAGTCATTGCAGAGTTTGAACAGAGGTGTTTCATACTGACTTAGATACTGGAGGAGAACCAGTCAGATGTGCGTGGGGTGAGGGCAGTGAGGCGTAACCCAGGCTGAGAGTAGTTTGCCCAGTTGCTGGAGGTGGGCAGACGTGGTTGGAGTCTAGGCGTATTTGAGTTTGTTTATTTTGAGAGAGAGCGTGTGAGCAGGGGAGGGGCAGAGAGGGAGGGGGCGAGAGAATCCCAAACAGGCTCCACGCTCTCAGCGCAGAGCCCTATTCAGGGCTCAAAGCCACAAGCTGTGACATGATCTGAGCCGAAATCAAATCAAGAGCTGGACGCTCAACTGACTGAGCCATCCAGGTGCCCCTAGGTGTATTTTGAAGGAAGAATCCACAGGATTTGCTGAAGGACGGGCTGTGGGATCTGAGAGGAGAGTTAAGAATGGATGCCAGGGAGGGGGTGCCTGGGTGGCTCCGTTGGTTAAGTAAGCGTCAGATTCTTGATTTCGGCTCAGGTCTTGATCTCACGGTTCGTGAGTTCAAGCCCTGCCTCGGTCTCTGTGCTGCCAGTATGGAGCCTCTTGGATTCCCTCTCTCTCTCAAAATAAATAAGTAAACTTAAAAACAACAACAACAACAAAAAAAAAACGGTTGCCAGGGTTGCTGGCCTGAACTACAGAAGGATACGGAGGTGCTGTTCCCTGAGCTGGGGGAGACTGCAGGAGCGTGAGGGCTGGGGTGGGGACCAGGAGTCGGGGTTTGACCATGTTACACTGGAGGTGCCTATTGGATATCCAGGTAGAAATCATGTGAGCAGGAGTCTTGGGTCAGGGAGCTTGGGAAGGGGAGATGTGGGGATATGAATGAGGAGGTCATCAGGAGTGTTTAGATGGTATTTAAATGAGGCAGGATGAAGCCACATGGGATGTGGTTTGGGTGGCGAAGGGGTCAGGGGACTGAGCTCTATATCCCAGTGTTGAGAGAGAGGTCAGGAAGGCCTGGAAGAATCCGCGAGACAAGAGTACTCAGAGCATGGTGTTCCAGAAATCAAATAATAAATCTGCCCTGAGGAGGTTTGATCTTTGTCAGATGTGAGGACAGATGGAACCATTGGGTTTGGCTGAGCAGAGGCCATGGGGGTCTTGGTGAGCTGTGTTGGTGGAAGGGTAGAATACAAAGGAAGTTTAACTCTTGGAAAAATGGTTTGCTGTCGGGAGAATGTTTACACCCAGTGTGAGGCTCGAACTTTGGGCTGCGGTATGGCACCAGGGGAGAATGGGGGCCACCACTGAGAGCGAGACCCCCCAGCATAGTTGTGTGTGTGTGTGTGTGTGTCCTTTAGCAACAGTGGCCGGTCCAGGTTCAGGACTTTCTCAGACCAGTGAGACAGGGAGATGGGACTGGGCTCCACTGAGTGGCTCCAGCTGCGAGCGTTCAGCCCTCCAGTGTCCTCACCCCGCCCCCCGCCCCGGCCGCTGTGGCCGTCTTGCTCTTCTGGAAGACGCCTAAGTAAGTTTCTCCAGCAGCCGGTCCCTTTGTGCATCAAAGGCAGGACGCTGTGCTCTTTCCCTAAGAACTCTGATGTCCTTTCTTCAGTAATAGACCCTGCGGGCCAAAGCAGCAACGGTGAAGGAAATTTACCACCTTCCATAAGAGAAATATTGGGGGAAATAGACCCTGAACCATCTGGTGACTGGTGTGTTATTCCAAAAAGTGTTTTCTTCTTCTTCATGTTTTTGTTAGTTAATTGAATAGGTAATAGAGACATTTGGTTCATTTGGAAGGCTTAAAAAATACACTGGGTGTGGTGATGGTAAAACGTATACTCTTGTAAATTTCAGAAAAGTTGGAGAAGATTAGGGATCACGAGCGAAAGGAAGAAACTTTTACCCCTATGCCTAGCCCTTACTACATGGAACTTACCAAACTCCTGTTAAATCAGTAAGTACATTTCCCTTCTTAGAGCCCACCTGTGGGATACAACTCGTGATTCTCCTCCCCTGGCCTGTCCCTCCTATCCTGTCGCACGTTCACCTCTGGGGTCAGCGGCGTCCCTGGCCACCCGGTTCCTCAGATCAGTAATCCGGGAGGCGTGTGTGTGCACGCACCCTTGCCTGGGCTCCCTCCTTTTCCCTTTCCTCTTCCCACCCCTCCCTCTCCTAGGCAATCCCTCGGCTCTCTGTCACTTGGCATTGGACCCAGGTGTGAGCCTCCATTGTCCTCTCCAGCCTTTATTCTTTTTTTTTTTTTTTTTTTTTAATTTTTTTTTTCAACGTTTATTTATTTTTGGGACAGAGAGAGACAGAGCATGAATGGGGGAGGGGCAGAGAGAGAGGGAGACACAGAATCGGAAACAGGCTCCAGGCTCTGAGCCATCAGCCCAGAGCCCGACGCGGGGCTCGAACTCACGGACCGCGAGATCGTGACCTGGTTGAAGTCGGACGCTTAACCGACTGCGCCACCCAGGCGCCCCTCCAGCCTTTATTCTTAACCGTAGCTGGGCTCTATGAGTGAAGCTTTACCCCTCGGTCTTTGTGCGCGGGAGTTCTCGCACGGCCTCCGCAGGAAAGGCCAGAGGGCTCGCGCTCGCTCGGAACCCTAGCTGTAATGAAAGCCCGCTAGTGCAGTCACTTCTTGTTTCCCTGTGTCCAGTTCTGGCTCCCCGTTGGCTGCTGCTTTTTTGTTGTTCAAGAGGAAAACTTTTTTTTTTTCCCCCCGAGTGAGCGAGCGAGCGAGTGAGCTGGGAAGAGGGGCAGAGGCAGGGACGGAATCTTAAGGAGGCTCCACGCCGGGCAAGGAACCTGACAAGGGGCTTGATCTCACAGCTAGGAGATCGTGACCTGAGCCGACATCAAGAGTCAGACGCTTCGCTGAATGAGCCCCCCCAGGTGCCCCAGAGTAGTCTTTTAAAGACGAGTGGTTTGTGACTCCCCTGTTCCTTGGAGCCTGTCCGGGGTTTGGGCTGATGTCCTGATTACGGCTTGCAAAGCGCCGCCTAGCCTGGGCTCCTCCTGCCTTCTCTCACGGCTCTTACACCTTCTTCCCTCTGATTCCCACGTCGGCCTCTCACTTCTGTACACGTACCAGGGTCCTCGGGGCTTCCGTACTGTGTTCCCTGTGTCCAGTAGGTCCCTCTATTCTCTGCTCCCTCCTTTGGTTTAGCCCGACGGGGGCTCTCTCACAGGTTCTGTGTGCCTGTCCTCTCGGCAGCTCTGTAGCCCCGTGGCATTTGTCAGCTGTGGTCTCGTAGTCACTCGTGTGGCTGTGCCTGCCACCCCCACCCCAGTGCTAGTGGGAATGGGTAGGGACTAATTTGCACTAGTACGGTGCCTGGTGCACACGTTTGTTGAATGAACGAATGACGTCAGTAGAGGGGGGCAGGCAAGTGTGGATGAGTTTTACTTGGGAGATACTAGAATGTGATCTGCAAAATGGGGGGAACCTGGGTGGCTCAGTTGGGCCCTGTTGGGCCCTGTGCTGAGCATGGGGCCTAAGTTTCTCTCTCTCTCTCTCTCCCCCTCCTCCACCGTCCCTTCCCCCCCCCCCCCTCTTGCGTGCTTGCTCTCTGAAAACAAAAAATTAAATAAATAACAAAAGCGTGGGGCGCCTGGGTGGCTCAGTCAGTTAAGCGTCCACGTCTTGATTTTGGCTCAGGTCATAATCTCACAGTTGGTGAGTTCGAGCCCCACGTTGGGGTGTGGCATTCTTTGTCTCGCTCTCCTCTCTGCCTGTCCCCTGCTCACACGCCCAGTCAGTGGGCGAGCCGTGTGAGCCTGTTGACCGGCAGCCTGAGGAGTGCTGTTCCCCTTATGTCGGGATGCAGCCGCCTGCTGGTGCCAGAGAAGGGATCCTTGGCTTGAAAAACGAGGGACAGTTGACGAGGGGAGAGGACGCTGTAGGTAGGAGGCAGGGACCTGTTCTGTTTGGGGAAGCAGAGCTGTTGGGGCAGGTGTGAAGGGTAGGGGAGCCCGGGCTGTTATTCTGGGGCTGCAGAGGCCCCGGGAGGGTGTGCGACGGATCTGAGAGCCTCGTGGGGCAGCAGAGAAGGTGACTTGGAAGGGAAAATACGGACGCCGAGGTGAGGGGCCTGCTCATCTTTAGTTTTTGTTTTGTTTTTTTGTTTATCTTTTAATTTTTGAGCAAGCATGAGCAGGGGAGGGCCAGAGAGAGGGGGAGAGAGGATTCCAAGCAGGCGCCGTGCTCGATCACACGCAGCATGAGATCGTGACCTGAGCCAAAATCAAGAGTCGGATGCTCAACCGACTGAGCCACCCCAGCGCCCCAACATGTTTAGTTTCTGAAGTTCAGTGTCTTATGTATGCGGTTCCTATCGAAACTCTTGTTTGAGAATTCTTTGTAACTCATTCGGCCAGGGGCCCTAATTTTACCTTTGTTCTGCAGTTCGGTTAACAAAGTAGCTGGGGTCCTTTGTTCCTTAACCTGCTATTCAGAGCGTCAGATCCAAATGTTTGGGTCTTCAATCCAATCCACCGTGTAGATTCTATACCACTGATTCTCCACTGCTAATCACAAGCTACTTTCAGCTTTCCCAGCATGCCTGGTGGCGGATGGTGTTGGCCTCTGCTTTCGTCTTCTCTTTTGTCTTCTCCTTCAAAGGTTAGTTGAAAATCTAGCTCCCAACGGGACGGCTGTCACGCTGACCCTTGCTGGCTCCAAACTTTTACCCAGAATTCACTGGATATAGGTTTGCCGGGTTTATGCTAATGCGCAGTTTCTTCTTCGGTTTCTGTAAGCGTACTTGTTTTCTCTGTGGACTGGGACCGTCCCTAGCCTTCAGAGCTTTGGGGAGGCCAGAACTGCTTTGTGGTGCGAGCCCAGTGCCCGGCACAGAGCTGTTGTCTTCCCCTGGTGGGTTGTAAGCCCTTGGATAAACGAGGAGGCGTGAGCATAGAAGTCATGACCTTTGAGCCAGCCCGTGAAGCAACTTCATTCAAGGCGGAAATTCTACGGCACAGAATACTCCGTTACCCTGAGACAGAGGATGTCCGACTTCCAGCTTACTCTCCGAAGGTCTCGCGCTGCGGCCTGCCGCAAGGCAGCTGACGTGAGCACAAGTAACTTTGTGCGGATGGATCGTGGCTGAATTTTCTTGGCACCCAGCTTACCTGCCGGAAACGTTTACGTCTTCAAACTGAAAACAAAGGGAAACGCATTTTGTGTTTATAACGGCTCGTGTTTCCCTGAGCCCAAGCAGCAGTTTTTCAACAGCCGCTTCTACCTGGAAGGGCACCTGGCTGGTTCAGTGGGTGGTGCGGGTGGTGAGTTTGAGCTCCCCATTTGGGTGTGGAGCCTGCTTAAAAAGTAAAGGCCGCTTCTCCCCAGATGTTGCCGTCTGTAGTCTACCAAGTGCTTCCTTACGTGATTTTTTTCACATTTGCTTCCCTCAGTGCTTCAGACAACATCCCGAAAGCGGATGAGATCCGGACCCTGATCAAGGATGTGTGGGATACTCGCATCGCCAAACTGCGGGTGTCTGCGGACAGCTTTGTGCGGCAGCAGGAGGCCCATGCCAAGGTGGGCGCGGTGGGGGCGGGGCGGAGGGACGCCCCCTCTCGGTAGATTTTACATTTTCTCAAATCAAACACTCCTCAACCAGCCCAGTCGGTTTTCCCTTGTTTAGGTGGATAACCTGACCTTGATGGAAATCAACACCAGCGGGGCTTTCCTCACACAAGCGCTCAATCACATGTACAAACTCCGTACAAACCTGCAACCTTCGGAGAGCGTCCAGTCGCAAGACTTCTAGAGAAAGACCCGAATTTGTAAAGAAAGGCCGGCCGGAGGCGTGCCAGGTGGTATGTGTGCGTGCCCAAGACGTGGTAGGGGCACTCTGATTTCTGGAGTGTTCTAGAACCGTTTTTAAACGCCTGAGAAACTGTGTACCCAAACAAGGAATGGGTTCGTGACATTGGTGGAAAGCAACAGGTTCGTGCTCAGTCATCGAGACACTTGAATTCCACATCTGTCTCTGGGAGCCAGCTGTTCTTTTATGGGGGGAAGAAAGCAGCTTTGGCGAAACATGTGATCTTTCCTAGCAGAGCCTCCGGCCTCCCGGGTGGTTGTCGTGTGGGTGAGCATTCGGTGATGTTTTGTGTTTTAAAGAGTGATACAGTAGGAGTGGTGATGTGGCCTAGGACTTTCCTTCCTTGACCAACGCTGATCTCTTGGGCTAAACTTAGCCTCTCCTTGAGTTTGCTCACAGAGAAGGACACAGTTCACCATCTGAGCCCAATAAAGACGGAATCCGCGCAATTCTTGAACTGGGGTTTTCTTCTGCATTACTACCGAGGGAGCAAGTCCCATGGCTGAAATGGCCTGACTGATCAAACGGAGATCAAGGGGTAATCTTCAGGCTGTTCTCTTGGGTACTTCCGGTTAAGGTGCAGGGCTGCTTATCAGGAGGAAAGCCAGCGGGGCGCCTGGGTGGTTCAGTACCTTAAGACTCAGGACATGATCTCCTGGTTTGTGGGTCTGAGCCCCGCGTGGCACTCCACGCTAACAGCATGGGGCCTGCTCGGGATTCTCTCTGCCGCTTGCCATGTGTGTGTGCGTGCATGCACGTAAGCTCTCAAAGTTAAAAAAAAAACGTACAAGACCACACCAGAGGTCATCTTTGGACTCAGAAGCCATTCTGGAGGTGGCAGGACATGTGGCCTTGGCATGATTTAGGATTCCTTGGATTGATTATACAAAGAAAAGATGAACCCAAACGTAGATTTGCAAGACATGGCCTGTATGAGAAGGCCTCAGGAGAACAGAATGAAGAAAGTCCGGGGCCTGGGAAAGGCGGCCATAAGTAAGCTGGAGATGGGACAAAGGAAGGAGTAAAGGTTCTGCAGGGACTTGACTTGTGGTGACCCTGTAGACTTTTCACAAGGAGATTCATGAACTAAGAACTTAAAGAAAGGAAAGCGTGGGAAAAATGGATTGTGTGCTCTGGGGCACGTGACGAGGCTCAAGGCATTGTTCTGGGAGGGCCTGTGCTGCTGCCCTTGATGGAGAGGAGAGACTTTGCTGGAGGCAGTGTCTCAAGGAAGGATCATTTCTTTTCCGAGGAGAAATACCTTTCAATTGCGGTTTAGAATCGCTCTAGAAATTACCTTACCTTGAGGGGAGAAATGATGCTTTGGAGGCATACAAGGGATAGAAGGTTCTGTACCCAGCTGGCTTTGGATAGTAGCACGGTCAGGAGCCTGCTCTCCCTCGGGCTTTTCGGAGTGATCACTTTTACACGCGTGATCAGCTGAGCAGAAAGAACAGCTTCTGGTGTTTGCCCTTTAGCGTTCAAAGCCCAAACTCACCTGACGTGACTCAAGCACTGTTTCTCCGTTCCAGATCGCTCCCCAGCTGTCCTCCAACAAACAGCCAATGGTTGTTATCTGAGCACTGAAGGGCCAGACACGGAGAAGACTGCTCTCTGTCATTTAAGGGGACAGTTCAGAGGGTTGCTTTCGGATGACAGGACTTGCCTTTTCATCTGGGGACTCTTCTGGGATGAAACCACACGGTACTGGGGAGAGCCAGGAGTCCTGTAGAGCTCAGACCTCACCCCTTAATACCTTTCTCTAAAGCTAGATGGCTGGGCTGCTGGGTTTTTTTTGTTTTTTTTTTTTTTGTTTTGTTTTTTTTTTGGGCCCTATTAGGACATACAAAAGATTTGCCTCTTGACATGATTTAGGAAGATTTTATTTTTTTGGATGTTGTCAGAAATTACAGCAATATATTCATAAATACCTAATTACTACATTCAACAAATAATATTACAATACAATTAATTCAAACAAGTACACTTAGAACAGGTTTAATTTCACAGCATCTAAACTGCCCCCAGAGTGACCGAGGCATCCCTCCTCCCTCCCATGTACTGGTTTTACTGTTCTAGCAAGTGAGCACAGGGCGCATACAAAGTAACACAGCCAGTCAGCGTGGCTTTCCTCAGGTCAAGGCAGAATGAAGGAGTCTAAGTTAAGTGCTGGATCAAAAAGTTGGGACTGGCTACTGTAAGACGGGAGAAGTCAGGTACTGGTTTCCGTGGGGTGCGGGATATTTCCGCTGCTAAGTGGCTAATACACAGCTAAGAGTTACAGAATTGGCTTGTGCCGACCATCTCCATCTTGTGGTGGATCCCTGGAATTTTCTACTTTGAAGACCGCTCAGAGGGGAAAGGGGGCGCCTGATTTTTGAGATTTGGCAGCCTTATCGAGCTACTGGAGGAAAACCCATTCCACGTACAGACCTTGTACTAGGATCCTCCGCTGCCAAGAGTGCGGGCTCCTCTAAGTATTCTTGGAATTTCCTTAAGGATGTAATCTATTAGAATGTGAATGCCAATGAAGTGTTTAGCCTATATTCTGTAGAAAAAAAAAAAATCCTGTTAAGTCCTATTCTTGGTCACTCATCTGAGATCATGGACGGAGGTCATGATTTTATGTCCCTTTGGCTCTAATTAGAGGAAACAACATTTTCAAAGGATCAGGTCGTAAGCGCCGAGTTTGGGGGGAAAGCTCCCGGTTCGTTTCTAATGATGGGATTAAATGCAGAACCCCAGGACCCCACTTTGGAAGAGGACCCTCACAAGCGGAGTGCAGTCCCCTTGAGGACGGACGGCAGCCAAGTCTCGCAGGGGCGGCAGGAAGACACAAGGTCGTGAAAGACGGGGGTCTCCACGAAAATACTGACCCGAGTTACGTAATGAGTTCTAGAGCATATCTGGCGTACTTCTCAACTCTGTCTTTTAAACTCAACGTGAAATAGCGGACAAGGATCACGCATTTGTCCATTTTTAAGCCCAAACTGAAGAGAGGTGGTGCTGTTGTTTCCAAACCCTCTGAAAACGAAAACTAGCCACCGGACGGGAAAGCCAGGTCCTCGTGGTGCACCTCTGCTTTCTTCCCTTCCTTAGTTTCTTCGTGCTGCCTTACTGGTCTGTATTCTGATTGTCTTTCTACTGAGAGGTGGGAGTACGGGGAGGAGGAGGGACCGAGGCTGGAAGGCAGGGGAGGCGGTTAGTCTCCAGCGGCAGGGAGCGGAGCCCTTCTAAGCTGCACCCACGGCTTCCACCCCTGGGTGGTGACCGCCCCCCTATGGGCGTGGCCCTCGACCTGTAACAGCACCCCAACAGGGGGCTCCCCTCGGATGGCGAGGGGCGGGGCGGGGCGGGGCTGTTTCCTCAAGCCCTCCCCAAGCTGCTTAGCAGGGGCGTCCAGCCCTTTTTCGGGGCCGGGGGAGGGGGAGGGGGAGGGTGGGGAGCGGGGTGCTGAGGTGGAGCCCTTGAGCTTGTCTTTCAGACCGGAAAGAGCCAGCCGACTCGGGAGAAATGCGGTCACCTCGTCCCCTGACTGCTCGCAGCAGAGCCCCCTCTCAACACCTGTCCCCACCTGTGGAACGAGTTGGTCTCCCAGTGTCTTTGCAGGGGAGGGGAGGCCCGCAGCACAGGCCTGCGTTCTCGAGTCGTTTTTGTGGAGAGGAAGGCGCTTGTTGACTGCTGATAATACTGGCGGCACTTTTTGTCTGAGTTTGCTAATAACTAGAAGATTCTTGGCAGACATACAAAGCAAACTGTGTGGGAACAGATAAAGCAACACAATGCCATCTGCCAGCAAGCTGTTCTGCACAGCTAAGGTCTGGTGCCGAGGGCGCGGCCACCGAGCGCAGTGAGTAGCCTTCCTGAAGGTCGGCCAGCCTGTCCCTGACCCAGGGTGAAAGGGACAGCGGCCATCGAGGTTCTTCGCCTCCACCCCCACCCCCGACGGACCCGCCCCTGGCTGCTTGGGCCTCGGGTCTGGGCCGTTCGGGCAAGAGGAGACCCCGCCTGGATGAGCTGGAACGGGGCCGAGAAGGAAACACTGCTTTGCGCGGAGAGAGATGGCTTCCCCGGTTTCTAGCCGCTCCTGTGCTCAGGACAGTAAGTTCGAAAGGAGGGGAAGTTCAGCTCAGACATGGTTTACCTACTTTTCGGCTTTTACAAAGCTTTGCATCTAAATAAAGCTTCTAAAGTTTCTACTTTGCACCTGTTCTCAGACTGCTGTAAGACACCTTAGAATCCTATCACAGAACTCGCTCCCTTCCTGACAGGTTCTTTCGGCAGAGCTGCGGGCGCACCGGGCGGCCTCTGCCCGCCGGGGGCCGAGCCCCTCCGCAGTAGCAACTGGTTCTGTCTGCGCCCCAGAGCCAGGGGGAGGGGACAGGAGGAGGTAAGAAGGAACAACACATGGCTTTTTACGTCACTTTCTGGTGCAACTCAAAAATGAAGTGATCGCATAGGCGCCAGTGGTAAGCTGTTTGACTTTTCTTCTTCTTTAATTGTTAAAAACACTTCAATAGTTTAATGTCCTGACCAGCAGCAGTACAAACACTAAAAGCAAGTTTTTTTGCCCAGGAAAACAAAAGCAAAAAAACAAACAGAACCCCCAAACAGGAAAACAAACAAACAAAAATCCCCCCAAACCACATATTTAAAAATGGCAGGCTTTTTATAACAATAATTAAAGTAATAAAAACATACAAAACTTTGTTTTTTTTTTTTAATATATATACACAGTACAAGGCTGAAGCACCTTTGACTTTTCTCTCAAAATTTACGTTTGTATGAAAACACAACCCACCGCAGTAACAATTTCGTGGGTGTGACCGTATGTATACATAGAGCTCTGTACATTTTCCCCCACGGAGTAGTAAAAAGGTACCTTCAGTTGGGTGATACACTTTAGATAAGAGCTTTTCCGGGGGAAAGCCTGTGGGTGAGGCTTCGGTATTGGTGCTTTGTGGGCTCCTAGGACCTGTTGCTTCGGAGAAAATTTTGCAGAAAAGTAACAAACAAATAAGCCCTTTGCCAGGAAAATGCACCCTGCCTTCCTTCTGCCGAAGCCGGTGTCCGTCCTGGGGAGGAGCGAGGCCGACCCCGCGCCGGGGGCGGAAGGGGACGGGGGGGGGGGGGGGGGGGGGGGGCTCGAGGAGGCGGGGAGCCGCGTGGCCACACCAGAAACCCAACACAGTCGGCCTGATCCGTTATTCCGCACCTAGGGGCCCTCAATGATACAGTTTTAGTGTTGGTAAGGGAGCCTTCACTTTCAGACTAGAAAATAATGGCGTGGGGGAAGAAGAAAACCACCTTTAAAAAGAAAAGAAAAGACCAAACAAAAAGAACGATGGGCGTCCTAGTCGGTTGCTCGCTGAATGACAAAGGTGATTCCGTTGCATTGAAGTCAAGGCGGGTTCGTTCTTCTGGGGCCTGGAGTCCTTTGCTTCATGCATGGCACATTCTCTTTTTTTTTCTTTTTTTTTTTTTCTTTTTTTTAAATTTTAAGCTTCAAACCTCCCAGTGAAAAATATTAAATATTCAAGGTAATAAAATAGATAATATTTCTATACTATAGGTTCGGCCTAGCACAAGGGAAACCGTCACCTAGGATATCCCTTAAAGTAACCTCTAGGCCAGTGCATTGCAGGCAACACAAGGCACTTCCTTAAGTGATCCAGTTCTGCCTGGAGTCGCTCCCTCTCGGAAACAATCTTCTGTTTCTGGCTCCTCAACTCCTGGAGAGAGAGATTGATTCAGGTAAAACACTCATCTCCCGGTAAGGAAGTGTGTGTGATGCATGAATGCACCGGGGCGGGGGGGAAAGGCCAACCTCTAGTCTGGAAACTTCCCCTTCCCAGCTCAGGATTCGGGCGGTGGTCTCTGGAAGAACCCGTTCAAACCGTGACCGAAGCCTTGGGTTCTCCCAGTATCTGGTCCGTCTCCTAAAACCAGGGTCTGTTGCTGGCTCAACACCAACCCTGAGATTTTAAAAATTAGCTCATACTACACAACTGTGGCTGCTCAGGACCGGCCAAGAGCTGCACCCCAGGTCCCCACGAGCCGGGAGGATGCCAGGGAGTTGCTCCCGTCATCGGCTGCAGGAGGAAGGGGGCTGGGGTGCGACAGCTTTGCTCCCCCTGTAATATCGTCTTCCATCCCCCTCAGCCAATCACCGTAGGGGGAGACATACGGGTAACACCTCCCCCAAAGGGATATGCAAATAGCCTCTTCTCCCTTCCAGAACCAATACCCTGGTAAGTGAACAGGGTATTCTCCTTAGCTCAATCTTGGGGAACCCTCGGGCTCCTGAACTCCCCGCCCAAGACTACACCTGTTAGCCTCCTAGGAGCAGTATTCCCACCCCTCAGAACTTGTCTGTATGGGGGACAGACGCAAGCTTAGGTTCAACAAAGCTGGCTGTGTCTTAGGTACCTGCCCGCCCCCCCCCCCCCACCCCGGCCCCTCTTCCCCGGTGGCACTCACCGCCATGCTGTGAGAGAGCTGCTCGGCTGTGAGGCTGAGGCTATAATGCTGTGCCTCCAGCCGCCTGCACTGCGTCTGCAACACCTGCCGCTCCAGATTTTGCTCTGAAAAGACAAGCCGCGTCGAGCTGCTCTGTGCGTGTGTGTGTAGGGGCCACGGGCCTGGCCGGGGTCGCCCTTCTTGCGGTGCTCTCCTCGGGGCCGCACTGCTCCCCGCCCTCTGATGGGCACAGGGAAACCCAGCCCGGTGGCCAAAAGGCTACTAGGAACTCCTTAAGGGGAAAGTGGTGGTTGCAAAACACGTTTTTCAAAAGGAAGGGTACAGTGAGAGGTCTGAGAGCTTGTAATAAGCTGCTACAAGGCCAGAGTAAACTTAGAAACCGAAAATAGAATTCTAATTAGTAAAATCTCTGCCTTGTCACAAGATACTGGGCCTGCTTTTCACAGGAGTGGCTTCAAACTTGCAAGGGTCAAGGACAAGTCCCTGCTTTTCTATGAAGCGCTTTGAGAATGGAGACCCGGGAGACCCAGCGGACAGCCTACAGAAGGGACAGCGCAAGGAGGGGCACTAAAAGCAGCCTCCTGCCCCCTCAGCACACAGACTGAAGTTGTTAAAAGCGCTAACGAATGCGGCCCGGAACAAGCAACATCAGAAAACACGAACGCTGAACTCTCCACCGGAAACACGAACTCTGACAAGTCCTCTGCGGCCAACTCGGCAGGAATGAGGACCTCTATTTTGTCCCCAAGGTTCATAAACCAGAGAAGCGGCTCTCTGTCACTGCCACTCTCTGTTCAAGAGCCCAGAGCTCAAGGAGAGAACTAAACTATCACAGAAGGTCTGACCAGCTAGGACTACCTGAGGAATAAGGGACAACAAAAACTGAAAAACGCACCTGGTACCTAAGTAAGTCTAATAAAAAAGGCCCCGCTCAGGGCAAAAAACCAGCAAAAGTTACTTAATGCAATTTAATGCCAGATTCACGGAATAACGTCATCATGAAAAAGATCCATTCTCTCCAAATCTGTAAATTCAACACAACTGAAAATTTGCATAGGGATTTTCGGGGTGGCGCAAACGAGGCGGCGATCTTGAAATCCCTGGGAGAAGCCCAAGGGCCAAGAACAGGGGGGGCTGTCCGAGAGGTGAGTGCCTGCGGACAGCCGAGAGCAGGGGGCCCACGGGGAGCGGCCAGGAGGATGCCGAAACCCGCCAGGATCAGGGGTTGCCCAGGTGGGAACGGTGAAGTTAAATGAATTCTAGGCGTAAGAAATGCGAAACCTGAATTTAAGGAAATGGACAGAATCATCACATCCTTGGGGCAGAGAGGGATTCCCAAACAAGGCACCAAAAAACAAACCCAGAGAAGCTGGACACGCTTTGCTCCGCCACATTAAAAAACACTCTACGCTGGCTCTGGATACCGAACTCTGCCGGCCGTGACTGGTGCTCCCCAACTCCGATCCAGCCAGGAGGGGGAGCACGAGCACTGCAGCCTTGGAGGTCAGGGGAGTCCTCTTGAGGAAACCGAGGGGGCAGGGAAAGGAGGCAGCGTACCAGAAGCACAAGGATAGCGCCCAAGCCTCGTGACCCCACCCGTGCCCCACGAGGGCGACGAGCCTGTGGGGGAACCGCCAGCAGCCTTGAGGCACTCGGCTGAGTTAACACACCTTCTGTTTTCAGGCCCCGTGTGTGCGGCCACAGTCAGGGCCGATGGGACATTTCTAAGTATGGCGGCAGACGGCACAGAAAGCGCGGCCCAGGTGTGGGCCGTCACGCTGGGCGGGGACGAGCGGTACTTAAACTTCTCCAGTGACCGGGGCCTCATGTCTGGAAGCTGGGGCGCCTGCAGAAGCCTGACAACAGTTCTTGAAACAGGCAGAGTTGGCTGAGGACGGTCCCCGAGCGCCAGGGTCACCACGCACAAACCGTCCCCCGGGCTAGCAGTGAGGTCCCACAGGGACGGGGCGGTCCAGTAAGCATGCTGTCACCTCCCCGCGGCCCTGCGCCCACTCCCATACCTTCTAGGTGTTCCTGATAAGCTTCAAAAATGGCCTCAATCCCTTGCCACTTGCGCCTGGGGGGCTCGTCGTCGTCCTCCTCCCCGTCTTCGTCGTCGTCCTCCGAGGCCTGGTCCATTTCCTGCGTGAGGGGGCCCTTCCTCCCGGTGGGGGCCTCCTGCTGCCCGTTGTGCGGGGGCACAGGGAGCCGGCTGGACGACTGCAGCTCGGGAATGTTGTAGTGGATGGACGTGTCCATTTTGTGGTTCTGCTCCGCAGACAGCACGGCCACGTTCCCTGCGGGGGGGAACGGGCAGGTCACAGGCCCCCGTCCTTCAGAGATCAAAGACGGCGCTCCACGGCAAGGTCGCAGAGCCACAGAGACCGCGACAGCCCCGCACTGAGTCCCAACGAGGGTGTGAGCTCTGCCACGCCAAGCCCCAAGTGTCAGTGTCCTGTGCCAGGAAATGGGGCCTGACGTAGGTGTGCAGCCCGCCCCGGGGTCCCGCAGTCCCCCCCCAGTCACATCCAGCGTCAGCTGCCATTGGGACCCGTTTACAGGAGGCGTGCGCTGCCTCGAACCACGGCCCGGTGGGGCGTGTTCTAACGCGGGCACACCGCCTCCAGTGTAGACAGCAGCCTCTGCGGGTCTCTGGGACGCGCTCGGTGGACTTGTCTGAGGAAATGGGGCACCTGGGTGGCTCGGTCGGGTAAGTGACTTGACTTTGGCTCGCCGTCTGTGAGACCGGGCCTCACACTGGGCTCTGCGCTGCTCAGGACTCTCTCTCTCTGCCCCTCACCCGCTCAAAGCACGTGCCCTGCTCTGCTCTCAAAATAAACAAACTTAAAAAAAACAAACTCCTGAGGAAACGGCTGCACGCTACACGTCAAGAAAAGGGCCGGTGTAAGACAAGGCGGGAAACGTGGGTCCTAGGGCCCCAGGAAAGCCTCTGTGAGGTGTGTCTGGGAAGGGCACGGGGCCTTTCCCCGAGCCGGCTCGTCCAAACACGCTCTCCTTGCAAAGGGGAATTCTTCGCAGCAAATTCATGACACGCATCCAGTGAAGCACTCCCGAGTCTCACTGCGAAAACGGCCACCCTTTGCCTTTGGGTATCCTGGCATCGCCGATGCCAGCGGTAACTCGGCTGGCGCCGACCCGGCACCCGACCTGAGTCCACAGACACGTCCTCTATCCAGCTCCCAGGGCTGGCAGGGACAGACATGCTCGGGCCTAATAACCCAGTTATTTTTTCTGGCTGTTGGGGCACACGCAAGTTTCTCTTAAAGTCCGTAGTCCTTTAATCCCCGGGGATTCTTTCCTAATCAGTTTCAACCTCTGACTCCGTGAGAACCAGCTGTCAGGACCCCTGTTCTCCCACCAAATCGTCTGAGGGCAGTGAACGGGGGGGGGGGGGCCTCAGGTGTTACAAAACGCTCTCTGGGGTCGCTGGAGCAAACACCTGCTGGGTCTAGTCATCAAAGGGCGGGGAGATTCCCAGGCGAGTCTGTGTGGCAACGGCGCAAAGTCACCGAGCTGCAGAAGGACCGGATCCTGTCTGCGCGGGGGAGGCCCCTCACCTGGCCTAATTGAAAGGAAGCGCCTCTAACTCAACTCAGACGGCGTCACCTGCTAACTTTTCCCGGAGGGCGGTCGGCAGACCGGGGGCACCAGCATCACCCGGGCTCCCGCCGGCACCTGAGAGTTCTCGGCCCCGCCGCAGGGGCCCCGTGCGCGCCGAGCTTAAGGGGCGAGCCCCAGCTGCCGCAGGGACGCGGGAGCAGGGCCGGGCCGGGCCGCCTCGTTACCTTTGTGCTTCTGCAGGGCCTTCTGGGTGGACTGCAGCACAGACTCGTGGAACTGATGCGCAAACTCCTCCGCCATGAAGGGCTCCCACGGCTTGCTCTTCCCGTTGATGCTGTGGGACAGCGGCACGGGAATGTCCTTGGGCGCGGGGCCCCGGATGTAATGGAGCATGCTCACGCCCTTCTTGCCCCCGGGGGCCTCGCTCAGCCTGGCCTTCTCGCCGCCGGCAGGAGCGGGCTCCTGGGGCCACAGCTGCTCCAGTCTCCCAGGCTCCGTGGCCTTTGGGACGTCAGCCAGGGAAGCAGCGACACCCACAGGCTTCTCCGCATCCAGAGAGGTCGGCTGCGTGGCTGGTTCTTGCAGAGACAGAAAGCGGGGGAGATGTTAAGAGCGCCGAGCCAACAGGCCGACCCTGACCTCCAGAGCTTACGTTTAAGGAAGACCTAGCACAAAGGACAGAGACCCGGGGGACCGTGTAATGAAACGTCCTCGTGAGCGCGCGCGGTTGGAAGGTGGGGCTGCGTTCAGCGGCAAGTCCGTCCTCGAGAGGCGCCCCAGGAAGGCATCTGGGAAGAGAGAGAATCTGAAGGAAGAAGCAAGTGGCTACCAAGAGGTCGAAGTCACGAGGCCCAACCCGACAAGAAAGACCACGTTAGGATTTGAGAGCAGGGCCGGACCAAAGAGATTTCCTGCTCCACTCGGCAGCGTAGCATGAGAGAGAGCGAGAGAGGGAGAGGAGGAGGTGTGACAGCAGGTGTCGGAGAGGCCTGAGGGCAGAACAAGCAAGACAAAGAGCAGCGCGAACGCAGGGCCCCGAAGCAGCAGGTGCTGAAACACGGGGCCTGGGGCTCCCGAGGCCCTGGCGGTGACGGCCGTGGCCTGCCCGAACCGCCGCACACAGCCCTGCCACGCGGCCCTGCGGAAGCCGGGACCCGCCCCCTGGGCTCCCAGCTCTGACTTTGCGCTCTCCTGCTCCGTCCAGAGAACAGCCTTCCCAATGGTGCAGGAAGCTTGTGCGAGAGAGAGAGCGAGCGAGAGGGAGGGCGCGAGAGAGACCGAGAGACACCCTTTCCAGGAGGAAGAGATTCGTGATGAAGAAGAGACCCTGAGCGGCCGCCTCTGACCTCGGGCAGCCTGTGGGACAGTCCCAGGCGGGGGCGGAAGGGGCTGTCCTTCCCGCCCTGGGCCTTACCGCTCAGGGAGATAGCAGGACTGTCCCTCGGAGAGTTCCTGAGCGGGTCCGCCACCACCACGGACAGTGCCTTCTGCTTCATGGCATGGAGCATTTCAACAAGTTTCTCTTTGTCTATGAGAAAAGCAGCCCGAGATTAACACCACGGTCGCAGCACCTCCGAGAGGAGAGGGGAGCAGGCGTCCAGCCCAGGCCGTGCCCGGCAGCTGCAGGTTCTCTAAACCAGGAGCAAAGCAAGCACCAAGGGACAGGCTGTGTTTAAGGAAAGAAACCTTCGGTTTAGGGTGAGCCCAGATTCCGCTCAGCTTCTGCAGAGCATTAGAGATGCGTTCCAAAGATCGCTGTGTGTGTAACAGCAAAATAACGGGTTCCTATGACCTTCTGAGAGGACTTCCGAGGATGTGTTCTTACTTCGAAGACAAAAAAAAAAAAAAAAAAAAAAAAAAAAAAAAAAAAAAAAAAAAAAAATCCCAACACAGAAGAACCACCCCAAAGATCCAGATCCACCCAGCACCCCGGAAGTACAGGCTGCTTTGGGGCGCGTTGCCATCTACTGAGACGGAACCAGAGCCTGTGATGTCTGCCACTGCGAGCTCTTGACAAAGTGGCTGCATCACCGGTGGCTCCCTCTAGGACTCAGGTCAGGCAGAAAGACGCTCTTTTACAAACAGAACTGTGGCTGTTCCCAGGGACCGGTCCTGGTGCCCACCATGTCACCGTCTCTTGAAGAGAAAGCAAGACCCCCAGTTTACTGGTTAAGAACGAAAAGGAAATCGCCGCACGCCAACTACATGCACCGGGAAGCAGGTCCGCTTTCCTTCCGACTTCTTTCCAGAGAGAAGTGACCACCTGGGGTCAGCGAGGAGGGCTTGGAAGCGTGCACACGAGCTCCCCAGACAGGCCGGGTTCTCAGCTGAACCCACATCCTGGAGCTAAGTAAGCGAGCGTGTGGGGCAGACCGAGGAAAGGGATACCAGAAGGTGTTCAGACCCCACCCCTCCTCTGCACTACGTTCTGGCCCAAAGAGTCGGCCCCCACACGGATGGGTGGCCGGAAGGATCTGGAAGCGTCTTCCAGGGCAGACCGTCCGAAGGCAGCGTGTGCTGGTCCCGAGCCCACTGTGGCCGGAACAAGAAGCCTCCCGTGGGCACCGGCCAAGCAGAAACGCCCCCTGCGCAGGCAGGCGCACCTCCCCCTGCACCCGGGGCTGGGAGGTTGCCCCGCCTGCCGTCCCAGGTGCCAGGAGGTCTGACAAGTGACAAGAGTGGCTTGAATGCAAGTCCAGCTCGCAGCGACTTTTACATACAGAACCCCCCCCCCCCACCCCCAAGCCTTCTGTTCCACCCGGGACGCGACAAGAGCAAACGCGCTTTGACCAGGGCAATCTGCGTCTGGGATGGAGAGAAGTTAGATGCGGGACAGACCCCGGGGCAGGCGCGTGAGAGCCGAGCGGCTGCCTCCCTGGCGCCGGAGGGAACCGAGAGAGCCCCGGGCCCCCGTGTTCTCAGATTCCACCAAGAGCGAGGTGCGGGACATCCCCCGGGGGCCCACGGCCCCTGCCTCTCCGCAGTCTCGTGGCCGCCCGCGAGCCCCACGCCCGGTCCTACCTTTCCTCTTCTCGGCGCTGACGTGAGTCAGGTTGAAGATCGTCAGGAACTTCTTCTTCTCCTCGAAGTTGGGGCTGTTGTTCATGTCGTCGGGGCTGTAGCGCGTGGACAGTGCGAGTCTCGGCGAAGGCGTCTGCCGCTTGTTCTGAACCGTCGGGGGCGACGGGCTTCTCTCTCTCAGCATCCGCCGCCGCTTCCTCCGCTTCTGGGTCAACAATTCCTCCTTCTGCTGTTGGGTGGTCAAGCCAAAAAGTTGCAAAAACTCTAGCTTCTAGATCGGGAAAGAAAACAAAGGAGTCTGAAAGCCCCGGCCGTGGCCTGCTTCCACCGTCCCAGGGGCCCTCCTGGAGTCCTTGAAGCCCACGCGCGGGCGAACTCGGGGCCGACGGCTCGCCGGGGTGGGGGGTGGGGGGGGGGGGCGGTCAGAGCGCAGGGGTCCCGCAGGTGTGGGGCTGACCGGGACGGTGGGAGCAAGGCCAAGGAGCAGGCACTGACGGGGGCGCCTGCAGCCCAGCCCCTGGCCCGGCAGGGAGGGGATCCCAGATACCTCGGAGGACGTGTCCAGCTTGAGCGGCGGCTGCTCGGCCACGCAGCGGAGGTGGGCCCTGACCTCGTCCTCATCGCTCTCGTCGTACGAGTCGTCCAGGTCGTAGTAGTACCCTGGCAGCGAGAACGGCCCCGTTCAGCCGGGCCGGGAGCCTCAGGGCTCGGGCGGACGCACACGCGGGACGTCTCTGGGACGTGTGTGCAGACGCACCCCCTCAGCCCAAGCCCTGCCGGCCCCTCTGCGCACCCCACGACCCAGACTCCTTTTACCCCATCTGTAAATGTGCATTAACCCATAGTCCTAGGACTTCGAGGCGGGGGGGAGGGAGGGGGGCAGTGGGAAATGCAGGAGACCGGCGTCAGGCTTCCCTCGGATCCCAGGTGACCAGGCTGAGGCGGCCTGAGCGGATCCCTCTGCAGGGACATTCGTCACACAGGCCTGGGGCCGTGTCCTCGGCAACCCAAGGCCACTCGTGCACATCGAGTCCCTCCTGCCATCTGGGTCCACTACTCAGGAGGGGACAGGCACACTCGAGTCCCCACCAGAGGCTCAGGGCACGCACATGCGGAGAGCAGCACCCCTGCACCCCGGGGCACCCCCTCGTCCTCCCTCACGAGGCAAGTGGCGGAGGGAAATACTTCTTGGGCCCTGAGCCTAGCCTAGCCCAACAAGCCGGGAAAACTTGGCCTTGGCCCCAGCTTCTGGCTAAGAGGCTGACTTCAACAGGACTGGTGGTTTCCAGCAGGAGAAAAGACATTGTTCTGGAGCAGCCCCCGACGCCTCCTGGGCAGACAGGGTGTGCAGGTGGGGAGGGGTGGGGACAGCCGCTCTCACCCCGGGCCCGCTGGCCGAACCCCGACCCCTGCGGGAGGAGGAGGGGGCCAGACCTCCTGCCCCACCCCACCCCCGTGAGGAAACCCCCGCCGGGCCCGGTCCTGCTCTGACGACAGCCTCCTCCCCTGTTACGCCGGACGATTAATATTTAAAACCGTCTCGTCAGCCTCGGTTCCTCACTTATGAGACGCGTGTCTGTGGAACCGTCTCCCACTTGGCTTTTTCGGGACAGTCTGCGCCATAACAGCGCCGGCGGGCCCCCGGTCTGTCTCGCGAGCAGCGGGAAGCGGGAACGGGGGGTGCGGGGTGGCGGGCGCCCCCGGTCCCGGGAGGTCAGGGCCCCCAGGGACACCCCACCTTTCTCCTGGGCTTCTCGCCGCCTGCGCTCCTCCAGGTCCAGCTTGCTGACCAGCTTCCGGCGCTGCTGCAGGAACTCGTCGTAGATGTAGGCGGGGTCGGGGCCCCGGGGGGCCGCGGGCCGGTAGGGCGAGCCCGGCTTCAGGGGCCCGGGGAGCTCCCCGAAGGGCGCCGGCTGGGAGAGGGGGGCCCGCTGCTGGCCCAGGAGGGTCTGCGTGGACTTCTCGAGCTCAGCCAGGAAGGGCGCGGGCCCGTGGGCGAAGGCCTGGTGCTCCAGGCTTCCCGCCTCCCGTGGGGGCGGCTGGTACTTGTCCAGGGGGGCGGCCTCTCGCTTCCGGGGCCCCTCCTCGGCCTTCTCCGCGCAGTAGACCCGCTCCACCTTCACCAGGGGGACGGCCGCCTGGCGGCCGGGCTCGAACGGGGCGGGGTGGCTGTGCAGGGGGTGGCTCTCGGGGGCCCGCCGCGTCTCCAGGGTGCTGTCCATCAGGGACACGGGGTTCCAGAGGCCCGTGGGCACGGAGTGGTGCTGGGGCTTGGGCGAGATGAGGGGCGGGGGCCCGCCAAAGTGCTGCGGGGGGTCTCGGCTGCCCGGCTCCTGACGGTTCGGTCCCGGCCTGGGGAGCGAGCGGAGCAGGCCGTGAGTCGTGGCAGCGGTCACCTCCAGGCTGCCCACCCGGGGGCGAGAGGCGGCTCGGGGTGGCCCGGACGGGAACTCCCCCGAGAGCCCCTTCCAAGCCACCGGGCAGGCTACCGCCTGTGGGTTCCACTTGCCCTCCACACAGCTAAGGCAGGTTCGGGCGGACCTGCTTCCTCTCCCGTGTCCCACCCGTGACCTAGCTTATTCTGTTCCGCCGCTTCCCGAAACTCTGTGAGGAGAGGCCCCCGTCTTTGTTTTCCACGGGCAGACCCGTCACGGAAAGGACAAGGTTCCCACGCCACGGGCATGGTCTTGTTAGCGGCACCCACCCCCAGACGTGCCACTCTCCTCCCGCAGGTGCCTGCCCAGCCCAGTGGGGTGGGGGAGGCCGGCTTTGGGGGAGACCCTCACAGCTAGTACGGGTCTGTGCTGTCGCTCAACCCTAGGGCTCCCCAGCAGCAAGGGCGGCAACCCCACGGGGCCCCAGAGGAGAAGCCACACCCACCGGGGCTTCAGGGAGCCCAGACACCGGCCGGGGCATCGCGCCCCTGACGCTCAGGCGGGGTGGGACCTGGAAGGGACCTTCCACCCGCTAGACGCTCTGCCACTGTCCTAGCAGGGCCCTGGGGCTCTGGCCAAGGAGGGGGGACATTTCAGCACAGCCACCACGTGACTCCCAAACACAGGCTGGGAGAAAACCCCGAGGCCACGGCACCTGAGATCAGCAGAGGACAAGAGGGAACCGTATCGAGAAGCCGTGTGTCCTTAAGTAAGCAAGCCAAGGAAAACCCGTCAGTGGGATACTATTTCATGCCCCAGAGCCAAACACTGAATGGTTTTCTAACCCAGAACACAAGGGCCCGTCAGACGTCAAGTTCACGCCTCTGTAAGGCCGAGCAAGCTGGGACCACGGAGGCCAGGAGGCCTGCTAGATCCCGAGGCGGAGGGAGGCTCACGGCGGCGGCGGGGCTGGGATGCTGGGCCCTCGGGCAGAGGAAGACCCCCGTGGGAGCCAGAACACCCAGGTTTTATCAGGAGGTGTCGAGGGGCGCCGGCTGCTCTCCAGGCCCCGGGGTGTGAGAGGGCTCAGAGACCTGGCCTCTGTGGGGCCTCAGAGAAGCAGAGGGGACCCTCGCTGCAGGCTGTCGGCTGCGGGGACACTCAGCCGGGGCGGAGGGCCCAGCTACCACGTACCCCCAGTCACACCAGCCCAGCCGAGCCCAAGAGGGAAGGAGCACGTGGACGTTCCAAGAGCCTCCGACCCAGACAGCATCCCAGACGCCGAGAGCCGGGAAACATTCCACAGACCTCCCCACCCGTCCTCCTTTGTGCACAACTGAGAAGACGGGCGTCTAGTATCCCGTGTCCCTGAGACGTGGCCCGGGCCTCTCCCCCAACTCTGGCCGATGAGGGGGACGGAGGATGGGACAAGAGACACTAGGTGACAGCCAGACCGACAGGTGGGGGGGGGCTCAGGGTGCAGCTGTGAGGGTAAGAAGGGGCCCAGCTCACAAGGCAAGACTTGTCCCCAGCTGGGGGACCCAGGGACGGCCTCCTGGGGAATCCGGGGCCGGCAAGTGGCTGTTATCACAACAGCAACAAACTTGATTTCTCACTGAAATAAAAATTAAACGCAGTCCCCGTTCTCATTAAAAGACGTTTGGGCTTGAAAGCAGAGAAAGATGGCAAGAACGGGTATAATCGTCAATTAAAGCTTCTCACGCACCCCCACTCCCCCCCAAGTGCCACGACCATCCCTGCAGGGACACAGCCGGGCTCTGCGGGAAGGCCCTGGCTCCGGCCGGCGCCGTTTCTCGGGGACGGGCCCCTCCGAGCGCCTCCTTTCCCTGCTCGGAGGCTCAACCTCCTCACGGGGTCAGAGCAGGGACGAGCGGAAGCACTCGGGAGGCCGGGCGAACGGCGGGCTGCGGGCGAACGCCCCTTCCCTCCTGGGGGCCCCACCTGGCGCTGTCGGGCCTGTGCTCCGCCTCCGCGGGCGCCGGGGGCCGGCCCATGTCCAAGTGCTGCTCCAGCACCTGCTGCCGGAACTCGGACACCTGGGACTGCCGGTCCTCCTTCTCCTGCCGCAGCCTCCGCTGCCGCGCCAGCCACTTCTCCTCCTCGTTGGTGCGCTGGATCAGGAGGGCCGTGGCCGCGCTGCTGCCCGGCAGCGAGAAGATGCTGTGGTTGGAGAGGAGGCTGGGCACGCTGTGGTGGGGGGCGGGCGTCGGGTGCAAGGGGTGCTGCACGGGCTTCGGGGCTTGCAGACCTGCCTCCTTCAGCTTCTCTGTGGGGGGGGGGGGGGGGGGGGGGAAGGCCGTCAGGGCAGGACCGCGGCGCCCCGGGCCCAGCCCGAGCCTCCCCTGCTCTCCTGCCGCCCTTCCAGGAAGACACCCTCCCCACCCCCACCCCACCCCTGGACACCCGGTGGCGGGCGCTGCTCTCGGGCAGCCCCGCCAGGTGCCGGACTGAGCAGGCAGGCGCCGGCTCACGAGAGCAGACCGAATTCTCCAGAGTCACGCGAGCCCGCCCGTCGTGCACAAGCCCTCGTAAAAGTCTGATCGCGTGTACTCGCAGCGAAACAAAGTAGGTTAAGAAAAGAAAAGCCTCAAAACTCATCCGCCACCTCCTAACGCTTTCGCCGCGCTTTACTACCAGGCGCGCGTCCCTTCCCCGCTCGCGCCCTGCTCAGCAGCCACCTCGAGGCTGTGGCCTGGGGAGGGCCACGCGGTGAGGCCGGCAGCTGCCCGCCGCGGTACCTGGGCGCGTGGGGGTCAGCTGCTCCGAGGGCTTGGCCCGCTCCTCCGCGGCGTGGCTCCGCAGCCCGTGCAGCTCGGCCACGGGCAGGAAGGCCGGCTCCAGCGCCTTGGCCGCCAGCAGCTCCTTCTCGCGGGCCCGCTGCTCCCGCTGGCGCTCCAGCTCCCGCTCGCGCTCCTTCTCCCGCTCCCGTTCCAGCTCCTTCTCGCGCTCGCGCTCCTTCTCGCGCTCGCGCTCCTTCTCGCGCTCGCGGTCGGCTTCCCGCTCCCGCTCGCGCCTCAGCTCCTCGTCCAGCTGTAGCCTGCGGGCAAACGGGAACAGCTGGTGACGGCCCGTGCGGACCCAGAGGGGACCGGACACGGGCCCCCAGCGACAACTCCCAGGAGCGGGACCCCGGCAGCCCGACCTGCACAGCGGGAGCAGGTGCGCGGCCCCCCCCCCCCCCCCGCTCTCGTTAACCCCCGAGGGACTCAGAGGGCTCTGGGCCGTGTGCCGCGCGCCAGGCCCCCAAGCCTCACTGGGCGCTCGCGCCAGGAGGCGGGCCGTGGACCACAGAGCCGCCGGGCACCCGCCACCGCCCCCACCTTGCAGGCGAGGAGACCGCGGACACGGGCGCTGGCCCAGCCGCTCCGTCGGGGCGGCCAGCGCGGGGGCCGCCCCAGCCCGGCACGCGGCTTACCTCTCGGCACTGAGGCCGGACATCCGCTCCGAGTGCAGCGCCGCCAGGGACGAGTGGGAGAGCTCGGGGGGATAGCGGACCCCGGACAGGTGGAGATGCATAGCCGATGGGTGCAGCGGGGGCAGGGAGCCGGGCGTGGGGATGGGGTAGAAGGGGGACCGTAGGGCCGACAAGCAGTAGGAGTCGTCCATCCTGTGCAGGGAAGACGGGGTCGAGTGAGAAGCAAAGGCAAAGCAAATAAACCCCGGCCCCGTCAGCAGGCGTGCGGTGCCGTGAGCACGGGGGACAGGGCAGGAGGGCCGCGAGCCTACAAAGGCCCCGCAGACAGAGGCCACGGCTACGGCCAGCCGCAAAGCCCCGCCCGAAGGGCCGCTGGGCAACAGCAGCTCGAGGCCCGAGGCCCCGCGCGAGCCAGCAGCCCGCTCCCCGTAACTCGCCGGGTCGGGATTCGGGAAGCCCCGACACAGAGCAGAGACGCGGGGCACACTCCGCCTGGGGCTTCTCCGTCACGCGGCAAAGGGCCCCTCGTCTAAGCGAGGCCAGTGAAACAGCCAGCAAGAGGGGAACTGGCGGCCCAGGGGGCAGGGGGGAGGGTTCCCGCCACGGGCCAGCAGCCAACTTGGAAGGTTCGGGGGCTGCTCGAGACGCAGAGCCCGGCCCCAGGACGTGAGGCCACGTGGGGGGACGGTCCCGGAGGACTCACTGGGGCGTCTCACCTGAAGGCTGGGTGGGGGAAGGGGTGCGGGGCCAGGTAGCTGGGGTGATAGTAGGCGGCGGCCGCGGCGGCCGGGTCCAGGCCCAGGGGAGGCAGGGAGGTCATGCGGAGGTCCTCGGTGGTGTGGTAGGGCCGGAAGCTCCTCAGGTAGTCCTCGGTCACGGTGCTCGGGGGCACCACGTGGTGCACAGGCCGCTGCAGGCTGCGGGGGCGGGGACGGGTTGATGAGGGAAGGACGGCGGAGGGCGGGGGAACCCGCTGACGAGAGGCAGGCAGCTACTGCTGGCTCCCGGGGCCTGCGTGGCCCTCGCCGTTCGGCAGCGGGCACGGGCTTGCCACCCACGGCCGGGAGGCGCCCCGGGGCCCCCGGGATCCAGACCCCAGGCGCACGTGCCCGCTGCACCCCCTGCACCCCCAGCCCCCGATCCGCACTTACTTGAGCGGTGGGAAGCGCGAGTCTTGCACCACGGAGCTGGGGGAGATGCCGAAAGGGTAGGGGGTGCTGAGCAGGTGGGAGGGGATGGCGGGGCCCCCCGCCTTCTCCTGGGGCAGCGGGGGCTCCACGATGAGGCGCTCCCGACCGCCGCCGCCGCCGCCCCGAGAGCCGGCGTCCTGCTGGAGGACAGAGAGCAGGAGTCAGGCAGGGGCGCGGGGCCAGGTTTCGGCGCCCGCTCTGAGGTGCGCCTTCCTGGAGGGTCTCTACCCAAACGCGCTGCACGGAGGCGGCGGCACGGTGAGAAGAGAGGACACGGGCCGTGATGCCGGGCTCTCCCCTGGGCATCAGGTCTGGCCGCGCCCGTCAGCAGACCGAAAACCAGGGCCGGGAGAAAGCAGGCGGGGCTCAGGGGGTCGAGCCCAGGCCAGTCAACCCGCAAACCATGGTGTTCCCGCCGTGCCACAAAACACCAGGCACCCCTAAAACGACAGGGAGCCACGGCCTTTTGACGGTCTCCAGGAGCTGGCAGGCTGAGGGACGCGTCCAGGAGTGGACCGCCGGGCATCTGGAGGCCGAGCCCCGTGCCGAGAAGATGCTCCCGCTCCCCAGACCCTCCCCCACGCCCGAGGCCCTCCGGCTCGGTTGGGGGGTGTGAGCAGCGGAGCCCCAAGTTCATCTCTGCGGCCGTGCCCTCTGACCCCAGCAGCCGCCTCAGGCCCGCACGCGAGGTGGGGCAGGAGCGGACGGTGGGGGCCAGGCAAGGAGGCCCCGGCCGTCAGGCACATCTACCCGGCAGGCCGGTGCCAGGCCGCCGCGCCCTCCCCGGGCCTCCAGAAGACACATCAGTGATAATTAATTGAAGGAGACAGGCCGCTGATTGGAATTTTTAATGAGCGGCAACATCTGTTCCTTCCCACACGCTGGCACGGCCCCTCCGCTCACGGCGGGGTCCTTGCAGGTTCGCGAATTCCGACTCGCCCTTCCCCGAAGGGGGGGGGTGCGGTTCACATGGCAGGTGTCGAGGCGGGGGGGGGGACACACGCACCCACACCCGAGGTCCGAGCAAGCAGCCCAGAACTCCCAGCCCCACGATTTTCCAGAGACTTCTATACAAGGGCCCACACCTATGTGGACAGCAGGGTGGGCTCCCCCCACAGCCTTATTGAAGACGGCTCCTGTCCGGTTCTGGAGACCCCGGGTGAGACCCATAACGGCCCCGTGCCTCGGTTTCCCCATCTGTCAAGCGTCCCAATCGCAGCACCGGCTCCTAGCGTGACAGGGACGGACGGGCGGAAACGGAGGCGAGGAGGGTGAAGCGGCAGCCGGTCGCCCGCCCACACCAGCGTCTCAGGGGCCTTTGTCAGGACAGGGCTTGCCAGGTCCGCCCACACGCCCACCACCTGGTGCGGGGCAGGCTTGCATGAGCCCCTACACCCACCTGCTGCCACGCTCTGGCCTCACGGGGGCCACTGTGAGCCGGAGGAGGCCCTGTGCCCGTGGTCTGGGACGGACTGGACAGGGGGTGCCCGGCACTGAAGGGGACTCCAGGCACCCTGGACGCTGCCCTCAGGCTGGCCAGGACAACCCCGCCCCCCTGGGCCAGAGCAGGACAGAGGTGGCAGCCTGGGGGGGGGGGGGGGGGCCGGGCCATCCACCCAGGACCACAGAATCCTCGGAGGGGGTCCTGGACCCTAGAACAACATCTGGGGAGAAGCTCCGGGCGTCTCTCCCCAAACCAGGCCGTCACCCACCTCCACGTGCGTCAGCCACCGCTCGCGGAATCAACGGCAGAGGGAAGTGCCCCCGGGGGCGGCCCCTGCCACGCGGGAGGGGCCCCGAGCGCACCGGCCCCGGCGGCCCCTTCTCCCCCTCAGCGGGACAAAGCCCTGCTTGCAGGCGGCCGGGCCAGATGGCACCTTCCCGGCGGCAGAGGACAAACAAGGCGCTGGAGAGCCTGGGGGAGGGGCTGGCGGGCGAGCAGGGGGTGCGACGGGCCGGACCCACACGCCTTCCGTCTGGCTGGAGCCCAGCCACGCTTGCGACAGGCACCTGGGAACGGGGGCGGCCCTCTGGGGGCGCGCAGGGGCTGCCCCGGGGTCCAGGGCGCAGCCCCCAACCGGGGCCAGGCCACCGTGGGGCACCCCAGGAGCGCGCCGGGCTCCCACCGCCGCCCTGGCAGACAGACGAGCGGCAGGGAGCATCTGGGGGCGGCTTTTGTTTCAGGGCTGCGGCCGCAGGCACAGCCTCGGAGGTGAAAGGGCCGCAAGGGGGTGGGCGGGAGGGAGGAAAATCCTTCTCTGGTGATTAGAGAGAGGGCTCCAGGCAGACAGGCCCGACATGCTCTGTTAGCCCGAAAATAGACCATTTTTCATTTCAGCTGTCCTCTGCAGCTCCCACTACCTGGGAAACAGGGCCCTGGCGACCCCGGTGACAGGCCCAGGGCCCCGCCCCTATGCCTCCCCACCTTGCGGGATCCCCCCCCCACTCCTGTGCCACCACTTGGGGAAGCGGCTCTCCTCCCCGCCTCCCCTCCCCGCCTCCCCTCCCCAGAAGGATTACATTCTCCACTGAGCCTTTGTGAGAAGCTGATGAGCCATACATCATCTGCTAATGCAGTTCCCTTCCCGCCGCCCTCCCTGGTGGCGTTAGTGTTTCATTAAGCGCCGTGGTGGTAAATGGCCGGAGCAGATCCATCACGGCCCTTTCTCTGGGGCTACTAAACGTTTCTGAGGCAGTCAGGACCCTCCGCGGGGTGCCAGGGCACAGGTGCTGGAGGAGGGGAAGACAGCAGGCGTCCCATGGCGGCTGTCACCAGCCAGTGCTGAGCCAGGGACAGGGCAGGATCCGGAAACGACCCGGGGCCGAGTGAGTCCGGGAGAGGCAAGGAGTGGTGACGAGTCAGGGTCCGAGTCGGGTGGCTGGGGCCCTGAGGTCAAGGTGGATCGCCAGGCGGCTGACAGCGAGAGGCAAAGAGTCCCTCCGGAGGCAGAAGGTCCCGGGGAAGACCCGACCCTCCCTCGAACCAGGCCCAGGGGCAGCTCAGGGGTCTCCAAACCCCTCTGGCTGGAATCTGCCCGCCAGGCCCCACCTGGTCTCTCCTGCTCTCAAACTGCACAGAGGGCTAAGCAATGGCCACCTCGGACATGGGGCCAAGCCAGGGCCACACCCAGGAGGGTCCTCACCCTGCCCAAGGGTCACCCCCACCCCCTCTGGGGACAGAGGCTGGCTACCTCCCACCCCCAGGGCAGAAGAAAGGCAGATGTACTATCTACTGGATGACCAGGGGGTAGCGGTGGGGGGAGGCTGGTGCCCAACTGACTCCCCTCTTCCACTTGTCTTGTGGTTTAGCTGGTATTTTTTTTTATGTTTATTTTTGAGAGAGAGAGAGAGAGGGAGAGAGAGACAGACAGAGTACGAGCAGGGGAGGGGCAGAGAGAGAGGGAGACACAGAATCTGAAGCAGGCTCCAGGCTCTGAGCTGTCAGCACAGAGCCCGACGCGGGGCTCGAACTCACGGACCGTGAGATCATGACCAGAGCCCAAGTCGGTCGCTTAACTAATTAGTATTTCTAAGTACTACCACCTCTCTGGGGACTCAGCAGAAAAGCCCAGAAGTATCCTCTCACCCCTGCTCCACACGCCCCCCTTGGTTAGGGGTACCCGGGTGCGGGTGGGGGGGGTCAGCCGAGGCAGGAACAAAGGAACCCTCCCAGGCCTCCCGCACTGGCAGGACACCGTGGCAACAGCCACACCCAGGGGAACCCCAAGTGCGGGGCCTTCAGACGCCAGGACAGAAACAGGAAAGAGGGACACACGAGAACACCCAGCGGCCTTTTCCCCACTTCCGTCCCGTGTTCGAGAGGCAGGTAATCAGAACAGCCACCCTGTGTCACCTTTGCCACCTGTGAAGCACCTCACGCGGGGCTCACGCGGGGCTCCGGACTGAGCCGTGTCCCCCTCAACTTCTCACGGTGGAGTGCCGACCCTGGGAGCGTGTTGGAGACGGGGCCTTGGAGGAGGTAACTAAAGGTGAGGTCATTCGGGCGGGCCCCGATCCCACAGGACCGGTGTCGTCAGAGAAAGCAGACCAGGCCCCGGATGAGAAGACGGCGTCTACAGGCCAGAGAGAGAGGCCTCGGGAGGAAGCCGGTGCCGGGGTCCCAGACCCCCAGCCTCGGGGGACACAAAGAACAAACCTGTCGTGGGAGCCCCTGGAGGGGTGCTCGGTGCCGGCGGCCTGACTGAAGCCCGGGGATTCTCTTCCAACACCCGGCCCTCCGGGCGGGTGTCCCGTCGCCCTGCCCCGCACGGGGGTCGGGCTCACGAGAGCGAGTCAGGGCGAGCGGCCGCAATCCCGAGACGGGCCCCCCCTTCCCGGCAGCTGTGCCCCCCCCCCCCCGGCCGCCCCCCGGCTCACCTGTCGGTTCTCACTCCTCCAGACGCCATTGACGGTCTTGGTCGGGGCGATGGTCACCACGGGGGGGGTGCTGGGCACACTGTGGCCCCCAGGGGGGACGATGACGGGGCCCATGGGCACGCGCTTGGGCGTGCTGGCGGGAGAGCTGTGGTTGGTGGCCGGTGAGGACACGGGGGACGACTCGCTGCTCAGCGAAGACCCTGCGGGAGAAGGACGCGGGAGGCTGAGCGGGGGCCACGCCCACGGAGGGCTGCGGCCGTCCCCAGCCCCATGCAGCCTGCGGACAGGCAGGGAACCTGCTTCCCCGGCCACCTCGGGCCGCGCCGCACTCCCTCTCTGGCTTCAAGGCCCAGCGCCCCTCACCCAAGCCCCAGCCCGAGGCGAGGGCAGGCAGGAAGGGCCGCCCCCTCGGACGCTGACGGAGACACGGGCCCCAACACGAGAGACGTGTCCCATCGCAGCTCGGGGCCACGAGCCCACGTCCCACATCACACAGGCAGGATGTGCGCCGTCGGGGGCTGCCCCTGGCTGGGTGGGACCCGGTCAACACAGCAGCCGGACCGGACCTCCCCCTCCACGAGGCCACAGCCAGAACCCCCCCTCCCCCCCAGCTCCTAACAGGCCCCGAGCCCCCCGCTTGCAGGTAGAGGGGCTGCAGGAAAAGGCAGGGCACGCAGGATGCCCGAGCGGCCAGCAAAGCAAGGGTCACAGGGCTGGATGGGCCGGGCACGAGGCAGGGACACAGAGAAGCGGCCGAGGGACGCTTTCTTTTTCGTTTCTCAAGTATCACCTGCAGCCCGTTCTCAAATTTTAAAAACTGAGACCTAATTCGCCATTGAAAGCGTAGAGGCTGGTGGCTTCTAGCACATTCACTGGGTTGTGCAATCATCGCTGCTACCTGACTCCAGATCGCTTCTGTCCCCCAAAAGGAATCCTGTACCCCAACGTCACACCCAGCGGAGGTCCCCCCGGAGGTGGGATGGGGTGGGCAGAGTCAGGAAGCGGGGGACCCGGCGTTTCTAGAGGGCATGGAGGGTGGGGTGGGCAGGGCCCGGGGGGAAAGCATTCCGGGGTCCCAAGGGAGAAAGCTCGGGTGCACGGCCAAGCTGGCCGGCTGCTCCCCCGGGAGGGGCGGCCAGGACGGGGAACGTATGAGCCGGGCAGTAACGGTGTTC
Source organism: Lynx canadensis (assembly GCF_007474595.2). Classification (NCBI taxonomy): domain Eukaryota; kingdom Metazoa; phylum Chordata; class Mammalia; order Carnivora; family Felidae; genus Lynx; species Lynx canadensis. The sequence continues at coordinate 3,519,807 of NC_044317.1, forward strand.
AAGTGCGTCCTGCTCCCGGCTCCCCACCTCCAGCAGGCACCAGCCTTGACCTCCCTGTGACTCAGGCACGCCCCGGCCCTGGGGCCTCCAGCAGTGTCGGGGGGAGGGGTCCCCGAGATCCCCACCCAGGCTCAACAAAGTGTGTCGCACAAACACACACGCCCTGCACCCTGAGGAGGAGGGAGACCCCCGGCACGTGCCCACGCGACGCCGGTGGTCCCCACCCCCATCACAGACGGCCGACACGGACCCCGGGCAGACGCCACAGCATCTGAAAGCACAAACCGCAGCGGGGGCTGCCTGGGACGCCCTCGCGCCGGGCGGGCAAGGGGCACACGCTCGCCTGCGGCCACGGGGGGTGGGATGCGGGGGCCCAGGCGGCCACGTGCTCCACCAGCCGGGACGCGGACAATCACACGCGGCCCGGGGACGCCCCGTCTTGCTCGCGGACTCAAAGGGCAAACGCTGACCCTTCTGAAGGGCTCAGACGGCCCATTCTGTCCGCAAGCGCCCCACGCGGGTCGGGGGAGAGAGGGAGCAGCGTCGGCAGAGACAACCCCTCGCGGAAGGAGAATCCCGTCTGTTCGCAGGCGTCCTCCTGGATTTCGCTCCAAACGTGCCTCGTTCCCGGGCCCGAGGGACCCTCGTCTCCACACCGTCTCAAGCGGCCACGCTCACGTTACCAAATGGAACCTCTGTGTTGAGGGGGAGGCAGGGCAGCCTCCGGCTCGCGGGCGCAGACAGCCGCGCGGCTGCCGGGGCGGCACCGTGGGGCCATCTCTCCTCTCTGCCCCAGAGGCCCTGGGAACGTGGCCCCGAGTGGCCTCAGCAGCATAACCAGGAAGCAGAGCGGCCGGACATCAAGACCCCAGCGACATCAAGACAGAGCCTTGTCCTAAGCAAGGTGCTTCCATCCAGGACTCCTCAACGTGACTCCCCAGGCTTGTGCACAGCATGGGCAACTGTACGAAGCAGCCCCACGGGGAGACACCCAGCCCCAACCCCACAGGCCAAGCCCCAGAGCGGCCCGGCAGCTCGTTCTGCTAGCAATATTGGTAACAACACCGAGGCCGGGAGCCCCACGCTCCCAGATCCCACCTGTCAGTGCCTGGCCACGTGGGCAGGAAGGAGCTGCCCGAGGGCTGCTGACCCTGAACTGTGACCCCGAATCCCCGCCAGATGAAGCAGCAACCACGGCCCACACCCCAAGAATGCTGCAACCCCCAGTCGGCCAGGCCAGCCCCAGCTAGCTGGGTCAGATGTCATGATCACCGGGGGAGAGCCAATATCACACGCTGGCCACCCTCCCTTCCCAGTGGGGACAGCTTCTGGGGTTTTAGGACAAGCTACTGTCTGGTCAAGTTGGTGACCCCCCACCCCCCCCGCTAGGAAGCCAGTTTCAGGACCGCTGAGGGGGCAGGTGGGGTGTCACAGGCTAATCCGGCCAGCCCTGTGAGCGGAGCTCCCGGCTGGAAAGTGACCCCCCTGAGGTTCTGGAACAGCTCTCGTGGACCCTCACCCAGGTTCGTGCAACTGGGGAAAAATGGGTACATCTCTCTCAGGCCGCCAGCTCTCTCCCTGGCCTGGCACTGCCCCCCCTTCAGGGGTACGCACCCAGCAGAGCACCCGCCCCCCAGCCCTCCACGGGGAGCTCCTCCGACGCCCACCTGCACGTGGCCACAAGGACACAGAGTCGCTATCAGGTCGAGCGCCCGGGGGGGGGGGGGGGGGACGACAGGAAGCAGCCACAACCCTCACGGCCACGCGGGTGGGTCCCACCAACACCACCAAGAATCCAGACGGTCCCGCCCGCTGGGGAGGGGGGTGCTGCGCGACAGCAGGGGCTTCTTCCTGACCCGTGGGGTCACTCCCGATACCTGTCCTACTGGACGCTCAGTCCATGCACGTTCCTGTAGGCTATTTAGATTTTTAACTTTCGTTTATTTTTTAAAGTGCATTTATTTATTTAGAGACAGAAGAGTATGCAAGAGCAGGGGGCAGGCAGAGAGGGAGGGAGGGGGGCGGGGCGGGAAGAGAGAGAGAGAGAAAGGGAGGGAGGGAGGGAGGGAGGGAGAGAAAGAGAGAGACGGAATCCCAAGCAGGCTCTGCACCCAACGCAGGACTCGATCTCACAGACTGGGAGATCAGGACCCGAGCGGAAATCACGAGTCAGATGCTCCGACCGACTGAGGCCCCCAGGCGCCCCTGGCGTTGTAATGGTTTTACTGACCTAATGCCCGCAGCACAGAAACCGGCCCCCATCCCCATCTCAAGTGCACAATTCCTCAGTCCTCGGCGTATTCACAGCTGTGCAGCCATCACCCCAAACAGGAACCCTGTACCCTTTAGACCCCGGCCCCCAATCCGTCTGGTCTCCAAGGACGTCCCTACTCCGGGCGGTTCCCACAAACAGAATCACATGGTGTGGAACCTTCCGCGTTGGCCTTTCACTCAGCCGGCGGTGTTTTAGTTTGTCCACACTGCAGCCGTGAGTCAGGGCTCCGTTCCTTCCTCTGGCTGACTCCTGCTTTACCCTATGCGGAAACCCCTTTCATCTGCGTGTGCCCACCTCTGGGCTCTGTGAGGCTGCTGCGTCTCCTGCTCTCGCAGCTCATCTCCCGCTCAGCTCGTGGGGGCAGAGAGGGTGGACGTTTGTGCTCTGGACCGAAAACAGGAAGGAAAACACACACACAGCAGGAGGACCTGCGGTCACGGCAGAGGCCGCCAAGAGCCTGCAGGAAAAGCTGGGGTCAAAGGCAGATGGGGCTCTGGTGGGGGGGCCTCGCACCCCGCCCTGCAAGCGCCAGGCTCTGGGCCGCAGGTCGCAGGGGCCCTCCTCCCTCAGACCACCCTCCTGGCCTCCGAGCCCCCCCTCTGAAGGGGCCCCGCCATTAGCTCGCCTCCCTGGATTAACCTCATTCCTAATCACCAAGGGGGGAGGGGCGGGGGAGCTCGGGGGCGCAGGTGCACTTGGACCGGGAGGCCACCGACAATTAGCAGCCTAATCCCCTGGGGGGAGGGGGGGGGAGGGCGGCGGGCGTCCCTCGCCAGCCAGAACAGGCGATCGATCCCTGACCACGCACCCACAATTAGCGAGCGGCCACCCCGACCCCGCTTCGCGCTGCGGCAGGAGGCCGTGACCGCCCTAATTAACTGGAGGCGCGCGGCGGGGGGATGACAGGAGGCGGCGCTCGCCGTCACCTCGGCCGCCCGACTTGGAGGATGAGCGCCGAGGCCGCCGGGCACGTGTAATTAACAGCTGAGACCCCAGACTCAGGAGGGGAGGGTTGGGGGGAGGCCTGGCAACGAAACCACGGCGTCACGACGGCCGCTGGCTCTCCTAGACGCGCGCTGAGCCCGCCACGAACGTGCCCACCACCCGCTGGACGTCCAGGACCACCGCCCGCCCCGACTGCAGGGCACGGAGGGCGAGGCGGGCTCCCGGCGACAGGGGCGAGACGAGAGGCTGGTCTCCTGAAAAACAGGGCCCCTGGGACGTCCTCCGTCCCTGTAGTCGGGCCACCCGAGCTCGGCGGGGTTGTGCCCAGGTTCAACCAGCACAGGCGCTGACCCGGGACCCACGGCCACGACAACCGGGGGGTGGGGCGGGGGTGGGGGGCAGAGGCATCGAGGACCCTGTGTGTCCCTGGCTCGCCAGGGCCCTCCTCTCCCTCCCGGAGTCTGTTCTGTCCCAGGTCAACCCCGGGTGGTCCCCAGGCAGACCGCAGGGCATGTGACCGCAGCTCTGGGGCTGCCCTCTGCCCTCCCCGGACTCAGCCACCACTGTTTCCAACCAGGACTCGGGGACCCAGGCCCATTTGGATCCAGAAAGGAGACTGGCCATCAGTACGCCCCCCTTGCTTGCAAGGCCGAGGGGCCGTGGGAAGCCTCCCAGCCGGCGGGGTGTCAGGTGGACGGAACCTGGACGGTCCCAGAGTCCGTCTCCCCAGAACGTGCCCGACAGAACAGAACGGTGGCCCCGTGCCCTTTGCAATCGAAGCGTGTAGGTTCCAGGGGCCAAACACCACGGGGAGCACATGGAGGCAGGGACGGCCCGCAGGGCTGCCCCTGCCCAGCCGGGGTCAACGGCTCCCACGACCGGTGGGTTTGGGGAGAGGTCCTCCGAGAGAGTCACGAGGCAGCTGTATCCCTGCTTCCGGGCCCGGGGCTCTCCCCACCCGCACCTCCACAGTGCAGGACACTGTCCCGCCACACGGCCACCGGCATGTTCCTGGGCCCTATCTACCATCACGGGATGGTCAGGGAAACCCAGAGCAGCAAAGGCCGGGTGTGGGTCTTTCTCGTGAAACGCCGTTTCCAGGGGCTCATTATTTGCCAGTGGGCAGGCGAGGGCAGCGGGCTCCTACGTTTGCCGACCACGCTGTCGGGGTAGGGCACACGGAGGGCAGGGGGCTCCGGAGAGGTGGCCGGTGACCAGGGAGGTCAGTGTTGTAGCACCACAGCCGGGGGAGGCCCGCTGCACCACTGGCCACCCCCCTCCTCCAGCCCCGACCTCCCTTGCCCACCTGCCTCCAGAATCCCCAGGGCCCTGCAGACAGAAGTCTCCCTGCACGGCGAGCTCACACCTGTGCCCGGAGACAGATGGGGCGGCAGGTCCGGCGGGGAAACGCCACCCCGGGGAGCCTTGCCAACGCACGGCCGACACACACGTGGCCAGCGTGTTAGGCGGGATCTTCTCTTTGCCGTTCTGTTCTGCTGTTTTCTTTGAAACAGGATTTCAGGTGTCAGAGGAAGCCCTGCCCTCACTCTAGGGGGCCACTGGCGGGCGGGGCAGGGTCCCGCCTCCCGCCTCAACGAGGGCCCTGGGGCTCGGGGACAGGACCTCGGTGGGTTCCCGCAGCCCGAGGCCTGCCGGTAACCAGACCCGCCTGCAGGGCCAGAGACGAGATGCGGCAGGCAGCCGAGGAATGGGGTGGAAGGAAGCTTCTGGACAGGGGCACCCGCGTTTGGGGCCCTGGACCTGAAGAGTTAGAAACTCAAGTCCGCCAGCTTGGCCACCCAGCTTGGCCACCCAGCTTGGCGGAGGCTGCTCGGTCACCCGACGGAGCCCAGGGTGGCCACCGAGCCCATCCCGCTCCCTCTGCCTCACCGGGGCCCCCGAAGCCGCCCGAGGAGACCCCGCCCGGCACAGCCGGGTCCTGGGCCACAGCACGGGCTGCCCACAGAAACCTGGCCTCGACAGGAGCGTGGGTGTGGGGCAGCCGGAAGGTGGGAAGGGTGGGCCGGGCACGCAGGGACAAGCAGCGAGTCCGAGTGAGGACTGGCCCGATGTGTTCCTGGGGGGGGGGGGAGGTGCACAGCCCCAGGCGACTTGCGCTTCACCAAGCGGCGGAGGATGCGTCGTGGAGCCCGCCTGCTGCAGCGTGGACGCGAGCAGATTGCCACTGAGCTTGTCAGAGCCGCGGCCCCTGCTTCCTCGTGCTCAGGGACAGCAGGGACTCGGGCTCCGGGGCTCGCCCTCTGCAGGGGGCAGAGGGGAAGGGTCAGGGCCTCTGGGAGCACCCCCACCCCCACCCGGAAGCAAGGCGGCTCCTAGGGCAGGCGAGCAGGTGTCATAGACTCCAGGGGGAGTTTCCTGACTGACGGGCACGGACTCACGCCCTCACACAGTCACTCAACAAGCATCTCTGGGCGCACAGGGCCACTGGGGAGCCTGAGAAGCCCTGTGAGGCAGGCCCGAGAGGAGGTTGGGACACTCTGGGGGTTAGAGGTCCTGACCTGCCCCAGGTTGGTGGGGTCTTGGGATTCCTAGGTTGGGGCTCATTCAAGGCTCAAACTTGGGCTTCAGATGCCCGTGGAGGAGAGGGGACCGTCTCTGTCCAGAAGAGGCCCTGGTGGGGGGACAGGCAGGGAGGAGGCGGCCAGGCCAAGGCAGGCCTAGTAGCTTCCAGACGACACAGTGGGTCGAGTGACCTGGGAAGACATCCTTTTTGCCACCAGAGGATCAGGAGAAGGACCCACGTGACGCCTCAGCTCAGTGGGGCCGCGCTCTGGCCGGTCTCGGAGAGAGGGTCCCACGGGCACAGCTGCGACCAACTGGGGTCAGACCCAAAGAGTAGCCAGTGTGGGCTTGGTCACTCCCTGTGCTGGGCGCCCCTTTGTCCCAAAGAGTAAAGACGAGGCACCGGGAGACAGCAGCCACCCTGGGCGCCCCGACAAAGCATGTGACGCGGGGGCAGATGGGCAGGTGCCGTGGCAACTGACCCTCAGAGGGGAGGGGCGGGGTCACTCCCAGAGTCCGGTCCAATTCAGCGACCGACCGCGAATTCCGTGGAGTGGGGGCGGGGCCAGAGGAGGCGATGGCAGGGGAGGCGTGGTGGGGGTGGGGGTGGTCAGGGGTAGGGGATGACGGCCATGGTGGTCCCCACTTGGCACACAGTTGCTATGCCGGCCGCTGGTATGTTCTCCCTGAATCAAAACCTAGGAGGATGACACCTGAGAAAACACAGGCTCAGAGAGGTAAAGTGAGGTGCCCAGGTCACCCAGCAAGGACATGAGCCAGAGGGTCAGGCGGGTCCAGGCCCTGGGCCGCGCCCACAGCCCCTTCAGGAGCAGCGGGCATCTCTGTCCTACGCGTCCCCCCCCCCCCCCGGGGCGGCCTGGCTGCAGGAAAGGCAGCATCGTGAGCCCCGGGACAGATGAAAACGCCCCTCCGAGGGGCTGATTTCTCTCTTCTGTCCCCTCTCAGGGTACAGCCAGCCGCACAGCACTCGGAATACTTCCTCTGAAGTGAACGTTTGAACTGCACCCTTGGGACACGACGTGAGAAAAGACATTAGCCCAAGAAACGAAGGGGCGAGCTTGGGCCAAGGCTCGAAATAAGGGGACGCTTCACGGCGAGGGAGGGGGGGCGGGACAGAGGGCCAAAGGGGAGCGGGAGACGCGCCAGGCTGCGTGTGGCTGGCACCGTGGGCCTGGCGGCTGGGGTGGGGGCGCTGGAACCACACGTTCCTGGGCACGGGGGCGGGGGGGGACCTGCAGAGACAGGAGCCCCGGGGAGAGGGGCTGGAGGCCGTGATGTCCACGGACCCCAGTCCGCGGCTTCCAAGTCCCCCTCTGCTGCCCTGGACGAGGGACCAGCCCGGCCCAGCCCACAGCCACACGGACGGAGAACAGAGGCCAGAGCAGGCCGAGAACACAGCGGGCGACTGGCCAGTACACGGCCCACACTAACACACGCCACCGCCTCGATGAAGCGGGGACGGCCTCGCATGCCCGGTGACAGGTGGATGGTGCCAGCCAGCCGCAAGGCCGTTCAGCCGTGAAAAGGAACGAGGTCCTGGCACGCCGCACGGGGACGGCCCTGGCACATCAGGCGGAGCGCGGGAGGCCGGTCGCTGGCGCTGTGCGCCCCCCACCCCGGCCAGGGGAGGGGGCAGGGCCCGCTGCCGGGTTAAGTGCTGCTTTAGGGGCAGTGGTGTGGCCTGGGATTAGCACCCAAGGCTGCACGACTCCGAATGCACTAAAAACCAGGGGAGAGGACTCTTACGACACCGAACGAGTTACAACTTGGAAATCTAAGAAGCGTCCTGACCCTTCCCCGACCACCAAGCCCCCAGCGGCTCTCTGGTTCCAGAGGGAAAGGTAGGGCCAGCTGGCTCTCCCCTTGCGCCCCCACCGCACCCAGGCTTCTGGAAGCCGACAGTCCACACGACCCGCGGCCCCCGCCTCAGCCACAGACCGCCGAGTGCCCCCTGCACCTATGAGGTGGGTCTAGGAGCGAGGGCGCTTCCCCCCAGGCTTGCAGCCCTCACTCCGGCTCTCTAAGCCCACCTAGACGGGCCTACGCAGCAGCCGCAGCAGCGTGGGGCACAGGGCGCGTCCTCGCCAGCCGTGTGCCCGGGGCTCCTGACTTGACCTCCCTGAGCCTCAGCTTTGCCATCTGCACGATGGGCAACTCTGGGCTGTGAGCCGCTTCTGCCGATGGAGAGGTCGCGGCTGGGGTGACTCAGCGAGACCCGGGGCGTGGCCCAGGGATGCTCACGAGAGACAGCACCTCCTCGTTTGTCAAACCGTGGCCTGACTGGGGGGATCAGGTGAAGAACCGAAAACCGAGCTCCCTGCCAGGGCTTTGCTCACGGCCGCCAGGAAGCCTGCCGTGCTCAGGATACAGCGTGATGAGGGCCCGGCGCCCACGCGGTGGGACCCGAGCGCGGGGCATCCCGGGGTTCAAACACCACTCCACGGTCCACGGATGCTGAGCCTCCCAAACCCGAGCCCTCACATCTGAGCGACGCGGGTGGCTCCGGTCAGCCGGCGGCAGAGGCCAAGCTCCCACGACTGCGTGCACCGTGGCCAGCGTGGCCGCTCCCCGTCGTCCCTCACCCGGCCCTTCGCCGCAGTCACTCTTCCCAGGGCGGCGAACGTGCGGTGGGGAGCGGCGCCCTGTCACCGGGCCCGGCCTCTCCAGCAGCACACTTTGTTCCCGGCCAGCGGGCCCCGGGAGGCTCTTACGGGTTGACTGCCCGCTGGCCCGTGCTCCAGCCAGACGCTGGGGCCGGTCTGGGGCAGCGGAAAGGGGACAAGGGCCATCGAGGCAGGCTCCTGCCTTGTGCCCACGGCCCTCCCGTGAGCCCCCGTCTGCAGACCTCTCCCCTGCAGCCTCCACGAGGAGGAAATGTGCCGCTCCGTGGCCACGACCTCTGCAGACGGGAGGTGTCACCCCGGGACGAGCCGGCCCCAGCGGAACCAGCGTGCATGCTCCTGTGACCCTTGTGAACGCCGAGGACGGAGGCGGCCGGGCCAGGGGGCTGGCGGGCGAATTCTGCCACGAGGGCTTCACCGTCGAGGGGACCAGCAGGCCTCAACCCGCCCGGTCCCCGCTGTGCGCGCGCCTCCCAGGCCACCGTGCAGGGAGCCGGCTGCCGTTGGCAGACATCCGTTCTCCAGCTGCGTGGCAGGAACAGCAGGGACGTGCCGACGCCAGCGGCCACGCTGGGCCCAGGTGGACGGAGCGGCCCGCAGCGGGCGGACCTGTGGGACAGGCCTGCTCAGGAGTCCCCGCGGCCCCTGCTACAGACCGCCTCCAACCCGACTCGTCCAGCCAGCAGCCCCTGACCAGGACTAACACGGACAACTGGATGACCATCCCCAGAAGCGCCCGAAGCCAGCGGCACAGAGAGCCCCACGGTATGAAGATCAAAGCTCAGAGAGGGTCAGCGTTTCCCCAAAGCCACACAGCCTGTCACCACCCAAGCGACACCAGGAGCCGGGGCTCCAAACCTCCGGGGAGCACCCACCCATCCACAATCCTTGCCTCAGCGCGTTAAGCGGTAACGGTCCGGGTCGAGGGGGCCGTCCCAGAGACCCCCCTCCCACCCCGACCCCGAGACCCAGCGGGTTTCCAGAGATGCGCTCCCTGCCGGGCCTGGAGTGGGCAGCAGAGCCCGAAGCCGCCGCGTCGCCTGGGAACCGCGGGCTCCCAGGGAGGGGGCCCGGCACACCCACCCTCCCCACCGCCGGCCACCCCCGCGGCGCCTCCTGGAGCCCAGGCCGGACCGAGGCGGCGGCGGGGGGAACGGAAAGCGGAAGCACAGCCCAGGCGGCCGGGGGGGGGGGGGGGTCCGGGACGATGCTGCCCCCCGCCCCCACCCCCGCCGCTGGAACGAAGCAGCAGGAGAGACACCTGAGCAGCCGCGAGGGCGCGAGCGCCCTGCCTCCAGACCCCCAAGGATGCGGCTCTCCCGCCCCGGCCGCCGCGCCCGCTCCCCCGAGGCCTGGCTCCCCCGAGGCCTGGCGGGAGAAGGGGCTGCGCCTCTTACCTCTGGGCTCCTCCGCCTGTTTGGCGAGCTTGCGCAGCGCGGCGGCAAAGCTGGAGGACGGCGCGACCTGGGCCGACAGCGCACTGCCGGTGGTGGGACTGCTGCTGGGCACCAGGGCGCCATTGAGCGGCGAGGGGGTGAGGGGGTTGACGGTGGCGGTGGTCCTGGTCGCGGTGGAAAGCATCCCTAGTGAAGGGGACTTGGGCTCATGGCTCATGCCTGAAACAGGAAAAGAAGAACCAGGTCACCCAGAGAGTAGGAGGGCCCAGCACCAGAGCGGGGGGCGGGGGGGGGGGGGGGGGTCCGCGGGGTCCAGGGGGTCCGGGGCCAGCAAGCAGCATGCAGGGAGGGGGGGGGGGCAGGAGCAGACCCGGGCGGCCGCGGCGGGACAGGCAAAAAGCGGGCCAGAGCCAGCGCGGCAGAGAGAGCAGGGCTCACGGCACCCCCGAACCCCAGATCCGTCATCAGAGCCTCAAGCGTCCCCGGGACCCCAGTGACAGCAAGATCCCACGGCCCGGAACATCCACCGGCGTCACCCAAGATGGGCGTGAGGGACAGTAAGACACGGCCGCATCCTCGCGACGGAAAGGACCCGGCGGGAAGGGAGAGGGCCGCGCTGACGGTAACGAAGCCAGCCCCACGGCTACTCCTAAGGTTTCTGCCAGCCCCACGCGCACCCTGCCCCCCACCCCAACGACGCTGGTGAGCCTGGCTCTGCTCCTGCCCGCGTGTTAGAGAACACGCGGGGCAGACAGCGCAGACCCGGGATCTGACCCCAGGCGGGATCCCGGTGGGTGTCCACCCGCACAGGTGCCTCACGGAACAGCCCCATCGGAAGTCGCGGGAGACGTGGGGGAGGGGACCCGGCCGCCCAGCGGACCCTGCCTGGAGGCTGAAAACTGTGGCTCTAAACCACCACGGCTGGGAAACCCCGCTTCCCGCTGGGGACCGGGCTCAGGCCTCACTGTCCAAGGAGCTGAGGAGCCAGTGCCCGCCAGGGTGATACCCGACGCCACAGGGGAGGACACGGCCACCTTCCCACGGGCCCCCAGCCCTTTCACGTGTCAACGAGGAGGCTGAGATGCCTCCCGAGTGGCCGATCAATAAAGGCCCCGCTCCGTATCAGGCGGCGAGCAAGCAGCACCATAAATAAGTTTTCCATTAACGTTCCCTGCCCTCTCGGGGCACCTGACCAGCCGGGCCCCGCTCCCGCCCCCCCCTCGCCGTAGGTGCACTCCAGGGGTGTAAATCAAGGCCAATGGCCTCCCAGCTGGCAGGGGCCACAGGTCGTGGGCAGAAAGAAGCAAATTGACTTCCAACCCCCCAGACGGACACCTGGGAGGGGCAGGCTCCAGGAACGCCCAGAGTCATCTGGGGAGGGTCCTCGGGAGCCACGGCTCTCCTGCGAGCGGGCCGGCGCGGAAAAGACAATACTGAGGCAGGTGTGAGCTTGGGGGAACACCATGCTCTCGGGTGAAGGCTTGCGCATGGGAACCAAGGACCCCCATGGCCAGGCTGGGGGCAGGTCACGTGGGTGGCTGGTCAGCGGTGCTCTGAGGCAACAGTTCCACTGAGCGGCCGAGGCAGCGCGGACCCCAGGCTGACCCACGCGCCCTCCTATTTCTGGAACGGCGGCGGGCGGGCAGACCCCAGCAGAGAAACCCGACCGTCCAGCGGGGGTGTGCCGTCCCCCCCCCCCCCCCCCCCCGCCGTAGCCTGATCGCCAGAAACATGCGGGCGTCAGACACGGGTCATTCTCAGTGAACCCAGCAGCCGGCCAGCCCCTCCTCCAGTAGGCAGCGTGGCGGGGGAGGCGTGGCCATGGTCCCGGAGTAAGGAAGTGGGGGCCCGAAGGTCAAGTCTCGCATTCACTCGGCTGCCAGATACCAAGTCACTGCCTCTCTGGGCCTGTCTCCTTGTCTACAAAACGGAGAAAAGACAGAGTCTACCTCGTGGGGTCCATCTTGAGAGGCCTCAAGGAATTAATTTACATGAAGGGGTTTCAGAGCGTGCCTGGCACGCCAGGGGCCATTTAACATACAGTCCGTCAGCCTGCAGACAGGGCAGAAGCACGGGTCCAGATGAGCAAGGGGGCTGGCCAAGGCCACACGAGTCGGTCTCCGCAAGGCAGGACACAAGCTTCTGGCTTTGTGGACCAGAAGCCCATGTCACTGTCCCCTCCCCGGGCTGGGGACTGCACACCCTAGTATGCGTGCCTTGGGCAGGGAGCCACTTCCGCGTTCCTGAGTGGGTGGACGCTGATGCGGGCGGTACCTAAGTCCTCCCCCCGGCCCCGTGCAGCACCCACACCCGGCGGGCTGATGGCTATAGCTCTGGGGAGCGTATCCACCAGTCGGAGGTGCCACGCGGTAAAACGGAGCCTGTGTGGGGGATGAGGGAGGCCCGGGATAAAGCGCACCGGGCCCCACCGGTCCTGGCGAAGCACGCACGGAAAGCTGGCCCTACAAAGGGCTGCCGGGGAGACGATGTGTGCGAGGAGGGACTGCAGGGGACATCACTTACACCTGGCTGAGTCACCTCCTGGGACGCCTCCCAACGGGCCTGAGAGAGGCCAGCAGAACCACCACCTACCGCCCACACCGCACCCGCCCCACAGACCTCAGAGCATCCTGGGAGCCGTTCACAGCCCGGTCCCGGTCATACAGATGGTTCGAGGCCACACAGTCAAGCAGCACGCCCAGGATTCGAACCGTGTCTCCTGGGCCCACACAGCAGCTGCCCAGTCTGAGGCCTGACCGTGACACCCGTTCGGGAGGGATAAACAGGCAGGCACATGCACGCACATACACACGGCTAAAATACTTTTCACCAAAGTAGCTTAAAAACACGTCCACCTAATCCCTTCAAGAGGCGGAGACTAATTCCCTTCCCCCAAATGCGGGCCAGACTTACAGACTTAATTCTAATGAACGGAGTTTGGTGGAAGACACAGTCTGTCCCTTTCAAGAACATGCCACCAGAGGCGCCGTGGCCTTGTACCACCCACCCGCCCTCTTGAATCACTTGAGGGCACTCAAGCAGGCTGCAGAGACTCCCGCATTTCGGGGAAAAGGATGCTTCCGGACAAAAGCCGCGGCTCCTCCCCCAGCCTGGTGGAGCCTTCGGATGAGACTGCAGCCCCAGCCGCCAGCTGGATCCCAGCCTCCTCTGAGACTCTGAGCTCCACCCACCCAGCTGAGTCACCCGCGGACCTCCCCCCCCCCCCCCCCCCCCGCCAATGTTTGTTAAGTCTGGGAAGAGTTTGTCACGCAGCTTTGGAAAACCAACACAGTGGCACCACACGCTCCACTGACCAAGACTGCCCTCTCCAGTTCTCTCCCCATCCCCTTTCCTTCTTGGAGCCCAGTTCGGGCAGAACTTGCAGACGTTCAACCACCTGCAAATACCCTGTGACTTTACCCACAGTCTCCAAAGCGGCCCCCTCCCCCCCATGCCATCAGAGACCATCAACTGCGGCCTCCCTGCTCCCTTACTCCTTAGAGAGCCAGCCTCTTTAGTCCCCAATCCTATCAGAAAGGCGTCACTGTGCCCATTCTACAGATGGGGCAAGACACGCTTGGATCCACAGGCCGACAGATGGTTAACGGCGGGACTGAGATCCCAGGAACACGGCACCTGTGTCCTGTTTATGCTAAAGTGGTCAGGGCCCAGATCCAAACCCATTCTGCCCTGCAGCCCACACCGCACACTGTTGTCAAGATAGGGACGAGGGGTGGGGAAGTGAGGGTAGGCAACGTGGTTATTCCACATCCCAGTGACCGGTCCCCAAGGCCCAGGAGCAGATGTGAGGTCACTGCTCGGTGGCCATGTGACAGGCTGGCCAGCTGGTGACCCGAGTGGACCTGCTGTGACCGCCAGCTGAAGCCCCGGGCACGGTGGCACAGAGGCGCTGGGACAGGCAGTCAGCGGCCACCGGACAAATCCCAGGCCAGACCCCAAGACATCACACGCCCCCTAAGGTGTTGGGGGGGTGTCTTCAGTCGCAGCGAGGGGAGCGAAGGTCTCACTTCTGTCCTTGTGCCTACGTCGTAATTTCTCTGCAAGGAACCAGGCTTTTGAAAACGCGGGGGTGGTGGGTGTCGCCAAAGAGACAGAGAGTCACCGACGTGAAATTGGCACGCCCTCAGAAGCCCAGGGTGTCCCCCCGACCGGGGCCTCCCCTGGCGAGGTGCAGGGGCTGAGGGAGCTAGGAGGCCCCTGCCTGTTGGCCCCTCCCCCCTCCCTGGGGCAGCTGCCCCCTGAACGGCAAGGTCACATTCCTGCTGGCGACAAGTGACCTGCCCTCCCAGCTGAGCCTGCCCTCCCCTCCTCAAAGCCTGGCACCTGCTCCCTGGGCTCAGGCAGGAGCCCCCCTGGGTTCCTGGGGGGAGGGGGTCCCCCCAAGCCAGCATCTCTGCTCTGGTGTCGGCCGTGGGCTCCAGGGGCGCTGTGAGCCAAGAAAGCTCCTGCTGATGTCAGGTCACTTAAAATAGAATCCCAACCCAGACACTTCATTAAGGAGCTAAACTTAGCCCTGCTCCCCAGCGGGTGCGGGCGCACCCGCAGGCTGCCGGGAGGGCAGGGACCGGGGACCACCAGCGGCTGGGGTGGCAGCACCCTTGCACCCAGCACAGGCCAACCTCAAGGGCCCCCGACACCTGGCAAAGGGTCGTCCGGGATCTACAGCGGCTCGACGCAGCCTCGGGGGAGCCCCCGCCCACCCTGCCCCTCTGTCAGGGGCTGGGGTCACTTCAGGGCCCACACCCCCTGCTCTGCCCCCCAGGCCCTGCCCAGGGAGGCCGAGCCCGGCCTCCCACACAGGTGTTCTCTGGCTGAGGCCGGGGCGTCCCCAGGGGTGGGCCGAGGGGACAGCGGGCTTTGGGGTGGCCCCTGCACCTCAGGAGGCCCTGGAGGGACGTGGGGCACCTGCTCCCCGTGCCCTCATTAGAGGGGTACTTATTAGCTTCTGTGCTCCTGGCCGCTGCCTGAATTCTTGTCTACATTATCAGCTCATGTAAATTCATTATCCTAACAGCTGGGAGTAAGCTCCACTGTGGGGACGCCGATGATGGATGAGGGCCGGGGGGCCGGCCAAGGCGGGGGGCGGCTCATGAGCGACTGGGTCATGCGGCCCCCCTGCTGCCCTCCTCTGGACAGGGCTCCAGCCCCCAGGAGGAGAGATCCCACCAGAGGTGAGATGTGACCGCTCCCGGGCCCCTTCGCACTGAGGGGCCAGGACGCCCCCCCCACCCCTCCCCCCCCACCCCCGAGCCTCAGCTTTCTGCCCCCCGGGTCCCAGCACAGCCGAGAGCCCACCGCGATGAGAGCCCACCGCGATGCCGGAGGTCGAGGGCAGGAAGGGAGCAAACCCCACCGGGCTGTCTGCACCCACAAAGTGCCCCGGCCCCCACTCCACGGACAGGGCCGGTCTGCGGAGGCAAAGGGCGCCCCGTCTCAGAGCTGCCACCGGGCAGGCGAGGCCCTCTCGGTTCCCGCTCCTCCTCCTCCCCAACGTGGTGTCTTTGATCAATACTTTTCCTCTTCTGCCTACGTTTCTAATATGGCCAGAAGCAGCACAAAGCTTAAAAAAAAAAAAAAGGCAAGGAAGGAAAATCCAAGTGCAGTGCGGCTGACGGTCTCTGTTCTCCAGAAACCCACCTTGTTCCCGTCCTACGGAATGGACCCAAAGCTCCCAGAGGCAGGACTTCAATGGGGGGAGGCCCCCCCGACACTCCATTAAATGCGGCCCCCGCCCAGCCCCCTCCTCTGCGCGACGGTGGAGGGCGTATTAATCAGCACAACGGCCTCCCGCAGACCCCGTAATTACTGCTTCCTTTCATTGGCTCATCCGCGGCACCAGACCTCGGCCCGCTCCCTCCCTGCTCTGTAATTACAAGCTAATAGCTGAGATGAATTTTCTGCTGGCTCCGGGTTCAAGCACCAGTCCGCCCCTTCCCCCTGACGGCCCCCCCTGGGGTAATTACACCCCGCGGGGCCGGGCCCAGCGGGGCCCTGGCTCTCCTGCCCCTCGCGCCCAATCTGGACTTGGATGCTCTAATCGCCCCTCCTGGTAATTTTTCATTACCACCGGAAGAAATGTTTGTGAACAAATACAGAGCGTCCCGGGCTGGGGGGGGGGGGGGGAGCCACATGCTTGGTGATCCCCACACCCCCAAAGGGGTGAGGCTCCCGCAGCCCTAACGAGGCCAGGGTCACCCTGCCCTGGAGACGGAGACCGGGACCGGTGGGCGGCTGCGGTGTGGGGTGCCACGTGATCCTGGGAGCCTGTGCGGCTTCATAATAAATTCATTATTTTATTTGCCTTCGGCGTGTTCTGAGCTCACTCGCACGAAGCAATTTTTCTTGGGGGTGGGGGTGGGGGAGTCCGGAAGGTTTTCCTGTCCCGATGCACAGGACGGCCTGCTTAGGCCCGACGTCCTTTTCCAGCTCAGGACAGCCCCCCTCCGGCTGCAGGTTCCTAAGGGGACTGGGGCCTCCTTCTGGTGCCAAGTCCCAGAACCGGACTAACTCCCCAAGGCTAAGGCCCCAGCAGATGGCAGGGATCCTGACCCGGAACCAGAGAGGACCACAGACAGAGCAAGGAGCAGGGAGGGGGAGGCCAGCCTGTGCACCCACGGGAGACCCTGGTCCGGAACGGAACAAGTAACAAGGCGGCTGGCTTTCCCACACGGCCGCCACCCCCCCCCCCCACCTCCCCGCAGACCTGTCACTCAGCAGTGTGAGGTCACTACAGAATGCCAAAGGCAGGAGCTTATGAGCTCCTCCAGAGAGAGGGAGGAGCTCACCACCTCCAGAGAGAGGGAGGAGTTCTCAATGAGAACGGGAGCTCACCCCCCCAGAGCCGGCACCACAGGGGGAGTTGTTTCCACAGCAAATTTCCGGGGTCACCCGACAGCCACCGTAAACCCTGAGTGGGGTTCAGCCCAGGGCACAGAATGCCCACGCAGGAGCCGTGAATGGTGCACAACGGGGTGGGGTGGGGGACGTTTAGGGTTCTCCCCAGCCTCAACCCTCCCCCTACTGCCATGTTAGTAATGTGGGGGGGGGGGGGGAAGGGGTGCAGAAGGGAAGCGGAATCCAGATTCTAGGGAAAACAGGAGACAGGAGCATTCAGGACAGGCCCCCCCCCCCCCCCCGACACACACATACTTGTCACTTGGTGCCTGTGTACCAGGTAACAGCTGAGCGGGTTGGGCCAAGGGGCAAACCCAGCAGGGTGAGGCGGAGATTCCTGGGAGGGGTGCCCCCTCCCAGTGGGAGGCACAAACCAGGTGGCCACAGAGATGGCCAGGACAGTCTAGGGGTGGAGGTTCAAGGCTGCAAAAGACCAGGAGAGCCAGAGGCCCGGGGGGTGGGGGGGGGGGGCGAGGGGGGGGAAGCGACGGACAGAAGTCAGGCAACAGATGGCAGCGACATTTGACAGCGATTACTCTAAGCGGCTGCGGCGTCTGGAGGAGCCTGGACAGATGATCGGCTTGGAGCGGCAGGGGGCGGCCAGCCATCCCGAGGGGGCGGCAGAGGCAGGAACCACAGCCGCGGGGAGGCATACGATTAATAAAGCAAGAGAAGGCCAAGAGACAGGGTCAAGGCTGCAGCCCAGCCTCCGGGACCCCAGGAGTCGTTCCCGAACACCAGACAGGAACAGCAGCCGTAATCGCAGGGACTGCTGTGCCCCGAGCTTCACATCACGCAGTAACTCCTCAACAGACCCAGCAGGCAGCAGCGAGGTCAGAGAGGCCACCCGGAGTCCCACGGCAGGAGAGGGAGATCCCTCCCACCCCATGCCTGTGCTTTCCCCACACCTCCTGGAGGCGGGCGGCCACCGGGGGTCCCAGGGCCAAGGAGCCCCCCACCACAAATTATCCCGAGGGGCCTGCCTCTTACTCCCACTCTACAGGTGGGTAAGCAGAGGCGGGGACAGTTGCGCCCTCGTCTAGGCTTGCAGGTCAAGAGGCCGGGACCTGAACCCGGTTTTTCCTTGCTGCTGTACGGGCAGCCTCTCTTTAAATATGAGAAGACATGGGGGAGGGTCAGTCACCGGGGTCACCTCCCATTTTGCAGACCCCAGTCCTGTGACGGCCGGTTCCTTGGAGGGCACCCGCCTCTGTGCCATACCATTTTACAGTCGGCATACGGCCCGGGAGCGAGGACGAGGATCTGATTTGGGGACCCCCCCCCCCGCAGGTCCCCACAGCTCCTGGCTGGAGGGTACCCACCCTGCAGCCACCTGAGGCCCAGGTGACAACCCCGGACTGGGACCCTTTTACGTGCCCGTTGGCATCTGAGCTAACCAGGCCACCTCCGAGCTGAGTCCTGCCCACAAAGGAGCCCTTTCAGTGCACTCCAGAGGCACGGGGTGCAGGAAGCCGGTGGGGGTCAAAGGTGTCCGAAGCAGAGGAGAGGTCCCGAAGGAGAGAAACCCAACCCAGCCAGGAGGCGGCCACTGAAAGCCTCCAACTTTCCACGGGGCAGCAGGTGGGGAAGAGGCCAGGAGGGCAGGGGTCAAGGCCAGGCCTTTCTTCTAAATGGACAAAACCTGATGGGGGGGGGGGGGTGAGGGACTCCAGACTTTGAGAAGCAGAGCCTGGGCCCTGCCTCCTGCCCCCTCACTGCAGTGGGTGTGGGCGCCAGGGGTCCCTGCTGGAACAGCTCCTGCCTGACGCCTGCTTCCGGTGAGGGAGGCGCAGAGAGCACGGTTGCTTCAGCACAGAGTAGGTGTTGACAAAAGCTGTCTGCACCTGCAGCCCCAGCCCCCAGGGGCAAGAGAACAGAGATACAGGTACGCCAGGCCATGGGCACATCTTGGCAGGTCCTCAGACCAGCGGGGGGGGGGGCGGGGGGCGGGGGGGGAGGGAAGGGGGAAAGGGTCGGCTCTGGGGGCTCACGTTGCAGGACCACCCGGGGGCTGAGGCAGGGGACTGAACTGTGGGTTGAAAAACCACCCAGAAGACCAGTTCCCAGTCTGGCTCCCAACACCACTTCTCAGCGGGGTGCTGCGAGGTGGTCCGAACCTCAGTTTCCCTATCGGTAATGGGACTGGGTGGGGGGAGAGCGGGGGACTAGAGGCAGTGGGGCAGAGGCTAAGCAGGCCTCCTTTTACCCGTCAACCTGTTTTTATTCGGCCTGACGTCATGTTGCTTAAAGGGGAATCAATGGACATTTCGAAATGGAAGGTTTCAAGTTAAAAAACGAAGATGCCGGTTTCTCTTACAAAATTGGAAGCCACCAGCCCATCATCCTGAGAGGGGCACCTGTCCCAGGTCCCCACTGCTCCCTATGGTCTCAGGCCGGTCTGCGTGCTCAGTACGGAGCGTGGGTCTCCCCAGCTCTGGAAAGACGTGTGCTCAGGCAACCAACAGTATCCACAGGGGCTTACTGACAAACGTGTGCGGCCGGGACCCTCCGCCCAGATGTCACCGACACCCTGACTCCGTCCGGACTCAGCAGGAAGAGGTCACGAAGCCCTCCACGCTCAGACTTGGGGGCAAGGGCCCGCCAGGAAGGAGGCCGTGATCCTGACGTGTGTCAGCTACTCAAAGCCAGCGCGCTCAGGCCAACAGAGTTTTGCTTTTGTAAAAAAGGTCCGTTATCGTGATGGTCAAAGGGGCAGACTATATAGCCTCTCCCGCTGAAAATGTACCTACTGGATTCTGCACACAGATTTACCAAATCCACAGAAGCCAGGCCCACCCGTATGAGTGGCGTCCGTGAACACAGGTTATAGGCTCCGACAGCATAGATCCCCTTATGTATCAGACCGTGAGTATTAACACCCTTTCCCCAATGTTACACACCCAGGCAAGAAGAAACCAAAAAAACCCCCAGAATATCAAGAAAAAGATCCAGAAACCTCCAAGTTCTGATGGTACTTCCTCCTGGGCTCATCTACCAACCTCAAAGCCCTGTGTACTATGCCCAGAGGGGACTAAATGCCCCCCCACCCCCGAGAAAACCATCTTGCGGCCAAAATGGACCCGGTAACAGGGCCGTCACTTACCAACAGTTACCACGAGCTCCCAGTCCTAACCCTGCCACAGGCCAGGCCAGGCACGTCCTTCTGTCCCCAAATGTCCTCCGTCAACTGCCCAGGAGCTGACTGCCCGGGCCTAAATAATCCTTTACTTCTGAAAACAAACACAAATCCCTCTACGGCTCCAACCGGGAACCTGTAAGGTTCCTGGAACCCCAGCAGGATGCTGGGGCCCAGAACTGGACCTTATGGGCGCCAATCTTCACCCTCTGGAACCTCGAACCCCGCTCCCCGGGGTCACACAGCAAGCAGCAGCCCGGTCTACCCCGAGGACCCACCGTGGGTGCCACAGAAGCCTGAGGAACAGGTACTTGCCAAACGAAGGGTTTTCTTCTGCTCATGGGGTCAGCAAACGCCCTTGGGGGCCAAGGCCCCTTGGGGAGGTGTGCAGAGAGAAGCCCAATGAGCCAGAACCGGGCCGAGAACGGTCTGGGCTGCTGCGGGTGTGCAGCAACACCATCCCCACAACCGCTCCTGGAGCAATCTGGCAACATCGTCGAGGATGTCAAACCTTCACACCTCGGCCTTTTCCCTTCTTCGCAGCTATTCCGCAGGCGGGTCCCGTGGTGTGAACGCACCTTTTGGGGGGGGGGGGGCGGAGGCTCCCGGCGTGCGGCGCGGGGGCAGCTGTTGGTGGCAGCAGGAAACCCCGACATGCGCGCAGCGGACCCCGGCTGCAGACGCGCTGGCGTGGGCCCCCCGCCAGGCACAGCACAGCAGGAGGAGGAACTCGACGCTGGCCTATCGGTTTCAACTCGGAAACCAGCTATCGGGGTAAAATGCACGGCCTGTGCCCGAGTGACAGGCTGCAGGGTCTGGCGATCCCATTAAAGAGACCCTCCGGTCTTATAAAATGTTATAAGACATATTTAGGCAGAAAGTGCAAGATGCTAAGAGTCTACACGTGCTCAGAAAGGCAAGGCCTGGACAGAGAATCCCAGGCCGCTCCTCCTACCCCCTTTGGGAGCTTAAGCAGAGCTCACTGGAAACCCTTCGTGAAAGGCTGCAGGCATCCCACGGGGGGGTGCGGGGGGCAGATGCTATCTATGCTTTAGTTTTCTGAGCTGTGAATCCCCCACTCCAGACGGCAGGGGGCAAGCAGACAGCCCTGCAGCTTCAGGGACACAGAAGTCCCTCCCATGGGGTGGCCTGGGTGGCTCAGTCGATTAAGTGATTAAGTGTCCGACTTCAGCTCAGGTCGTGATCTCCTGGTTCGGGAGTTCGAGCCCCACGTAGGGCTCTGCACTGACAGTGCGGAACCTGCTTGGGATTCTCCCTCTCTGCCCCTCCCCTACTTGCGCACCCTCTCGCTCTGTCGCAGAATATATAAACTTTAAAAAAAAAAAAAAAGAGGGGACACCCGGGTGGCTCAGTCAGTTTAGCATCCAAGTTCAGCTCAGGTCATGATCTCACCGTTCACGGGTTCGAGCCCCGCATCCGGGTCGGTGCTGACAGCTCAGAGCCTGGAGCCTGCTTGGGATTCTGTGTCTCCCTCTCTCTCTCTGCCCCTCCGCTGCTCACACTAGGTCTCGCTCTCAAAACTAAATAAACGTTAAAAAAAAAAAAAAAGAAAAAAAAGAAAACAAAAAAAATTGAAAAAAAAAAAAAGGTCCCTCCGATGTTCCCAGGCAGGCGGCTAAGAACTTTGGCTTTGTATCCAACTTTGCATCTTCCCTGAGGGCCACCTGGTCTAGTCAATGAACAGAGAAAGCCCCCAGGTCACCGGTACCGCGTGTACCCCACGTAACACCCGCGTCACACACACAACAGTAACCAAAACACAAAGATAAACGCACCGGAGGAACTCAGCGGGATGAAGCCGCTCCCAGCTCCCATCGCTTAGCTGCCTCTTCCTTCTCTGCCAATTACCAGCGACAGGTCGGTGGGCCTGAGCCCCCCGGGGGCCCCCATTTCTCCAGGCTAATGGCCAGATGGGGTTGACCCCCGACCTCACAGGCCCTCAAGGGAACACACAGCGCCAACACCAGTCCGCGCCCCGCGTCACACGAAGGCATCTGTCCGACCCCCCGCAGGCTGGGTGGGTGGGTGGCGCGCTAGACGGGGCCCTGGATCACCTCGGGGGTCAGCACAAAGGAGGCCCCTGCCCACCCCGCGCGGAGGCCTGGTCCTCCTCAGTTTGACACAGAGATTTTCCTTCGGGACGGCTTAACCTGCCCGGCGTCGATACCGCCCTGACCAAAAGCTCACCGATCGATTCCTTTTATTGCTGCCTGAGGCCACACACCCGCCATCTGAGCACAAGAAGGGCAGCGCCGGGGGGAGGGACAAGTCGGCTGGAAAAGGGAGGTGCGCACGTGCAGGGTGGCTGGAGTCCGTGGGGGCAGGTGCGGCCCGGGCACCGCAGGGTCAGCAGGGGCTGATCTGACATCTCGAGCCTTTGTGTTGGTCGGAAAAGTGGCTGCAGCCCGTCCCTACGCCAAGCGACTGCAAGATGCAGGGCGGGGAGAACGGGGCCTTCCAGCTTTTATAATTTAAGGCCTGGGGTCACCGAAAAGGAGAGGACGTGGGGTGCTTTCTCCGGCAAACCCTCTGTGCCAGGAGCCTCTGTGCCAGGCGCTGCCCCGAGCTTTTCTAGGAGAGCACCTGACCTCCAAGAGCCTGAGGACACAGGTGTCCTCGGTTGCCACCCGATTTTACAGATGAGAAACCCGAGGCCCAGAGAAGCGTCGTGCACGAGATCACACACAGAGGGGGACGCTGCCACCCAGGCGCCCCCTCCAGGCTCGCTGGGGGCTTACCCCACGCCTACGAGGTTTACAGCTTCTCCCTGCGGTGCCCTTTCACAGGTGCGTGGCACACCTGTCACCTGAATCCTCAAGCCGGGGAAGGTGTCCGCACCCCCAAGGTACAGACGGGAGACAGCTGGAGGGATGCCCCGTGCCCAGGTCTGGCAGCCCCAGAGACGCTGCAACGTGCAATTCCACACATATGTCAAGTTCTCAAGCCGGAGGAACCAGTTCCAGAAACGGCAGGCTTGGCCAGAGCTCCAGACAGGCACGGAAGCCATCCATCCAAACACAACTCCGCAGGCCCCCTTAGGGGAACCGCGTGCGGCGCACCCAGGCAGGGGGAGAACCGCCTTCGGGATCCCACCCCAGGCACACACGAGAGCCCTCCAGCAACCTGGGGATGGGGTCTCAGGGGTGGCCAGAGACCTCTGCGCCCACGGTCATTCCCCACCACCTGCCCCGGTCAGGCGAGGTGGTACCAGTCCCCAGGGGATGTTTGTTGGGGTTCACGGGGTTGCCCCATCCGATTCGGGGGCAAAAAGGCTTCCGGGGGAGGACCCCAGATCACCTTCCCCAAGGGGGGGAATTCCTTACCCCCACTTCCTGCCCCCCCATCCCATGCTCCCCAGAGGCTGCTTTCACTTCCCCTGGCCCCACAGTCGCTTCCCCTCTGAACTTGGGAACATGCTATGCTCAAGGCCTCCAGAAGGGCAGGCAGGGGGGGCTGGTGTCGGGCCCCCCCCCCGGAGATTTGGAGCCGCCTGGAGAATGCCAGGGACAGGGCCAGCCTGTAAAAACTCAGTGGGGGGGAGGGGGAGGGCTGCGTGGTTCCGTCCTGAAGGGGGCGGGGACGAGTGCCTGGTGGTGGGGAGAAGCTGCAAAGGGGAGATTAAAAGGCCCCTGGCTTGAGTTTTGGCAGGTGTGCAAAGGGCCGCTCCTGTGTTATCTGTCCCCACACCTCCCAGCGGGCGAGCGCCGGCTGGGTTCATAGGAGGCGCTCAATAAATTCTCATTGACAGGGACACTCTGAAACGTCACCTCCCGCCGCCTGTGGCCTCGGCCGGGAGAAGGGCCAGTGTGGGGAAGTGAAGCTGGCAGCTGGGGGGAGGGGGGGGCCACGCTGCGCTCCGAGAGAGGCGGGGAATGAACGCACAGCGGCCAAGCTGAAATGTCACCTGAAACACGGATCCCTGCAGGTTAAAAAACAGCTCTCCCGGCACACCGGAGGGGGGGGGAGGGACAGGCAGCGAGCTTGTGTTGCCATAACAAAGATAATTAACGTGCTCCCAGCCCAGTGTGGACGTCGAGTAACCCAAGCTGGGAATTCCAAGCCTTCAGACGGGGCCAGGAAAAACCGGCCTTGCTGGCTGACTCCGCAAGCCCCTGCGAGTCCCTGGGGCAAGAAGAGAGGTAGCAGGCAGGTCTTGCCTGCATTCTTCTGGAAAAGTAGGAGCCACCAGCACCCACCCCTCAGGTAGGGACGCAGAGCCCAGAGGCCCCTCCTTCTCCAGAGCAGGAAAGGAGAACAGCACCTGCCCAAGGGTCAAGGGCACTTAGGAACTCAGGGGAGCTGGGGAGGGCTCAAGTTTGGAGGTGCAGGACTCAGGTCTGCCACCGAGTGGCGCTGCGTAGACTTTGCTCTGGTGCCTCCGGTGGGAGATGCGGACAGAGCCCAGGGGCAGGCGCCTTCTGCTTTGAAACCACAAGGCTCTATCGGACCTGAAGCCCCTGAACTTCCCCAAAGACGGGGAAGTCATTGGCGGCCAGAGGGCTGCCCGAGGCGACACTTTTGTGCAGGCCACCGGAGGGTCCAGAGGGGTCCTCTTCTAGCTGTGAGCTCTGGTGCTGGCCTCCAAGCCCCTCTGCTTGCTCACCCCTCCGGGGACCGGTTCTGCGCCCCAGTCTGCACAGCAGAATCACCTGGGGAACTCCGAGCATTCTTTAGCCTAGGGCAGGAACCCAGAGGCTGTGGCCTAGCTGGGTTCGGGGACACCGGGCCACTCGGCAAGCTTAGAAAACCAAGCTAGGGGATCTATATAAACCCTTCGCAACTTTGACAAGCCAGGATCCTGAAAGCCGTCCCCGACAGGTCAGGGCCTGCACCAGAGGGCAGCCCTTGCTGCCTTGTTTGGAGTCTGGCCCCGCAGAGGGGACGGGGCCTGGAACCAGGACAGGCCCCACAACCCCTCTCCCCGGCCCTCCTCCGCAGGCGGGGCTGCTCTCTCACCAGCTCCGGACTCAGGCTCCCAAGGGTTCACAGAAAGCCAACTCCCAGGTGTCAAAACCCCGCCGGCTCCAGCTGCCCCCACCTTGCCTTTCTCGCAGTGTTCCTACTCTTGCCTCAACACGAAGTGAC
This sequence comes from Lynx canadensis, assembly GCF_007474595.2. NCBI lineage: Eukaryota > Metazoa > Chordata > Mammalia > Carnivora > Felidae > Lynx > Lynx canadensis. Next base: position 3,544,746 of record NC_044317.1, read on the forward strand.
AAAGCCGACCCAGCGCGGGCCATCAGCACCCCCTCCCCCCAACACTTCACCCAGGGGTCAGGACCATGTGGACACAGGCTACTGAGATCGGCGCAGGCTTCTGCAGAGCCAGCCCTGCTCGCTTCCGCGTCCACCTGGGCGGGGTGGAGACTCCCGGCACAGCAGGGCAGCAGGGATGACACACGGCCGGCCGGGTCGGAGCCTGCGCCCTGGGCCCCCTCACCTGTGGCGTGGCCCGGCTGAGTCAGGCGGCAGCCTGTGCCTCAGGTTCCGCCGTCCCCGCCGGTGGAGACGGCCCGTAAACACAGGGTGAGCAACTTTTACGTGCCCCAAGCTTAAGTAACACTGACGGAGACCCATAAACAGGCTGCTGACCCGGGGTTCCCCACCCCCGCTCCGCTTTCCAGTCTGCGGCGGCGGGGGGGGGGGGGCGGCACAGAGTCCCCCGGGGAGAGGGGCCAGCCAGCCAACCAGGCCAAGCACCCCACCAGGACCTTCTGGCCCACCATCTCCGCCTCCTGGAAATCGGCTTAGGCCGGGAGGTTCCCACCCAGAGTAGCTGAGCCTTTGTTCCGGGGCCTTCACAAAAGGAGTCCTTTTTTTCATCTGGTGGTCTCGCTTTTTGTTTCCAAACCCCAACCTGTGTGGGCCCCAGATAAGGCACCGCAGGGGTTAACAAGGGTTTAATGTATTTTAGATGCACTCCACTGACAAAGGCTAGTTTACAAAACAACGGCCAAATCGACTCAACTCCCGGCTGGTAGTCACCACCCAGCTGGGGGCCAGCTTGGGGTGGGGTGGGGGGGGGCGCGGCTTCCCCACCCGGCACTCGGCCCTCAAAACTTATAGCCGGCGCTCCCGCAAGGGGTCTCCCGGACCCAGCGAGCTGGTTGGAGGAGGTGCCCGAGGCATCTCTCCCCCCAGTCCCGAGAACGCCCCTTCTCCCCACGACCTGCGCTGGGAGCCTCCACTGCACACTTCTCAAGTGGTCCACTGGTTCCCCACCCGGAGCCGCCGCGGAGGGCGAGCCCAACTCCCGCTCCGCCTCCACGAAGGGAATTTAATTAGCCTGCTGGAGAGGCGGGCGGGCGGCCGAGGAGGTGTCTCTGGTGCTGCAATATAATTGAATCGGCTCCACTCGGTCGGGCCACTCGCCGCCCATCAGCGCGGCCGCGGGCCCGGGAGGGCTGGGGGCGGGGAGGCGCATCCAGGCGGAGCAGGAAGGGCTGGGGAGGGAGAAAGGGCAGCTCGAGAGTGGGGGGCGGCGGATGCAACCACCCTCCCACCTCCGAGGCTGGGGCAGCCATCTTCGGCAGGAGGAGGGGCAGGGGCACCGCTCCAACGCGGGGGGGGGGGGCGGGAGGGGGGAGCAGCGGAGCCCGGGGCGGGCCCTTGGGAAGCAGAGTGTGGGGGTCGGAGACCCGGGAGCCTGCAGCTCCGCCCTCCCGGCGGTCTCCCCCGCACCAAGGGGAGGGGGAGGGGAGCAAGACAAAAACCCTAACCGCGAGTCCCCAGTCCGCGAGCTCCGCCCCCCCCCCTTCCAGCCGCCGCCGGCACCTGCCGTGGGGGCGCACGGCCGCCCCCCTCGCTCCCGCCACCGCCGCAAAGTTTTTGCCCCGGCTCCGGAGCGTCGACAGCTCGCCCAGAGCCCCCTAGCTTCCCGTCCTCCTCCCCCCGCTGCGTGCACCCTTACACGCCCCTCCCCGGGAGCGGCCACCGAGCCCGAGCCCGAGCCCCGCGGCGGCCTGCGTCCCCGCCCCGGGCCAGGCCGCCCTGGTTCCGACCCGTGCGGGCGGGGGGGCCTTTGGTCGCCTGCCCGCCCGCTCGGCTCTTATCGCCGCTCGCACTCCGGGGGAAGTTGACCAGGAGCCGTTGGCAGCCAACCCCGCGGAACCCGCGAACTTGGAGGAGCAGACGCGGTGGACTGGGGAGGGGGGTTGCGGAGACCACCCCCCCCCCTTCCCGCCCGCCCCCGCCTAGCGCGGCGCGCTCACCTTTCATGCCAGGGCCCCGCAGCTCCGCCTCGGCTGACACATGCTGGAGCCACCGTCGCCCAGTGTTTGTCTAAACTGCTTATCTCACCCCGGGCTGCGCGGCGGCGGTGGCGGCGGCTCGGGCCGCTGGGGAGGTGGAGCTTCCGGGGCCCCGGCCAAGAAACACCTGCTGCTGTCGCCGCCGCCGAGGACACACCCAAGCGCAACGCCGCCCACTCCCGGGCCACTGGCTCGCTCCAGGCTCCCTGACCTCAGCCAGCGGGAGGTGTCGGGTTTCAGCCGCAAACACACACACGCGCGCGCGCGCACGGACGGGCGCCCGGGTACACTCGCGCGGGCACACGCCCCTCCCCGGCCTCACCGGCCAGGTGAGTCGAGGACACTAGCAGGTAGGGGAAGTGCCACCCTCAGGCTCCCGGGGGGCCCCTGGCTCGACCGCTCAGGGGTCCCAGATACACTAGTGTCCGAGGCCCGCCACTTAATTGCACAAGTAGGGGGCGGTCAGTTCCAACATGACCGCCACGCCAGCAGAGCCCTAGCAGGTCTCGTGACCACCGCGTCCCCAGTGCCTACAACAGTGTCTGGCACACAGCAAGCCCAATAAAGAGCGGATACACTCATGGTCTGGAGGCCTCTGGGAGGAGAACGTTCTTGGAGCCGGTGAGCCTGTTGGCGGCGGCGCAGGGTGGGGTGAGGGCAACACAAGATAGGCCGTGCGCTTTATCCTCCCGACCGCCCCTCCAGATTCGTGACCTAACAGCCACAACTTGAAAGGGTTGAATGTGAACACTTCGGGCCTCGGCGCCTTCCCGTGCCCAAATTCTAGGAACTGCCCCCTCCCGTTGTTAGAAGTAACTTTTGGGAAGGCCACACGCCGGGCCAAGGGGCAGTTCTTTCAAGAACCCACGTCTCAGAGGCTGGGGAGTCCACGGAGGCGCCGCTCCACCAGCGGGATCATTAAGTAGCTGGGGTTGCGGTCAGAGGCGAGGCCGCCCGCCTCCAGAAACTGGCAAGACCCACTGGGCCTCGGGCCCCAGCGCAGCGCCTCCCCATTCCTGGCACCCCCCCCTCCCACCCTACCTCACCCAGGCACTTGACAGACTGGAATGACTCAGGGAGCGTCCTGAAATTCCTGGGCACCCACAGGCGGCTAGGCGAAGGACTGCGGGCCCCAGCCTTCCTGCCCCCAAGCCCACCCCCGCTCCGCCCCGCCCCCACCGGCGTTGGGCGCAGACCCGGAGCCTGTAGCCCACCCCCGCGCCGCCTGCGTCTCCAGGAAGCGCCGGGTTAATGGGGCACGCCGCGCCCAACGCCCCTGGCCCCGGCGCTTTCCGGCGCCCCGGGGTCTGACCCCGCGCGCGTCCCAAGCTCCCGGCAGTGTTGCGATGCCCCAGGGTCTCTCCCTGTACGTTCCCTTTTGAAAAGTCTCTAATCTACAGCTTTCATACTTCTGAGCCCGGAGGCAAAGCGGGACCCCCACCCCAGCGCCGCGCGGCGGGTTTCAACTTTCGGACCCAGGTGCCAGCCCGCGCTTCAGCCAGCCCCAAACCTGCCCCGGGACATGCCCGCGCCGCGCTTGGCAGGCGCGCACGCTGCCGCCCCGCGGGCCCAGCCTCCCCCGCCTTCCTCCCTCCCTCCCTCCCTCTCTCTCCCTCCCCGCGCCAGCCCGGATTGCGATGGGAGGGAGCGCTGGGCGCCTGCCACCCCCCATCCATCTGTTCCAGATGACGCTGGCGGGCCTGGAGCATTCGGGGCCCGCGCCAGCGGGGAGCCGAACCCGCCTATGTGCCCGCTGCGGGCCGAGGGGCAGGGCCCCGACGGGCGCCCCCAAGCCACCCGCTCCCCTGCTCCACCTTCGACTTCGCGCCAGCAGGGGCACACGGAGTGGGGGCGCACACGGGTCGCGCCCCCGCCCCCCGCCTTGCACAAGGCTCCGAGCCGACCACAAACGAAAAGGGAAACGGACCCGCGAGGCCGGGCCGGGGGGCCGTTACTGGCTCCTACCTGCGGGCGCCGGCCGGCCCTCACACCGCGCGGGAGGGGCGCTTCCCCTGCACCACCGGCCTCCTGCGGGCCTCGGCCTCCGCCCGACGCCTTACGCACCGCACCGCACGGTATCTCCGCAGCGCGGCCTCCGGTCATGTACGCCCAGCAGTGGCCGGCAGATTCACCGCGGCCCCGGCGGCCAGAGCGCGGGGGGAGGGGAAGCGTCCGTCCCCGCCGGGACACACCGGCGGGGGCAGGGGAGGGAGGAGTCAGGAGAGAGCTCGGCGACAAGCCTAGGGCCTCAAAAACAAAATTAAAAACCTCTGGGGCTGCTCCAACGCTTTCCCACCTGAATTTCAGGCTGCGGGGGAGGTGGGGAGGGGAGGGGAATCACATGCAAATGAGCATCTCGCACCTGGCCGGGGAGGCTCCTCCCAGCTGGCCCTTCCAGGCCCTCCAGGCCGGCCTCCAAATACCTCCTGCCGGGCCGGACACCCAGCACCCGCTTTTTCCCTTCAACCCTGGGAGGCCCTGTGAGGAAGGCGGCCCAGGTTCTTCCACCCGTTTGAAGAGGCCCACGACAGCTAGGCAAAAAGTGGTGGGGTCGCCACTCAGGTTATCATTTGGCTCATGTTTCGAGTTGGAGGATCCATCCCGTGTAGACATCTGGTTCCACTGGATTGCGAGACGGGTGGTCCGGTCCCGTTTCACAGATGAGGAAGCTGAGGCCGAGAGTTGCTCAAGGTCACGCGGGCCCTGGTGCAAGGGGAGCCGCTCACACCTGGAGTCTCCTCCCCAGCCCGGCACCGCCGCGGAGGCAGGGGGGTGGGGGGTGGGGGGGCGCTGCAGGGAACCCCAGCGACCACCGGGGGGCAGCAACGAGCCGGCGGAGTGCGCGTCGGTTTAGTTGTGCTGGCGGCCGCCAGGCGGGCTGGCAGGGGGGTGGGGGTAGACGGATGACACTCACTGTCAGCGCGCCCAGCTCGAGGAAATTAGTAATCCGGGAGCACGGCCTCCGAGTTTAAGGGTGGGAATTGCTCTCCTGCAGCCCGCGTTCCTCGCTAACGAGGTTTGTAGCTTGACTCCTAATTTCCCGCCACTCGGGGCTCAGGCTGGCGGCCCTCCATTTCCCTCCAAGGCGCGTTCTTTCTCTTTCCTCCTCAGCAGCTCCCACCGCTCTGCCTCCCAGGACCTCCCCTCCCTCCTTCCCATTTGCTGGGAAACAGAAGGCAGAGACAAAAGGTTCGGGGTAAAAGGGCAAGGTGCCAGGGCCAGTCCTACGGGGGGCCAACGTGGGGACAGCTCCCTGAGCTGGGACACCTGCCCCCTACCCTGCACCAGGGTTCTGCTTCCTACGTGCCAGGGGCGACAGGATGCGGGTGCATGCTTCCCTGCACCGTCAGCCCCCTGCCAATCTCAACTGTGCCTCGTGGTGCAGAAAGCAGGGTTCCTACCGCCCTCCCCGGGCTCGGAGCCCCTGCAAGATGGATCCCTGCAGATCCAGCCCGGCCTCCTGGAGCCTGTGAAGTCTGCATGGCCAAAAAGATGAAAAACCCTCCGTCGAGGACAAGCCCCGGGCACCTCTTAAACCTGCCTACCACCTGAGGCTAGGAACTGAGGAGGAGGTCCGTGATGGAGAGGCACAGAGGGATGGGCTGGAAAGAAAGGGGTGCCTCTAACCACCATGGTGGGCATTCAGTCAGTCAACAAACGCACCAAGTGCCAGCGCCCTCCAGGAAACAAAACTGAAAGTGCCAGGCCAGCCCTCAGCTGCCCTCAGAGACCAGGCGACAAACATCGGTGCCAAAGTGCTGTCGGGGCGGGGGGGGGGGGTCGCTTCAGGACAGCGCAGAATGGAGAAGGCAGGAGGTGGTCGGCTACTCAACCCACCACCACCGCAAGGGCACCTACCTGGGCCAGGTGAAGTTCCCAGGAGTGTGGGCACTAGCAGGGACTGCTTCCCACCGGGTCCCAGCACAGGTGCCAGCCCCTGGTCTGTGACGGGCCCTTGGCACCACGGAGGGAATCCCACAGTCCTGGTCCTTGTCATCCTGTGTCCTTGTGGGGCCAGCGGGACGCTCAAGCACTTTAACAGTGCCCTCTGCCCCGATCAGGTGCTCCCAGCACACAAGGACACCATCACTGTCACATGGCCGCAGCCACCTCATTCGGCACCTTTATCGGCAAATAAGCATCAGGGACCCGGACGTCGTCGTCGTGGGTGGGAAGGGGATATGGCTTCTGCCGTTTACCAAACACCCAACACGTGCCAAGACAGCTCAGCCTGGGCCTTTTGAGGTGGACCGGGTGACCTCCATTACAAAGCCTGGCTAGGAGACCAGAGGTTAATTAACTTGCCTAGGGTACACAAATTCGATCCAGGCCTGAACCAGACCCGGGCTGTCTGCCTGTACCCGGCAGCCGTTTGTAACAATTACCTGCTGCAGCCACCCCTGGGGGGTGGGGGACCCATCACGCACAGCCTGACACCTGGGGACCTGTGCAGCAGCTCAGCTGGAGTGGCCCACCCTCCCCAAGGGGACGAGCCCAAGGGTGTCACCTGCGTGGGTGGGGCCCCACCGGGAGCAGCAAAGGTCTGCCCAGGCACCACTTCCAGCCCAGCGACCAGACCCCCACCGCTGATCTACAGAAGTTCTCTTTCTCCTTCCAGCCAGCACGGCCCAGAGCACCTCTCCCTCTTCAAAGCTGGACTCAAATCTTATCTCTTTCCAGAAGGCTTTTCCCTTCCCTGCCTCTGGAATTCATCCCTCCGGGCGCTGAGTCCCACAGTGCAGTGGGTCTCAGACAATGTGAAGGGGTGGTGGTGGGGGCGGGGGGGTCCGTGAGAAACACAGATCCCCAGGCCACTCACTCCACGGAGCAACCCCGTGGGCCAGGAGGGAGCATCCCTTGGCAGGCCGGGAGAGGGGGAGTCTGGGCCTCGCGAGCCCCCGGGCTCCTTCCCCTCCCCCGCACGGCGGCCTGGAGGGCAGAAGGACAGCCGCGGCGACACAGCCCCAGCCCCCTGGCACGCCCTGCGCGTTCCGACATCGCGCAGATCTGTTGAACCGGTAAACGGAGGGAGAGGGCGGCGACGGGGGGGGGGGGGGCGGGGTGGGGTGGTGGAATGGGCGAGAGCGCCCCGCCCTCCCTCTCCAGCCGTGGGTCCTGCGGAAGGCGGGGCCGGCTGGGAGGGGGGCGGGGCCGGGGGCCGACCCCGCCCCCACGCCCCCGCGGCCGGCCCCGCGGTAGCCAAGGTCACCTGCAGGGGAGCAGCAAGGGTTAAGGCCTAGACGGCTCCCTCGGACGAGGTGACGGGAGTTTGCCTCTTAACCCCGGGCTGCCCCAGCACTTCCTGCCCTTCCGCCAGCCTCCAAGCTGCACTCGGCACACAGCTGCACTCCCTTACAATCAGTTAACAGCTGTTTTGCATAGATTTTCAATTCTAATTGCCTCGCTTTGTGAGCGCCGCCGAGCCCCGGTGAATGGGGAAGCCGCCGGGCGGCGGGGAAGCGGGCGGGGAGGGGACACTCGAGAGGGACTAAAAGGAAGCCAGTGGGCGCGGGGCGGGCTGCCTTTATTCCTTCTAAATAAGAAAAGCACACCCCTGCCACGAACGGCCCCCGCCCCTGCTCCCGCCTCGCCCGGCCCGGCCTCTGAAAGGCGCCCCCCCACCCCCGCCCGTCCACCCCCCCCCCCCCCCCCCCCCCCCACACACACGGTCCCCTGGGGGCGGCCTCCAGCTCCGGCCCCGCCGCGGGAGCCGTGCCCCCCTCCCCCGGCCCCCGGGCTCTCCGGGACCCAGATATGGGAAGCTAATTGGACAATAAAGTTGAGCTGCGAGCAAACGCGCTCTCTGGAGACAGCTGGCATCTATAAAAGAGAAATATTTGCATTTAAAACCTTTAAACTTTATACGGCGGGGCCAGGCCAACGCGGGCGGAGAGGGGGTGGGAGACGGAAGGGGGCAGCGACTCCCGGGGGCCCGCAGAGGCTTTTCTGCCACTGGTGACCCCCGCCCCCCACCCCCACCCCCACCCCCACCCCGCACCCAGTACCTGCAAGATGCCATTCGGGACAAGGATCGCCCGGGTGGCCCTCCCACGGGGTCACGCACAAACCTCCTTGGCTCCACCCCCATCTGGGGGCTCTGCAATTCCTTTCCCAGCTCAGCCTGCCGGGCCGGGGTCCCCCACCCTCAGGGTGGGCCCGCCTGAACCGCTGCCCATCCCCCCCGGCCACCTGGGCAGAGCCTGGGCTCCCCTCCACGACCAGTCTCTCCCCCCTGCCCCCTGGAGGAGGGAGGAAAACGGCCCCCAGGCTGCAGCTTCCGGAAAAAGACAGTTTGCAAGGAGTCCCCCCCCTCCCCGCCCCACGGTGGCCCAGCGCCTCCCGACTCCCAACACCTTTAGGGCACGGCTGGGTGAGGGCACTCGACCCCTTCAGCATTCGGAGCCCTGTGGGGGTGGCGCCGCCTTATCGTCTGGGTGAGGAAGTGGACGCACAGAGACATCACCCCGCTTTCCAGGGCGCCCCCTCCTCCACGCTGCTGTCTGGGGTAGGGGGGCTGGGTTTCATTTCCTGGCTCGCCTACTTCCCATTTTTCATATCTGAGAGAAACCTGGCCACATTTTCCTACTGTCAACATTTGTGATGTAAAGCAGGAGAGAATATGTTCCTGAGTGGTCTTATTTTAGCAGGCTTTTATGAAATCGCAGAGCACTCAGAATCCCCGAATCCCATCTACCTGGCGGGCCTGCGCTGTGGGACACGCGCGAGCTCCCAGACTCTGCCTCCCAGGGCAGGCGCGGAAACTTCCGGGCAGGGGGTGGGGGGCACGGCCCACAGTGGTGGCCAGCAAGGCCCATTAAGCAAAATCCTCACCGGCCACTCGCCCCCATCAGGAGAACACAGTCCCAGCGGCACCGTCTGGACTCCTGGGCCAGCAGCGTCCTGGCTCGGCATTCAAGGCCCCAGACCAGCTGTCTTTCGGCTTCACCCATCTCCCTCTTCTCCCCAGGGCACCACCCTCTGGAGCCACTTACCTGCTTCCACACCCTCCACAGATTTTCCCGCCGCCTCGTCCTAAGCATAAAATCACTGGGCATCTTTGCACCGACCTCATTCGATGGTCGTCCAAAGAGCAAGCTGCCGCCAAGCACATGCTGGCATTCGGAGGGACGTGCGCGTGGGGACAGAGGGTCTGAGGCCAGAGACACTGGCCTAAATAAGCCTGGGCGACCCCCGCCTGGCTGGGCACATCGCCACCTCACCCTAATTTTGCCTGCTGTTGTCGGGCGAGCAACACAACCCTTCCCACGGCTCTCGTGAGGCCTCCCACGAGAACATAAACCAGAAAGAGCCTCGCACGGTGCCTGGGACACAGTTGCAGCTCAACAGACGCGCTCCCGTTCGGTTTCACGAGGAAGCGCTTCTCAGATGGGCAGGGAGGCCAGGCAGGCGACTGCACCAGTACGGGGGTGGGGGTGGGGGGGTCGCTGTTGCACATCCTGGCAGGAACATCCCTTCCTTTGCCCATACGCAGGAAGAGGCCTCCAGGAGTCAAATACTCGGGCACTGTCCTCCTGCAGGGTCTGCAGAAGAGTCAGAAGGGGGGAGACTGGCCCTTGGTTTCGTCGTTTTTTAAATGTTGGTGGCGCCTAGTCGGAACCTCCTTCTCAGAGATGCGTCTTTAAAAGTCACCCGACCCACCGGAACGTCTCCCCCCCCCGCCACAGATGAGGGGATAAACAAACATGGCTTAGCCATACAGAGACGTGGCGTCCTGACACAGGTTCCAAGGCGCGGTGCGTGGGAACGCACGTCCGCACAACCCTGTCCACGAACGGTATTCATTCGTGGCCGGAACCTGGAAACAACCTGAGTGCCCATCAAATGATACGTGGATTTAAAAAACCCCAGGTCCTGGCCACGCGGTAGAATATTACTCGGTCATAAAAAGGGTGAAATACTGACACGAGGCACAACGCGGGGGAGACTTGGGGGCTAGGGGAGGGGTAGGAGCGCGTGCTAAGGAGGACAAGGTTTCCTTCCGGGGAAGCGAAAAAAACGTTTTGCACCAAGACAGAGGTGGTGGTTGTACAATTTCGTGAACGTACTGAATGCCTGAGTGGTTCAGTTTAAAATGGTTCGTCTGGGGACGGCTGGGTGGCTCGGTTGGTAGAGCATCTGACTTTTGACTGCGGCTCAGGTCGTGATCTCACGGTTCGTGGGATGGAACCCCGAATCGGGCTCCGAGCTGACAGTGCGGAACCTGCTTGGGATTCTCTCTGCCCCTCCCCAGCTCGCTTTCTCGAAAAGGAAGGAAGGAAGGAAGGAAGGAAGGAAGGAAGGAAGGAAGGAAGGAAGGAAGGAAGGAAGGAAGGAAGGAGGGAAGGAAGGAGGGAGGGAGGGAGGGAGGGAGGGAGGGGAAAATCATTAATTTTATGTTACGCGAATTCTACCTCAATTTTATTTATTTTTCATTTTTTATTTTTTTACCGTTTTATTTATTTTTGAGACAGAGAGAGACAGAACATGAACGGGGGAGGGTGAGAGAGAGAGGGAGACACAGAATCGGAAACAGGCTCCAGGCTCTGACCTGTCAGCACAGAGCCCGACGCGGGGCTCGAACTCACGGACCGCGAGATCGTGACCTGAGCCCAAGTCGGACGCTTAACCGACTGAGCCACCCAGGCGCCCCTCTACCTCCATTTTAAAATAAGATCCGGGCTGAAGCCCCCTTGCTCGTCCCCCGGGGCAGGGCCAGCAGGGCCGGTTTTCGGAGAGGCCTGAACACGAGCGTCCCCTGGAAACTCCCGGTCACACTGCGATTCAAGAGAAGCCAGTGCTGTTCGAGCTTATTTTAAAACCAAGTTTTTTCAAATGTTGGTATCTTGAGGGAAAGAGAGACACAGCACGAATGGGGGAGGGGCAGAGACAGAGGGAGACACAGAATCGGAAGCAGGCTCCGGGCTCCGAGCTGTCAGCACGGAGCCCGACGCGGGGCTCGAACCCATGACCCGTGACATCGTGACCCGAGCCGGAGTCGGACACTTAACCGACAGAGCCCCCCAGGCGCCCGTCTCCTGGGCATTTTGCCCCCGCAGGCTCCCACCCCTCACACAGACACATTCAGTGCTGTCTCTGCAGCCCTGACCTCTGAGCCCTCCAGGTGGGGGGGCTCACAGTGCCCTGTCCTGCCCCACAACAGTCCTTCGGCTCCAGGGGGAGGTCCTGATGGGGAAAGGCAGACGCCTGTCGCAGAGCCGGGCTCCTGCCACCTGGCCACACCTGGCCGGAAAGCGGCCGGCCGTGATGTGGGCAGGGCCGGGGGTCACTGGTGGCGGGGGAGCCCTCCAAGCCCGGCCCCCTGACCCGAGGCCAGTGTGGCCCCTTAAGGCAGGGCAGCGAGACGGCCCCCATAACCCCCCGCACCTTCCGCTGCGGAGGCCCGGTTCCTCCTGCTCCGCCCCCGACACCCAGCGGACACAGAAATCTGGGTGGTTCCCTCAACAGCTTCTTGGGAAGAAGCCTTCTTTGTAAACATTAATCGGCCGTCTTCTCGTTGGGAAAACCCCTACCTTCCTGGTCAGTAGGCCCAGTGGCTGGCGTGGTGCTCCTGCCCCTCCTCCCAGTGCCTTCAAGCCTCCCCCTCCGCGCCGCCTGCCGAATCCCTCCTGGCAGCAGCTAAGGTGTGGGGAGTGCTTGGAGGCTGAGCAGGGGTGAACCGGGGGCCCTGAGCCTAGACCTTCACCCTCCCCTCCCACGGCCCTGCACCCCCCCCCCCGCCCCCTCGGCCCCCTCTCCCCACCTCTCAGGATGTCAGCGCCTGACAAACTCCTGGATTAATTCATCTACTGCCTGTTATTAAAATCCCAAGCTGTCTCCCGGACAATCAAACCCCAGGTGCCCCCTTCCTGCCCGCCAACTGGACGAGCGAGGCCGGAAGAGAGAGAGCACAGGCCCGGCCTCGGCCCCCGCTGCCCACCAGCGGCCTGGGACAATAGGTCAATGCCAGGGCTTGGCCACCCACCCCAGCTCTTGTCGTATTTATGTCCTTATAATTTGGTCTCCCCACTGGAAATAATCAAAGAGAGAGGATTACGTTGAAAGCGTCATTTCCTCTGTTGGAAGCTGCTGGTGCTTTTCGCCCGGTGTCTGAGGTGCCCAGGCGTCCGCAGGGCCCCCGGCGGAAGGTCGGAGGCACTGGTGCACTGTCACCTCTCTCCATTTCCACCTGTGTGCCCCAAGACGGGACTTGGCTTTCCCTCCTGCGTGGCCCTTCTGGCCTCCGTCCGCCATGCTCCCATCCCAGAACCCCTGCCTCCCACCAGAGGCCGTGCAGCCTCCCCTGCCTCACCCCACTCTCAACCTGGGCGTCCCGCTGTGACCCAGCACCCTCCCTGCACCCGTGTCTCTTCCTCCCCACATTTCCCACCCCCACCCCCTGCACAGGCCATTCTGGAAGCGTCTCACATGGTCTCTTTACACACCCAAGGCCCCCACCACGCCTGCCTGTCCTGGCCGTGTTCCCCGATCCTCTCCACACAGGTTAATGCGGACTAAAGAGCATCTCGTACCTTTGCTCAGGCAGCACCCACTGCGGGGTGCACCCTTCCCAGCCCTCCCCAAATCTCCCTAGTTTACAGCTTACCTCTTCCCTCAGGCCCTGGCTTAAATTCCGCCTCCTCCAAGGAGCCTTCCTGGACGTGGCTCTAACCCCCTCTAGTGGAAGTCGACCTTCCCCTACCCGGGGTGCAGCTCTTAAATAAACGTTTGCCGAATTGATTTAAAGGAAATTAGAAAGCCCCTAGGAGGACTCAAACCTTTATCAGCAACGAAGGCTGCGCGCATCCTTCCTGCCCCGAGAGAAACCCAGCCAAAAACAGAACGTGGGAACCTCCCGGAAGGTACACTCGGAACCCTCTCTTGCTAGAACGCCGGGGCCTTTCTGGAGTTGTTAGGATGCAGTTTTTTCCATCAGCCGTTGCAGAGGCCACATCTCCGATGCCACACCGATCCCTCCCCGCCGGGAAGACGACCCGGAGCGTTCTGCAAAGAGCCGCCAGGAAAACAAACGCTGGATTGTCGGTTGCTTTTTCCAACACTCCCGATGCTCTTACAAGAAATACACAGACAGGCGCGCCCCGAGAGCCTTCCCAGCCACGAGCTGCCATACACCAACCTCCGCAGGCCGGAGTTCAAACCGGCCTCCTCTTGCAGGATGGATGCCAACAGCCGAGTGGGCCTTCCGCGTCCACCAGGGATGAGAGCTCCCGGCCCCTCCCCTTGGCCCACATACAGGGCTCGTGGCGGCTCCCTCCTGACCCGAGGCCTGCTCCCCGCTGCTCCCCGAACAGACCTGCCTGGCTAGCAATTTGAGCCCAGGGGTTAGCGCAGCCCAGCTCAGGAGTTCTATTCCTGGCTCGGCCTGCAAATTGCTTCCTGACCTTGGGAAAGTCCCCACGCCGCCTGACCCCATCTGCGAGCGCGGCCACTGCTGTTCGCTAATAACCCGGGGTGGCGCCTTACAAGCAGGTCCCGCTGGAAGCCGCGCTGTTCGAGGTGACCCCGGTGTCCCCGGCAGGCTGCACGCGGCTGGGCGAGGAACAGTTGGCACGACACCTGGAGGCCGTCCCCAAGTGCAGGGTGCACGAGCAGGGCCCCGGTCTCCGCCTCAGATGCTCCCAGGGGGACCCTGCCTGGCCCTCTGTCCCCGGGGGAGGAGTAAGGGGGTAACTGCCACCCTTCTGCTGCACAGAGCGGCGTCTCAGGGCCCTGGCCACGCCAGGCAAGCTCACCTCTCTCGCAGGTGACATCTGGCCGGGGTCTAAGAGGAGGGGGGGGCAGGGAGGGAGGGGCCATGCAAAGCGTTTCTCCCAGCCCCTCCACTGCCTGTGTGGTTTCTCTCGGCGACGCAGAACAGCCAGACAGGTGAAATTCAAGCACCTGTTGTCACAGCTGGCCAGGGCAGCGCCTGCACAGGAAGTGGCCCTCAAGGCCCAGCCCACTGCTCCATTAACCTGTGACCTCCAAGCTCCACCCCCCACCCAGGAAGCAGGCTGCCGGGGGCACCGCCCCCCCCTTGCACCTCCCCCACTTTCTGATTTGGGGGGTGGGTCCCGGGTGGAGCCCAGGGACCTACATTTTCAGCAGGTGGCGGGGGCAGGGAGCCCTGGGGCTCACCCTTCCAGAACCTCGGCGTCCCAGCTTGCTCTGACATCTGACTTGGGGCGTGATCCTCTTTTAAAAATTAATTTTAACTTATTTTTCCCCGCCTCTCTCCCCCAAAAGAATTCAAAGCAGCATTACCAACCTCTGATACGGAGACGTGTTTATTATTTTTACGTTTTCTCCACGAAGCTCCCTGGAAACTCGAAGGGGAATTGTATTCAGAGAGAATTGGGTCCCCAGCGTAAGTCAACATTATTCATTTAACAACTTCTATCGGCGCATGGAGATGTGAGCCGGGCCTTACCCGGAGCCGTCTCCTGTGGTTACTGTTAGATTTAATTCACAACATCCGAGGAAAATAATTAGGGGGAGTGGGAGGGAGGAGGGTGTGGGGGGCACCCATGGCGCTGTGGCTGCTGGAGCCACCCCCCACCCTGTCACCCCAATTCGCCCACGGCCTCTCTCTCCGGCACAGTGCACACACCTCTCGCTCCATTCCGGGACTGCCCATGCACACCAGGGGGGGCTGGTGCCCCCGAACCCATCTGCACAGAACTTTTGGGAGAATCGAAGCTCCCGCCAACCAGGCCACCCCTCCCTGGCGCTCAGCTGTTGGGGGAGAAGCCCCAGCCCAGAGCATCTGCTTGGAGCCCCTTCCCTGCCTGGCGACCCCCGGGAGGGACAGTCCCCTGGCCTCGGCCTGGCTCCTCTGAGGTGGCCAGGGAGCTGGGGTCCAGGGGGATTAGGTGTCCCCACTCAGCTCTTTGGAATGCCGGTGCTTTCGTTAGCACGAGTGAATTATCCCGGCAATTCCCGAAAGATCCAAGTTGGTTTCTCTGTGCGTATGTGGAGGCGGGACACAGAACTAGAGAGTCAGGCTCTCTGGGGGTGTGTGGGCACCCCAGTGAAAGCCAGGCCTGCTATCTGGGAGGGGAGGAGGGGGATCCAAGGCAGGGGGCACTCTCACCGCTCCCCCAGGCGACCAGGCCGCGGCTCCTTCACTGCGGAGAGCGGGGAGAGGCAGACAAGTCCCAGGGTGGCCCATGGGACACAGAAGGCAGGAATCTGCAGCAAAGAGCCTCGGGGCCACCTTGTCCGGCCTGCTCTCTGAGAGGTGACACAGTGAAGGAACAGGAGACGGAACACAGGCCCGGGAGGGGAAAGAAAAACATCTTTCCTTGCAGACCGTCTCTGCAGAAGGGGTGAACGCTCTCCCTGACACTGTCCAGAGTTCAGGACGAGGGACCACAGCCCTCCGGGCGTCACACACTTTTACATTACGTTCTTAACCAACACGTCGTCCCCAAGCCTGGGGAGCATTCCAGATCTGTGCCCCGCCAGGTCTCCCTTTCCTCTCTCTGTTCCAAAGACCGCAAGAACACCCCCTCCTCCAAACGCCCCCCAGATCTGACCCCTATCCGCCAGAGAGGTTCAGGGATCTGATTCAAGCGACACAGCACCAAGGACAGGATGAAAATTCAAATCTGATTCCGGGCTTGGACTTCCCCCTCTTTCTGGGAGAATCCAGAAAGTTCTGAGGCCAGTACCAACTGAGGACAGCCTCTCTTTCAGGTAAGACTCTGCATGTGTGACTATGCTTAGGATGGTGCTGTCCAACAGAACTTTCTGGATGGCTGCAATGTTCTCTGAGCTGTCCTAGCCGGTTGCCACCAGCCACGTGTGGCCACTGACCCCTTGAAATGTGGCCAGTGAGACCAAGGAGCTGAAATTTTAATGTTGTTTGATTTTACCTAACTTAAAAAAAATTTTTTTTAACATTTATTTATTTTTGAAAGAGAGAGAGAGACAGAGGGCGAGCGGGGAAGGGGCAGAGAGAGAGGGAGACACAGATTCCGAAGCAGGCTGCA
The DNA here is from genome assembly GCF_007474595.2 of Lynx canadensis. Lineage (NCBI taxonomy): Eukaryota > Metazoa > Chordata > Mammalia > Carnivora > Felidae > Lynx > Lynx canadensis. Next base: position 3,560,770 of record NC_044317.1, read on the forward strand.
GGCCCCGAGCTGTCAGCACCAGAGCCCGACGCGGGGCTTGAACCCACGAACCCTAAGATCACGACCCGAGCAGAAGTCAGACGCTTACCCGACTGGGCCACCCAGGCACTCCTGAGTTTATCTAATTTAAAATGTGAAAATTAAATCGAAAACAGCCAGATGGAGCACTGGCTACCGTACTGGACGGCACGGAATATAAAAATGACCCACTTTCCTAGCCACAGGTTGATATTCAGTCTGAGAGGTTACGTGGCAGGCTCATGGAGAAAACCATCTGCATATCGGAATGGAGGGCTTCCCAAAGAACAGAGCTGTAGTGAGTGCAGAGTCCTGCCCTCAAGGGCGTCTCCAGGAAAACCGTGGTCTGGAAACATCACAGGAGTCTGAGAACACTCCTAACTGGGAAGCCGTTTTGACACCTCATTTCCCGAGTGAGCAAGGGGTCTGCCCCACTCCCTTTAGGGGACACCACGATGAGGTCAGGAGAGCAGGTGCAACCCTCCCAGAGGTGTGACAGAGCAGCAGGTGAGGCAGCCCGGGATCTGCCAGAGAGAAGATCCCACTTTTAGAACAAGTGTAGGGGCATTGGATGGATGGGTGGATAGATGGATGGATAGAAGGAGGGAGGGAGGGATGAGGAAGGGAAGAAGGAAGGGAGGAAAGATGGAAGGGAGGGAGGAAGGGAGGGAGGCAGGAAGAGAGGGAAGGAGGGAGGAAGCAAGGGAGGGAGGGAGGGAGGGAGGGAGGGAGGGAGGAGGAAGGAAGGAAGGGAGGGAGGGAGGGAGGGAGGGAGGGAGGGAGGAAGGAAGGGAGGGAGGAAGCAAGGGAGGGAGGGAGAGAGGAAAGGAGGGAGGAAGGAAGGAAGGAAGGAAGGGAGGGAGGGAGGGAGGAAGTTGCTTAATGGATGGGCGGATGGATGGAAAAAACAGAAAATATCTGCCATTCCAGAATGCGTCCAGAGCTTTGCCAACAGTCATCTGTGAGTTTGCAGGAAGGAAGACGCCAATGTTTTCTGGTCAGTAAGATCATGACACCAGGCCCAGCCATCTGCCCCAGGGGTTCTGAGCCGGGAGGCGGGCCTATCACTCTCTCCGGGGCTAGGTCTCCGCCTGGGGAAAGGGGCCTTGAGCTCTCAGGCTGCCTTTTGTCAGGCGGACAATTGTAAGCTGAGCCCCCGCAGAGAAAGGACGCTTCCTGGGTCTCTCCTGATGCAAACCTCAGAAGACAGGATGCCAGAGCCTGGCAGGGCCAGCGAGGCTTGGGGAAGTCCTTTCAGGGAGAGCGCTGTCGCTGTCGCGGAGGGGGCCCCCCGGGGGGCCTGTGGGCAGGGGAGGGGGCGCCTGTGTTTGTCTGTCTGGAGCAGACTCAGACTCAGGGAGGCACAGGTCTGGGCAAGCCCCCTGCCCTCCCTCCCCGCGGCCCCTTCCCACCACACTGGGTGCCTCTTCCATTAGCACACTCTGCTCGGCGGTGTCGCTAGCGGCGGTGTCGCTAGCGGAGGGCAGCGCCAGGGCCGTCCCCTTAATTAGCCTTTGTAATTAGCAGTCACACACCTCAGCAGCCACAGGTACCGAGGACCTGCTTAGTGCAGCGGTCGCTTGGCAGACTTTATCCATATCACGTCCTTTGATGCTCCCAACAAGCCCACCAGCAGGGACAATTATGGTCCCCGTTCGACAGATGAAGCAACAGCCATGAAATGTGCTCGAGTCACACAGCGAGGGTGACCCGTGGAGTGAATCGGGAGCCCAAACTCATAATGGAGGAAAACGCCCATCCCACGCTTGCTGCACGAATGAACGCGTGCAGGCGTGAATGAGTGCACGCAGGACCGTCCGGAGCAGCTCCCCATGGTCTGGGGACTGAGGCTCGGCGACGTCCCCGCAGAAGGCCCCGGCCAGGCGACCCGGCCAGCCCAGGATCCCCAATTCCCCCGGAGGCTCCGGCGCTCACAGATGGGGCTTCCAGCAAAGAGCGGATGGATGGGCAGAGACGTGAGCTTCTAACCTCTGCCCACCTGCCCCTGCCAGCCTCCCAGGCTCTCCGCAGCAGGGGTGGGGGGAGGGGGGACGCTGCCCTGTCAGAGCCACGGCGCCAAACCACAGGCGGGCGGGCCAGGCCTTGGGCAGCCCCCACCGGATCCCTCCCTCCCTCCCCCCCGGGCCTCTCTCCTCCCTCCCTTTTCTGCAAAGAAGTCAAATTTGCCACTCTGATGCATTAACCAAGCCGGGTAATGAATGGCGAATGAGAGACGCAGGCCAGGCGCGGACCCCAGCAACCGGGCAATTTTCCAGGCTCTGCTTCCGAGCCCCTCCACTCAAGCCCCCGCCCGCCCGCCCTCCCCAGCCCCCCGCCCCCGTAAGAGAGAAGCAGCATGCTTCCGTCATCAGAACCGCATTGTTCTGGCCAGAAGAAAAAACGGGTCCAGCAGATGGCAGGTGTAACAAAAGCAGCTTGCTGTGGCCAAACCAATTATTTATCTAATTATGATTTACCACTTAACCACATGATCTTTCTGCAGAGTTGTGGGCAATTAAAACCAGGGTGACTATGTAGATTATGCAAATGGCTGGAGCCCAGCGAATAAAATTGGAGATTAGACATTCACACAGGCAGGAGCTGGCACAGGGCAGCCCCCGGGGGGAGCAGAGGGGCCTGGGGGGGAGGGGAGGCTAAGGGGCCGGGCAGTGGGGGGAGCAGGAGGGAGAGAGAGAGAATGGAGGAGAAGGGGCTGAGGGAGTAGGGGAGGGAAGGAGGGGCGGCGGGAGGGGATCTGGCTGTGGGAACCGCACCTCCCGGCTTAGGCCCCCAGGCTGCCCCCAGAGATGACATCAGGCCCGGGACAGGGGACTCGGGGCAGCTGTCCCCACAGGAGCTGCAGACGGCCAGGGGTGGCCGAGCCTGAGCCCTGCGGGGAGGCACCCCCAGGGCGACCGGCAGGCCAAGCTGGACGGCCCAGGCTGACTCCAAGTGCCGAGGCCGTGGGCAGCCACACTCCAGGCGCTGTGAAGGTGGCTGGGCAATCCAGAGGGGTGCAGGGACGGGGGGGGGACCTCAGTGCCTCCATCCAAGGCCCTATGATACCGGTGACTTCCCAGCCCCAGCCCAGCAGGTTGCAGCAAACTCTTTCATTCTTCACCACCAGCTCTGAGGCAAGGCACCAGTGGCCCCATTTCACAGATTAGAAAACTGAGGCTTAGGGAGGTTAAGTTACTTGCCTAAGTGGCCTTGCTGGGAGGCTGCAGGGCCAGATGTGCGTAGGCCAGGTCAGCCTCCAAGCCCCCAGCCTGCCAGGACAGCGTCCTTGCTGGAGGGGGAGGGTGTTTCCCTCCGATCCAGAGCCTGTCCCTCCAGCGGACCGCCCCCACCCCCGCCACCGCCCCATGGCGAGCAACTGCTGGCAGGCCGTGGGCAGAGCTGCCCTGGGAGGACAGGTCTGTTCGGGTAGACGACCAACAAGGACAATGCTAGTTCAGAACCTGGGACACCCAGGATGGGTCCCGGTTCCCCGACTGACCAAGCGAGCTGTGTGATCCCAGCCAGGTCACTAGGGTCTCTGGGCTGAGTTTCCAAACAAAGGAACTAGAGATGACTTCTCCAATCCTTACAGGTCTAAAAGCAGGGGTGACGCTAATATTCAAATGTGGCCCAGGTCTCCCCAAGACGGCCCTGCGGAGGGAGGAGGGACAAAGAGAGAAACCAGCAGCCAGTGGAAATGCCCCAGGAACCACCACCCGGGGCTGGTTTCCTCTATTACTAATAAAAGCAGTGGACAGAAGCACTTACTGAGTGCCCAAGCCACACCCTGCTCCCAACGCTTTGGGTGTTTCCCCCGCCGAAAGCCGCCTAACCACCCCGTGGAGTAGCACTATTATTCTCGTTGACTGAAGCACAGAGAGGTTAACCAAGTTGCCCGCGGTCACACAGCTGGCAAACGGCAGAGCTGGGACTGCCATGCATTCATTCTTCCCACAACTGTTAGCGGCCCCTGAAATGTCAAGCTCTGGGCCGGAAGTTCAACATAAAAACGGACAGAAGAGAAGGTCCCCGTGCTGAAGAAGCGGCGTTCCGGTGGAGTGACATTTTTGCACCCGCTGTGTTTAAGGCAAACCCTCCCCCCAATACTCCGGAAGGTCCCGCGCACCGTCCAGGGGCGGGGGGCCACTGGCCACCGGCGCTAAACTGAAAATAAATTAAAATTAAATTAAAAAGAAAAAAAAAAGCTTCGTTCCTCATCACGACAGGTGCGCTTCAAAGTCCTCCACAGCCACACGTCAGTGGTGGCCACCCACTTGGGCATCACCTATCTAGAACATTCCACCGGCGTAAGACATTACACGGGACGGCGCTGCCCTGGAAGGTAAGCTGTGGGAGGGCAGGATTTCTGTCTGTTTTGTTCACGGATGAATCCCCAGCACCTAGAGAGAGCAGCCTGGCTGTTCACTTATGCAGGAGAACGAATGAAGGACGCGCCGCTCCTAAGAACAGTGTGAATGTGCAAAAGCAGCAGGCGGGGTCCTGGTGAGGCCTGAGTGCTGACGGCTCAGCCTGCCGACCGCCGGGAGGCCACGGGCACCACTGGCTCAGCCCTGTGGAAGCCAGCCCGGGGCCCAGGGCATGAAGCTCCCACCAGGCCCCTGGGGAGGTCCCCCAATGCTGCCCACGCCTGTGACTCTCTCCAGGACCCTCCCAGCACCCCGACCGAGCGAGGCCGCAGGAGAGGGATGGCTCTCTCCAGGAAAAGGCCAATTCCCCACCAAGACGGAGAGCCCTCAGGGAAAGGGGGGAGCAGAAGGAGGGTACCCTGGGCTCCCAAACGTCTTGTCTCCTTGTCTAAACTGGCTGTCTTCACCCCCTCCCTTCCTGGGTCAGGGGTCTCAGCCTCAATGTTGGTGGGGGGGGGGGGGGCGAGGGGAGCAAGTTCAGAGAACCCCTGCCTAAACATTCACACGCCTGGGGTACCTTCAGGAGCCCTGGAATAAAGCGGGTGCAGCCCGGAGGGAACCGTGCACTTTGGGGTCGGGTGCACTCCTGAAGGTGTGAGGACAGCAACGGACCCTCTACCCAAAGACCATCAGGATGTCAGGGGGGTCTGTGGCCCTCATGTCTCTTCACACACTGGGGAGAACAAGGCAGAAGGTGAGACCCACACCTGGGGCCCCTGGAGATGGGTGGAAAGGACAGGCGACCCGGGCGTCTCCAGCTGGGTCTCCGGTGGCCTCGACCGCCAGGGCGAGGGCGAGGGGTCTGTCCCACCGGCCTTCCTGAAGCCCCCGCCTTGTCCCCCAAGGGACACTCAGCTGCCACTTCACCCTCGGTCCGGTTCTAGAGTCTGTCCTGTCCCGCGAGAACACCGTCGCGAGGGCCCTTGCTGCCGGGCCGCTCAGTGCACACACCATCTATCCCCACTGCACCTTGGGGACGTCCTGCGGCGGAAAAAGAGGCTCCAAGAGGCAAAGCGGGCCGCTGAGGGTCAGAGTGGGTACGGGAGGGCCAAAGCGGGAACCGGGGCCTGACCCTAAGGGCGGGCTTCCCTCGGCAGAGGAGCTGCCAGACTCCCGCGCACTCGCTCTGTGCGCCCCAGGCCCCCGAACGCTTATCCTACACGCACTCACACCCCTGTTCACGGCCTCACACACACACGCAGCCTCTCTCACACTGTTGCTCACGCACTCACCTGTAATGCTTCACAAATGTTACTCCTCGCGGCAATTAATTGGCCAAAAAAAGAAAACACCAGCAGGGAGCCACCCCTTCCCAGAGATGCCAGGGAAACGCCAACCAGGCTCTGGCCCGGGGCCCGTCCGCCCACGGCCAATTCTGCCCGTGAGACTGGAGGGTCTGCGGCTCAGTGGGCGCGCGTGTGTGCCCGCAGGCGCAGGATGGCATCCCGGGGTCTCAAGCCGCAGGGCGAGGTGCTGGGAGCCCCCTCCAAGGCAAATCCCCACCCCAGAGACGACGCTGCGGCACAGCACACTTCCAGCTCTGGCTAGGAGGGTGGGGGCCTGAAGTCGGGGCGGCCATGCGCAGGGCAGGGGGCGGAGGGGCGGCCTCACCCCGCCCGCCGAGGCCGGCCTTCCCCCTTCCCCCGAGAGCACTCTGCCGCCTGCCTCAGTTGATAGGAGATTTACGCCGCCCTCGAAGTCGGGAAATACGGAGGTATTCCTGATAATCCTTGTCCTAGCAAAGGGCGCGGGCAGGGCCCATCAATCCCGAGAAATAAAGAAGGTCCCGGTTTTGCTTGTTCTTCAGCGAAGGAGGGGAAGAGCCTTTTAATCGCCTCATTTGGAGAGCCGGCTAGGGTTGTATGTCATCCGAATTACAGATTCAGCATTAATTGACCAGATGTGGGGGGCTCTCTCAGGGCCCCAGAGGACCATAAAGCCGTTCCCACACTGGTAATTAGCAGACAGAGCGGCCCAGGCTGGGCCCCCCGGTCCCCCAGGGCACGCTGCGGGAAGGAGGGGGAGCACCAGGACCCTGGGGGAGGGGAGCACCGGTCATCCCTGAGCACGTGCTGTCTGCTCCAGGCTGGGGGCCCCAGGGGCTCAAAGGCCCACCCTCAACACAGCTGGACTGAGGCCACAAGGGCGACATCACGTTCTGAAAAGCAGGTAGACAGGGCTTGCCCGGCAGCTGCGATGGGCACATTCCCCGGGCTGGCCCGGCTGTGCTCTCCTGGGGGGGCGGTGGGCACTGAGTGGGATGCAAGAAACCAGTGGGGACACTGTTCCCACCCCCAAAAGGGTGGGTTCACTGGTTAGGCTCCTGGCCTATGGAGGGAAGGGGCTCTCTCTGGAGACAGCAGGGAGGATCACAGGGGGAGGCTCTACCAGCCCAGCCACAGCAGAGGTCGAAGCAGCGTCCAGGGGCTGCCTGTGCTGCAAAGCCTGAACTCCGCTTGCCCAGACACGGGAGGCTCTGAGGCCAGGGGCGCAAGGGAGAGCCCAGGAAACCAGGGGGGCGGGACCCCGGGCTAAGTATCGCCAGCCTGGCTAACACCGACTCCCTGGGAACAAGCGGGTCAGGAGTGGGTTCTCAGGTGGGAGAGCTTCCGGGGGTCCGGCAGCCTTCCCCACACCCCACACCCCGGGTCTCCGCTCCATGACGGGGCCAAGCCAACGAAGGTCATGACCTGAGATGCATACCTCAACGTACCTGGGCTGAAAGCGGGAAGCCCAGGGGCTGGTCCCCAGGACCCCAGCAGGTGCATCCGTGTCCCCCGCCCTCCCCCCTTGGAGCCCGACCACCCGGAGCCCCACATGCACACTGCCGCTCGATCGATTCTGCCGTAACGTATTTTACGAACGTGCAGATGGCAGGACTAGGGCCAGGGGGAAGGTTTTACCTTGGGATAAGAAATTAACACTGGCAAATAGCAAATTTACTGCATGTATTTTCATTTTCCTAATACCAGCACCATCTGCTAGCAATTGGGGCTCCACATCGCTGTTTTCCCCCTTTATTTCTCCCGCCCGCTCGTATTTATTTTTTTCATTTTACGCAGCCGGGCCCTCCAGACGCCCGCCCGCGGGAGTGGGGGTTTCGTCGCCCCGCCGGAGTGCCCAGGCTGGGATCGGCACCCCACAAGCCCCGCCCGGGCCAAGGGCCATCCCTGTTCTTGCTTCTCTAGCCTATTGAGTGATGGAGGCACCCCCCCCACCCCCACCCCACCAATTCCCTGCCTTGGAGGGGCGACATCTTTCCCAATGAGAAAGACAGACGTCGAGCAACCCACGCTCTGCACTGAGGTTGCTCAATAAAAACCAGCTACATCAGGACCCCTGGCAACTGCAGGCACTTATGTCTCCCTTGTTACTTGCTGGAATTACTTAAGACTAAAAGGTTCGCCACCATGTGTTCTGTAGGGTGCCTCCCTCAACCCCCTGGGGCAGGAGGAGTGACCTTCAAGGAGCAGTCCTGACTCCTGGCCATGTCACACAGCCAGTGGGGATCTGGTGCCCAGAGCAAAGGCTCCATTGTTGGGGGGGGGGGGGTCTGGAAGAGCACGCACCCTGGGCTGGCTGGTGGAGACCCCGGGTGGAGGAGGGATCCGAAAAAGGAGAGGGCAGGAGGGGGCCGGGGAAGCAAGGTCTCCCCTCCCCTGGCATCCAGGGAACTGCCCTTGGCTGGGACCAGGGCACATTCACGCTTTAGAGCTGGAAGGACCCCTTGGTCCGAGGCCATGCTGAGGTCTGGGCTGAACTGTGCCTCCCCCCACCCGCCCCAAATTCATAGGCTGAAACCCTAATCCCAGGACCTCCGAATGTGACCTCATTTGGAAATAAGGTCATTGTAGATGTAATTTAATTAGTTAAGATGAGGTCATTCTGGGGGAAAAAAAAAAAAAGATGAGGTCATTCCGGAGCAGGCTTGCCCCCTAATCCAGTGTGACTGGTGTCGTTTTAAAATTTGGACACAGACAGACACACGGGGAGGACGACGCGACGAGACGGGGAAAAGGGCGGCCGTCCACAGGCTGAGGGGCGCCTGGAACAGAGATCCTCACGGCCTCAGAGGGACCAGCGCTGCTGACGCCACAGTGATTCTGGACCCCAGGCCTCCAGAGCGGAGAGAGAGGACGCTTATGCCGTTTCAGCCAGAGCTTGGGGTCCCGAGCCACAGCGGCCCCGCGACTCTCCTGGAGCTGATCAGCCTTATTGGACACCGGATGTGAAACAAGTCACTTTCTTGGTAAGCCTCGGACGAGGATCGCATCTTCCCTCGAAGGGAGCGGACAGAGGGCAGGTTTAAGGTTACGAAATAATGGCTACCTGCTGTTCCGGGCACTTCCCACTTACTCCCTGCAAAGCCCCACCTCTCACCACGAGGGAGACTCTTCTATCACCCCCATTTTACAAGCGAGGGAACTGAGGCACAGAGAGGTAGCACGATTTGCTCGAGGCCACGCAGCTGGTAAGTGGCAGAGCCCGGAAGTGAACACAGGCAGGCCGGCTCGGAGTCCCTGCTCCTCACGGAGGCACCGCGTGGCATCCTCGAGCCAGAAGAGGTATAGACCGGGGACCTGGCTCGGTGCCCGGCAAGGAATCACTTAGGAAGGACGGCTGCCGCTGTCCTCACCACCAGTCATACAAAGGAGCGCCTGTGGCCCAGAGAAGGGGGTGGCCTGCCCAAGACTATTCGGGAAGCAAGGATCAGAACCAGGATGGGGTCCCAACGTGCTGATGCCAGGCTGCAGTTACAGCGGAAGGCTCCAGACTTGGGCTGTATCCCACTCCACACGGAGGTACAGCTGGGCAGAAAGACACCTCCAGACAACGACATCCCAAAACAAGGCATTAGAGAAAGCGCTGGCAACATGGGGGAACCCCGCTGCCCTTGGCGTCGTCCCCGATGGGGTCTCCTGGCACAGGCCCCCAGCACCGGGCTGCGTCCCTGGGTACCCTGAAGACATCACCTCGTCTGCCATGCGGGGGGGGGGGGGGGGGGCGCCAAAAACAGCAAGAGGAGAAAGACAGCCCAGGCAGAGCGCGTCTTTTCGGGAGCCAGAGAAGCAGGGCAGAGCGGGGAGCATCCCAGACAGGCCTTTGGTCCCTGCAAGCCTTGGGGACCGATAGGTAGCGACCTCTGGGCTCCGGGCTGCCAGCACCACACAGGCTTGGCGGGCAGAGCCGGGGAGGCTGGTGCCTGGAGGCCAAGCTCATTTTATGGTCCCGTCCTCCCTATGGCTGTCCCCTCTCTCCCCTCTCCCTGCAAACTGCACGCAGGTCATCGCGCCTTTTGGATTTGTTTTTCCATCTCTTCAAAGATGCCCTGGCAATCAGCAAAAGGGAGGAGGGGGGATCCAGCCCCACACGACAGGATCTGGCCCTGGAATACGTCCTCGGGTCCGTCGACCTTCCCCTGGTCCGTCCTGGGTGGGCCTGTCACTGGTCACAGTCCAGATCACGCAGACCCCACCACTTACCCCACAGGGGCCTGGGCTGGACGCTGGATGGGCAGCGGGGGTGGGGGCGGCCTCGGCAGCCTCCACGTTGGCACCTGCTCCCCTCCGACAGAACCGCCCCCCCCCCCGCACCCCTGCTCAGCCAGCACTGCCCCCACCAACTTTTCCGGCCAGAGGGGGAAGCAGAGCACAAGATTGGAGGATAAAATTTGATTTGAGAGAATTTTATCGCTCAGCCCAACGATGGCTTTAAATATTAAAAAGGCATAAAGCGGAGGGGGAACGGCAAAGCTGCACCAAGTACCAGGCTCAGATGCCTTTTGCCAAACATGCTGGAGAGAGGAAGGCTGCGGGCGGGGGGTGGGGGGGGGGGTGGGGGGCCTCTCTGCCTCCCCGACCCTTCTCCTTCGCAGACGCTTTCAAAGCAGCATCCTGGATCTCCCCAACCTTACCCGGAGAGCGTGAATTACTGAAACAAACACGGCATAATTAGGGCATTAGAGGGAGCGTGGAGGGAAGGCAGGGTAAAGCCACGCTTGGCTGTGGCTTTCGTCTTTGCAGGTGTTCAAGTCGGTGGCAGCCAGCATCCCAGCCTGCTTACCATATGCACATCCCAGCTAGCCAGTTCTCAGCTGGGAGGTCCGCTGGGAACTCACTCCTGCCCAAAAAAGAGGGGCACCGAACCAGCCAGGCCTCTCGGGGAGCAAGCGGAGGGGGAGAGAGCAGGTCTCTAAGCACATGCACGCGCACACGCCCCCCCCCCCCCGCACGCGCTCACACACACACACACATACACACAGGCGCACACACACGCACGCACGCACGCACACAAAGACCCAAGGCCAGTCTCCGGGCTGTGCAGCTGGCGAGCCTGTGTCCCCGTCCCCGTGCGTGCCCTCAGGATTTCATGACAAGAATGAAACTGATCAGGCAGAGCCTCCAGTTCCATAATTAGGGCCAATTGAAGGAGACAAAGAAATCTATGGAGATCACAGTGGGAAATGGTAGTGATGAACGCTGGCTTTGAAATAGCATTTTGTACTCACTGGACCATCACTGTCTTGACATAAAAGCTGCCTGCCTCCTTTCTCTCGCCGCCTCCCCTGGGGCAGGGGCGGCCGGAGAGGCAGGCTCCAGACAGCCCCCTCTACCAATCGCCTTTTCTGGGTCAGGCCTCGTTTTGGGTAGCACGAGGAGGAGGAGGAGGAGGAGGACGGGGAGGGGGTCAGGCCTCCTGTTTTGTTTTTCTGGGTTTGGGCAGTGGGAGAAGACAAAAGGCACGGACAGCAGGCATCCGAATCCGAGGCAAGTCAGGAAGGCGACCAACTTACTGGCCTTCTGGGACAGGACCGTGTGCACCCGCACGACGGCAGGTGGGTGTGCGTGCGACCGGGCGCACACGGGAGTGAAGGCGCGTGAGCGTGTGGGTCCTGTGTGCGTCGGGGGGACCGAGGGGTCCACGGGAGTTTTCTCCCTCTCACTTTACGCCCTCCAAACTTAGCAAGACCGACGACACGAGCTCCGGGCCCCGGACTGGAAGCCGTCAACTCTGGGGGACCCCACAGGCAGGCAAGGAAAAAAAAAAAAGAGAGAGAGAGAGATTCGGGGGCAAAGGGGCCGCCCCGCTGGGCACGCGCTGTCACTCAGGAAGGACCCGGCCGCCTGTGCCCTCAGCTGCCGGCTCCCCCGCGTGGGGTGCACGGGGTGGGGGGCAGTCGGGAGGCTGGGTCAGCCCCACCGGTCCTGTACGTTCTGCCCGGAGACCCCACGACAGCACCCTCTGGCGGGCGGCCTCTGGGCGGTGGGGGAGCGCCCCGCCGGGAGGGTGAGGGGCTCCACCCGCACCCCCGCGGCCGCGGCAACCTGATCGCGCACGCATGTGTGGTTTCCCTCCCCGTGCCCCCAGTAATCCTCCGACTTTACAGCAAATTATTAAAACTCACTTATATTTAATCTGCCTTCTGGAATTAATTGAATTTTTACGCTCAGCAAATGCCACAGTTTGTGCTGCCTCCCGATCGCTGGCTCGGAACAGCTAAACGACAGGCTGCCGACCAACCACGGGCTTCACAGACGGGCGCGGGGGGTAGGAAGGCATTAAGAGGCGAGGGGGGGTGTGCAGGACGGCCGTGCCCACCCCCAGCGCCCTGAACCGTGGAGAGAAGAATCTCAGTTTAACGACACAGGGGGGCCGGGGCTCGGCGCGCCCCTGGGCGGGGTGCACGGCGGGGACTGTGTTCCGGAGGGCCCCCTCCCCTTGCCAAAGGGGTCCTCTTACCGATCCGGGGCCAAGGAAGCTTCGTCCTCTCCCAAGTGACCGGCCTCCGGCCAGCTCCCAGAGAGAACACCACCTCCTTTCCCGCGCTTGGCGTCGCGAGCGGCCCAGCGCGCGGGGGGGCTTCCCGAGCCCCCTGAACCCCGGCCAACTCCTGCGGCAGACGGCTACCCCGAAGGCGCAGAGGAGCCGAGGTCACGCGGAATCTTGGCACGCTCCCTTTGTGCCGGGACACATTAACCGGGGGGTGCCGACACCTCCGGGGAGGAGGCAATGTTTGCAGAGCCCTGTTTGGGGTGCTAAGTGCATCCTTTGACATCTGCCAGGTTCAGAGTCCTATGTGAGATGACACCAGGCCTCCCGCAGAAGCGGCTGCACGTGCGTGCGCCCCCGGCCCCCTCCCCCCTGATTCCGCACCAGCAGCCCGCTCGCAGGGGGCCAGGAGTCTCCACGAGGCCCACGCCCCACAACCCACACCGGCGGTACCTGCTTCCCACATCTGAGTGACCGTCCAGTCGGGGCGGGGGGCTTGGAGCGGTGCAGACCCCCAGGCTCCAGCCCGAGTCTCCCGAATCCGATTTGCTGGGTGGCAGGAGACCCGGGACTCTGTGTCTGTTAAACTCCGTGGACTTCAGATGCAGCCGGCTGGGGCTGGGAACCCGCAACCACGAAGACCCAAGTGGCCTCAACGACAGGAGAGGGGACCCCAGGCCTCCAGCTCATAGGAAGGGTACGCTGACTGAAGGGCAGAGGTCAGCCTGATGCACAGAGTGCGGAAAGTTCCAGGCAGCTGCAGTGGTGCCCTGAGACTCACATTTAGTCCCTGGGATCAGGGATGGGGTTCGTGAAGCAAGGCTCAGTCCCCATGGGTCGGCCAAGTTACTGACCAGCCTGTCCCTGTCCCTCTACACACACACACACACACACACACACACACACACACACAGCCCTCTATGGAGTCAGGGAGCAAAGACCCCATAGGAACAGGTTCCCCAGGGGCCTGCCTTAGGGTCCCACCCCTCAACAGTGGCACAGAAACAGGACAGGGCCCATCGCCCCCCCTTCCCAGGAGCACGCCCCCAGGTTTACTCTGGCTTCTGCCCCACCCGTCCCAACCAGACTCAGCGGAGAGCCAGGGTCTCCCCAGCGCCCCAGGACCTTCTGGGCCCAACCGCCAGGCTCCACAGGCTCTCGGGACATGGCCCCACATGGCACCGGCCTGGCCCTGGGACACTGAGCATCCTGGACCCCAGCAACCCGCTGTCAAGGGCCTGATCCCAAAGTCTGTGTTCCCTGCCTCCCCTCCCTCTCCAAAGCTGCCCCGTGCCTAGTTCCCAGCATGGAGGGAGGCGGCTTCTTCCCTGCCAAAGGTCCCCCGTCAGGAAGCACCCTTCCTCAGCACCCCCCCCCACTGCAGCTCCTCATGGAGGGGGACAGACGGGACCCCCACACCAGGCCAGTAGGGGCTTCCCCAAACCCTTATTAAAACCGTTCATGAAGGCAAGTCGGCCAACCTGCCGGGCTCATACACAGCCCTCCCGGGGGACTCACACTCGGTCCCCGGGGCTCACACACAGGAGATCATGCCCGGGGGTTGATCGGGGGCCTCGTGACCGTCACGGGCTGCTTGGGCCACAAAGCAAAACACCACACAGCCCAAGTGGCTTCGACAACGGGTAAGGTCCGGAAGCTGGGGTCCAAGATCAAGGCCCCGGCAGGACGGCACAGGGTCCCCTTCTCGCTATGTCCTCCCATGAAGGAGAAAGGGGGCTCTCTCTCTGCGGTCTGTTCTCACAAGGACACTGATCCTACCAGAAGAGGGCCCCACCCCGTGGCCTCATTTAACCTGAATTACTTCCTTAGAGGTCCCATCTCAGAATACAGCCATACTGGGGGTTAGGGCTTAAATTGAGGGATTTGGGGGAGACGACGCAAACATTCCATCCGTAACAGAGACATCCCCCACCCCCTCGCTGTGTGTCAGCCACCATTGCCGGGCTGTGTGGCCCGGCAAGAGACTTGACCCTCCGGGCATCGACTGGGACACGTGTCAAACTGAGCTCAACGTGTCCCTTTGGCTGACGTCTGGCAGGCTCCGCTGTGTCTCCACAGAGGCAGAGGATACCCGAGCCCTACAGGTTTGCAGAGACACCAGCCCTGCCCCCCAGCTCTGCCCCCCCCCCCCCCCGTCCCGGGCTCAGCCTCGGCTTTCGAGACTTACCACCTGCTACCCAAGGCCCGTGGCATCTCTAGGAAAGGCCCTTCCAGAACTCCTGCACGTACTCCCCCACCACTCACCCTCTCTCTCTGAGCCCGTCTCTTTCTCCTCATCGCCACAGATTTTCCCACAGCAGGGCCAGAATACCCGTCCGACCCCAAGTCCCCCCTTGTTCTGGTTTCCTTTCCCCGCAGCTTGCGGAAGCTCTGTGAACATCTCCGGAACAGATACTCAGAGCTGGCAACTTAGTGAAGTTCCAGCCACGGGGCCTTTGCACATGCCAGCCAGCTCACTGGGCTGCTCCTCCCCTAGAAATCTACCAAGGCGGCTCCCTCACTCCCTTCGGGGCTATTACTCGCTACAAGGCGCACCCTGGCCCATCCAATTGAAACCTGCACCCATCCCCTCGCCCTTTCCCCCCTCCCCCTACACACACTGTTATCTTTCCTTTGTAACTGCGTGACACATACCTTATTTATCTTGTCCGTTATCTACCTCCCCAACTTCCACGCCTGGTCCAGGAGTTCAGGAATCTCCGTCTGCTTAGTTCAGTCCTGGAACCCCAGGGCCCAACATAGAGTGAACGTTCAAAAATGTCAGCTCCCCATCCATGACTCCAAGCAGGGCCTGGACCATCTTTCAGGGCTGGTTCTGACCTTAGACGCCACAGGAACCGCGGGAGAGGTGCTGGGCCGGGGCTCCTTGGGGACTGTCGTGCCTGGATGAGGGACAGGTAAGGGACCACGCCAGGAACAAACCCTTAGCGGCCCCCCACCCCCACCCCTACACTCAAGGTCCGGGCAAATCCCCGGAGCCCCAGCCCAGGTCCCGCAGGAGCAACGCAGCGGGACCCAGGCAAACCCCGCTGTCCCCAGATCTCCAGGACATGTCACTTTGACCCCGGCCACCCTGCCCACAGCAGGCCCGGGCTCCCAGCTGATACAGGCTGCCCAGCAACCCGGCCAGCTGGATTATCATACATTAAGACATAATTACTCGGTGGAAATTTACAATACAAAGCGCCCTCCCCAACAAGTTGGCCACAGAAGGATTCCAAGGACACAAAGCGCTGCTGTGTCTGTGACTGACCCCCGCCCCCAGCTGGCCCCAGCCAGAATTTCAAAAGAAGTGGGTGGGTTCGATCGGGCAGAAACCCCATCCCCCCCCAAGGCGGAAGCCCTGCCCGGGCGGGGGGGCAGGGCCCTGTGGTTCTCTAAGCCCCACCCCCGAGGGGAGGGGCCTCTCTGTCCCACCCCCATCTCGGAGCCCGCTCTGGCTCGCCCACGCTCGGCGCCGGCATCGCCGGGGTCCCCGCTGCTGAAGCTGCCCGCGGAGGGGGTACGGCAGATCCCGAGCCACAGACTGGTTGTGACCCGCAGTGAGGCACGGCTTCCAAGTCACAGGCGTGAGTGAGTGCCGACTGCCTGCCAGGTACTTTGTTAGCACCGGGATACAACTGTGAACAAGACAAACCACCTCTCTCCTTGTTCTGGCAGAGTTACAGTCCAGCTGGGGAGATAAACAGTAAAACACACAGAAAACGCATGTCAGGTGTGTGACGAGTGTACGCAGGGAGGCGAGTCGCGGCATGTGCAAAGGCCCTGAGGTGGGACCACCTGTGGTCAGGGGACACGGGGCATGGCACACGATGCCGCTAAGACCGCTGGCCTTTATCCTAAGGAGGGTTTGGCGCAGGGGGAGCCACCTGATGTGACGTGACCCGAAGGGACCGCTCGGCCAGCAGGGCTGGTTTCGGATCCTACTTTTACCGCTCCCCGTCCACGGGGCTTTCAGAGGCGGTTTAGCCAGCTAGGCTTCTGTTCCCGGCGCCAGAAAACTAGTAACAGCTACCACATTCTCGCTGTGAAAACCGGAAAGAATATCAGCAAAGGGCCAGGCACGCAAGCCGGGCAGCGGGAGAAAGTTCCCCAGGCCTCAGCGTCCCCATCTGCAAAATGGGTACCAGCCCCGGCCAATGGCCACCTGGCACAGAGGGACTAAGGGCCAAGCGACCTGTGCTTTTGTCCACTGCGAGCCGAGGTGCTTCAGGCTGTGGCCCCGAGTCGTCCTCCCCCGACTCCCACTGCCCCAGCCCTGAGTGAGGCTCCTACCCTGGTCTGCACCAGGGCCCAGCAGCTATGCTTCCAATGTTATTAGGGGCCTTAAGGTGGAAACACTGATGAGGGGTCATTTATCTTCTGGCCATAGAAGCCAGGGGTGGCTGTCCAGCGTCCCCCTCCCAGGCGCCGACACGACACACGACACAGCAGGCTGCTCTGACAGTCCCTCCTGAGGCCCTGGGTGCCGGCAGGAGCAGGGAGGAGAAGCAGACAAGCCTCCAGCAGATCAAAGGCTAACAGCCTCCCAACACCAGGTGGCTGGCAGCTAAGAAACAGAGGCTCAGAGAGGGAAGGACTTGCCTAAAGCCACACAGCACCCCCTGCTGATCTGCCCCCCACCGTCCATGTGGCTGCCAACCCCAGTCTCTCCTGGGTCCGGGTACCTGCTCTGCAGAAGGGAGCCAAGCAGAGGAAGGCAAGCTGGCCTTCCTGCCCTCAGGAGCCAGACACCGGGCTTCTGACCGTCTCAGAAGGCCCAGCTGGGCCTTACAAAGTTCTGGAGACCCGGGGGCCGGTGGGATGGTCCAGGGACAACCTTGAATCTGGGCCTCTATCTGTTCTGCTGTGGGGGGGGGGGGGGGGCACCTTGATTTCCCCCAGAAAGTCTTGGAAAGGTGGGAAAAAACCATCAGTGCCAACGGAAAGGCAGTCTGACACCGGAGCTCTTTGGAGCTGGTGATGCGGAACTGCCCAGACACCCTAGACCTCCGGCCGCTGTCACGCCCTGGGTGGGTGGCTTTGCCTCTCCAGGCTCAGCTTCCCCCTCTGAGATACGGGAAGGTGAGAGCACTCAGCAGACGGACGGACGGACGCAGGCACAGCTAGGCTAGGTGCCCGGCAGGGGCTCACAGGGGCCCGCTGCAGGAGGGCGGGGTCCCAGCCAGGCCCAAAGGGTCTCTTGCCGGCTCCGGCTGGCTCCAGACCACTCCCTCCGGCAGCCTCAGAAGGGCGGCGGGCCCAGGGACAGCAGAGGAAAACAAAAGTGCCCTGAAGGCATAGCCCACTTCTCAGTAAGGCGCTTCCTGGCGGGGTCCCAGGCACTTATATTGGGCGGGCCCGTGACCCGCCTTCCACGACGTCACCCATCACGTGCTTGCATCTACCCCTAGCTGGGCCCCACGATGGTGCCAGGAGCAGCTCAGCCCACCTCCAGGACCTTGGTTTCCTGCCTGGGACACGGGGAAGGGGGTATAAAGCCCCACGCAAAGCCCGCAGTCAGGGAGGGCCTGCCTGCTCTTAGGAACTAGGCCATCAGCCGGAGCGTGTGGGGGCCTCAGGGGCCTGCTGAACCTCCCTGGGGGGTTGCAGGGGCCAGGCAAGGCAGAAGCATGAGGTTCCCAGGGTCACGCCGGGCTCGGCCAAGGCGAGCCAGGAACCCACACTACAATCTCAGGGAACAGGTGCTAGTGAGTCTCTCCCTGACCTCGTAGGAAGGAAAGAGGCTTAACAACCTACGTCGGGCATCAACACTGTCACGACACCTGTAACACAGCCCCGCCCTTGGGAGGGCTGAGCTTCTAGGAAGAAAGGGAACTCCGCTCTGGGAGTCGGGGTGGAACAGAGGCTGCGCTCCGGGGTCCGCTCTGGGACTCCACACAGCCCGCGTCCCCACCGCTGGGCGAGCCCGAGAATACGGGTGTCTCAGGCAGAGCAGGTCGGCACCTGGCTCCTGCCTGCTTTTTTTTTTTTTTTTTTTTTCAACGTTTATTTATTTTTGGGACAGAGAGAGACAGAGCATGAACGGGGGAGGGGCAGAGAGAGAGGGAGACACAGAATCGGAAACAGGCTCCAGGCTCTGAGCCATCAGCCCAGAGCCTGACGCGGGGCTCGAACCCACGGACCGCGAGATCGTGACCTGGCTGAAGTCGGACGCTTAACCGACTGCGCCACCCAGGCGCCCCGCTCCTGCCTGCTTTTAAAGGGCAACCTTGGGGGCGCCTGGGTGGCTCAGTCGGTTAAGCGCCCGACTCCTGATTTCCGCTCAGGTCATGATCTCGCGGTTTCCAAGTTCGAGCCCCGCTCTGGGCTCTGCGCTCACAGTGCGGAAGGATGCATGGGATTTTCTCTTTCTCTCTCTCTCTCTCTCTCTCTCTCTCTCTCTCTCTCTCTCTCCCTGCTCCTCCCCCACTCACACTCTTTCAACATACATAAACTTAAAAAAAATTTTTAAAGGACAATCTCACCTCCGCATTCAGTTTCACTCAAAGTGCTGTTTAGAAAGATAAAACTCTCTCCTCCTGGATTCTGTCAAACCCATTTATGCCCGACATCCAGCTGCATCCCAGACCACGTCCCTTTCTTCACTTGCGCCTTTCTCTCTGGAATCCACGCAACTCAGAAGCATTTGGTAACATTGTGTATTAAGGACGCGCCATAAAAATAAATTGCATTGTAAAAGGGGCCTCTTAACAGACAACCTTGGCTCTCGGGTTAAATGCCTAATTTCACACTATTATCCGCAGCGGGATCAGATAAATCAGAGGACGCCTGGGATTCCGGGGGGCCTGCTCCTGGAGGATGCCAGCCTGGCACAGAGCGGGTTAAACAGGGCCCCAGGGTAAGAAACCTCCTCCAGGTAATGCTCCCCAGTGCTGCTTTAACACCAGAAGATTCCTCGGGACCAAATGCTCCCGAAGACAGCTGTCAGACACGTTAAAAAACAGGAAGAAGAAACACGCACACACAAAAATGAGGCAACGTACCAAATGCCAAAATATCATGAAAATTCAAACAGCTAAAACAAATATAACCATAAAAAGACTGGAATCCTAGAAAAACGATCTCTGCAATTAAGCAGTTTTCTGCTATATAGTGATAATCACCTAATTATACTATTAATGACAGTTCAACCTGCTTTGAAATAAAAGGACATTCTTCCATAACAGGATGCCAGCTGTTAGTTACAGATGTCAGACATCTTTAAAGCATTATTATTAACGGGGGGGGGGGACTATAAAATGAATGCATCCATATTTCCCCTCCCCACATGGAAAAAAAAAAAAATCACGATTAGCCATGTCGCTTTTGCAGGGCGCAAGTGAAAACGGAATGCCAAGAGCCAAGCAGGAGATGGGAAGGTGGGAGGCTGATGGGGGGGGGGGGGGGGTCCCAGCTCCCTGGCCTGGGCCGGTGCTGGGGGGCCGGGGGGGGGGGGCTGCAGACACTCCCTCGGGCCGGCCCACCGAGCCCCCCAGAAGAAACTGCAAGGAGGGTCTGTGTACGTTTCAGCAGCGTCTTTAATTCCTTCCAGTGAAATAATCTGTGGGACCAGGATGTTTATGCCAGATAACCGATCTCCTGGCGATCCCGCCAGAGCCACCCGGGGAAACACACAATGTCAGGCCCGTGGTGGGGGAAGCTGGTTAGCTGCAGCCAAATCTGGAAGGACTGCGGGTCACACGGGGTGGCGGCAGCCGGCCTGCCCGCCCTGGACCCTGCGGACATAGGCTTGGACTTCTTCCCTGCCCGTGTGTCTTCGAACTGTGTGCGCCTTTGACATTCGGGAGCGCCAAGGTGTAATAAATATCCAACTTTGTCTTCTGACAATAGGCAGCCACATTTAATTAACTGGAGCGTAAAGAACCGGGGAGGAGGGGGAGGGGGGCGCGGGGAGCAGCCACAGAGGGAGGGGATTAACCTTTTAAGCAAGCCGCTCGCGGGGCGGGGCAGGGGGGGGGGCTCTGGCCTTGTCAGGAGGGTGCACGGGCGAGCCTGATAAATCTGACGTGGGGCGCCGGGGACCGCAGACCCCGTAACCCTGCAGGGCTTCCTGGGGGGGGGGTCCCCCGGGGTCTCCAGGGTGGCGGGGACAAACGCCCGGCTGCCTCCGCCCCGGCCCCCTGCTGCAGATCGGTGAGGGGGCCTGGCATCTAGAAAGCACCAGAGAACCACCCCCCTCCCCGCGCCCCCCCCCCCCCCGCGCCAAAATCTCAGCAGGGCTAGAAGGAGGGCAGGCCGGCTCTGTGCCTTCTGGAAAGGACATCTGCCACATTCCCCAAACTGCACCCCCCCCTTCCACCGCAGGCTCTTGGCCTGGTGGCTGGGGAGCCCTTTAGCAGCAGGGTAGAGGGGGGCCTGGAAGGCACACTTCTGTAAGGTCACTCCAGTGGCCTCCTGACCCCGGGGCCTTGTCACGCAGAGGAAGGGGCAGCTTCGCGGAGTCTGGCTCCTGCTGGCCTTTGGGGAGTAAGCCTCAGGTTTTAATGGGATGGAAGAGGCTATGTCAAAGGGCGAGAGAGGATTTCGGAGCTGCTGAAAGGCACGGACTGGGGTCAGGAAGAGCCTTCCCGGCTCAGCTTGACCTTGCTGTGTGACCCCAGGCAAGCCACTCTCCCTCCTGCAGAGCTGCGGGAAGGCATCCTGGAGGGCCATTTATCCAGTTTACAACTCCCACGGCCGGCCCTCAATAGCTTCCTTTCTGCCCCACGAGAGCTCAGGGCCAAGCCAGCGCTGTACCAGTTGGAGGCTGGCCAAGAAAAACTCAGGCTCCGGGGGCTGCCCGTCAGAACCAGACAGGAGGCCCAGGTGCCCCTCTCCCGGCACAGGGGGACCCCCTCCCCCGGCACAGGGGGACCGGCTTCTCCCAAATCCATCCTCCAGAAACCCAGCATGGGCTGGCTGTCTCACTTCTGCCTCGAGCGAGGAAGTAATGCCTGCCGGAGTTCTCCAGAAAACCCCCAGACGAGGGCGGCAGAGGTCGCTCACGTGTCCCAGCATTTTACCCCTTCTTCTACGGAACTGGGCTGTGCAGAAATGTCTCTCAAATAAATTCCCAGGAGGTTCCCCAGAAACACACGACAGACACTCACTCACAGCGGGTCCGTTCTGAGCACGGACGGCCACCTGTTCCGGACTCCCCGGCCAGGGCGGCCCTGCAGCTGCCACGAAGGGCGGCGACAGAAGCCATCCCGGAGCGCCTTAGAGGTTCCAAGTCGCATACGTCACGGGTCCCAGGACGCTGTTCCATTTCACAGCTGGGAAAACAGAGGCTCGGGGAAAACACACCGGTTCGCACAAAAGCTCGTGTGTGCGTGTTCACAGCCGCGTGGTTCCAACAGCCGACAGGGGGAAAGGGCACGGACATCTGCGAACGGGTGAAGGGACGAGCCAGACGTGGTCCGTCCCCACGGGGGGGGGGGGGGGGGGTTGACTCGGCCGTGAAGGGGAAGGCGGCGTTGCCCTCGCTACGCCGCGAATGACGTCACGAACACGAGGCTCAGCGGACGAAGCCGGTGTCCTATGTGACTCTACTGACGGGACGTGTCGGGACAGGCAGCCCCGGGGAGCCAGGCGCGAGAGGAGCAGCGGCCTAGGGCCTAGATGACGGGGTCAAACGGGAAATGACCGCTTCCCGGCTTGGGGACAGGGATTTGGTTTTTTTTTTTTTGGGGGGGGGGTGACAAATGTTCGGGAACCAAGTAGTGGTGACGGCCGCCCAAGTCTGTGAGTGTATTTACAACCCCCTGAACGGCACCCTCTAAACTCACCGTGTGTGGGTTTTATCTGAGCAAGTAAACCAGCTGAGGGGCGCCTGGGTGGTTCAGTCGGTTAAGCGCCTGACTTCAGCTCAGGTCAGGAGCTCATGGTTCACGGGTTTGAGCCCCGCGTCGGGCTCCGTGCGACCGCACAGAGCCTACGTGGGAGTCTCTTTCTCTGCCCCTTCCCCACTTGTGTGCTCGCTCGCTCGCTCTCTTAACAAATAAACAAAAACGAACAAAAAACCTGAAACCCAGACAGCTGGAAGGGCCCGTGCAAGGTCACATGGGGGGGGGGGGGGGGGCAGACAATCCACACATGGGGCAGGACTCGGCTGGGGGTGGCCACGGGAGGCCCCTTAACCCCCTTGGCCATGATTCCAGGTACCCCCGTACCAGACCCCGCTGTGCCCCCGAACCCCAACGCTCTCTATCACGGTCCAAACCCCCTCCTCACGGTCCAAGTTAGCCCGACACCCAGGCCTCTGCTTGTGATCCCGCTCACCTGCGATGCCCTGACTCAACAGAGGGAAGCCCACGCCTCTTCCAGGAAGCCCTCTGGGTGACTCAAGGCCTCCCTTCCCCGATCGCACTCGGGAGGATGTCACTGAGATGCTAAGCTGCCGGGGCCCCGAGGGGTGGGAGAGGCCCCCCCCCCCCCCCCCCCCGCCGACACCGAGCAGGGAGAGGTGGGAACTCGAAGAGGCTCGTTCCAGAGGCGTGCTCACACAAAGGCAAGGCACACGCCAGGGGCGTCGAGACAGCAAACTGGAGTGCGTGTGCGCATGCACGGGACAGAACCAGCCTGGAGACCTCCCAAGGAGACACCCCGAGCCTGTGCACGCACACCCCCCGAATGACGGGGACGGCTCCAGACTCCAACTGGTCCACAGGTCCAGGGCCACGTGACAATGGAAACGATTCCTTTCATCATCAAACTGTCACTTGGTGGTTTCTGTCCCCACCCCCATCCCAACTCACTTCCCCATTTCATGTCCCTCACTCCTACCTCCTCCATGGCCCTTGTCACCCACACGTGCCACCGCCGGCCTGACCCCTGTCAGGGCTCCCTCACCTGGGCTCTCGTTACCTCTGGACTGTCCCCCTCTGCTCCCGTCCTTCCCGTGTCCAGTGTTGCAGACAGGTCAACCTCCCTGCTCCGGGAGGTCCCTATGGCTCCAAACACAGCCAAGACCCCTCCTCGGGCTCCCAGGGGCCTCCCGGCCCCTACAGGCGTCCCCCCCAGGTCGTGAGCCCAGTGCCTTCCAAGGGGACTTTCTGTGATGACGGACAGCTCTCTTGCCCTACAGGGCGTCCCACAAGGTGGCCACTGGCCCCACGCAGCTACAGGGCTGGTGTGACTGAGGAACTTAAGTTTTGATTCTGTTTCATTTTAATTGTGTTTCAATAGGGGGCGCCTGGCGGGCTCAGTCCGTTAAGCGTCCGACTCTCGGTTTCAGCTCAGATCAGGATCTTGTGGTTTGTGAGTTCGAGCCCCACATCGGGCTCTGCACTGACAGTGCGGAGCCGGCTTGGGATTCTCTCTCTCTCTCCCTCTGTCTCTCTCTGCCCCTCCCGCACTCGCTCTGTCTGTCTCCCTCTCAAAAACAAATAAATAAACTTAAAAAAAAAAATTATGTGTCAATGGTCACGTGTGGCTAGGCCAACGTGTGGCCCACGGACCAGCCACATCCGTGCCACTGAGCCTGGGGAGGGTGCCGATGACCTTGGGGGCTGCTCCCCCTTCCAAACCCACGGATTCTTCAATGTCTGCTTCCAACACCACCTCCCGCAGGAAGTCCTCCCAGATCTCTCCAGCCGCACGGGAACTTTCTGTCCTCTTGAGCCCCCGGAGGCTGCATCTTTCCAAGCCCAGAACCTTGCAGCCCACTCCCGGCCAAGTCCCTCCCCTCCTCAGGTGGCCAGGAGGGCCCTGAAGGCATGACCTGTGACTCACTTTCGATCCCGCCCTCCGCCCCTCTCGGGCCTGGCACCCAGCAGGTGCTCGGGAGCTGCCCCAGCAGCGGCAGCAGCTGCAACCAGCCAGCAGCTCCTTCCAAACCGGGGCAAGGAGAACAAAGTTGGTTGCGGGCTATTTGCTTTATTATTCCTTCCACTCGGCTCGCCCCACCGGTCTGACCCGTTGACTGCCTCTCTCCGGGCAGAGCACCTGGGAGGTGACAGAGCCCTGAGTCAAAGGCATCAAAACCAGGATGAAAAGCAGGCGGGTGGAGTTATTGGTTTCAATAAGCCACATAAAACCTCACAGGCTTTTCATGAACCTCTCTGCAGGCCGCGCTGGGGCGCATCGGCTTTGTCACACAGCAGGTGTCAGATCTCCAAGAGCCTGCCAGCAGCCCACCTGCGGACCCTCGAGGCCCCTGAGAAGCCCTGGCAGAGGCGGGTCAAGGGCGAGGTCCTTCCTCCCCCAGCACGCTCCCTCCCACACCTGGCAGCCTCCCACGCGCTCTGGGCTCTGACCGTCTCCCCCGATGCCAAGGCCCCGAAGGCTCACAGGGGCCACAAGGGCCAAGGCCGCCCAGAACTCCCCCGTCCTGGCGGAGGCCCCCAAAGCGGCCTGTGGGCCTGGGGCTCAGACAGGTGACGCTGAATCCCATCTGGCCGGTCAGCCGGCCCCCCCCCCCCCCCAGAGCCGTCGCCCTGAAAGGGGTGGCTGGTTCGGCCTGGGAACCCGCGGCCGCACTTCCTATCTCGGCTCTAACCCCGGAAGCTGCCAGAAACCTCACTTTTCCGTGTCCTCTTCTGCCAAGCAGAGGATCGAAACCCCCACCTCCACCCCAGGACCTCAGGCAGAAGTGGCTTCAGCTCCACACAGAGGCAGTCCCCGGGGGGGTTGCAACACAAAGGCGCCTGTCCAGGCAGAGGGCAGGTGCAAGGACCCCAGAGGGACCCACTGAAAGCCGCACGAGCCTGATGTGGTTCCAAGGCCCTCCCCGCGGGCACACTGCGTCGGTTCCCAAGAAGCAGGGAAAACACACATTAACCCAACACTGCGGTCCCCAGGAAATGCCCCCTGTGCCGGGGCACCGAGCCGCGGAGGCCTGGGCGCGCCTAGCCCCCGAGCTCCAATCCCTGCAGGAAATGAGATGACGAGAGCCACACTAACGACAATGCCAACAGCAGGTCAACGCCACAGAGAGCCTACCACACGCCGCACGCCGCGAGGGGCACGTGAAACGTTCGATCCCTCTCAGTGCTCCCAGCCAGCTCAGGAAGTGCCACGCTCCGCACCTGCACAGGCAAACCGCGGCCGTCTAAGCAGCCCGCCCACGACCTAACAAGGAGTCCATGGCGGGGTCCGGGTTCGAGCCCTGGCCGCCCTGCTTTGGAGTCCCTGAGCTCTCCTGTCGCGCCAGGCTCCCTTAGGAGTAAGGAAGCACCCTAGGAACAGAACCAGCTGGGGATACTAACATACCACGAGGTTCACACACGGACGGGGGAGGGCCCTCAGCGGCACTAACCCCAGTCAGGCTCCAGAACCAAAGGGTGCCCATCGACGGGACGCTCATCTTTAGGGGCTCCCCAGCGCTGAGCCCCAGGAGACCCTAAGACAGGAGCAGAGGAGTGGGGGGGTGGGGGCTTCTGTCCCTTGTCATAGAGACATCAACATCACTGGCAACCGCACAGTGCCAACCGGCCGGGTCCGGAACCCTCTGACTTTAGGGCCTCTCCTCTCAGGCCGGTCTAGCCGCGACTGTGCCGATGGGCTGTGGGTTATCAGCCCCATCGACGGACGGAGAAACTGAGGGAGGGGAGCACGGCTCTCCCGAGGGCCTCCTCGCCACGGAACTAGCCCCGAATCTGGGTCAGGAGTGGGGCTGACTGCTCCAGCCGCTGATCAACCCTGGCATGCTAGAGTCAAGGATGAATATTCATGAGCCCATCCGGTTCTACACTTTCATTTCTGGCCCAAATTAATAATTTACCACGGCGTTTCATAAAAACCAGGCACAGCTCATTAGCAGCTCCCCAGAAGGCACTGGCGTCGCCCCACGGATGCCGCTGAGGGGGCTGGTCTTCCTGCCGGGACGGGTGAAAGTGCCCCCGCCGCGAGGGACAGCCCTCATCCACGCAGGGCTGGTGAACCTGAAGCGGGGGGGGGGGGGGGGGGAGGGCCCTCTGCCCAGGAAGGAGCCCGAACCCGAACCTGAACCCGAACCCGCCCCGGAAGGTGCCGTCAGAGCAGAAGCATCACTTTCGAAGCTGACTCTGGAAGAGCACGAAATCTTCTCCCCTCCCTGCGAAAGGCCAGGCCACCACCGCCGGCCTGGAAACGGGGACCGCAGGTGGGTGGACCGCGATCCCACACGTGCCCAATGCGGCGTCGTAAGTGACGCGGCGTGACCCGCCCGGGGGCCAGATCCTAAGAGGCCGTGCAGTTTCCCCCTTGCGGGCCAGGACACCCGCCTCTGGAGCCCCAAGCTGCCTCCTAAGAAGTACCAGCTCTCCCGAGGCCACCAGGTCGTGAGGAAGCCCAAGCCACACGCAGGGGTCACGGGGAGGCAGCCGCGGGCCACCAGCCGGCACGAACCGCCGGGCACGAGCGCGACAGGCCCTCAGAGGGGTCCAGGGGCTGGCCGCCGAAACCCCTCTGCGTCCAGCGGTCCTTGTCCCGGGGCAGAGACCAGCTGTGCCCGCCGCGCCCTCTGTGAGCTCCTGAGCTCAGCCGCGACATCCACGATTATCGCTCCATGTGGTCACACGCGTGCTCACGGACACTCCCTCCGTCCCAGCCCAGGCGGCCTGGTGCCCCGCACACCCACGCACCCGTCCCCCGGCTGCCCGTCTGGTCTGGCCTGCCCACCCCTGCCCGGGCATCCTGTGGTTGGTGCTGCAGTGGAGACGGGTTGAAACCCATCTGCCAGTGGAAACTTCCCAAAAGGGAAGGGGGGGCGGGTGACACCTTTGTCCCTGGGCCCTGAAGATCCAGCAGGCTCCTGATACCGTTCACACTCATTCCCAGAGGGGTGGGGGGCAGCCTGTGTGAACCGCCCCCCCACCCCACCCCACCCCTCCCGCACGCAGCTGCCGCCCCGCCCGGCCTCACCTACCCAACTGCTCCCCCAGCAAGCAGCCCGCCCGCTGGGCCCCTCCAGTGAGCTCGATTAAGACCCAGGCACTGTCTCCTCCCCCTTTCTTTATGTTCCCCGCCCGCCCCCCCCCCCTTCCTCTTGTCAGATAATCACGGGAAACCAGCAAACGGTTGACAGTTACCAAGGCAACAGAAGTTAGGACTGGCGAGGAGGTCTAAAAGCTAATCCTAAATGAATTATAGGGCAAGAGTGACAAGGGGGTGGGGACGAGTGGCGGGCAGCTTCAAAGGGGCCCCAGTGCAGGAGACAAGGTGCTGTGGGCCCTGGGGCTCGGCCACTCGCTGGAGGGTGACACTGGAGTCCTTCGGGGTGGGGAGGTCGGAGAAGGAATTCATTAAAAGGAAACCCTCCACGGAGGACGGTCCGGCAATGACACCCTTCATCCAATAAGACGTAGGGCGCTGGGGTGCACCCGATTGGGCGTTTCTGACGGCGGGGGGCAGGGGGGGGGACAGTGGGAGAAGAGCTGGGACCATCTGATCAAAGTGATTCTGTTTCTTCTTTACTTATTCAGAACTTGCCATCTTGTGACCAGGCCGCTGTGTGAGCCCCGGCTGGCCGACAGCCATTTCGGGAGTCTGAGCAAAGTGGCCCTGAACTCCTCGCTGGAGTTCACGGGGGCCGAGGGGCAGTGCCTTCCCCGCCCCGGCCACTGCCCCTGTCAAGAATGACTCAGCCAGGTCTCTCGGGAAGGGCCCCCTTCTCGGACCCCAGTCCAGAGTCTGAGACACAGGCCCGTAGCCGGAACAGCCCCCAAAGCTAAGGGTCCTAGAGCGCTCGGTCCACAGACTGACCCATCGAGTGCTCACGCCCACCCCACTGGCGGCATTTGATAAACACACACGCCGAGGCCCAGAGAACGGAAGGAATCTGCCCAGAGCCACATGGCCAGTGGGAAGCAAAGGCAGAATTGAACCCAAGGCTCTCTGCCCAGCTTCCCTGCTGGTTAAGACCAGAGCTGCAGGGCCTGAGCTGGCCCCGCCCACCAGGCAGAGCCCACGGCCGACCTCAGCCCTCAGCCCTCGGTCATTACCACCTCCTCCGGGAGGCCACCTGGAAGACGGGATACCCTTCCTTCCCGATTCCTCTACACCCGGCTGCAGGGGCGACGGGCTGAAGCTGGGGGTGGGGGGCGGCTTTCACTCACCGAGGACCCCCTTCCAAGGAAATGTCAACCCCATTCCCGATCTTCCTCGGGAACTCAGCCACCCGGCTCAGTTTCCATAGTCGGGACAAGGGGTCAGACCAGTTGTCGCCCTTGAACGAGCATGGGAATCCCCTGGAGGGCTCGTCGGCACACAGACTCCCAGACCCGCCTCGGGACGGTCGGGGGGGGGGGTCCCCCGAGAATCTGTACCTCTTGACAGCTCCCAAGCGGTGCCAATGCTGCTGGCTGGGGAACCCCGCTTTGAGAACCGCTGAGACGTTAGCCCACACTCAGCCTCGACTGTCCGTACTTTGACCTCTCCTTGCAGACGCCGGGGCCGCGGGCGGGACAGGCACTCCTGCTCTTCCTCACAGACCCCGGGGCTCAGAGGCGCCCCCCAGCCCGCCCTCCTCCCGCAGGACCCCCTCACTCTAAGGAAAGCCTCTGCTGACTGTCCGCCTCCACAAGGAGGCTGCTGGAGCCATCTTCCCCAAACAGATGGGCCCAAGGCGGTCTGCCATCCAATCCGTCTCTACCTCCAGACTCTCCCCACCTCTCAGCGCCTCCACACTGCCAACCCAGTCTAGCCTGCCACCTGTCTCTCGCCTGGGGCCATGGCAGTCCCAGCACCCTGGTGTCCCTGCTGCCCCGACCGCCTGGAATCTACCTGAGCCCCGCAGCCGGAGGGGTGCTCAAGGGCAAGGCCTACTGCGCCACCTCTCATCTCTACCCTGCTCCCCACGGCACGTGCCCGGTGGCCACACATCCGTACGTACGTCCTTGGCGCCCCAGGACCTTTGCACATGCAGGACCCTTAGCCTGGGTCCCTGCCCCTCACATTTCACCAGGCTAACACCGACCTTTCTGGCCACCGGGATAAAGTAGCCTCCACCCACACTCCAGCAACCCCCACCCCCTCCCCTGCTCTCCTTTTCTCCAGAGTCTGCATCACACGGGGGACACAGTGAGACGAGCTGGCGCCCAAACTAGGCGCTCCGGGAAGGGACGGCCCTCGGGGGCTTCTCGGCTGTATTTCCACGCGTCTGGTCCGGTGCCTGGCGCGTTGTAAACCCGCGCTGAAAGAACAGAAAGAACCTCGCTGCTTGAAAGCCCTGGGTTCCCCCCACCCCTTGCAACACAATCCAACTCACGTGTCACTGGCCTTATGACACCAAGACCCTCCAAAATGTGGCTCCCACCCACCCTAGGGGGTCATTTCCTCCCCCACCGCTTTATTCCGCCTCACCAAGCTCTCCCCTCCCTCTGCAAGCATCCTTCCTGGGAGGCCACCGGCCCCTGCGGGGGTCAGCTCTGCTTCCCAGCTGGGCCCTGTCTGCCCTGCCCCCTGGTCCTGACGCATCTGTCTGGCCTCTGGGGTCTGGAGCCCACAGCTCTCTGAAGGGCGCACAGGCTTCAGAACCCCGCCACTAGATGGCACTGCCGAGCCCCAGGGTAGGAGTGGCCGCCTTCCGTCTCCAGTGCCGGACAGGTGAGGGTGGGGGGGCCGCCCGCCAGGAGGAAGGCCAGCCCCAATGTCCCCTCCTCCCCACCGCCTCTCAGACACTGCCTCCACCCCCAGCTTAATCCCAACAGTTGCCTCCCCTGTGCTTCCAGAAGATTCTGCACACACCAGCATTTGTGCCCCTGGACTTCTCAATCCGCACGTCTGCGACCACCAGGGTGGGAATGGCCGGCGCTCAGTCCCCAGCACTCCGGAGGCACCCTGAACACGCAGCTTTTCTGTTCTTGTTGGTTCAGCCCCCTTCACTGTACCAGCCTCCTTCCACTCAGCCTCACCCCCTCGGTGGTCCTCCCTTCCAAGGCCGGCCTTCAATGCCGCCTTCTCCGAGGAGCCTTCCTGGATTTCCTCCGCCAGGGTGATCGCAGGAGACTCCAGGGCACTCCGTCCTCGTTCGCCTCCCTCCCTATTTGTTCCCGGGGCAGGCAGGGGACAGGACACAGACCTCCTTTGCCGCTCCCGCCAACGTAGGTCAACAGAGTGCAGGGCCTGGCAGCCCGCAGGGGGAGCCTTGCCCGGCTGGGGGAGGGGGCACAGACCTCTTCTGTGCCCCAGGAGGGGAGAACGGGGTCACACGCACACATGTGTGTCTATGTCAAAAGCAACATTCTAAGAACCCAGGCCCCGCAGGAGACCACCAAACGGAGAGAAGGGAGGGGCCGGGCCATCTGACCTCTGAGGTCCCTTCCAAGTCCAATGTTCCGTGACTTCCCAACCCTGCAGGCCATTAAGCAAGTGGCCAAATGCCCACTGGGCGGCGGTCCAGGCCTGGTCAGAGGGCGCTTCCTGTCTCTCGGCAGGAGGAAGACAGGGCAGCCGCTGCTCCTTCCAGGCCGGGGGCTTCTGGGACGGGGTGGACTCGGGCTCTGGGGGCGAGATCTGGACCTGGCTTAACTCAAACCCGGCCAGCCCACACCAGCACCCCCTCCAGCTTCCAGCTTGGCTGCGATCTGGGCTGAGGGTAACCACCAATCCCAGCCAGAGCTGCGGAGGGCCTGGCATCGGTGGGAAAAAGCCAGAAAAACGCATTTTCCCCCGAAAGACTTGTAAAAAAAAAAAAAAAAAAAGTCTCACTGATTTTTTTTTCCCTTTTACCCCAAGCTCTCACAGCTCTAAATATGCCACACTTAGTAATTTTACGAGCAAAGCAAGCTATACATCACACAGTTTTATGTTCCTAAATTAACAAAAGGACTTTAAATCTATATGGAGCTCTTAAAAACACACAAAAAAGCACGGCATCCATTTTTATTCCCTCACCCCCAAATTCCCTCTTCCTTTCTAATGTACTTCCCCCCCCCCCCGGCCCCCGGCCCCCACCCCGTGGCTGCAAAATTTCAGCTGATTGTGTAGCTAGACCACCAAGGAGAGACAATCCCAAATATGGATGAGCGACAGCTTTGCTGACATCCTCAAACATGGGGCTCCGTCACCCTTTGGGAAAGGCTACTTTAGGGGTGATAAAAGCCTGATTTTTTCTTTTTTTTTTTTTTCCTGCAAAGTAGATGATGAGAGGACGTCCCCTTGTAAACAAAGAGGCCCCGTCCACCGACCCGATGTCACCAAAAGTCTAAGGAGAATTACAAGCCTTGTTTTCTTAGCTGCAAATACCAGGGTAGACCAGATGACTGGAGGGGCCCGTCCACACTTGCCCCCGGGGGGGGGGGGTGGTGGGCACGTCATGTCCACATCCAGGGGGAAGTGGGACGAGGGCTATGGAGCACCAGACTCGGAAACGCAGGCTTCATCCTACAGGCTCGGCCTCTGGGAGCTGGGTGGCCCTGGCCAGCTGCCCCTCGAGCCTCCCACTGCCCCCCGCACCCCTGCACCCGAGGAAGAATCACCCTGCCCCAGTCGAGGGCAGGAATCCAGGTATCATAATGACTCTTCGCTCCAGGAGCATAAAAGAAACTTTTCCTGACTCCAAGAGTCAAGGAGATAAGAAGCAGGAGAGTTTCCAACGGGGCTGTATCAGATTCCCACCCATGGAGTAACAACAACACATTTAAGCAAGAAAAAAATCTTAATGAGAACCAAATTGAGCAGGGGGGTGGGAACCAGAGCAGGCCCCTCGGAGAAGGGCTGGGCCACAGCTGGGACAAAAGGCCCCTGGCTTTCCCAGCCGACAGATGGAAATGTGGCAGCCCCTCCCCAGGTCTCAGGGGTATCAGAAGATTAATTAGTGACTGCCTGGAAAGTGCTAGATGGGAGCCGAAATGCTTGTCCCCGCTGAGTTTCTGAGCTGTAAATAAGCAGCTTTCTCAATCACAACCGAAATAGCAATGTTGTCCTTTTATCTGACTCAGATCCCTGTAGGCCCAGCCTGCCCCCAGAGCAGGCCTTGGGTGGTTCCAGAGCCCGCCCCAAAGCCACAGCTCTGCTAACCGCCCAGCAGCTTCCCAGGTCGGGCCAGAAGCCGGGCCTGAGCTCCATCACCCCCTCTCCCAGCTCCGGCCCCCCCCCGGCCCCCAGCAGACACCTGAGGACCGGGGGGGGGGGGGGGGGGGGGGAGGCTGGCGGCCTGCCCTGGCCTCCAGGCCCCTCCAGCCCCCTCCATCGGCCCAGGTGGGCCTGCGCAGAGACCCACACCCAGACTCAGGCTGGGGCTTTCTGGCAGCGGTCTGGGCGCCCAAATCAAATCCAGGCAGCTCCCCGCAGGGGAAGCCCAAGTCCCTTGCAAGCCTGTCAGAGGCTCGGGAGGCTGCTGGGGGCAAGGGAAGTATTCTGAGGGGGACCCAGAGTCTCTGAGAGCGGCCACCAGCAGGCTGTGTGGCTTTGGGCCAAGCCCCAGCCCTCTCTGGGCCTCAGTTTCTTCCCTGGAGTTGGAGTGTCCTTCCCAGCAGTGGACAGTCAATCCCGAGGGGCAGCCTGGGTCACCCAGAGTTCAGCATGAGGCCGGGGTGGGGTTAGCTGACAGCTGGGGAGTCCCCCCACCCCCCGCCCCGCCGTGAACTCCAGGAACAAGATAAGGGGGCCGGCAGGGCGCCATCACCACCACCACCAACGGCCAATTCCCTCCCTCGCTCTCCTTCAACAAATATTTATTAAGCAGGGACTCTGGAGCCAAACTGCCTGCCGTCACAGCCTGGCCGAGCTGCCGACTGTCTGCTTGACCGCAACCTCCCCGTGCCTCAGTGTCCTCAGCCGGCAAGGGGGGGGGGGGGTCACACGAACACCACGTCTGCGACGGAGCGGGCACCGTGCAAGAAGCACCTCCACCACCCGTCCCTCCTTGTGTTTGTTGTTGTCGTTACTGGCCTGGCGCCGAGCTGGGCCTCAAGGAAGCACCCGGTCGCCTCCCGCACGGAGTTCGCAACCTGGTGGAGTTCAGGAAAGGGGGTAGCTGGGCGCACGAGCACACAGAACCGGAAGTGTTCCAAGAAGCATTGGAGACCCCACCCATCCGCCAGTCCCCAGCTCCCTTCCCACGGCTACCAGCCCTGACCTCTGCCAGGGAAGGATGCAGAGGTCAGACACTGTGTCCTGGGGGCCAGGGGTCGGGCCCAAAGACGTGAGTTCAAGTCCCAGTCCAACCACTAAGGAGCCCTGTGAGTTTCTGCAAATAATTCCACCTTACTAATGATAATTCGGAGGGCACCTGGCTGGCTCAGTTGGTGGAGCATGTGACTCTGGATCTCAGAGTCGTGGGTTCCAGCCCTATGTTGGGCCTAGAGCTTACTTAAATAGTAATAATGCGGGGGGGGGGGGGGGCCCCTGGGTGGCTCAGTCCATTAAGCGTCTGACCCTCGAATTCGCTCCTCCGCTCACCTGTGTGCGCGCCCTCTCTCTCTAAAAAATAAACAAGCGTAAAAAAATATGGTAACGATTTCTATTATAGCTATCACTTGCTAAGTGTTAACTTCATCGCAGGCACTGTCCTCAGTGCCCTGTAAAAATTCGCACATTTAATCCCTTATACCAGATGTCAGCAAACTTTCTCTGAAAAGGGCCAGATGATAAATATTTCAGGCCTGACCAGCCTTGTTGCAACTACTCGACATTGCTGTCGTAGCACAAAAGCTGCCTCGGACACTCCGTGCAAGAGGAGGCGTGGACAATAAAACTTTATTTACAAACACAAGCGGTGGGCCACAGATCGCCAGCCCCTGCCTCGCACGGATACGGACTTGGATACACGTCTGCAGCCCATCGCACAAATGGGAAAATCGAGTCCCCGAGAGCTTAAGTCCACCTGCCCGAGGTGGCAGCTCAGAAGGGGCGGAGGCTTGGAACGTACCGCCACCAGCCTCAATCGTGTCGCGCGTCCAACAGAACAGCAGTCTGTGAACTGCCCCCGGGCGGGAGGTGAGGGCCGGAAGGGCAGGTTCTGGGCCCTGAGCTCTGCAGTTGCAGAACAGAACCAGGTCCCAGAAGCTCCAGAGCACTGGTACCAGACCTCTGCTGTAAGGGGTGCCACCAGGCCCCTGTGTCCCGGGGCAGTGGCCAGTTGCACACCCCAGCTCCATCCTGTCTAAGCTGGCCGAATCCCCTAGCTCCTCGGAGCCTCACTTTCCTCACCTGTGAAATGGGCAGGCACCAGCACCCACCTCAGGGGTGGGAGTGAGATTCACAGGGGGGACTGCTGCAAAGCACGCCCGAGGGGGCCTGACAGGCCTCCCTTTGACTATCACCTTGACTACTCTGAGCTGACAGAAGCCCAGAGAAGCGAAGGCATCTCCCCACGATCCTTCCCATTGAGCCCCTATGCTCTGACACCACAATCCTAACGTACAAAAACCCTAGTAGGAGAATTTAAAAAGAGAAAACTTGAGAGACAGAGAGAAAGAGGGGAGAACCGGGTGACAGCCCCCCCCCCCTCCCCCCCGCCCTGCACAGGCCGAGGAGGACTTGAGCCCTGACCTCCCCCGGGGGTCCAGACCTGCCTTCTTCACCCCGCTGCCCCCGAGGGCTTAACACCAGCCAAGACTGATTTTCCTTAATTGCTTCGAATTTCCTAGCCTGACACTTCCTCCTTTTTTTTCAGAGGCTCCAAGAGTAAATAGAAAATCGGTCACCTGATGAAGAAGTATGTTCCAGCAGCCGTCCAATGGCAGGTGAAGTAGGGTGTGGATTACAAACACCTGTGCTTTCAAGACGCCCTGTACTTAAGAAAATTCATTCTTGCCACAAACATGTACTGTGTCTACAAGGCAAGGTGCAGCACTGGGGGGGTGGGGGGGGCTATAGATACAGAGGAAGGAACTGTCCCTGCTTCCCCCCCGGCAGCTCCCCGTGCAAGGGGAGGGGGGGAGGCCAGCTAACTGAAAAGCACCCACAGCAGCAATGCTACAGCCACAGCTTGGGTTCCAGGAGCCCCGATGCATCCATCTCCCCAGCTCGGGGCTTTCTGGTATCTTCCTGTGGGGGGGCGGGGGGGACACGGCTCTGAGCACCGCCCCCGCTCGTCAGCCCCCGGGGTTGGAACAGAACCCTTGTGCAAACCGGGGGTTCCCGGTTCTCATGTGCCTCAGGTCCGCGAAGGGCCGTGTGGACGGAGGGGAAGAGCTGTACTTGCATTGCAGGAAAAAGACCTCAAGAATAAAGCACAGACCCTGAAAACGATTCTTCCTCACACAAGCGGTGGAGACCGTAAGCATGAAACGCAGACCTTGTCAGTTTCTGGGAAGGGCTGGGGCCCTACAATAGCCACAAAGCAGCTCAGAAAGAGTAACTGTACAGATTTCACCCAGAACCCATCAGGCCTTCCTGCTTCTTTTTTTAAAAGTCTGTGGGACACTTGGACGACCTCTTCCCTTGACCTGGTCCAGGGCAGCAAGGGCCAGATCCAGAAGAGCTGGGTCCTGTCCAGGCCATTCCTTCCCCCCCACGCTCCTCCCAGGGACTGCAGGGGTTCTGTGGGAGCCTCGGCCAAAGTGACAGGGGTTCCTGAACGTGCAGTGAAAAAACCCAACACCCAGCCACCTGCACCTTTCCCCAGCAAAACAGTGCAGAAATTACCCTCCGCCGCCAGCCTCTTTCTGCAGAATTTGAGAAGCCCCCACAGGAGCCCAGGAAGTTCCCCTTCTCCCTACAGCACCCCAGTCTCCCCTCCCCCAGATCCACGGTGGCCCCAACTTCCACGGGAACTGTGTGAACTCCCAAAGACGAAACTCTCAAAGCAAAGAAGGGAAAATAAAAACAGCTTGTTCCCAGTACAAGCGGTCACTCGCTGCCATGCCTTCCTGACCTGCACGCCAGGGGCCCAGGGAGGGCAGGCCTAGTCAGTTGCTCCCGACCCCGGGGGCACTGGAAGGGGGTGACAAGGAGGCAGCCCGAGGGCCTAGGGATCACCAAGGCTCCTGCCTCCCTCTCCAGGAACCCCTGGCTTCCCGGCTTCCCCTTAGCCTACATGTAATTATTTTTAAGGTCTCAAAGTCCAAATAAGGTGAACTCAAGAGGGGCTCCCCAAACCTCCTGCTGTCACCCCCTCCCCGCCCCTCCACTCTGGGTTACAAGCACGACTTGCCCCGAAACAGAAAGTTACACGGCAGGCTGCTGTCAGCGCGCAGGAAGGTTAGGGAAACAGGAAGCCACGCCAACCACCCTCCGGAGCTTCCCCGGCCCCCTCCTCCGACCTCGGCAGGAACAAAACCTTCCAGGGAAACCCGGGCAGGAAGGGGGGCGGGGGGCAGGCGCGCCACGCTCGCGCAGAGACGGCGCAAGGGGCCGGCAGGAGGCAGAGGAAAATAAGCCCCAGGCTGGGGGCGGGAGGGGGGCGCTTGCCACCCGATCGGGGAGGCCTGCGGCAAAGTAACTTCACACCCGGTGCCTAATTCACCTTGGAAGGCAGCGCGCCCCGGCCGCTCGCAGCGCCGCCGCGGCGGAGCCGGCTCGGGGCAGACAAAAGGAGCGAGACGCGCAACCCCCGGCGGCGGCGCGGTGGGGGCGGCGGGCCGGGTGGGCGCTCCCCGCCGCACGTAGCGCACACACCGCCGGCTGGACCGCAGCGGGAGCGGCGGGGCCGCGCGCGCCCGCCCGCGGGGGAGGTGGAGGTGGGGGGGGGGCGCTCGGCCGACCCACCGCCCCGACCCAGGCTGTGCGGGTCTGGGGGGGGGGTCGGGAGGGGGGGGGTCCGGGACGCGCCGGCGCCGCGCGGGACCCGGGGAGGCGCACAGCTCGCTTACCTGGTAAGTAATACAGTGGCGGCTTCAATCCAAACATGATTCAAATTAGAATTCCATAGTGGCCAGAGAGGGATGAAGAAGGTAAAAAAAAAAAAAAAAAAAAAAAAAAAAAAAAAAAAAAAAAAAATTTTTTTTTTTTAACCCAGCAGTGAGACAAAAAGGGCCGTCCAAGCCCAGGCGCTCAAAAATGTCCAAAACAATAAAATAAAGACAGAAGAGAGATCCCGAGAGCGACGGAGAAAAATGTCTTTTTCTTCCCTTTTTTCCCCCTCCCTAAGATGATGAAAAGGCTCTCTCTCGGGCCAGCGCCCGGGCAGTTTCGGCCACCTCGGCCCGGGCAGATCCACAATGGGGTGACTGACGACCGAGGACGGGCCGGAGCCTCCACGGCTGCCCGGTGTCTTCGCCGCGTGTGTATTTTCTGCCTTTTGGACTTGAGATGCAAATAAAAAAAGGAGGGGGGCGCACGGCGGAGGGAAGCAGGCGGGAGAGCGGAGAGGAGCGCGAGAAAAATAAAGGGGGGAGGTGAGGGTGATGAAATTGGGGGGTTAAGATCTTCAGGGATTACTCATTTGAAAGAAAAAAAGGAGAGAGGAGAGGGAGAGAGAGAGAGAGAAGCAGCCCCAAGACGTGCGAGTAGCAATCTCTCCTCCATTCAGCCATTTGAATGTCAAGGGCGAGGGTCAAGGGACCTGTTTCCAACAGGGTTTCACGTTCAGAACCAGAAGGAAAAAGGAAGGGGGGGCGGCGGGAGGGGGTATCTCTTGTTGCCAAGGAGAAATCGGCTTTGTTTTCGTTTCCCCTTAGCTACTGGGTGAGGAGGGGCGGGGTGGGGGAAGAGGAGGAGGGGGCGAGCGAGAGAGGGGAGAGGAGAAAATTAATACCCAAACAGCCAAGAAGTACCGAGGGGGAGATTTCTTCTCGTAAATAAAAGAGGCAGCGATTGCAAACAAGTCTCGGGCAGGAGAAAGCAGGCCGAGGAGCCGGCTCCCCTCCCCCTCTCGCCACCAACACCCCCCCCCAAACCTTTTTCTTTCTTTTTTTCTTTTTCTTTCTTTCTTTTTTTTTTTTCTTTTGGTTATCTCCCCGGGCCGGCGTCCCACCACTGACTCAGAGAGCAGGGGTGGGGGAAGGAGGAGAAAGAACTCGCGGGGGCTCGGGCGCCCGGGCAGAAGGAGCAGGAGGAGGAGAGCGGGGAGGCGAGAGCGCACGGCGGTGGAGAGCCCCTCGATCAATTTTCATGCAAGAATCATTATCGGTAAATTGGAAAGCTGGCTGCCTGACAGCAGATTTGTCTCCCCTAATGAAAGCGAAAGGGTAGGGGCGCAGCGGCGGGCGGCTGCAGGCGGCGGCGGCTCCTTCCGTCTCTACGCGGCGTCTTCCAAGAGCTCCATGCTTTGCAGGGCGATAATAATAGTTTCACTTGCGAGCTTCCCCCAGCGCGGCCGCCGAGCCGGGCAGCGGATCCGTGCGGACTAGGATCGGGGCGCCGAGAGCTGAGCTCCCCTCTCCAAACGCGGGGAGGCTGCCGTTGCTGGCAGCGGGGCGCTCCGCTCTGCCCCAAAGCGGGGCCGTTTGCAAACAGTGGGCGGCTGCGGGCGCCGCCGGGCCCCCCTCGGCTGCCCAACTCTGCGCTCTGGCCGCCGGCCCGCCCTCCCCACCCACGGCTGACAGCTGCGGGAGCCGGAGTTCACCCGCCGCCGGGGCCTGGGAGGAGAATCCCCAAACCGTGCCCGGGGAGTGGGGCGGGGTGGGGGGGGGGGGAGCTCTGGCCCGCCTTTTGTGAACCCACGCGGGACTGCGGAAAGGCACACACCGCCCAGCCCGGGTGAGCTCCTAAGGCGGGCGGCTTCTTTCTCTCCTTTTCTCTTCCTCGCACCCCACCCTTAAAAATCCCTGTTGCAAGTGTAATCAAATGCCTGATACCTTCTTCCACACTCTCCCTGCACTGGTGCATTATCAGATCCGGGAAGGCATGCTTCCAGGCAAATAGACCTAATAAATGCTATTACTGGGATTCTGCAAGCCCCGGCTGCACCATAGTAACGAGAGCCCTGGCTAATTTGGTTTAAGAGAACGATCAACTGCACAGAGTGTGTGTGAGTGACTGTGTGGAGTCTGTATCTCTCCTCCCCACGCCGCCTCTCTTTCACACCAGCTCAAGAAGGCCCCATGTGATAATTCCCCAAATCGAAGGGGAAAAAACCCTGCCGCCAAACCACATCCTGTGCGCTCATTGTCCAGCCCAGCGATTTTAAAGAGACAGGATCCCTTTACCCACGCCCCCACACACTCTTTAACGCACGCTGCAAAGCTGCCTCTGGATGTGACCGTTTATTTTCAAGCCCTTTCACCTTCCGAAGGGCCCCTCCGTGGCACAACCAGCCGGAATCGCGGCTGGGTGACACTGAGGGATCACCTTTTGACCCCAAATACAACCATCCAGGTTTGAGGAACAGACCTGAGCCCGCAGGTACGCAGGGCGGGGCTCCGCGGTCACGCCAGGCTTGGGTTCCTGCCAACGCTCTCCAGCCACTGCGTAAATCAGGGGTCCCCAGCGGCAGCCCGGGGGTCCCTTCTAAACGCGGCGGCTTCAGATGACAATTGAACTCCCGGAATATGATACTCTAGAGGAGAGCTCCGGAGGGCAAATTGGAAGAGGTGGGGGCACCAGGCGTTCCTCCTGACCCCTCAATGCCACTCACCTCCCCCCCCACCCCCCTCCCCCCGCCCGGAGGATCTTAAATGGGCTGGGCGGAGCGCACGAAGCCGAGAGAGAGGTGGCGCTCCGCCCCGCCGCCACCAACGGCTGGGTGGGTGCCGCACGCCGGCGGCTGCCTCCTCCGCCCGCTGGGCGGCCGGGGGTGCGAGGAGCATCTTTTAATCCCCTGCTCCCTCCCCCGCCCCTTGCGCCCCGCCCGGCGCCTCTCCCCGCGGGCGGCCGAGCGCGCGCGGTCACCCGGGAGGGCGCCGGGGCTGCTGACCTGGAGGAAACGGGCCGCGCGGGGCCGCCGGCGCCCGCCGCCGACATCTGGCCGCTCCGCCCCGCGCTGACCCCGGAGGTCGCGCCCGGCCCTCGGCGGCGGCGGCCCTTTGTTTCCGGGGCTGCGTGGCGGCGCGCTCGGCGCTCCCCGCACCTCCCCCTGCGCCTGCCGCCGCTGGCGGCCTGGCGAGGGAGACAACGGCCCCGGCGCGGCGGGGTCGGGGTTCAGCACCTGCGCCCCCCCCCCCCCCCGCACCCCGCCCCCGGCTCGGCTCGGCCTGGGCCGGGATCCCAGCTTTCGCCTCCCCTCCATTTATCACCCACTTATCACCGGCACACTTGATAATCTGCGCCCCTCTGGGAGTGGGGGGCACCGGGGCGCGCACGGGAGGGCCCGGCTGAGCGGCCGCCCCCTCCAAGTGCGTCTTAAGCTTGGAAAATCTCTGGTCCTACTTTGGGGATGAAAAAAAATTTTTAACTATTTTTAAAAGACCCTAAACTATCAGTTTCTGTTGTCATTCTTTTATTGGTTTTTAATTCTCCGGGATTACAGGAACAACCTAGTAATTAATACTAAACCTTCCTCTACTGTATATGCTAATGGCAGGAGCCATAAAAATTAATTTGCAAACATGTCATTACACAATAGCTGTACAGGCAATAAACCTGTAATTATGGGCCAATCACAGGCAGGGTACAGAGGGAGGGATGTTCCCCCAATCCGCTGGGTGCCCCCCTTCCCCTGCTAAAATGGGGAAGGTGGTGCCAGAAAGGAGCTTGCCTTCTGAGAGCCACCTGTGGAGAACGCCGCCAGCCCCAGGGGAATGCCAAAGGGGTTTTCGGTCTCCAGCTCCAACTGGCCTGGCTTCTACGCGAGGGCCTCTGGACACAGCCAGTCGGGGGCCCTCCAGGACTGAAACAGGGCGGGGGAATCAAGGCAGAGCCTGGGGGAGGCTCCCCGCCAGCCCGGCTGGTGGGGGGCGAGCCGTAAGAGGGGGGTAGGAGGCCCCACACTGGTGGGCCAGCACCAGCCTCTCCGCTTCCCCGAGGAAGGCACACATCTCTCCCTATAAGCATCTGAATGCCTGCATTGAATTATCTCAAAAGCCCAGGCCAACCCCTAATTGCTTTTGGCCACTCCCCCGGGGAAGAAGGTGAGAGCTGCTGGAGTCTAGTGACACTAAGCCTCCTTTGGCCCCGGGTCTAGGCGGCTCCACGTAGGTTGGTGACATTTCCTGGTGACAGGGACATCTGTACGGGAGGAAAAGGTGAGCGCCACTAGGGGAGGGCGGCTGCACCACAGCTCCTGACCCGAAGCCAAAACAGCTGAAAAATAGAAAGCAAAACCCCCGCTGTGCCAAGCAGCCTGCTTAGCGGGCAGACTGTCCGCTGAATGGCTCGCTTGTTTGCCATAATGTGGCTGAACGATGAGCTGGAAGGATTTTCCCTTTCCCACTGGCCCTTGTGGCTTGGCTGTGGTTTTTGGAACTCCTCACTATGGCCATTGAGTCCCAGGGGAGCCGCCCCGCCTCTGAGGGTGGCGATGGCCTGCCGGTGGGGGGGGGGGAGGGGAGGGGCAAGAAGGGCAGCCAGTCTGGGCCACACCTGGACCAGGTGAGAAGGGCAGAACCTCATGGGGATTCCGTGCAAGGACAGGACATCTCTCTCCACCCCTGTCTTCTCTTAGAGGCCGGTCGTGGCAATGACCCTCCCCCTCTGTATCAGCTCACCTCTGGGGAAAAGGAGGGCATTTCTAGAAAACAGGCAGGAAGGGGGGCAGGCTGAGCTTCCAGGGCCCCTTCTTACCGCTGGGACCACCGCCCGGCAAACTCGCTCCCCACTGCCTCCCTGAGAGCCCCCTGCCCACGCTGTCAGCCAACCAAGGGTCAGAGGGCACGCTGGGCCTTGTCCCGGGCAGGGTGCGAGGAAAAGAAAGCTGCTGCATTTCTCAAGGGGAAAGCAAGCCGGGGGCTGCCGGCTGCTTCCCTGGAAGCCGAGTGGAGCCCCCTGGACACCCACTCTGAAGATGCAGGGCCCCCGCCCGCCCCTCCCCTGCGGCTCCTTCAAAATGGAGGGGGCCCAGACTCCCCCTAGCGGGGCTGCTGTCGCCACGGCGCGGGGACGGAGACAGCCTCCCCGGCCAAGAGCGTCAGCTGAACGCCATAAAAATAGCCTCCCCACACGTGCTGAGGACACCGAGGCTGCAGCCGGGGTCTGGAGAGCACAGCCGGGCGGGGAGGGGGCCGGCTCCCGGGGCCTGCTGCCTTTGTGTCCCCACCGGCACGCCGGTGGCCACCTGGGCCAGGCCCAGAGGCCACCAGGCCACCAGCACACCTGGAGGTGCTCCCCGGGGATCCCAGGAGAGGGAGCAGAGGGAAGGCCGGGAGCGTGGCTCACCTGAAATGCCCCTTTGGGTCTGCCCCCTCCACTTCCCTCTTTAGGATAATCGTGCCAGCTGATGTTTCCTGAGCACTCGGTCTTTGCCAGCTGCTGTGCTAAGCGCTTTTCACAGGGAACTCACTGGATCCTCCTGACAATGCTGTTCAAGGTCACCATTAGGCGTTTCGTTTTCTAGATGAGGCACAGAGAGGTCAAGGACCCCGCCCAAGGACACACAGCCAGTAAATGGTAGAGCTGGGATTTCAACCTGAGCTGGTTCCAGAGTCCAGGTTCCTAACCACCAGCTTCGAGCTGGGCTTGCCAGAGTTCAAGTTGCAGCTGTGTGCCCTCAGGTGGTGACCTCACCCTTTTGAACCTCAGTTTCCTCACCTGGAAGATGGGATGAAATCACTCCCGCATTCCAGGTTATCCAGGTGGATAGCCACCCCGGTGCCTGGCAGCCAGTAAGGGCTCCATAAATACAGCTGTAATTACTCCCGTGTTTTGAAAAATAGCGATAATAACAGCCGTTGATGGGGCCTGAGTACACCCAGGGCTGCGTGCTACGTGCTTGGCTAAGGGTGTTATCTTATCTGGCACCTGCCCCCACCCTGGGAGGCGGACCTACAGTGACCGTCACCCCATTTTGCACATGAGGACACCGAGGCCCCTGGACGTGAAGTCACTCACCCGAAGGGCACACAGGGAGCGGACACACCCACTGGCCCCGTCCGTCCCGCTCTAGTCCTTAGGTGACCGGACGGCGTGCGAATGTTCTAAGTCTCAAGACAGGCAGGTCTGAGAGGTCCGCACAGAAATGGGGGGCGGGGGAGCTCTGTCCAAGCATCCCTCCCGACGACATCGGAAAACCCAGGCCTGGCTTCCATCTTCGTGTGCTGTTCCCGCCTTTCCTCTCCTATTCCCCAGGGGCTACAGTGCACACCCAGGCTGTGCTGTCCCATCTTGGGGGGGGCCAGGCCTCAGGGGGCCTCCTCCAGCTGCCCCCGTGCCGTGGGTTGAACGGCGGTCCCGCCAAAACCCGTGTCCGCCTGGAACCTGCGATTGTGGCCACATTGGGAAAAGGAGTCTGTGTAGATGGAATTAAGTTAAGGACCTTGAGGTGAGGTCATCCTGGATTGTCAGAGTGGGCCCTAAATCTGACAAGTGTCCTTCTAAAAAGACAAGAGAAGATGATGCGGAGAGGCCACGCGAGGACGGAGGCAGAGAAACGAGGGACTCGACCACAGCCAGGGGGACACGTGGTGCCCCGGGAGCTGGAAGAGGCGGGCAGGATCCTCCCCCAGAGCCCTTGGAGGGAGTGTGTTGGGCCTGCTGATACCCTGGTTTCAGATTTCTGGCCTCCGGCACCCGGAGAAAATAAATCTCTGATGTTTTAAGCCACCCGGTCTGTAGTACTTTGTTACAGCAGCCACGGGGAACTAATACATTCTGTCACTTTGCAGAAATGAATGCCCTCCGTGCTGCCAACCCAGGGAGGCCCTGGGTGGCGTCCAGGGCTGGACGCCATGGGCCTCGGGCCAGCGGGGTCAGCCTCTCCTTCAGTTCTGTAGCGAGGGCCTGGGTTAACATGAAGGGGCCAGGACGCCCGCACGGGTGGCGTGGTCAGGTGGCCCGTCCTCCGCGAAGCTGCAGTCAACACCCACTGGGATGGGGAAGCTTCCCAGTGACCTGCCCACCCTCCCGTCTCCTCCCTGGTGACCCACATTTGCTGGCTGGGGTCTGGGCAGCAGCCTGGGCTGTAAGGGATCATCGGGTGTGGCCATCTGCCCGGGGGACGGCCAACCAGCCCTGCCAGATCAGCCTATGAACCGAGGGCTTAGCTGGCCTTCTGCGTCCCAGCCGCCCCGAGAGGCCTGGGGTAACAATAACAAGGAGCCCTAGCGGCCAGCTTTTCACCGAACCTGTTTCTCTCTCTCCTCTTGGGCTCAGACCCAGACGGTGTTTCTTAGCCTCGCATGCACATGTGTGGGGCCAGATGACCGAGTGCTGGCCAAGAGAACGCGGTGGAAGGGAATAACTCACCACTCCCAGGCCTGGCCCCGAGCCACCTCCCGCGGGAGCCTCCGTGTTCTCCTTCTGGGTCTGCCTCCCAGATGT
Organism: Lynx canadensis; assembly: GCF_007474595.2. Lineage (NCBI taxonomy): Eukaryota > Metazoa > Chordata > Mammalia > Carnivora > Felidae > Lynx > Lynx canadensis. Next base: position 3,605,148 of record NC_044317.1, read on the forward strand.
CCGCTCCCAGGACGACCCGGACCCACGTCTAAAACACGCAGCGCCTCCACCAGACCCCCCAAAGGTGGTTAAGAGCAGAGGCCCCTGACGCGGCCTCCGGCCGAATATGCGTCATGGGGGCACCTGGTGGAGAATTACTCCTGTCTAGTTTCCAATGTGAGTCGGAAACCGTTACTTGTAGTGCGATGAGCCGCTGGGACTCAGGGCCTTTGTTAGCTGAACACGTTACCAGTAGGTCCCCTTAACAGGCATCTACTTAATACCCAGCACTGCAGTGGGTACTTTAAGTGCATTATCTATTTCATACCCACAACCAAAGCAAGCCTATCAGGATCCCCATTTTTCCGATAAGAACACGGAGGTCCAGAGGAATAAAGTCGGCTTGCCCAAGGTCACACTGCCGGTAAGAGGAAAAGCTTGCCTCCAAGCCCCAGACCCTGCGTTTTAAGCTGCTCTCTGTGGTGTTCCCCTCGGGTAAGAGCCGGGAAAGAGGCTGGAGCTCAGACGCCCTTTTTAACGAAAAGCAACACAAACGACAAAGCCAAAGGGCAAGTCCATCGCACGGCCGCGGTCAACGCGCAGAACCGGGCATCCGGCCTCCAGTGCGGGCCCGCTGCTGGAGCGGACTGCCGGCGAGATCCGTGTTCGGGGACCTCCCTGAGACAGCGGTGGGGCAAGCCTCGGGCAGCGACATGGATGGCCACGGCCAAGGGGCTCGCTTCTTGTGGCTGCGTGGAGGCCGGAGAAATCGGACGGAGACGGTGTTGGGGACCGCCGGGGCCGCACGCGGCACATCCCCGAAAAGCACCCCCTGCCCTTCCCAGCCTGTCCTCACACGCCTCCCAGGGACAAAGGCCGGCCACTTCTGGAGGCGGTCCATTCATAATCCGCGACAGCTCTTGTCAGCGTTCTGTTTCCTGTGGAGCCAACAGAGCAGTGCCGAGGGAGGTCTCCGGGGGGAGGGAACATACTGGCGTGAGCGTGCCTCCCGCAAACCCCCACAGGCACCTTCTGTGGACGCGGCGACAGCCCGCGTGGGGCCTGCCTCCTCGGATTCGGCCCCGGCCACTGTCCTGATCTGCTGCCCCGGGGCCAAGCCGACGACGCTTTCTTCTCCCTCCCGGAGCCTGTGCACCAGGGACCAGGCGGAAGCCGGTTCAAGGCAAAAAAGGCATTTGTGAGCAGCCCTCCCTGCTGCCTGCTGCTGGGGACTGCTGGGGAAGGAGTGACAGGGGAGGGGGGGCATAATTACCCGCCTGTGGATGACACGCACATCTCCCTGTCTCCCCCTGGGCCTAACTGCTTTGGGTCTCTGTAGCCCTCTGGCCGACAAGATGCGAGTCTTAAAAGGTGGCTGGGCACTGGCTTGCAGCACGATGGGGTCCGAGGGGGGCTCCCCGGGGCCCTTGCATCCTCCTCTAGCTTCACCTCGTGACAAAATCCTGGCTCAGCCCTGCCACGTCCTGCCTTAGCATCTGCCTGGCCCACCCTGTCCCCGCTGTCCCCCACGGCCTGACCGTCCATCCACCCTCCGGTGGGTCCCGCCTGAACCCACGGGATGTCCCCAGCTCAAGACATCCTCCTGGAGACTAGCTCCTGGGCCAGGCACGGATGTGGCCCAGGGCTCCCTCCCTCGGCACACTGACATTTAAGGCTGGAGGGTTCTTTTTTTTTTTTTAATGTTTATTTATTTTTGAGAGAGAGAGAGAGAGCAAGCAAGCAGGGGGAGGGGCTGAGAGAGAGGGAGACACAGAATCTGAAGCACTGAGCCGTCAGCACAGAGCCCGACGCGGGGCTCGAACGCAAGAACCGTGGGATCATGACCTGAGCGGAAATCAAGAGTCAGACGCTTAACAGACTGAGCCCCCCCAGGCGCCCCGGGGCCAGAGAACTCTTTGCTGCGGGCGGCCCTGTGCACTGTGGGATGTTTAACAGCATCCCTGGCCTCTACCCACTGGATGCCAGGGGCACACTCCCATCGCGACAAGGAAAATCTCTCCAGACATGGCCAAATTTCCCCCGGGGGATGGGCGAAGGCACAAACTCACCCCAGCTGAGAGCCATCAATGCAGCCTAAGGGACCCCACCAGTATGCTGCGGGACCAGAGTTTCAGACCCCGTTCTGCCATCGGCCTCGGACAAAAAAACGCTCTCTCTCGGCCCCGAGTTGACCACATAAAAAATCAGAGGGGCTGAATGGGGCCTTCCAGCTGTCCCAGATTCTCCGATGCTGCTTAGAATCAATGGCTCCAAAGTGGGGGCAAGCTTGTGTCTCAGTTAACAGGGCCAGGAAGGAAGGAACGCAATGATGTGAAGGTGCTCATACGGCCAAAGGGGGGTGAAGGCCGCCAACAGGTTATGTGGGCTACCCTGGTGCCTTGGGCCTCTCAGTCATTCTCCTTTATCTCCACAGACCTCCTTCTCTCCAACCTAAGCAAAACCTGCTACGAAGAACAAAGTATATGCTATCAGTCATGGACACTCTAGTGTGATCTAGCCCCACCTCTCCTGTCTTCACGGAACCATGCTGTGGGCCCGGTTGGAGCATCTCGTGACTCACTGGAGCAGCTCTAGGATGTATTTGGGAAAGGCAGGACAAAAGAGCTATTCTGCCCACTTGGGCCAAAACGGTGGTTTCAATTTCGTAACATCATGTGATGAGGTGAACTTCCGGGTGCCCTGTGCTACCGTCCGTCTCAACAGCTGCCACGGAGGGGAGGGGACAGTCTCAGTCAAGGGCTGGGGCTGGGAGGAGTTACGTGGCCCAGGGGAATCGCCGTCAAGGGGTGGGTCCAGCAGGGCCCCCAGCAACTCAGGCCCTGAGTGGCTGGGTCCCCTGGGCCTCGTGACCCTAAGTCTCCTGGCGGCACCTGGGAAGCCCCAGCTCGTCTGGAGCTGCGGGGTGCCCCAAGACCGGAACGTTCTCAGTGGGCGACCACAGCCCTGACCCATGTGTCCCAAAGGCAGGATTTCCGGTTGTTCCTGGGGGCGGATCATCCCCGAATCAGCGCTGCTTCGGCTTTTAATCGGGAGTTGGACGGCTGTTCCTGAGGCGGAGGGGAGAGTGCACCTGTTTACTTCTGCAGAGTGGGAGGCACGCGGGCATGGGGGGGGTGGGGGGGGATCTGGGTCCCGGCACAGCTCAGCCCCCGTCACAGGTGCAGCGTGGCTCTGGCCTTCTCTGGCCTTCAGTCTCCTCCTCGGTAGGACGCTCGGACTAAATGATCCCCCAGGCCTTCCAGCTCCGGGAGCCCATGATTAATAAAACTCAGACACACCATCTGCTCACTCTGACATTTAAGAAACAGAACGGCTTTCCAAAGAGAAAGCTGCCCGGTGCAAGTCGCTTCTCCTCCCTCGCCTGCCGATCGAGGGTGGGTTCGCACCCTCCCCACGTCCCAGCCCTGACTGGGTGGGGGGGGGGGTTGGGAGCCGACTTGCGCACGGCGCTGTCTCCCCCACTCCACCCCAAAGGTCAAAACGGGGGAGCTCGCGGACGGCAGAGGCCCTGCCCTGCTACAACTCTGAACCGACCCCCTTCTGGGACGCGCACCCTTTGAAACGCCTTCTCCGGCCCGAGAGCCAAACGTGCCTCCTGCCAACGGGTCCCCGGACTGCACGACTGTTAGCGCTGGCCGCCTCACCTTCCCCACCGGTGCGGCTGTCCTCCGTGCTGGGGAGTGAGAGCCCCTGCCCCCTTCACAGGTGGGGAGACCGAGCCTGAGAAGGGAGGGGTCGGGCCCAAGGTCACGCGGATGACAAGCAGCAAGGTGGGGGGGGGGTGTCACCCTTATCCAGAGTGATAGAGAAACAAGGTCTCAGCCCCACTCTGCGGCCACACCGGGATAGATACCCTCCGGGCCACCCCGGTGGCTCTGCCGTGGCATAGGACGGCGGGGGGGGGGGGGGGGGCATCGGGGCAGGTGAGACCCTCCCCTGCCAGCCAAACTCCGGAAGTGCTTGTAACTCAGCCCCGGAGCTGAGCAGGGTCAGACCCGGGGCCCACACGGGTCTGCCCTCTGCAGCATCGGGCCAAGTGCCCAGGTTCTGCCCCTGGCGGGGCCCCACAGAGAAGAGCCCTGCGGAGGCCCCTGGCCTGGGATCTAGCATTCCTTGTGGGCTGAATCTCAGCAGACCCCCATCCAAGCTGGCCTTTTGCTGCACTCGGCCCTCGTGGGGGGGCCCAGCCGGTCTGCACACCCTTTCCCTGCCGCTCTCCTCCTCCTCCAGGAAGGGCTCCCAGACCACTCTGGACGCGGTGGCTGCCACTCCCTCTCACCCTCTATGCTGGGCACAGCCCTGGTCGTTCCTCCGGCGCTCTGTCCCCACCCCCCACCCCCACCGCCACCCTGAACTGGGAGAAGCAGCAGCCTGGACTTCCTGTTTTCTCGTAGTCACGACCCATCAAATCAACCCCAAAAGCTGGACAAAAATAGCCCCCCTCCCCCCACCCCGTTTCTTCAAAGCACCAAACCGCTGACAAGACTGTAAGGAGTCGCCAGGCCAAAAGGGACAGGGACGTCAGAGCCCCGGAGCCGACTCGCCACAGAGGCCACGCCGGCCCTGAGCGCATCCGCAGACCCGGCAAGTTCTGAACTTCCGTTTTTATGGCCTTAAGGGTCGAGGGGGACAGAGAGCAAAGCCGGAGCAGACCCTGCCGGTAACGAGGCAGGACCCCAGAGGGCCACCCCGCTCAGGGTAAGAGGGAGGGGGGAGCCGGCCAGGCCTCGTGCGGAAGCCCCTAGCGTCGCCCTGGGCTCGTCCAGCCCTGGCCTGGGCGGAGGCGCTTCTAGAGCAACAGCGTTCCGGAAACAAACACAAGACCCCCTGAAGGAAGACACCTTCATCTCAAGCTTCAAATTACACCCACTTTTTTTTTTTTTTTTTGCAAATACAACGGGCACAGGCACACGAGAGATCCACGCCTCCTGGCCGAGCGTCAGCAGCACGAACAGGCGAAACAAGCAGGCCCGCCGTGACTCCAGAGGCCGGCACAAACCTGTCGCTCCGACAGAGAAGCGAAAGGCGAGCCCGACGGGACCTGCGGGTGACGAGACCGTCACAGGACGGGCGCTGCGGCCTAACGCCGCCCCAGAACGCGGGCTCCCCGAGGGCCCTGCCGGTCCCCTCCGCCTCCTCCGGAACCACGGCCGGCTCGCGTGGCAGCTCCGTGGCTGTCGGGGGGACGCGCGACACACACACACGCGGGACCTGAGACCGTCGGGGGTGAAGGCACAGCGGGGTCTGCCGCAGGCGAGACTGGTGACTCACACCGCCCCGCGAGCAGGCGGGCGACAGGGCGTCGTCAACCCCCCATTTCCCTTCGGTGTGACATTTCCGCGTGTGAAGGCAGGTGCTCGCGGAAGAACCAGCCACCGAGCAGCCTCCACGGTGGGGGGAGGGAAAAAAAAAAAAAAAAAACGGCCCCGAGGGTGTAATGACCGGCTTCGAGACGCCGAGTCCCTGAGGCTCGGCCCAGCACCTCCTACCGCTATAATTCCGAGTTCTCCGCTCTTGATTACGACTCGCGGCCTTGGCTCCCGGAGCATCTAGCGGGGACTCTTTCTGTGGGGGCAATTTCGGTGGCTGCAATTAGCCGAACAGGAATCTTTTGTCCCCGCTGAAGCACTCAATTGCAGGTGTAATTAGGTCCCCTCACCCCTGAAATCTGCAGAGAGCTGCCCGCCTTGACTAACTGCACCCACAATTAAGTGCTTACGGGCATGTGGCTGCAGCCGGCAAACATGTGCACGCGGCTAATCGCGGGGGCACCGAGCAGCCTTTCAAAAATAGACACTGTGTTGGAGAAATCCAGCCTTCTTGCATTTGTTGTTCAAACGGCTCTGTCCAGCTGGGAATAATGAGGAAAGACAAACACGCCAATTAGGCGAGGTCCATACATAAATAAACTGCACAGCTCCTTAATTAAGCCACTTACGGGAGTGGGCAAGGCCGCGAGGAGAAGGGGGAAGGAGAGCGGTGGCCCCCGTGGGCACCAGGGGGCGACGGAGACGCCAGCGGACAGGCCCGGACCCCTCGGCCAAGGGGTGTGGCGGTGGGGGCTGGCGGAGGACAGGTCGGCAAGAGGGAGGCTGGGGGAGGGAGGGCAGAGGGGTCCCGAGTGGTGTGTCCAGAGGGCGGGGTGCCAGAGGAACCTGCCCCCCCCCCTTTCCCACAAGCCGGCACTGCCTGGCATCTGACCTCCTCCCGGAGAACCAACGTCACATCTGCTCTTCCCTCCCGCAGCCCCGCCTCCCCCCGGGGCCTCAGAAGGGTGGCCGAGCCCCAGATCGAACCCCCTGCCTGCCTCCCGGGTCGGCTCCCTCCGACGCCTTGAGCTGAGACCCCAGGCCCTCGCCAAGCCTCCCCCGCCCCCGCGAGCGGGACCCACGCGACGTCACACGCGGTTGAAAAACAAAGGACACCGCGGCCTGGATGCAGCCACCACACGCCAGGAGGTGCGTGGCTGCTGGTGGCGGCGGCTACCTCTGCCCACCTCCCTGCCACATCCACTTTCCGAACTCCCTGCCACGTTGCTGTATTGTTTCTAAACAATAAAACCAAGCAGATTATACTCCGCTGTAATCAGACAGGGAGAAAAGCTTCCCGCGCCCCCAAGTAGAGCCACTGAAAGCCATTTGCCTTTTGCAGAGCGCAGCAGTCCCGGCTGGAAGCAAAGGGCAAAGGCAATATTTAGATAATTAAAAACCCATTGCTGATGGGGCCAGCCGGTGGCCACAGGTGGCTTTGGGGTAGAGCAGCAATGGCTCGGAATGGCCTCCGTGCCTTCTCTCCTCCCCTTCCAGCCGCAATCGAAGCAGGCGGACAGGTGACCCCTGAGAGCCTCTGGTTGCACGGTCCCTGTAAGACGTGGCCCTGGCCTTGCCCTTCTGCCTCACCTCTACTCTAGCCGCACCAGCCTCCCCGCCCCAACCCGGCTCTTCCCGCCTCAGGGCCTCTGCACAGGCTGTGCCCTCTGCCTGGGACTCTCTTCCTCCAGCTACCCACAAGGCTCTCTCCATCCCTCCCCTCCCTTCAGGTCTGCTCCCAGACTCCCCCTCCCCGCCGTTGCCCCACCCCCTCACCCCACTGTGGGGTTTCTGATGCACTTTATCCCTGCATTTACACCTGACAGATGTGTGCTCCTGTCTTTCTCTTTGGGACTTCGCTAGGCTTCGTCACCACCGGGTCAGCAGTACCGAGCCAGCTGTCTGGCACACGGTGGGGGCTCGGTACTGACTAAGCGAATGAACGAATGATACCCAGGCTGGACACGAAAGCAGCCCGGGGCAGCTGCCTCTGAACAGGGACCGGGCCATAACCTGGACTGGGAACGTGGTTCCGGAAGCTTCCGAGGAGTGCGGGTCCCTGCTCCATGGGAGCCGGGTCTGGAAGGCCTCCAGGGTGGCGGCCTGCCCAAGCGCTCAGGCCCCAGGCAGCCCCGGGCAGCAAGGGTGACCCCAAGCGGGTCCGGCTCTGCAGCTCGAGTCCCCTCCTTCGGCCCTCGAATTTTTAAAGCTTTTCTCGGCGCCAAGAATCACTGAGCTCCTGGGAGCACAGCCTCGCTCCTCTGTCTCACCCTCTTCCTGCCCCCCTGCCCGAGCAGACGCCTGTGAAAATCACAATCAAGATCAGCCAAACCTCGATTATCTGCTGTCACGGGGACGGCGGACCGCGGAGGCGCACAGATGACCCAAAGCCCCAGTTTGGGGCCCCGTGACCCTGTCTGGGGCTGCTGATGAGCCACCAAAGGAGTGGGCTTCACCTCATCCCCCCCCCCCCCCGCCCCCCTCCCTGGGGACTTCCAGGATGGGTGCCAGGCCCCACCCGTCGGGCGCGATGCCTCAGGCCTTTTCACCTCCCCCTTCTCCAACTCCCTGCAGGGCGTCCCACACACGACGTGATCTGTCCCTCATCCCTCCTCCATCCCTCGCTGCCAGCTCGGGACCATGCCGGGGCTTGAGTTTCTGGAACCTTCCCTGTTGTGACCCATGAGCATCCTCGATAGTGACTGTCCCCGGGCTACACGGTGGCCAAGGCTAGGCCTGCTTCCCCAGCCACTTCGGGGCTGTGTTGGCCGCTGCCTCCTCGGTGCAGGGAGACAGGTGAGGGAGCCGTTCCTGCCCAGGCAGCCCCCCGGGGGTAGGAGCCCAGGGACGAACAGGCTGTGTTCAAACCCACCGCCACCTGCCACCCGGGACCTCTCTGGACCTCAGATTCCTCCCAGCTCCGAGCATGGACGAAGGACCTACCACCTGGAGAGCGGAGAACATTCCGGGCCCCCCGGGGGGCTCGTACTTTCCGCCATCCACGAGGTATGGCTAACATCCCCGTGTCTCAGACACTTGGGTCCCTGCCCAAGGTCGACAGGGGGAGGGGGGTCGCGGAGGCAGACATTCGGCGAGGGGCACACACCCTGGAGACCCTCCCGCCTGGGAGCTCGGGTGGTGGCCCTGGCTTCAGGAGGGGCCCGGCCGCTTCCACGCCACCCGTAACGACCCGGAGCGGCCCCACTACTCCTTTTCCGAAGAAGCCCAGATCCAAACCTGTACATCACCCCACTTCCCTAGAGGAAACAAGCCAGTGAGCCCCACAGAGAACGCAGAACTTCCTGGCCTTCAGCCAAACCCACAGAAGCTTGGCTGCTGACCCGGCCCATCCTAATCCTCAAGCAGTTCCTGGCCCTCCCTCCTTGGGACACTTCTCCCTTAGATGTCCTCGCCGCGTCTCGCCCCCACCCCCCCTTCATGGCCCCGGGGTCTGCACTGTCACAATCCCCTCTTGCAGCCACTGTCCCCACGGCCCAGCCCTTACGGGGCGTCTCCCATTTGGCAAGCCCAGAGCCCGGGCCCCCCCAGCCTGTATACAGCAGCCGCCCCATGAATGCGCATCAGAAGGCCCAAGGAAGCAGGGGCAGGGCTGGGCCCGGAGGCCCACGTCCGAGGGACTTTGGAAAGCGGATCCCCCAGGCCCCGTGGCGGCGACACAGGCAAAGTGGGGGAAGGGGGTGAACAAATGGTCCCCGAGGGGCCCGGGCTCAGGGCGGGTTGGTTTGGCCTCTTGGCCCTGCCAGCGGGGACTGGGGTCTCGGCCACATGCAGCTCCAGATTAGCAAAGGGCTCACTCACTTCTGCTTTCGGGGTGTCATCCCAAACCACCAGGCAGCCTTCCTCTTATCAGCAAACTGTCACGCCCAGAGGGCTGTGGGTGGCTTTGTTTTTTATTCTTCCCTCCAGGGAGCCCTGATAAGGAGGCCGACCTTTACCCTCCACGGCTTCCCCTTGGTGGCCTGGAAAAGCAACCCCCCCCCCCCCGCCCCCCAACCTAAGCAGAGATGGGCCTGGGGCTTCCAGAGGAGAAGTCCACTAACCCCACCCTCAGTCCCGGCCTGGGGAGAAGGAAGCCCCCAGGGCGGGGGTTCCCCAGGTGGCCTTGCTGGGGTCCCAGCCCGTAGGTGGCCCCCTCACGTGGCCTCTGAGGTCTCAACGGCAGGCCGCATCTCCCTTCTGTTTCCAGAACCATCCAGCACCCAGGAGAAGCTGGTCCGGCTGGCTGCTGGGAGGGGAGGGCCACGCACACCTCAGGAGCCGCGCACGTCTGACTCCTCACCCCCAGAACAGCCCCGAGCGTCTGTCCGTCGGTAAAAGGACGGCCGAGCACCACGCGGAATCCCACAGAGAAACATCGCTCGGCAACGAAGAGAACAAACACGGACACACGTGGCCACCTGGACAAACATCAGGACGGAAGGTCGCGCAAAGGCAGCCAGACACACAAGGGCAGGTGGCTCCGTGAGGCTCCGGGGCGGGCGCGCCTCCCCTAGGAAACGCCCAGAAGCACGGAGAGAGAGCAGGCCTGGAACAGGCCGCCAGCACCGGCCACGGTGGCCGAGACGTGGAAACCACCCAGGCGAGCGTCGCGGAGGCACGGGCTCACAGCCCACGCCACGCACACACAGCCGTCAGGGAAGGAAACCCCGACGCGCGCTGCGACACGCACGGTCCCCGGGGACGTTATGCTCCGCCCGCGAAGCCCGTCACAGACCGCAGACGGGCAGGTCCTGAAGGATGCCACCCCCGGAGTCCCCGCACTGGTCGGATTCCGACTCGCGGGCACAGGGCAGCCGGGCCAGGGCCGGGGAGCCGATGGGGACAGAGTTCGGGTTTGGGATGACGGAAAAGGCCTGGAGGCGGGCAGTGGGGAGGGTCACGTGACAGTGAAAACGTGCTTCACGCTGCTGAACTGACTGCGTAAAACCAGACGAGACGCTACGTTTTGTTTCAGCTGTTTTGCCATGAAGTCAAAAGGAGGAGAGACCCTAGCCTGGAGTCAAGGAAGGTCATCAGTGGCCACCTGGCTGGGGTGGAGAGAGACTGGGTAGGTGCACCTGGGAAGGAACCTTCTGGAGGGAGGGCCACGTGCTGCACGAGGACCGGGGCGGCGGGAGCACAGACAGATGCCTGTGTCAGAGGCCAATGAACATAACTCTCGAGATGCCTGTAGTTTACCGGGCGCAAACCGTATCCGATAAAGTTGATTCTGAAAGTAAGAACAAAACAAACTTTGAACTCTCGTGTCCCGGTACATGCGTCCATTCGCTTCCCGGTTATTTCTAGGTTGCGCACGTTAACCATCTCTCCGTTATAAAACCCATGCAAAAAGAGTATCTAAGAGATCAGACACACAGAGTTCGAGCATATTCTTCCCGTGTCAGAGGGCTGCTGTGTGTCCCCTGCTTTGGAAGACGGGGGTCAAGGCCGTCTGTGCGAGGGCCGGTTCAGGGGCACAAGGGTAATGCCGTGGGGACAATCTCCAGCCCCTGAAGTCTGCTGACAATAACCACGAACCCCGAGGCCCCGGGCACATGACTCGCAGGTGAGACCAGTCTTGGGCCACACGCAGCCCCCCCTCTCTGTCACACACGTGTGAGAACAGACGTGACCCCCCCACCCCCACAAATACCCACGGGGGCAGGTGCGGCAGAATCCTGCCGGAACCTGGGAGTCCACAGTCCCAGACCAGAGGGGTAGACCCGTCCTACCCCCCACCCCCCCCTCAGCCTCTGCCCAGGGTCACAGCTGGAAACAAAGCTGGGGAGGCGGGGGAGGGGGGGCAGCGGGAGCCCAGCTTCTAACAGTGAGGGTGGCACAGTGGTTATTGCTGAGGGGTCTGGAGCAGGAGTGCCCAGGTACAAAGCTCACTCTTCCATTGTTTAGCTGTGTGGCCTTGGGCACATTCCTCCCTGCCTCAGTTTCCCCACGTGTGGGGTGGGGATGATGACACTCCCTGTGGGGGTAGCTGCAAGAAGGGACAGCTAATGTACGAGGCACTCTCCACTCACTGTCATCCTTTCGGGACACCCTTCCGGCCTCTGCAACCGCCCCCCCCCCCACCCCAGCTCCTCCCCAGGCTCCATGGGGGGAGGGACAGAGTCTGCCAATCTCCCTGCAGCCCAAGTCCAAGTTCATCTGCACGGGCGGGTCTGTGTTTATCCTTAAGTCGTCCTTTTCCTGCCCTGGGCCTAGCACCTGGCCCCTCCCTGGCCCATTGTCTCAGGACCCAGGGCCATCCGGTCCATCCTGGCGGGGGGACAAGGGAGCCCCCCACCGCCACTTCCTTACAACAGCTCAGACTCCAAGTCCCTGGCCCAGCCCTTGGCCAAATAAACACCAGTGCACGCGAAAGACATCCCGGCAAAGGCTGTGAGGGGCAGTGACAGGGTGGGAGGGCCAGGCGGGGACACAGCTCCCAGGGTATTCTGCTTAGGACGCCACGGGCGCTGTCCCCATGTTCAGGGGCGCCCCCACCCCGCCAGCCCTCGGGTCCTGGGGAGCTGGGGCCCATCCAGGATGGACCTTTTAGCAGAGGACCTCTCTCTCTCCTGCCCAAACCCACGCAAAGGCCTCTGCGGCCCCCCTTCTCCGACTGGCTGGCATCAGCTGTGCTCACGTGCGCATGACAGAGCTGTCTGTTTGAAGTAAGGGCCACCCACTGCCCCAGGTCAGGAGGTGGCAGGGGACGGAAGCCATTGCTGAAGCATCAGCTCCCCAGCAACAGCCCCTGGACAACCCACCCCCGCACGGAGGCAGCGAACGGTGCACCCGACGCTCTCCGCCCCAGGACGGGGGACAACGGAGGACCGCTCCCCGGCACCTCTAAGGGGCCCCCCGCAAGGCTGAGCTCCCGATGCCCGCACGGGCTCAGTGATGCCTCCGCACCAGCTTCTTCCCTTTCTTATTTGCTGTCCTCACTGCTGCGTCTCCGGGGATCACCTCCCAAATAAAAGTCTCGAAACCCAGCCAGGGGCAAACGTGTACCGATGCGTAGGTGACAAACCCAACAGGGCCCAGGGATGGATGGCTCATGCCTTGCAGGCAGCGGGGTGACGGAGAAGCAAGAAAAGTGCCCTATGGTGGGGGTGGGGTGGGGAACTGGGGTCTCAGCCCTGGGACAGAGGAAAATAATCATCATCGCGTGGACCCCGTGGCTTCTTCCCCCGCCTCCGACGGGTTTGGATGAGACCCCGCTATCTCCAAAGGAATGGCCGTGGTGGTGGCTGTAATTGTTTCCTCCGCGTTCGATCCATTAACGGGAACTCAGATCCACTGGCTGGTTACTCACAGAGGCTGCAGGTAGCAATTTTCCATTTGTGTTTCAAATTTTAATGAACGTGCCTGTCCCCTGGGCCAGCAGCGTGGGGCTGTAATCCTGACGGAGCTGGTCGCAGGCGCACCACCCAAGGCTGGGGCCCCAGAGGGATTTCTAAGAGGGCTTGATTTCTCCGGGGAAGAGCTCCAACGAAAAATGGTCCTCGCTCCAGCCTCCCCGGCCCCCCCCCCACCCCTCCCAGCTGGCTCGGTGTCGAGCAGGCTGCAAATCGTAAGATGATTATTTCTTTCCGACATCCCCAAAGTATCCTATATCCCAAGATGGAGAGTAAAGTTCAGCTCTGATAAGATTGCATCACCGGGGAGGAGATACATTCTCACCCCTGCTCCCTCTGCCTCCGGCTAACATAATTCCTTTCTGATCTTACCCAGGGCATCCAGTCAGGCTGGGAGGCAAACGGGATAATCCATTTTAGAGAGATTGATCAATATCGTTAGGAGCCTTTTAAATGGTTCCACAGGCTTCGAGGAGCCAAGGCAGACGGCTGCGCTGGAAACTGGGGGGCCAGGGGTGACAGGAGGGCAGGCACAACTCGCAGAGATTTCCTGACAAGCCTCTCATTTCCTACCAAACTTGAAGGGCTGGTTCCAATCGGGGCGGAGAGGCCAGACACATGTGGGCAGGTTGTACACTGCACAAGAGGCTGGGCCAAGGGGGCCAGCAGGGTGAAGTCTAGGGGATCCTGCATTGCTGAGACGGGTGTCTGGAGCAAACAGAAGGACACGTGCCCCTTCCGGGCACAAGCGGGGGCAGCTCCCGCCAACAGGTGCCGAGCGGGAACGCAGACCCAGCGTAAATAGAGATTTCGGCTTGCTAAAAAGAAAAAATCTCCTGTTTTTTTAAGTGTTGGCAATACGTTTTAAAAAATAAGCAAGACGCTGTGTGGGAACCAAGTCAAGCAGAGCTGCAGGCCAGATACTGAGGCCTCCAGGACCTTCCACCAGCCCCAACCAGCAGGCTGTTTCTTCTGCCAGAGGGCCCACCCACCTGCCACCGAGCTGCCCACACACACTGGATCGCGCTCCTTCTCTGCTGAAAATCTCCCAACAGCCTGACCCCCTTTGCTCCCATACCCTGGAAAGGACCCACCCGCCTCTTGAAAACGCGTCTGGAGTTGGATTACATCTCACCCAGACCTCGCTGCCTGGACAGCGCCTCCTCCCTGGCCTCCGGCTGCCGCCGGCGCCCCCTGCAGTCTGCTCTTGGCACGGCAGCCCGAGGAGGCCTGTTCCGCCACAGAGAACCGTCCGTGGCTCTCGTCTCATTTTGAGTGAAAGCCGAGCCTTTGACAACCCTCTCTGGGACCTTGTGCTATCTGCCCTCGGCCCACCTCTCTCCCCCTCACTGGCCTCCTGGCTGTCCCGCCTGCCTCAGGGCCTTTTCACTTGCCCTTCCCTTGTTGTAACCTGTGTTATCTCCTCTATCCACAAAGGAGCTCTATTAACAACCCTGCTGAAGCCAGCAAGAGGCACACGCGTTGGGACTGCCGCAAACAAGACGTCCCTGTCACTTTACTTCCCCCCTCCCACCCCCCCCCCCGGGCTCTGCTAAAGAGTGTCAGAGAAAGGCCTCCCTGACCACCACCACCCCACCCCATAAAAAGCCGGCAAGCTCCCCCTGCTTGATCCCTCTTGCCCTGGTACCGTTTCTCCGTATCGCTTTCCCCCATCCAACCTAATGCTTATTTATCTGTTTTCTGGTTTCTTATCTGTGGCCTCTCTCTGACTATAAGCTCAGGGGGGGTTGTCCACTGGACCCACTAACTGCCACGTGCCCAGGCTAGCAGGGCGCCGAATGCGTGACCGTCCTCAGGGTCCCTGCAAGCTGCTTGTTAGCACGACACGCAAGCCCCCTCACATCCCTACCCGTCTCTCCAGGTGCGTCTCTGGTCCTCCCTCCACGATGAACCGCCTACTGTGTGCTCAGCACGGGGCTCTTCTCTCCGTTCCCAGAATGCCCTTCTTCTCCCCGCCCCCCACCGCCTGCCAGGTGAACTCCTATTCATCCTTTAAAACCCAGTGAGGAAATCCCCTACTTTAAGAAACATCCCCGACTCTGTCCCCACTCCCTCCTCCCACTACCCCTCCCGCAGGCGCTTGTGGGTGGGGGGTCCACGGCCATCTTGGAGGGCAGGGTCTGGCGTGTTGTCCTCCAGGTTCCGCGTGCCTGCGCTTTGTAATGAGCCCACTGCTGTCGCTCACAAGCCCTCCACCGCTCCCCACCCGGGGCGCTGATGACCTAGGGGGGCTGTAATGTGGCCTCAGTGACTCCCCGGGGCAGCTCGATTTGGCGTTGGAAGGGCTGCCTTCCAGGGGGTCTCCGCCCCCCCAGCGTGGAGTGACCCCCTTCTCTGAGAAGCCAGGGCTGCTGAGAGAGGGTCGGGAGGGGGGCTGGGGCCCCAGCTCCGGCAGGTGGCCTCGTCCCCCCCCCCCACCTGCCCGCACGCTGGGAGCCAGCTCCCCCCTCCTTGCTGGTGGAGGGCCCTTCCCCAGCCAGGCTCCCGTCCTCTCTGTCCCCCTCCCCACGCAGGGCAGCACTTGCCCACGGTCACGGGCCAGAGGGGCCTCCCTTAGCAGCCCCCCAGTGCCCCCCGCACAGGCGAGGGGAGCGGGCAGGGGGAGAGGAGGACCAGGAGGAGCCCAGGCAGACGGTGCCTCCCAGGAAGCACGGTGCGTCTGTCTGGGGCTACGCTGTGCCCGCTGGAGGGGACCCCCGGCTGCCCAAGGGTGGCAGGAGGTGAGGACCGGGTCAGGGCTTCACCCGGGTCAGGGACACGGCCACTCAGAGGCGGCGGGAGGGGGCCAGCCGCGCCCCTCCCCAAATCCCCGTGCCCCCGACAGTATTTTTACAACACTGTTTTGGCACGTCTGCTGTGAACTTAATTTAACATCCATATTGCTGCTACTTAATTAAATAGATGAACTCATTCTACATTTACAAGTCTTAATTCATCCTGAACAAAATTGGCCATGCTCAGTTCTTTATACTCTAGCAGCTCCCTGGAACAAATGGTGGCCTTTTCGAGTTAACGGCAGGGACAGGTTAAAAGCTAATTATCGGCTCTGGTCGCCTGTGTGAGAGAGAGTGGACGTCTTTATCCATCATCAGAAGTGAGCGGAGGTCCCAGTCAGAGGGCGACCAGGGCCGGCGGGCCCCCCCGAGGCGACCAGGGCCTCGACTCTGGAAGAGGGGTGGGCGCCCGGCCCCTCCCCACCTCCCCACCCCCCGCGAGCTTCCTGCCTCCACCTGGGTGCCTCTTTCTGTCCCATCCACCAGGCCGCTCTCCCCGGAAGCCTCTGGTCCTCCCACTGCTCGCGTCTAACCGCCCTGGCGAACGGCACGGCTCCACAGGGCTTTTGTCGGTCTGTCCCGGCCACCAGCACGTGTGTGTCTGCCCGGCCTCACCGCCATACGTGGACTGAGACCAGGGTCCGTGTCTGCAGCTCCCGCACGGCTGTGAGCAAGGGGCCTGGCGGGGGCCACCTGCGGGGGTCCCTGTCTCACGGGCTCAAGGTTCACCAAGCTAAGCCCTGGGCTATAATAGGTGCTCAATAAACGCGACAGGTACGAGTATGGCTCCCGGCTTGGTGCCGGGCACAGGGTGGGGGGGGGGGGGTGCAGAAAAGCCTTGCTGGCAAATTGCAAATCGGGTGCCTGCTGCCCGGCCAGGGGGAGACAGCGAGACGGGGGGCCTGCCTCAAAGCAACGCTACCTGGTCGGGACTATCCACACCCTGGTGTCGGGGCCCGGGGGACAAGGAACGTGACATCTTCTCGGGACCCTGGGAGGAGACAGACGTCTGGCAGATCACCGGCCCCGTCATTGCCAGCAGAGTCAACGAAGCAAACCCGAGGCCGCCAGCGGGCGTCCTGGGGGACCTCCTCCTCCCTCCACACGCAGGCCCTGGGTTGCAGAATGAGACCTTTACCTCGCGCCGGTGAGATGTTTGAGGCGCCAGGTGCCGCTCGGAGTCCCTTCCGGGCACGTTCGCAGGTGGGCCCCACAGCAGCCCCGCGCAGGTAGGGGACGATCGAGCCCAGAGAGGTTACGCGGCTTGCCCAGGGCCACACAGCTAGCAACCGCGGGGACGAGACGGGAACCCGGCTATCCGGGGCACAGTCCAGGGTCGAACCGCAACGCACGCTGCCCCTCACAGAGCAAACGGAACCTCCAGAGGCCGGGAGTGTGGCTGGGCCCCTCTCGGTCTGGGACCCCGGCTCTCACCTTGGTGGGCAGTGCCCCGCACTCCACGAGGAGCGGGCCCCCCGCCCCCACCCAAGGAAAGCTGGCCGGCCTATCGAGGGCATCGCGCGCCGGGCAGGAGGGGCCAAACCACAAGGCAGGAAGTCTGGCCAACCCCCCACTCCTCAGCCCCCGGGATCCTGCCTGCCACCAGCCAGACGGCAGGCTCTCCCACACAGCCACTCCGCTCACCGCCCTTCGGGACCTCTGCCAACGAAGGCTTGTGGGTGGGAGCGGGGAGCTAACCCCAGGGGAGGGGCCCTCTGTGCACCCAAAGCCGTCATCCCACCGGCCCGGGGTGGAGACGCCCAGGGCCGAGGGAGGCCAGCACAAGGCCACCAAGCTGCCCCAAGGCCCCTCCCCGCCCCCACCGAGGGCTGCACACCAAGGCCTGGAGGCTGTAAAACGCCACAGGCCAACGGGCCTCGGTGATGCAACGGGAGGGCTGGTTGCAGCAAGAGAACCGGTCTCCCTGGGGAGAGACTTGTTTGTCGAGAGAGAGGGGAGCTGGTGATGGGGGGGGGGGCCCACTCATTAGCTTTACTCCTGCTGTGGCTTCACTAACGGCTGCTCCGCGGCCTCAGGGCGTGGTGGGAGAGCCCTGAAATGTGCAGATGAGGCTCCAGCCGCCCTGGACGAGCCCTGTGGGCTGGCTGCCTCAGTTTCCCCGGTGTGTGGATTCCCGCACCGCGTCCTGCGCACACGGGATGTCACGAGGCCATCGGAAGCCGGCCGGCCCCTCTGCCCTCTCCTCCTTGTAATTACAGGCCTGGCCCCAGCTTCTCAGCCCCGGGACGTGGACAGGTTCAAACAATACCTGTCTTCCTGGACCCTGCGAGCAGGCGCGGGCATGCCCCGCCCTGGTCTCCTGGCCTCAACCGTGGCTGCCAGTCCCACCGCTCCACACACCTACCTCCGGTCCTCCTGCCCAGGGCATGAGGCTGGCCCAAACAGGTGACTCGGGTGGCCCCAGCGCCCTTAGGGCCTCCTCCCGGGAGCAAGGCCCCATCTATCAACGCCCTCAATAATCACGGCCACGCTAGCACTTAGGAGTGCCTCCCGGATTCCAGAAACATCTTTATACACACACCACCTTGTTCTGTGCTTCACAGGCAGCTCCGATTTCTGGATAAGCAGAGGCTCAGAGAGGCTGAGCTCCTTTCCCAAAGCCACACAGCCATCAGGAGACGTGACTGGGACGGGATCCCAGATGGAGCTGGTCTCAAGGCGTGAGTTCTCACCGTGCTCCCCTCCCCCACCGCCTCCTCTGCTGATGTCCAAGGAGCCAAGACCCACTGTCCCCCCGCCCCCAGAGAAGGCAGGCTTGTGTTGGCATCGGAGAGCGGGGAGTCTCAGAAATGTGGGCGCCCCACCCTGCCTGGAACAGGCGCTCGGTGACACCGCCAACCTGTGGAAGGTTCTCAGGGGCAGACGGCTGAGAGGGAGGAGCCCCGTCCCTCCCTCTAGCAACTGTCTCAGCCCCCAGAGCTGGGGGCTGCAGGGCGTGGGGGGGAGGCGGCTCTCGGGGTCCCCCAGCCTTGCCTCCTTCAGTCCCTAGAGACGTCCCCCTCCAACTCCCTCAACCCAGAGGTCGTTTCGTCAGTCTGTCCACGAACATTGACCCGGCACCTTCCTGCGTGTGCAGGGAGCAGAGGCGGCCCCCCTGGGCTGAGTGCCAGAGAGCTGGGGTGCGTGCACATGCCCGGCCCGTGGGGTGGGCGCACACCCTCCCTCCTCCACTCTGCAGCCGAGCGCCCTTGGATAAGTCGCTTCGCCCTGGTGCCTCGGTTTCCTCATCTGCAGGGTGAGAGCAATGGCCCAGGGCCCGTGCGGCCACACTGGACCGAGGAAGCCAGGAAGGGAGGGCGCTGACCCTGGCAGCGAGGTGGGGACTGGCCGGGCATCGAGGGGAGGCGAGGCTGCACCCTGAGGGGTGCTGGGATTCGGGTGGGCCTCGGGCCCCGCCCCCGTCCTGACCACAGGCTTCGGGCAGGTGTGGGGACAGGCACCCCCATCGCTTTCTGTCTCGCAGCTGACCTCAACAGCGGGAGAGGCGGGAGGCATAATGGACGAGCCACTTCCTGGCAAATCCCACAGTCCATCTGGGGCCTGCGGGAGGGGGAGGGGGCATCTACTAAGGTCAGGCAGGGCGTGGGGGGCTGCCGGCTGCCTGAGGAAATCCTTACAGCCGCTACCCTCCCCGTCCTGGCTCAGGCAGCCCCTGCTGTGAGTGGGGAAACTGAGGCCGCCTGGCCGGCAGGGCCCGGCCCGGCTCCAAATGCCCCCTTCCCATGAGGGCGCCTGGGATTTCCAGGAGGCCCTGGAGAGGCTCCACAGGAAGGCGGCCAAGGGGCCCGTGCCTCCACCCTGTCGCTCGCTAGGAGATGCCACTGGCTGCTGTGAGTGGTGCCCAGTTTCTCGCTGGCACTCACAGACATGGGAACACTTGGCATTGCAGGGCCCTCATTAGCAGAGGATCTTAAAACAGTATGTGGAAACCCTTCAAGACCCCCCTGGGCTCAGCGCCAGCACACTCGGCATTTTACGGGGTAAGAACACTGAGACAGAGACGCTGGCCTCTCGGGGGGGGTGGGGGTCGGGGGGGGGGCTGGAAGAACAAGGAGGCTGCAAACACATGTTCCCGAATGCAAGGGGGGGTGCCCAGGCAGGAAGGGGATCCGGGGACGGGACTGCAGGGAGGAAACCGAGGTCCACGGAGGTCTCAAACGTGCCCAGAGCTACTCTGCACCAGGCAGGAGGGAGGGGAGGCTGGACGGGGAGGGCAGGGCAGGGCAGGGCAGGACCCTGAGGGGGAGGGCAGGGCAGGGCAGGGCAGGACCCTGAGGCGGGAGCCCTCGACACCACCCTGGCTGCATCAGAGACTCGCTCTGGGGTCCAATTCCTCATCCAAGAGGCCAAGTTCAAGGTGAGGTGAAGGTGGAAGGCCATTCTGCAGTTTTAATCTCTAAGTCCCGAGAGAAGCCAGCTTCCAGACCCGGGCCCAGTGCCCTCGGCCCCCTACGCTGGGCCCCCCCGGAAGCATCACTGAACTGCAACCAGAGGCCAGCGGGTCGGACACCTACCCACACCGGTCAAGTTAGAAGGGCAGCCTCGGGGTCAGAGTTTCTGCCGCAACTCAGTCAATCCCGAGGTCTTCCGGAAGACCCCAGACTCGCTCCTCAAGCCTCCCAGCCCCCGTCGCAAAGCAGACCTGTCAACCATTCTCCGGGCCAAGCCGCCGGCCAGCAGACCAGGGGCCTGCAGGGGCCGGGCCCCACTCCGCCCTGGGGTCCTGCAGCAAAGACAAGGAACGAACGTCGTGCTCCCTCCCTCAAAGGTCCATCGTTATCCACAGAGCCTTAGCCTCTGGAATAAAATGAAACGAGCAGAAAGCGGGGCGGGGGAGCTCTTAGCTCCTGAAAAGGTGGAAGTGAAAACAGCAGCAGGGCCCAGAAGATTGTTTAGACGAGTTTTCTGGAGACACCCCTGGGCCTTCTCTTGGGGGTTGCCGGTCTCCCTTGCGCACCTGGGGAGGTCAGAGCACAAAGCATTGTGGGTCACCAGGGGTCCTTCCCGAGTCCAGAGACGGGCCCTCCCCCACACGTCATCCACATCGAGGCTTCCGAGGCCGCAGGCCACCGGCGTCAGGGAGAACGGGACTTCTCAGGAGTCCTCAGTCACGAACAAGGATGACGGCAATGATGACGACGGTCAAAGCTGAAAACAGGCACAGGAGGCCTAGGACCAGCCCCGTCCAGGACACCGTGACCCGTCGGGGAGCTCACTAGGCCTCAGAGGAGCCCCCTGAGGCCGCTGCTCCGTCATCCCAAAGAGGGGAAACTGAGGCCTGCAAAGGGAGCCGGTCTGTGGTCACGGAGTGAGGGCGGGCCCATCCTGTGCAGGGGGACCCAGCCCAAATCCGGCCCCAACCCCGGAGCCACCAGCCAGCCATGTGTGGACGCCCCCATTAAATCTGCTAGCACCGAATGACGTCACCAGTTCAGGGCCCTGGCTGCCTGAGCCATGTTTCAAAGTGGTCAATAACTACACGTGGCTGGGAGCTGTTGTACCACACGGTGCAGATCTAGAACATTCCATCGTTACAGAAAGTGCCTTTGGATGGAGCTGGTCTAAGGGCCTTTCTGGCGGCGAGGGTCGGGGACGGGGAACACGGCTGTATGGGGGGGCTCTTGTCGGAGGTTCCAGACAGCCCCCCCACCCTGGCCTTTGTTTGAAACGGAACTGGCATTTCCCAAGGGCCTACGTGACCCGGTCTCTCTTCTCAGCACCATTGGACCAGGCCGCCCCCAGACGGGTGCCAAGGGTGCCCTTCATTAGTCCTCGAGGGGCTCCCCCAAACTGACGGACAGACCAACAGACAGGACCGAGAGACAAGACCGGCATTCCCCGGGGGGCGTCTCACGCAGCCACGGGCCCTAAACACACACCAACCTCTCTGTCTGCACGCGAATCGTCCCCCGCACCCAGAGGGATTGAGGACGAGGCCCTGCACACCAAGGCTTGGCTTTATAGCTGACTCTGAACCTCACCCCTGCGTGGTGTATTCTCCCTTCCCGAGGTCGGGGGGGCGGGGGGACGGGGTCTCAGGGCGACAGCTGGCCTCAGGCAGTCCTGGGGCTGGAGGCTGAATGTGGCCACCCTGGAGCCTCCCTGGGCGGCCCACTTCTCCTCTCTGGGCCTCGGTTTTCCCTGCATAAAACGCTGACAGTCACAACTGTGCCTCATGGTTAAGGAGACCATGCAGACAAAGCACAGAGAACAGTCCAGGCCCCAGGTCAGGGGCGCCCTCCCTGCCCCACGCCGGTGGCTGCCCTGTCCCCTCCACCTGTGAGCATCCTCATGGCCCAGAGACCCCCCTTGCCCTCCAGGACCCTGACACTCGGACCCCGGCGCCCCCTCGCTCTCCCGGACCCAGGCACCCGGACCCTGGAGCCCCCTCATCCTCTCAGAATGGCCCTGCACCTGCCCGGGCGGCCGCCGAGGGGCGCTGCAGCCCAGGAAGCCCGGAGGCCCTGGGGACCAGCGCACGCGGCCTCTGCCGGGGAGAGATAACCAGCCTGAGTTCCTGCTGCCGGCCCGACGGGGCATCGCGGCCACAGCCGTCCCTGGCGCCCGGGCGGGAGGCGGCAGGAAGTGACAGGGAGGCAGAGCCGAGGGACAGGCCCCTCACAAAGAGCGCGTCCTCTGTAAGTGGAGATAAACCTTGGGCGGGAGGAAGGGGCGCTAAATCAGTTGTTGAGCCGATGTACCACATGCTGACAGGGCAAATGTGAGGCCTTTCACGGCCACACGGCTTTCATTTGTCCTTATTCACCGAGGAGCCTCCGCTTTATCTCCCTCACATTATGTGAGGCCACGAGGCAGACACTTGCTCCGCGTGCACGGGGCTCCCTTGGAAAATATTAATATGTAAATGTCACTCTCCGCAGACCAGAAATGAAATGGGATGACGGACTGGAAGGCGCTCTGTCTGCTGGCAAGATAAAAAAAAGAGAGAGGGATGCTCAGGACGGGGGGCGAGCCGGGGAAGGAGGGCCCGCCCGAGCAGGGGCTGGGTGGGGGGGGAGGCGGTCAGCCGCCTGCCCCGTCCCCTCTCCAGGCCAGTGGCTCAGCGAGAGGCCCGGAGGCGGGGAGGCAGCTCCTGGGAGCACTTGCGTGCGGGCACTTGTCTGACCACCGGCACCCCGACGGCCCCATTTCACAGATGAGCAAACCGTGGCACCCGGAGGTCATGTGACTAGACCAAGGACATTCAACCCGGTTGTGTCCCCCTGCCTCGAGGGCCTCCAGGACAGAGCACGCGACGGCCCCGGTGCCTCATGAGGCTTGTGCGCGAAGGTCTGTCCACAGGCAGGGACCACAGACTTGACTCTGAGGATGTGCTGGCCGCAAAGAGACGCCGGACCGCAGACACGTGGGCCCGCGGGGTGACTGCCCCCGGGGCCCCCCCTTCCAGCCCTGCCCGCTGCCAGGCTCATCACTCCTCTGCAGCCAGACCCTGCCCCCCTGCCCCAGGCCCTCCCACCCCAGCCCTGCGCAGCGGGCCGAGGGGAGCCCTGGATGAACGCGGGGGCGTCTCCAGCCCCGCCACCCTGACACGTGCTCAGGCGGCCCCCCCACCCACAGAAAGCAGCGCCCTCGGGCCCCGAGAGGACGCAGGCGCGAGCTGGCAGTCTGCGGCCTTCTGCCTGAGGCCGCTGCCTCCTCTCGGCCCCCACCCTCCCGCTGCTGCCAGGACTCATCAGCAGACTCCACGGCGACCCCAGGCCCAGGAGCTGAGGGGAGCAGTTGTTTCCTCCTGGTAGTGCCAGCTCACTGCTTAACCCCGTCCAGCAGGAGCCCGCTGGAGGGGAGGCCCTGCCGTCCGGCCACCCCCGGGGCTGGAGCGCAGGCCCCCGGGGACAGGGACAAGCCCGAGCAGAGGTGGGGCGGTGCCTGCAGATGGAAACTGTGACTTCAGGCAGCTGGTATGCTGCTTGGGAAACATCAGTGCTCATCCGTCAACGGGAGGCGCCCTGGGAGCGGGAGGGCGGCTCCAGGGCTCCCCCGAGACAGAGCGTGTGCTCACACACACACGTGCACGTGCGGGCTCACGCGTGCTCACGCGCACGCACACAGATGTACCTGTGCGCGTGTGCGCACACGTACAGGTGCACACGTGCGTGCATGCATAGACACGTGTGTGCACGTGCATGCACACATCCCTGCCTAGCCTCTGACTCAACAGCCCCGACCTCTGCTCCCAGGCTCTCTGCAGGCCCCGGGGCAGACACAGGCAGAGGAGGGGCGGGAGGAGGGCAGAGCAGCTGCCTGGCAGGGGCCGGGGGCTCCGGAACCTTGGGGAGCAGGGCGGAGGGGGCACTCACGGCCAGGCCTTGTGGTCTGGACTTGAGAAATCTCCATCCCGTAATAGGTTCTGGCAACAGGGCCTTCCCCAGAACAATGGGCTGCAGAGTCTCTGAGCTGGGCAGGCGTCTCTGTGTGAGAAGCGGGGCTTGGCAGCCTTTCAGGGGGCTGTGCCAAACCTCCAGTGGGTTCGCTGCTCCCCGACAGGGCTGGGCGGGGGGGGGTGGTGTTGCTAAGCCAGGACTGCCCACCCCTGCACAGGCCTGACTGCCTTCTTCCGTCCTCCAGGAGAGCTGTCCTGGGGGGAGCTCCAGGTGGGGACACCCTGGCGGGGGGGACTCACAGACACAAGAGAGGGAGGAGAGTGAGGGCAGCAGATTTGCTCCAGGGAAGTCCTGGGGGCCTCCTGGTCCTCCTCCCCTGACACTGACCTGGTGGGAGGAGGAGAGGAGAGTGGGGAGGGGTAGGAGGCAGGAAGCGAGAGAGGAGGGAGAGAGGAGAGAGCCCAGGGAGGAGGGGAGAGCAGGAGAGGAGTCCTCCAGGAGGTGAGTCCCTGCTGGCTCTCGAGAGCTTCCAACAGCCCCGGTCGCGGCCTAGAATCACCTGGGGAGCAGACATGCAGATTGCCAGGCCCTCCCGGGATGCCTCCTGATGCCACCCCACCCCCGCCCAGGGTGTGCACCTGGGGGGGCCTCCAAGAGCAAGCTACTTCCCGAAAGAGAAAAGTGCGGGGCTGGGGTGCTGCAGCGGACCCTCCTGCTTCCCAGAGGAGGGTGGGGCTGAGGCCAGAGGCAGCGGGCGTCCCCCCCAGTCCTTCTAGAAGTTGGGCGGACAAGGGGCGGGGAGGCCAGTGACAGGGAGGCATGTGGGGGCCTGGGAATGCGCTCAGGGGCAGCAGGGGGTTGGGGGGGAGAGAAAAGCTTCTCATCAGTGGGGTGGGGCCGGGGGTGGACTCAGGGAGAGCCTCAACGTGGGGTGTGGCGGCCGATGACAACAGTGGCAGGGACAGCTAACGTACCTAGGTGACAGCCCCTGTTTCCGGGCCTTTAGGAACACCGTTCTTCCCGCACTAGACACAGGAGCCAATGGGGACACAGAGAAGTTGAATACGCGGCCTGAGGTCACCCAGCTGCGAAAGGCAGAGCTGGGAAGGAAGCGAGCCTGGCACAGAGCGAGAACGTGCTTTCACCTGCTTTCCCTGCACGTGAGGAGCAGGAAGGGCAGACCCAACGGTGACGGGAGTCAGGGCGCAGCGCGGAGTCCTGCCCGGACGATGGCAAGGGGTGGCCCCCCTCCCCCCCCCCCCCCCCCCCCCGTCGGGCCCACGGACCACGGAGCAGAGCCACGGAGTCAGCCACATCCTGAGCAAGCAGACACAGGCCAGGATGGAAGGGTGGTTCGAAGGCCTCCAAGGTCCCCAAGGTGATCTGAATGCCAAATGCGGGGGTTTGGGGCCACAAGAGGCGTGGGATGGACCCACTGTCCCCAAACTCACCAGGCCGGGGACGGGCAGGTGTGGAACAGGGGTCCCTCTTACAGACTCAATTCAGTCAGCATCTTGCCCCCTCCACCATCACGAAGCGCATCGGCCCAGGCTCGCGGGCCGGGGGAGCTCTGTGATTCGGGGCTGGTCTCCACCGCGCCCGCCGTGTGGGGGACCCTTAATTTATGACGTGCTGGTAATTGATGTTTATATAAAGTAGCTCTTACAGCTACTCAAAGTACAAGACGAAAAGCAATCAATCAGCCATTTGCCTCAAAAGAGAGGGAAAACACCACGTCCATCAAAAGCAACCCCCGAAAAAAGTGACGGGGAAGGGGCCGGGTCAGCAAAGCAGGCGGTCACTTTGAAGCTTGGGGCTCCACCCACATAGACAAATGGCGAATGGCGGGTGACAGGGAAATCACCACCAGGTTGCCGGCTACCCCCAGAGCCGGACGGGTCTGGGGTCCTTCCTGAAGGGCCCAGGCCACGGTGCCAGACGCTGCCCACCGCCACCCCCCCACCCCGGCCCTCCCACCCGCTCTGATTCCTCCCTGGCCACCTGTTCTGTTCCCTGGGGGCCACAGCTCTGAGGACTGTGGCTGGAGGCGCAGGTGTGGTTTTCAGGGGGCCCTGATGAGCCCCAGGGTGACCCCAGGGCCCAGCGAGACCCCCTGTGCCCGTGACTCCTGACTGCCGCTCAGCGATCCCCACTGGGCACCACGTGTACCCTCTCCAGTGCTCCCCACCCCCCCACCCCCCCCGAGCCGTCTCCATCCAGCTGCTTCTGGAACATGCAGAGACCCAGACTCGGAGCGGCTGGGGAAGGCTGGCCTTGGGGGGACAGTCTGAGCCCCTAGACGCCTGTGCAGACCCCACAGTGCCACTGGAGCCGACTTCTAGGTCGTGTTAAATAGCGCTGGGCCCTGCGTGCGTTTCCTGCGGCTGCCCGGACAGACCACCCAGACTTGGTGGATGAAAACAACACGAATGGATTCTTCACAGCTCCGGAGGCCGGAGGCTGGAAAGGAGCATCGCTGGACCGACTCGGGTGCTGGCAGGGCTGTGCTCCCTACAGAGGCTCTAGGGAAGAATCCTTCCTTGCTCCTCCCAGCCTGTGACGGCTGCTGGCGTTCCCGGGCTCCTCGCTCCAGGCCCGGCCTCCATGCCCTCAAGCCTCCTCCACATCTGCATCTTGGATCTCCCCCGGCCCCTCTTGGAAGGACACTCATGGTTGCACTCAGGCCCCCCTGCGGGTCGCCCAGGATCACCTCACCTCACGGTCCTTAACTTCATCACATCCGCAAAAACCCCTTTTCCAAATCAGGTCACAGTTCCAGGTCCCAGGAATCGGGACACGGACGTTGGGGGGGGGGGGGGGAGTGTCTCCAGCCTACCACGCGCACAGAGGGAAAATCAGCGAGGTCCCTGCTTCCGTGTGTCCAGCCCCGGTGGCCACGACATCCACTCCCTCAGTCAGCAACCTCACCTACCAACCGCTTGCGAGCGCCAGGCACCGTGCTGAGCACCGGGAATACAGCAGAGAGGAAAACAGAGAGCGATCCCCGCCTTCAGGGAGCTTACGTGTGCATGTGACTAAAGAATAAAGAGGGGCGCCTGGGTGGCGCAGTCGGTTAAGCGTCCGACTTCGGCCAGGTCACGATCTCGCGGTCTGTGAGTTCGAGCCCCGCGTCGGGCTCTGGGCTGATGGCTCAGAGCCTGGAGCCTGTTTCCGATTCTGTGTCTCCCTCTCTCTCTGCCCCTCCCCCGTTCATGCTCTGTCTCTCTCTGTCCCAAGAAAAATAAATAAACGTTGGAAAAAAAAAAAAATTAAAAAAAAAAAAAAAAAGAATAAAGAGTGGTCGCCACAAAGGCAGACAAATCCAGGAGAGGAACCGAGTGCTACATTTCAGCAGGGCGAGCAGCTGGCTTTTGCACGAAGGCCTGAAGGAGCCGGGAATATGAGCTGTGCGGCGATCTCAGGAGAGCTTTCCGGGCCGCAGGAACAGTAGGTGCAAAGACCCTGTGGCTGCACGTTCACAGAACAGCAAGGAGGTGGGTGTGGTTGGAGTGAAGCGGGGAGCCAGCTGCAGGAGGAGGGAGCAGAAAGCTTGGCTGGGGTCGTGGGGGGCCGTGTGGTTAGCAGTGGCTTTGACTGTTGATCCTGTGCGACGGGGGCTGTAAGAAGGATCCTCCAATAAGGCCAGAGCCACGTGCACCCACGCCCTGGCTTCCTAATAACCAAGCTGCGTTCTCCCCCACTGCTTTCCGGTATCTTCTTCCAGCAAGTGACCATGAGAAGCAGCCTCCAGCCTTTACTGAGCATCCAGTCCAGAAGCCTGGGCTCCTGTACACGACAGCAGGTGGCCATGCAAGGCTGTCATCGAGGGTGTGCGCCCCGGCTGAGGCAGGATGTACGGGACACACACACACACACACACACACACACACACACACACTGGGGCGCTGGTTCCGGGCCGGGGGTGAGCCGTGGGCGGTGCTGGGCCTGCTGAAGCTGCAGCCTCCATTAAGAATTTATCAGCCCAGAGGGAAGACGTCTTTAGCTCTGGGTCTCCCACGGTGGGGTCCCCCAAGCAGCAAAACTTTGCTTCTGGGAATAGAATGGAAATCCAGCCCCTGGAGGATAATGGAAAGCCGGCTCACAAAGCATTTCCCTTTGAGCTGGGCCGAGCGGCCCCCTAATGACGGGACAGGGGGGCGCGTGGGGGCCCCGGGGGGCCCCAGAGCCAGCCCACGAGATGGCGTCCACGCCGGAGGCGCTCGGCCCCCAGGGCCCCACCTGCTCGGCGCGCCTGGCCTAATAAACCCTCTCTCGTTGGAGGCACATTTGATGCGGTTCCAACAGGGAGCCATACGTCACCAAATCCAGCAAAAATTTGTGCTAAATTGAATCAATCCATCTTGGAAATGGCTCTTGTCAGGTTCTGTCAGAGAGACCGTCTGCAGGGGACGAAGAGATCAGGAGGGGCCATCGGGATGTGGGGGCGGGGGGGGGGGGCGCGGGTCTGAGCACCTCGAAGCCCCCCGCGGGGGAGGCAGGGACCCACGCGCACCGTCACGAGCGAGGCCCACGGCACGCGGGGGGGAGGGGCGGGGGCAGGGGTGTCCGGTTAGCAGTGCCCCCCCCGCCCCCCCTGCTGTCAGCCGCTGTTTTACCTTCGATGGAGCCTTCGCCCTGCTCAGTGCAGGCGAGACGTGCAATTATGAGGCGCTTACTCACTGCCAGGTAAGCTGTGTGGCGGGAGGGCCCGGGGCGAGTTCCCCACGCAGAACTCAGCCGGGCAGGGGAGCTCAGTGGTCTGCACAGCAGCCAGGGACGGGGGCCAGGACGCCCCGGGGTGGGCAGCGAGGAGGATGGCCGGGAGCTGGCCTGAGAGGCTCCTCCGTGGGGACGTGGCCTCGCCCCAGCACAGGGCTCAGGCCCTGCCTCCGGGCCCCTGGGAGAAAGGGGGCACCGCCCCGCTGTTCTGGGGGAGGCCCAGGCAGAGCAGGAGCTGGCCCAGGGGGGAGCCCCCCCGGGCACAGCCGCCCCAGACCGCACTTCACTACTGCCCCCCAAAACCTGGCTCTCAGAGTCGCCCACGGCACAGATACAAGCCTCCCGGCCGGCTGGCTTTCTGCACATGTCCACGCAGACCCGGGCTCCCGCCACGCGAATGGCCTGCCTGGTCCAGCCTCCGGCCCTTGTCCGTGCCGTGCCCCTCCTAGGTGAGCCTTCGCCCCTCTGTGGAGCTTATCCCACCCTCCCCTCCCTCGGGTCCCTCTGGAAGCTCGGGTCCCATTCTATCCGTTCGTGCCACCCACGGTGTCCGCCTCGCCCACAGGCTCCGAGGGGCAGCTGCGCGTGCAGACCCGACGCGCACATCACGCTCCCCGAGTATGCACGCGAAAGTTCAAGGGCGCCGAGATGCAGGTGAAGGACACAGAAGCACTACGGAGTTCTTGCGAGTTTCACTCTGCTGAGAACAAACCAAGAAACCAACTTCCCCCAGCACAGCAAATTCACGGGTGACCACGCGCCCCACCCCCCAGCCTGTGCCTCGGCGGCCGGACACTCCACGCCGGCCAGCCCCACCCCGAGGCCCGGGCACGGGGACAGCTGGGTCACGTCTGCTCCCACGGCCTCTCCCCCTCTTGCCCCCAGTGGTGGGGAAACGGGGCAGCAGCGATTGGCCCAAGCGACCCAGAATACGTCACTGCGGAACGTCACCGACTGGAAAATTACCTCCTGGGCTTAGAAGTCGGGGCAGTGGCCACCCGAGGGGACAGGGGCTGACCTGGAGGCCGAGGGAGCCCCTGGGAGCTGGCCACGGTCCGTGGGTTTCTTACCCGGGTGCCGGTCACACGGCGAGTTGGGCTGGTAAACGGGCACGAGGGGTGCACCCACACACACTTTTCTGATGAATACCACCCTTCACGGACAGCCGAAAAGGAAGCGTCGGCTGAACCCGGCCCCGAAAATTCCTGTGTTGAAACCCTGACACCCAGCACTCTTCACAGACGACCTTAAGTTCATGTGAGATCATTAGGGTGGGCCTGGTCCAGCGTGACCGGTGTCCTTAGAAGGGGAGACAGGCCACAGCCACGCGCACAGAGGGGAGGCCCGTGTGAGGACACGGGGAGAACGAGGCCGTCTACAGGCCTCGGGAGAGAGCAGCCCTGCCCACTGCCTGACCTTGGACCTCCAGCCTCCGGAAGCGTGAGAAAACAGATCTCTGCTGTCCAAGCCGCCCCGGCCTGTGGGGCCTGGTTACGACCGCCGGTGACAAAGCCCACTGGTGAGCGGGAGCCCCCCAAGTCCGGCAGGGAAGGCCGGCCAGCCCAGCGCACCGCCCCCCCCAGCCCCCAGCAGCAGCCATCAGGTGCGGGTGGGGAAAGAGAGGCCCGGCTTCGGCTGCACGGGGATGGTCATCTCTCTGAGTCACCACAGCCCCCAACTCAATCTCCAAACCGGATACCCACTAAGCTGACGGCTGAGGCCACAGATCGACAGAGGGATTTATTAGCAGGCGGAGGAAGACAAAAGCAATCTCGCCTGACACAAATATAGATGAATACACGTACAGGAAACCCACAGACTGGCAAATTAAAACGTGGGTCGGGCTGGCGAGCATCGAGGAGGCCGGCTGATGGATCTCCCCAGCCAGCCAGCCAGGCCGACCAGATGTCACCACGACACGCGCTCGAGAAAGCGCACCCCCCTGTGCACCCCGGAGAGGAGGGAAGGACGAGGGGCACCGTGGGCTGGCAGGCCCGCGGGGCTGTGGCTTCCCAGGGTGGGGGACCGCGTGACTCCGGAGGAAAGGGGGCGTCAGCTCGGCAGACCTGGGGGCCCGGGGACGGCAGGCTTCCACGGCTCTGTCCCCTCACGGAGCCACGAGGCTCAGGAGAGCAGACCGTGAGCGTGGCTGCCTCTCCCAGCAAGTGCCAGGGACTCTCCGAAGAGCTTCGGGATGCACGCACGCATGAGCGAACAGATGCTCGCGCGCACCAACGGGGGGCACACGGCTGAAGGCTTAGCCCGGTTCCGGGCACAGGGCTGCTAACCACGGGCCCCCGCCCCCCCGGGCTCAGAACCGCATAGACGTGGATGGCCTCCGCCGAGAAGCCAGCGCACGACCCCTCAGGATGCAGTGCCCGGCCAGGCCCCTTACTTGGCTCCTTATGTCCCTTCTTCCTGGAACAACCCTCCCTCCCTCCTTCCCTCCCTTCTCTGGTGGGTCCCACCTCCTCGTCATCGCTGGGGCTGAGCTCGGACCTGTCCCTGTCGTCTGCAAAGGCTTCCCTCCCTCCCGGCACAGAAGGGCCTGCTTCCTCCCCAGCGTCCCCATGGAACTGTGTCCCACGAGGCAGCCACATGCGGCCATCGACGTTGAAACCTTAGAATGGGATGAAATGAAACGTTCAGTTCCTGGGTCTCCCTGGCTGCGTTTCAAGGGCTCGAGTGCCACAAGTGGTTGGCGGTGACTGAGCTGGACAGCCGGAACATTCTCCCAGCCCGGCAGCAAATGCTGCTGGATGGGGCAGCCGTGGGACGTCCTGCTGCGGGACGGCCGGAAGCGGGTCGCTCCTGGCTCATCGCTGAGCCCCTCTCGGAGCCTGGCACACAAGAGGGGATCCAAGCTTGCACACTGACCCGGAGACCCTTCGGTCTTCTGCTCTCTGATCCTCGGAAGGCAGAGTTTCTGGAAGCATGTGGCGATACTGTCCAGGATAACGTGTTACGTGTGTCTGTGTGCAGGACCCGGAACCAGTGTTTCTCACACGTCACCTTGTTCGACCTCTGCAAGGAGGAGGTCACGGGCCTGTTTTACGGCCACCGATGGATGCCGCGGGCGCAGTAGATGCCAGAACGTTGAAGTTGTTCGGCTGACCGCAGAGCTGTGCCCTTGACTCACTGGCCTCCAGCCAGGGCTCGAACCTGCAGGCCGCTTTCATCGCGGGAGGGCGCACGGCGAGGACGGGGCCCCCGGGTAGAGTCCTGGGCACGCACGGGCCTCGGGTGCATTTGCTGCGGCGGATGTGGTTAAGTACGGTGGCCTCGGGGCAGGAGGAGACGCAGCGGGGTTCTGAGACTCGTGGGAGTTTGGGCTGGACACGGCCTTGGGTCACCCGGGCCGCAGACGCCAGTGCTCCGTGCACCCACATCACCCCAGCTCTGCGACACCCCCCCCCCCCGCCCGACGGCACCGCTATCCTCCCCGGGGACCTCTCGTGGGGTCACACGCGGCTCACCGTGCTCAGCTCAGACCTGACCTCCAGGGGCAGCGGCCCACTGAGTCTGTCCCCCCACAGACACAAGGGCAGAGGAAGGTGCCAACTCTTCAAAACACCACGGTCCAACCCGGAACGGTAGGTGGGTGCATGTATGAGCAGGTGTCGGGGTGTGCGTGTTTAGCCAGGCACGTGGGCGAGGGCGTGGGGTGTGTGAGGGCTGGGTACGGAAGGGACTCCCTACCCAGGGATTCAAGAGCTGTCACTTCCGTCCAGAACTTCAACTTCCTAAACTCATTTATCTAACAACCCAGCCCAAGGACTTCGTCCACAGGGGGCAGAGCCAGGCCTCAGTCAGGCCTGACCTACCTCTGTACCCCTTCTTTGGGGACACTGAAATCCCTAATTGTTGGGGCGCCTGGGTGGCTCAGTCGGTTGAGCACCCGACTTCGGCTCAGGTCATCATCTCACGGTTCGTGAGTTCGAGCCCCGCATCGGGCTCTGTGCTGACGGCTTGGAGCCTGGACCCTGCTTCGGATTCTGCGTCTCCTTCTCTCTCTGCCCCTCCCCTGCTCACATGCTGTCTCTCTCTCAAAAATAAATAGAGATTAGGGGCGCCTGGGTGGCACAGTCCGTTAAGCGTCTGACTTCAGCCAGGTCACGATCTCGCGGTCCGGGAGTTCGAGCCCCGCGTCTGGCTCTGGGCTGATGGCTCAGAGCCTGGAGCCTGTTTCCGGTTCTGTGTCTCCCTCTCTCTCTGCCCCTCCCCCGTTCATGCTCTGTCTCTCTCTGTCCCAAAAATAAATAAACGTTGAAAAAAAAATTAAAAAAATAAACAAATAAATAAATAAATAAATAAATAAATAAATAGAGATTAAAAAAAAAAAAAAAACTTTTTTAAAAATCCCCAATTGTTTAGCTGGTTTGCGTCAGGCTTTCTGTTCGCACAGACTCAGGCCTCCAGGCAGATCCATTCATCCCACGTCTGTCTAAACAGCCTCACCCAGTACTCGACCCCCACCCTGAGCCCAGACCCCCAGACCTCGCAGGCTTCCTAAGCTCCCCGTACGTTCTCTGGACGCACGTCGGGCCAGTGGTCGGAATCCTCTGTGGTTCAGGCTGGTCTTCACCCCGCCCGGCGGGGAGCTGGCCTCCAGGACCCCAGAAGCCCTCTCCTGACAGGGTGTCCCCATTCTGAGTACCCGGGGCGGGGGGGGGGAGGGACATCGGGAAGCTTGGGCGCACTTGGGCAGGACAGGCTTTTACAAACTGTAGACGGCCACCCTCGCCCCTCCGCCCTCCCCCATCCAGAGCCCGGGCTTTGAGGACGGCCCCCAGGTAGCATCCAGGCCCCCCTCCCACGAGATGCCTTGTGTCAAACCAGGCGTCTGCTCCTCCCACCCTCCCTTCCGCCCAGGGACGCGCGCACACACACACGTCGGGTCTCCCTGGACCTGCCCCCGCGTCAGGACCAGCATCGGCCGTGGTGTGGGAGGGGTGGATGGGCGGCCGACGAGGGCGGAGGGGCGCGGTGGATGAGGGAGCCGGCCTTTTCTGCAGGGTCAGCATCCGGGCTCCCTCCTGCGACCACCGCCACACCAGACCCTCCCTGCTAATGAAGGAAGGGAGAAGGTGACCGCCTTTTGCGCCGCGGGTCCTAATTAAGCACCAGTGAATTCTCCAACCTGCCTGCTTTCTGTCCCCAGCATAATATGTTATTTACCTGCAGCTAATAGGTTCGCGGGTAATGACAGTCTTGTAGCAAATGACGGCCCTTTGGCTTCTGACAGTTTTAAAGACCGGGCTCGGGGACACTACAGTTTCTAATTACAGGGTCTGTCACCGGCGATGTGCAGTTCAACACCACTCCTTCTCCCACAGGTGACACTTCTGTCCAGATAGGAAATTTAAGCTCGGCCGTGACAGTTAAGGTTAAAAATACTGCTCGGTAAGAGGCGAGGGATCATAATTTGGGCCGCTGCCGTGTTTAATTAATTGGACTGTGGCAATCAGCACTCCGTGGGCCGTAATTACAGGCGGGGTGAGAGGCCCCGCTCCCCCTTCCCGTGTCTTACAGCTGTAATTTCGCGGGGGCTCTGACCCGGCTCAGAGCGAGGGACCCTGGAGTGCCTTCGAGGCACATGGTACTTCATTAGGCAGCCATGATTTGTGAGCAGGAGAAGGAGCGAGGCCGGCGCAGGGCGGGGAGGCGAGTCGAGTCGGGAGGCACCGCACCTGCCCTTGCCCTTCTCAGCTGCGGGCTGCTTCCCTCCCACCCTCCTTGTCATGCCGGCAGGCGGTGCGGTGACAAAGACCAGCGATCCCTGCGTGCCAGAGAAAGCCACCCAGAAGAGAGAATCCTGGCCCCCACTCGCTCGGTGGTATCCAGGCCGCGCTGTTCTGCAGCAGACCCGCTCAGACCACAGGGCCTTTGCACATGCCATGCGACCACCTCCCCCAGATGCCAACGTGGTTTCCTCCCCCTCTCTGTTCAGGCGCCAGCTCAGTCTCCTCCTTGGTGGGGGCGGGGAGACACTTTCCCTGATCTCATCCCTGTCGCCCCATCCCTGCATCCCACGTCTTCCCTCTGACGATCCCTGACACCATCTGAGACCACAGTCTGCTGTATGTTCTGGCCTGTCTCAGAATGAATGCCCCACTTCCTGGTCCCAGTCCCCCAGGGCCACTGCCTGTCTCTGTTCAATGCTCATCTTGTTCGAGCCTCGAGGAGGGCCCCCCAACAGGCCAGGCTAGATACAGCCCCTCCCATTCTACCTGCCCGGCTCATGCCTCTGGACCTCGACCCCAGGTGCTTGATCTGGTCCGTGGGTCAGGAGCAGGCTCGCCTGGGACCGCTCGGCACTCTTTGCCGTCTTTAGCGTTTGGGGCACGTATACGGCCTCGAGGACTGAGGACTCAGTGAGGACAGAAGACAAGCCGAGAACCGGGACCACAACCCCGAGACCCGGGCTCTGGCCAACCGTGAGGAAGGCAGGTCCCCTCGGAATCTCTGCTTCCCCGGGCACAACCGTGAACGGCAGGGACTCTCAGGTCAGGCCGCGCTCTGCCTGGATGTCAAGTGCCGTGACTCAGCCAAGCCTCAGTTTTCCTCATCTGTAAAATGGGACAGCCCTACTTCCTCTCACACGGTGGAGCGGGGCGGCGGGGGGTGCGGTGCGCAGGTCATAGGAGCAGAGTTGCCGAAACACGTGAGGGGCTCAGGAAGGCACGTGCAGGACAGACCCCGTGACGCCCCAGCTTGCCTCGCCCCCGGACGTCCGGAAGGGTCAGGGTCAAAGCTGAAGATCCACGTGTCCAGGTTCTCGTCACAAAGGGCACGAGGCTTCAGGGGCTCTTTGGAACCTCGGCCCTCGGGCCACCACACGCTGACCTGTCCCTCTGGCCGGGCCTCGTGCTCGGTACTGGGGAGGAGGGGGTGGGTCTCAGTTTACCCCGCTGTGGGCTGCCTTCCCTCAAGCTCAGCGCCTGCAGGGTATACAATCCCTTCCCGCTGTCCCCCACTGAGCACCCCCCATATTCCCGCCAGAGAATTCCCCATGGCACCCAGCTCCCCCGCTGGGCCCCCCATAATGAGCCTGACGCATGCTGGTGGCTCACGGATGATTTTCACGAAGGCTGAGGCGGGGCTGTGCTCCCCCCACCATCCCCTCCCCTCCCTCCACCAGGCTCCACAGGGGCTAGAGGAGAGTCTGTCCGGGCCCGACGGGGACTCAGAAATAGTTACTCATCCGGAGGGGACGTCATCTCCAAACGCCAGAGAAGGAGCGCAGCAGGCGGGGCCACCGTGCTCCTGGAGCACCACCTGGGGGAAGGATTCCCATTCCAAACCCACTGGCAGGGAGGACGGCATCCGCCAGCGGGCAGCCCGCCCTCTGAGGCCCTCGCCCGAAAGGGGGGGGTGGGCTGAACTGTGCCCCCCCCCCCCCCCGAGATATGTGAAAACCCTGTTTTCTCGTATTCTTTCTTTAGGTGTTTATTGATCTTTGAGAGAGAGAGAGAGGCCGTGCGCGTGCAGAGAGGGGCAGAGAGGAGACAGTTTCCAAAGCGGGTTCCATGCTGACGGCAGAGAGCCCGACGCAGGGCTCAAGCTCACGAACCGTGAGATCATGACTGGGCCGCCTGAGCCGAAGTCAGACGCTTAACCAACCCCAACTGAGCCATCCAGGCGCCCCGAAACGCTGGCTTCCGGTACCTCTGAATGTGGCCCTATTTGGACACAGGGCCTTCGCAGATGTGATCAGCACAGAGGCCCAGACGGGGTCACGCGAAGGCAGGGTGGAACCTTCCCGAAACAGCACACTGACGCTGTGCACAGGCAGAGGCCATGTGAAGGCGGAAGGAGACACTGCGGGGATGGGGCCACAAGCCAAGGGACACCCAGGACGGCTGGCCACCACCAGAAGCTGGGAGCGACAGCGAGGGTCCTCCCTGGAGCCTTTGGAGGGAGCACGGCCCTGCCCACACCTTGAGCCCAGGCTTCTGTCCGCCTGCGGAACGTGGGAGAACAGTTCGGCTGTCGAAGCCCCCGGTGGTGGCACTCGGTGACACAGGCCCATGAACCCTCCCGCGGGGCCACAGGAGAGCCAGGCGGAGCGGTGCAGCTGGCCGACACAGTGGCAACACCAGACTCGGGCGACCTCTGCGGGGTGGCCGAATCCATCACTGCCACGCCGCGCCCCTCCTCCCGGACCCTCGCTGCGCGGTTCCCATGGAGCCCGGGGACCCAGGGGGTGGGGGACAAGCGTGCCTGTTTATTAATCGAAGGCTGGGCTGCTCCCATCTCAGTGGAGAGCTGCTTTTGAAGTGCTGAGTGATTTATTTTAGCCAATTACTGGTTCACTTCCCCTTCCGAGGACCCCCACGTAATTGATTGAAACCTATTGAAAACAAATTAGCCAGCACCAGGATGCAGAGATCTGTTTATCACTTCTCTGGAGGTTTTCAGGGAGCCCACGTGAACTGCAAAACACATTCACGTTTGTTTTCTCCCTTCCCCGGAAGGACGGAGGAGGAAAGGAGAACAAACCTTTCTCCAGGCTGAGGGAGGCCTCTGTGCACCCGGCAGCCCGCTGTTTTCTGGACGCCTGCGGTCCCGCGATCACCGCGGGGACGCCCTAAGTCACGAGCACGCTAAGGCCGGTGCCCGTGCGGGGCTGTTCAGGGTGGTGCCAGTTTTCTGCTGCAGCCGCACACGTCTCCACCCCTACTGGTGTCAGAACCTGCTTCCTTGGCCTAAACCCCTACGTGGCGCTTACTGGCATCTGAGGGAAGGAGCGTCTCCGTGGGTCTCACGGCCAGGCTGTGGCTTCTGTGCATTTCACCACGACTGTGGTTGTTTTGTTACGTTCGGGGGCGGGCTTAGCGGGTAAAAAGTGGCGCTCGCAGGTGACCTCAAGTGCATGTGGAATTAAAACAGTTATTTTCAGGGGCGCCTGGGCGACTCCGTCGGGTGAGCCGACGGGTTCGAGCCTGGGCTCGGGTCACGGTCTCACGGTTGGTGGGTTCAAATCCCATGTTGGGCTTTGCGCTGATGGCACACAGCCTGCTTCGGGTTCTGTGTCTCCCTCTCTCTCAAAAACGAATAAACATTAAAAATTTTTTTTCAAAGAAAAAAAATTTTTTTTAATTTTTTTTAATGTTTATTTATTTTTGAGACAGAGAGAGACAGAGCATGAACAGGGGAGGGGCAGAGAGAGGGAGACACAGAATCGGAAACAGGCTCCAGGCTCTGAGCCATCAGCCCAGAGCCCGACGCGGGGCTCGAACTCGCGGACCACGAGATCGTGACCTGGACTGAAGTCGGCCGCTTAACCGACTGAGCCACCCAGGCGTCCCCGAAGAAAAATTATTTCTGATCACGGCACACAAACCTTACCCCCTTAACCAGGTCTAAGTGCGCAGGTCGGTGGTATTAAATACATTCACACGAAACAGCACTGAAAACGTTATTTTCCCACCCACGTGACCCCCGCTCCGTGACGGCGGCTGGCATTCTCTCAGTGGCGCCAGCGTGACTTCTCCTGCCCCCGGTTCACGCCTCCTTCGCTGTGCCCCCCTCGCCCGCCCAGGCCCACCCCTGAGGAATCCCAGCCCCAATGGC
The DNA here is from genome assembly GCF_007474595.2 of Lynx canadensis. Classification (NCBI taxonomy): domain Eukaryota; kingdom Metazoa; phylum Chordata; class Mammalia; order Carnivora; family Felidae; genus Lynx; species Lynx canadensis. Next base: position 3,643,265 of record NC_044317.1, read on the forward strand.
ACACGGTGCCTGGGAAGGGGGCTCCTTTCCCGCTGAAAACCCTGCAGTGCCCACCCCTGCTATCCCATCAGGCCTCAACTCCTTCTAGAGAAGCCCCCTCCCCGCCAAGGGCATCGTCACTGGTGAGCTTCCCCAGACCCGCTCACCGCCCCACGGACCAAGCTTCCAGTTACTGACGCTGGGGATGCCTGCCACCCGCCCGGGAGGGGCTGACGCCCCCAGCCCCTCCACCCACGCAAGGTGCGCGTGCTGGCTGCCCGGGGCAGGTGGCTGGGCCGGACAGCCGTTCGCTCGGCTGGAACCGAAACGGGGCACAGCTGCGGCCCTCCCGCATGCCCGGCCGGCTGAGCGGCGTCCCTCTCCTCAGCCGCCCCAAGCTGGAGAGGGCCAGACCCTGCAGGGGACCCGGCCGCCCCCACCGTCACACCGCGTGGCTCCTGCTGCTATTCCTGGACCGCCTCGCTGCTGTCAGCAGGAAGCGCCAGGATGAAGGACAAAGGGCCTCTTGTGGCGCACAAGGTCGCGTGGAGAAGCTCCCCACGGGGCACTGGGCGCAGCCAGGCGGGCCCCCCTCGGCGGCCGGGCGACCGGACCGTCCCCGTAAGGGGGAAGAGCTTTCGGAGGTGCGACCAGCCAGTGGAGTCTGGAAACCCGGCAAATCCACACTCCTGCCCCTCGGGGCCACGCCCACGTGCGTATACATGACGTGTGTGTGACGCGTATACACATAATGTATACACAACGTGTTTATAACCTGTGTGTGTGTGTGTGTGTGTGTGTGTGTGTGTGTGTGTGTGTGTGTTTGGGGACGAGGAGACGCAGATCGTAACCGGCAGGTCTGTGCTACAGAAGGGAGGACGGCCAGGGCACCAGTGGGTGGCTGGGCACCAGGACCTTCCTCCCCCGCCAACCTACACGGCCCTGTGCTCTTCGTCAGCTGGTGCAGCCTCTGCCTTTTGTCTCCTGGGTTCTGGACCCGGGTCCCACCCAGCCTGGTGACGTGTGGCACTCCTGGGCAGGAGACACCGCGGGCGGGGGCACGAGTCCCAGAGCGCGGGTCACCTCCCCTCCCCCCCCCCCCCCCGCCCCCCGCCTCCCAGCTGTGGGACCTCAAGGAAAAAGCCAGAGCAGCTCCCTGGGCCCCAGTTTCCCCATCTGCAAACAGGGAGAGCCAGGGCACTGCCCTCACGGGGAGGTCACAGAGACTGAACCGTTGCCATGGCGGGTGCCGAGACTGTGCCAGCACAGGCAAGCACTCCAGAGCCGACAGCACGCGTCCCGGGGCCCCCCATCCCGTGACCCGAGCAGAGTGCCAGACGCGGATCTCATCTGGAGATTGGGCCCGCGTAGCCATGACGAAGATGCAGGTTAAGAAGCAGAGGAATTGGGGCCCCCGGGGGGGCTCGGTCGGTGGAGCGACGACTTCGGCTCGGGTCACGATCTCTCGATTCGGGAGTTCAGGCCCCGCGTCGGGCCCTGTGCCGACAGCTCGGAGCCCGGAGCCTGCGTCGGGTTCTGCGTCTCCCTCTCTCTCTGCCCCTCCCCTACTTGTGCTCTGCCTCTCAAAAATGAGTAAATGCTTTAAAAAACTGTAATTAAAAAAAGATGAGTATTGACTTTAAAACCCCAGCAGAGATGCTTTCTAGGGAACGCTGACCCTGTGCCAGGCAGTGGGCCCAGGGATTCACACCCAGGATCTCCTTTATAGAAACATCCGTGCCCCTGCTGGACAGCTCCACGGCCCCATTTCACAGATGGGGAAACTGAGGCCCACAGCTGCAGCCTCCGGCTCAGGTTACACAGGTGCCGGGATTCCAGAATCCCCGACGGAAACCGCAGCGGGTCAAGGAGGAAAGGGGTCTGGGGCCAGAACAATGTCAAGGAGGAAGGGGGTCTGAGGCCAGAACAATGCTCGCTGCCTGGATCACTCTCAGCGCCCCAGGCGCGGCCCGCGGAGCCACACTAAGCGACAGCTTCCGTGGCACTACACGGGTGCAGACACAAGGGGGCCGTGATAACACCGCCCCCAAGGCTTTCCTGAACCCCCGGCCAGCCGTGGGGTGGGGGGACAGGCAGCAGGCAGGGGATGGTTCCCAGCAAAGCCCCCCCCCCTCCTCTCCTGCCCGCTCCCGCCTGCAGCCAGCCACGCGCACACCCTCCAGGGAGGCTGACCCCGAATCACAGTTTCCGAATATTCCCAGCACTCTGGCCTTGCTCTTCGCCACGGACAGCGTGGTCCCAGCGCCCCCTCAAATGAGCCGATTTGTCCCCGGTTGCATGTCTGCTCTCAGCCTGGGCTCCAGCAGCTTCCCGGCCCGGCTGCACTTTGCTCATTTCCAGCCCCAGGAGCCTCTGGGCGCCCTCGGGTGGACCCGCCAGCACCCTCTCTGGTTGGAAGCTTCCCACGGTATTTACTGCTCTGCTCTCTGGGAAGCCTCGTCCGTGGCGCTGTGGAGACACCATCGCTCACGCGGCATAAACCTGTTGTAGCAATTCCCGGCCTGGGCCCACGACAGGCCCGCTCATCCCCGACGACGGCACTCAGAGGCGCAGGGCGGCGGAAGAAGGATGATTCTGGGAATTACCGCCGGCTGCAAGGTGGGGGCCTTTCACCTCCGGGGAGCGGGGTCAAGTCACTGTCACCATGGGGCCCGGGCCCCAGGGAAATAAAGCAGGAGACCCTTGCCCCGGGTCGTGCCCCCACTCCCCGCCAGACACAAGCATCTGGAGACATTCTGCAGGGGGGTCCGACTCTGGCCCCAGAACGATCGATTCCCTGGGACCCCCGATGACGCCCTGAGGCAGGTGCTGTCGTGCCTCGTGACAAACGAGGAATCTGACACCGTAGGACGTCGGGCGAACTGCCCCCCGGTCCCCGGGCGCCAGCAGCCCTCCCAGCGGGACAGACGGCCCACGCTGGGTCACAGCCTCCGGGAGGCCTTGATTAGGCCTGAGCTGCCTCCTTCGCAGTTGAAAGATTTCAAAGCACGTTCTCATTTGAGCCGCAAAACCCAGTGAGATGTGACCGTCTTTTACCAGCCGTCTGAGAGCAAAGCATCCTGGAGCCCTCAGGCTGTGAGCAACAGGCCAGGACCAGAAAGGGGCCTGGACTCCACATCCAGTGCTCTCTCCTCGGGCCTCGGAACACATGGCGGGGGGGGGGGGGCTCCCAAAACCGCTTGACGACGTCCTCTTGGACTTTGTCCCTCCCCTTCTCTCCCGACAACAGGGCCAAGGAACACTAGAATGGCCACGTCCTAAACAACAGCACGGGACAGAGTCCTGTGTGACCACAGCCCGGAGGAAGGCTGCTGGCCTGACCTACGAGCTTCCGCGCCAGGCTGAGCCAGGCTGGGCCCTCACGCACGCGAGGTGCTTCGCCCTGGGCTCTGTTTCCTCGCCAGCAGGGGAGAGGGTCTCCTTTGGTCCGTAGTGGGGTGAAGCCAGAACCTCAGAACGGGACCTTATTTGGAAAAGGGATCTTTGCAGATGCGAGTAGTTCGGGGCGGGCCCCACATCCGATATGCCCGGCGTCCCTAGAAGAAGACGGATGTGTGACTTCTAGAAGCAGCACTGGAGTGATGCAGGCCGAGAAACACCCAGGGCGCCGACAGATACCGGGAGCAGGCAGAGGCAAGGAAGGATCCTCCCCCAGAGGCTTTGGACGGAACACGGCCCTGCAACCCCTTGATTTCAAACTTCCGGCCTCCAGAACTGTGAGACAATCCACTTCTGTTGCCTTAAGACACCCCGTTCGGGATAATGTGTTACGGCAGCCCGGGGAAACGAACAGAGTCTAAAACCTCAAACCAGGTTTGCTGGGCGTACGCTGAGGTAAGGGCCTGCCCCAGGACCTTTGCACATGCCTCCCTAGCTCCATAGAGCACACTCCCTGGACATCACAGGGCTTGCCTGCATCCTTCCTTCAGGCTCAAAGCCAGTCCCATGCAGGCCTCCCTTGGCCACTCCATCGACGTCAACCCCCTGGCTCTCTGTCCCCTGCCCTGGCTGTACTTTTCTTAGTAGCATGTATCACTACCAGATCGCCTATAATCGGTGAGTGTATTGTCACGACACACACAGAACCTGGCACATGGCAGGTGGTCAACAAATGCTCGTAGGATGAATATACGTGAGTTTGGGCCCAACGCCAGGCCAGGCAACCTCAGGAAGGGGCAGGAAAGGCTCAGTGAGATCATGTGGCACGATCCCTTGGGGACAGATGCCTCTGGGAAAGAAGACACCGGGGCGAGCCTCCCTCTGGGAGGCAACCCGATAGAGAGTGTTGAGGGCGTGGCATCTGGAAACCACCTGGGCTCGAATTCCCACTGGGCCACCTCCGAGCTGTGCGATCTCAGGCAAACTGCTGAACCTCTCTGGGCCTCCGTTCCCATCTGTAAACCGGGGAAATAAAAGTACCGGCCTCGGGGCGCCTGGCTGGCTCAGTCGGACGGGCACGAGCCTCGTGATCTTGGGGTTGTGAGTTCGAGCCCCACAACGGGTGTGGAGATCATTCAAATGAACGAAACTTAGAAAAAGAGGAAGGTGCCAGCCGCCTGCAGTTGTCACGTTCATCGGGCGAAGGGCCGGCCCCCGAGAACAGGTGCCGCGTTTCCCAGCACCACATAGGACCTACGGATGCCGCCCTCGTGGCGGGAATCCTGGGGGAGGGCCGGTGAGACGAGGCAGAGGGTGGGCTGGAGAGGCACGGCTGGGCCCAGAGGGTTGGGGGACAAAGCCCACGAAGCACTGGGGCCAGACCTGCTCAGGCCTGTCTGGGTGGCTCTCGGGAGCAGAGCAAACTCATCTGAGCGTCAGACTCCGTTTGTTTGCGGGTCAAATACACCTGCCATCGAGATCCCAGCATCTGCAGCCAAAAAGCCAGCTCTGGCCGAGCAGGAGTGTGGACCCTGGTGCTCTGTCCCTGGTGGGACAGGACTGTCCCTGGCGGCCTCTGAGTACCCGGGTAGCCAGTGGTGGCCGGCTCTCTGGGCCTGGCTGCCGGCCCAGGGGTCAGCTCCCCAGAACCTCAGTGGCACCTGGCAAGAAGAAAGGTGCCCGGGGCACCCACAGCACCTCGAGACCCACATGGGCACGAGGACAGAAAGCACTTCTCGTCCACAAGGGCCACAGGCCACAGCCACCACCGAGTTGACCCACATAGATAGGGAAGGCGTCCCCCCAGTAAGGGACGCTGTCTGGACGACATGGCCCCACTCCCATCCAGATTCCTCGCCCCTGCTCAGTTCAGCCCACGCAGGGTTTTGGGGGTCCCCTCGCGGTCCAGGGCACCACACTGTCCCCTCTCAAGAGGACACCCTCGCCTTTTCCTCCCCTCCCCTCCCCCTAGGTGTCCCCGCTTCTGCCCTCCCCTGCTCCCTCCACAGGACAGCCAGAGGGGCCACACCTGGCCCGTTCGCTCCTCCCCACCCCCCCACCCCCCCACGGATGCCCGTGTGGTGGCCTGTCACTGCACCTGCGAGCCGGCCCGTGCCCCAGCTCTCGTCACGTCACCCGCGGGCCCCGCCGGACCTCCCTTTGCTCCCGCCGCTCCCTCTGCCAGGAGCACCTTCTCTCGGACACCCGGGCCGCCCACAAATCCTCCCCCGAATGGCAGCTCCCTGACCCCTTCGCTTCTCCAATTTGCAGCCTGCTGCCTTCCCCGAGGCACCTGCAGCTTCGAACCCCCACGGCTCCCACGGACGTACTGGGTTTGTCGTCTGCTCCGAGGGCAGGGATCGCTCTCTGTGTGGTTCCAACGTGGCCCTGGCGCACCACAGGGGTCAGGTTATAAGTAAACGGACCCCGTGTCCCTTCTCCCGGCCGCGGGGACGCAGCCCGAGGAGGCACCCGGGTGAACGAGGCTGGGGCAGCTCACCCAGGACTGCCGGCGAGGGCGTGGGCAGGCAGGCGCCAGGCAGAGCTGCGGGAGAAGCTGCTAGAAGAGCTCTTTCCAGCTGCGCGGACGCCGCCCCCGGGGGGTGGTGGGTGCACGCGGGGTCCAGCCGTATCTCCTCGTCCCGGCACCCGCAGGAGCCACCTGGAGGACAGCTGGGGGGTCCCCAGGAGGGCGGAGCGAGGAGGAGAGACGTGTCCCCTGTGGTCGGGGTCCGGGCCGGGGCCCCCGCCCCCCTCCCCCCAAGAGTGGCTCAGGCAGGAGCTGACGGCTGCGCCCCTATCCGGCCGACTTGGCCGGCATTAATTTGACCATATATACACACGCTAATCAGCTGTAACCGTGGCACCCAGCTCAATTCAAATTGATTTACTGAGCCTGCAAATGGATACAAATGTGATTAGAGGCTTTTTATTTTACATAGGTTCTCTATAAAATGATTTAAATCAATTGCCCGGCAGGCCCCACGCTATTATTGCACAGAGCCTTCTCTTCTATTGATGGATTCGGTGCTCGGAGCTGGAGCTGGGGTGCCAGCAACACCCTCTGGCCCAGCCCCGGGATTAGAGTCGGGGCGGCCACGGCACCTGCCGGGCGTGGGGCCACCTCCTCGCAGGGTCACCCTCTGTGGCCCGCAGGGGTGGCCCGGCACCCTGGAGAGGGTGGCGAGGGCAGGTGGGTGATGGGGGGGGGGGCGGTGAGCCTGGCTGGGAGGAGAGGGCTGGCGTCGCCATGGCAACAGCCTCCAGGGCCCTCCCCCAGCCTGCTTCCCTCTCACGTGACGCTCACCTCTGGAAGCCCGAAGGGGCTGACCCGACGAAGGTCATAACCTGGGCCTCCAAAGCACAGTGTGGGAATGGGTGTTTCCCACAGACATCATGTGTCCCACCCTGAGGCTCCTCCGTCCAGACAAGGCCAAGGGGTGTGTAAAGCACCGTCTCTGACCCACCTCAGACAACACGAAATGCCACCTGCGGTTTGCAGCGTGCATCTCGTCCAGCTAAGACGGAAGGTACGAGGGGCTTCCGGAAGCTTCCGCACGCTCAGCATGGAGTTAGGGGCACAGCCCAGCACAGGGGATGCCCCCTGAGGGGCCACTAGGCGGCCAGGGACAAGTCAGTGCCACCGGGCCCGCTGCGTGTCGTCTGGGGCCACAGACCAGGGGTCTCAAACAACAGAAGTTCATTCTTTCACGTTCTGGGAAACCGGAAGTCGGAAATCGGGGGGTCTGCAGGGTCATACTCCCTCCCAAGGCTTCAGGGGAAGATCCTTCCCGCCTCTTCCAGCTTCGGGGGGCTCCAGGTGTCTCTGGGCCACGGCCGCCTCCCTCCCCCTCTGTCCCTCCTCCCTCTCTCTCCTCTGCTGCAGGGAAACCACTGCGTTTAGGGCCCACCTCCATTCAGCGTCTTAATTCAACTACATCTACAAACATCCTGTTTCCAAATAAGCTCCCATTCTGAGGTTCTGGGTAGACGTGAATATCTGGGGTACACTATTCAACCCGGTACAGACGGAGTCTGAGCCGCCACACCAGCAACACAGCCGTGTGGGACCCGTCTTTTTCTTTAAGGTCTTTATTTAGTTTTGAGAAACAGAGAGAGAGAGAGAGCACGCGTGAGCGCAAGCAGGGGAGGGTCAGAGACAGAGGGAGACACGGAATCCGAAGCGGGCTCCAGGCTCCCAACTGTCAGCACAGAGCCCGACGCGGGGCTCGAACCCACGAACCGCGAGATCGTGACCTGAGCCAAAGTCGGACGCTCCGCCGACCGAGCCACCCAGGCGCCCCTGGACCCCTCTCCCGCTAAAGCAAACTTGGGCCATTCAGTAACTGAACCACAAGAGGCAAGGCTCACGGTGGGGTTTTAGGCCACGTGCTACCCCTGGTTCGCGGGCTGCACGGTGAGGTGCCGTCTCTGCCTGTTCTGAGCACCTGCAGAGGCAGGGTGGGTACCCTGGCCATGGGCACCCCCCCGGTCCCCTGGCGGGCTCCGTCAGCTGCTGGAATAAACCCACAGCGCCCACTGAGAAGCAAGGGCAGTGGACAGAAAGGACATCAAACATCTTGGCGGCAAAGCCCTTGTTCACAACAATCAAACGGGCCCGGCTCAAAGCCCAGCGAGGCGGGGGATGGGGTGGCTGGGGGCCGAGAGGGGGCTTTATTTCCACTCCTCAGCCCTGCTGCCGGCACAGTAGCCACTGGCCACAGGCGGTAATTTAAATTCAAAGTAACTAATTAGAATTAAATACAATTTAAAATTCCATTCCTCAGGCACACAAGCCACATGTACGGAGCGGCTACCACATGGGACGGTACAGCTGTGAGACATTTTCCACCACTGCAGACTGTTCTAGCGGGCAGGCTCTCTAGGCTGTTTCTCTTGCGTATTTTCTGCCATGGGCAAAAAGAATCAATGCGGGAAAAAAAAAAAAAAAAAGCAAAGATAAAAAATATTAAAAGCACCCAGGGCTTTGATTTGCCATCACGCCGGATCAGACCCCTGGGGACAGGGCTTGGAGTCTGCAGTCTGCTTTGGCCTCACGGGCCCTTCCCCGTCACCGACCAAACGGCGCGCGTCCTCCCAAGTCTGGCCCTGTCTCGACCCCAAGAGCTCATTCCCCCCCCTCTCCCCACTCTTGCCTAATTCTTGCCCTCGTCTGATTCTCCGGTCTGCTTGAACGTTTCCCGGAGCCCTCACGGGGTTTCAAACACTCTGTCCTCTGTTCTCGACCTCACGAACTCCTACGCATCCTTCAAAACCCCAGTACAACTCCCTGCCTCCGGGAAGCCTGCTCCTGTAGTATCTTGTACTACCCCCTCCAGAGGCATTTCCCGCTATGAGCTGGTTGCTTGCACATCCGCCCTCTCCTTGGCTACGAGCGTTTTGTAACCAAACTAGTCAGTTTAATACTTGGCAGGAAGCAGGAAGTCTGGATGTGCTGTGGGAAGGATAAGCCAGAACTCCCTCTCAACTTGACCTTGCGTTTCCTAGAGATTAACACTCTGCCTAGCGCCCTGCAGACTCTGATAGGTGTTGGCTGCGTGAATAAATGAATGAGAAACAGAGGCCAGGGATCAGGGTCTGGTAACGTCCCTCCATACTCTGAGCACACGGTAGGAGCTTGCACGGAGCTGAATTAAGAGGAGAAAACACTGGAAAAGTGCGAGGGTATCCGATGTGGGAGCGACACCTCGGTGGGCGGGTCTGTGTCCTCCCTGAGGACAGACTCCGCCCCGGAGAAGCCTGCCCAACTGCTTGGTCCTTCCTGTGCCTCCACAGCCGGGAAGCCCTCCGTGAGGTCACTGTGGGGCTGGGCCTGGCTCCCTACACGATTTAGAGCCACGCTCCCAGGCCCCCCTCTTCTGCTGCTGTTCAAGGCCTCTATGGCTGGCGGTGGGGCTGCCTCTGCCTCTTGACACCCCCCCCCCCCCGCACACACTGCTGCCCTGCAGAGAGCTGAGTGACAGGTGGGTGACACAGAGGGGCACCAGCGATGTGTCACCGCAGCCTGGTTGGCCCTTCCCAAGGCTGGGAACTGCAGCCTATGGGGGACTGTACCTAACGGAGACCCGAAGGGCACATTAACTGTCCAAGGTCCCACACACCCCGCCTCCCTTGGGCCGTGCACCTGTCCCTGCCCTGGGGCTGCCGTGCTACCAGGTACCCAGAAACTTCCTCTCTACTCACAACGTTTCAGACACCACGTGGGGGGCTTTCTACAGCAGGCGGTGCTCGGCCGGGGCAGACCCCGCGGCTGCCACCCCACGGCCCTGCCTTCAGACCCCAGCCCTCCTCCCGTGTTTCTGGCTAGCCAGCATTAAGTCAGGGAGTGTCAGCACCCTTTTCGGGGTTTATAATTTGCTAAAACAGCTCACAGAACTCAAGGAAATGCCTGACTTTTGTTCACTGGTTTATCATGAAGGATACCACTCAGGAACAGCCAGATGGAAGAGATACCCAGGGCGAGGGGTGGGGGTGGCGTGGAGCTCCCCTGCCCTCGCCGGGCGCGCCACCCTCCCAGCACCTCCCCTGTGCACAGCCTGGAAGCTCGGCGAGCCCTGTGCTTCCGGGACCTTCGTGGAGGCTCGTCACATGGACAGCACGCATCATTAACTCAGTCTCCAGCCCTGCTCCCTTCCCAGGAAATCAGAGTTCCACTTGTAACTGTGGCTTGGCCTCTCTGGGGACCAGCCCTGTCCTGAAGCCCACCCACAGTCACCTGTATATTCTAAGAGACAAAGAAACCGGGAGCGGAGGTGGGGAGAGAAACCAAATGTGGATTTACCACGTCACCCCTCTCTCCTCCCAAGGGTGCGGCCTGGGCCTCGGAGCACCCAGCTCCCTGCCTCTTTCTATCCCAGGCAGCACGGCAGGGGGGGGTCCCATGTCAACCTGGGGCCATACTACCTATGTTCAAACCTTGGCCTGCCATTCCTTGCTGTGCAACCTGGGCGGGTCACCTAGCCTCTCTGTGCCTCTGTTTCCCCATCTGTAACATAGAGATAAAAACGGAAGGAGTCACGAGGTTCCCAGGAGACTGAAATGAGTTTGCACCTGCCCTGCTCAAACGAGCCCTCAGTGTTTGTCAAATCGATCTGCCCAGGGTGCAAATTTAGACAAGGACCGCCACGCCTCTCAGACACGACCCCTCACGGCTGGGATGAGCCGTAGGGGCCCAGGACCCAGGTCTGCAAAGATGTACTTAAACTTCTCCACATTCGTGGGTGACGGAGCTCTCCAGGAAAGAGCAGGAAGGCAACGCTTACCGAGGCAAGGTACGCGCACCCATTCCGGGCTCCCCCCCCCCCAGGTCTGAGTTAACACAGCGCTCTCCCCCGGGGGCGGGGAGGTGGTGACTGCCGGGTGCTGCTGGTACCCAGCCCATTTAGGGGGTGCGAGGCCTGGCTGCTGTCTCTTCCCAACGGCACCGAGGGGCAGAGGCGGCATCTGGAACCCTCTGGAATCTCCAGGACGCTGAAGGATCCCTGCGCTCCATTCCCCCCGGGTGCTTCCCAGCACTGAGCGGACCCCCTGGGTCCCTGGGACGCCTACACCAAACGGAAACGGGCCTGTGCCTCTCCCCCAAGCTGGACACGGCCCTAGGCGCGTGAGAAACTGGTAAAACAAATTCTGTCTTAGCCTGAATTCTGCAGCCTACATCCAGCAACACCCAAACTCATTCCAACAAACGCACACGGAGCAGCTGGCCCTCAGAAGCAAAGCGTGCAGACAGGGGAGCAGCCGGGCTCTTCCCTCGAGTCAGGGAGGGAGGGCTGCGTGCCCCATGTTCGGGGGGTGGGCGGGGGCAGGAGGTGAGGACAGGGCAGCGTGTGGAGGGAAGGCTGCGGGAGGGGCGGCTCCGCGTGGAGGTGGGAGAGGGGCCAGCGGGCCCCGGGGAGCCACGGAGGGTTTCGCACAGAGGCAAGCCCACGCCGGCGCAGAGGCGGCCCGCCCTCCTGCACCCGCCTGGCACGGCCTCCGGGCACGGGGAGCGCCGCGGCTCTTCGTGCGGCGGGGGGCGCCGGGCGGGAGGGGCCGCGCCCCCGGGGAGACCCGTGCGCGCGAGCGCGTGTGCACGTGGGCGAGCAGACGTGGGCGCGCACGCGCTTCCGGGGATGAGCGAAGGGCCGTGGGCGAGGCAGCGCAGGTGAGCGCGTGCGGGAGCGTGAGTACCGTGCGCGGACACACAACGGAGGCTGCGTGGGGGGCCGGCCGCGCGGGTCCACCCCGCCGCCGGGCGGGCCCCCTCGCGGCTCCGGGGCACCATCATCGTCCCACCGGCAAACAGGGCCGGGACAGGAACGGGGCTCTGCGGAGCTGGAGCACCCCCAGGCCAGGCTCAGGACGGGGCACAGGTGCAAGGGGGTCGTCCTCCCTTCCCGTGGTGGTGGAGGGGCAGGGGGGCAGGAGGGTCCCCCTCCCCCCCACGCCCCGGGACGGGCTGGGCAGGGGTGAGGTGGGTGGGAGAGGCAGGGCAGGGGTGGGGGTGCGGTGGGCAGCTCCCGCCAGCCGGCCCTCCCCGGGGGAGGCTGGCATCGGGCTCCCAATTACAGGAACAATTAGGGCACACTGATGCACAGCCAGGCGCCTCGGCGCCACCGTGAGAGTGACAAGCCGGCCCCGGCGGGCTGCGAGCCGGCTTTAATCCCGGGAAGGCTCTCGAGTGTTAATGGTGCAAGCAGCCTCATTAGCTGTAATCCATCTGTCCTTAATGCGGCCGGGGAGCAGGTCTGCGGGATGAAGGAGGTCCTCCCAGGAACTGCGGGCAGACACAGCACTCAGAGGGCCGCCTCCCTCCCTCCTTCCCTGCGCCAAAAAATGAAATAAAGGCAGGGTGAAGGGGGTGGGGGGGCGGCAGGAAGGAGGCCGGGGCTCTCCACTTCCCCCTATTTTGGGAACACGCTGCCCAAAGTCTGGACGCAGGACCTGGGCCTACGCAGTCCTCTGGGAACAGGCAGGGGCTGGAATGGGGGCCTCTAGGGCACAGGAAGCCAAGGGTGGGTGGCCCCAAGGTGCCTCTCTGTAGGTTCAGGCTGCCCCTCCCCCGACCCTGACTTGTTTGGGGAGGGTGGGGGGCGATGCGGAGTGTGAATGCTGCCTGGAATGTTCCACATGGTTTTCTGACAACCATACATCCTGCCTTTGTCTGTGGCGGCACAAGTGACCCTACCACCCCATCTGGGCAGCGGGTGACCTGACCCGGCACCAAGGACAGGTGCTGAGGAGTCAGGGCTGAATGTGGAGTGAGCAGGTGGGTAGATGCCTCAGGCGGGGTTCACGGGCAGCCATGCCCAGGCCTGGGGGGCCGGCGCAGGGGAGGCGGCACCCCCACATATTGTCTCCAGAGAGCAGAGGCCAAGAAAGCAGAGGGCTGTGGCTCAAGGGGGCTCAGAGCTGTGCTGCCTGGGTTCCGGTCCCAGCTCTGCTGCGGGTTACTTAGCCTCTCTGTGCCTCCGTTTCCCCATCTGCAAGACTCGGGAAAGTCGCAACCTCCCTGGAGGGTTGTGAGGAAGGTGAGCCATTTCCCTCTGGCCCAGCACGCGGGAGGCGTTGACGTCCCCTGTCATGATCCGAGACGTGGCCTCTCCGTGGCTGGTCCCGCGAGGGCCAATGGTGATTGCCACCACGTGGCACCCCCACATGATTTACTTCCAACTTCAAATCAACCGGTCGTTTTGTTTCTGGAGAGAGAACTCACATCAGCTAATTTTTTTAGAAAACCAGCTTACGTCCAGAAGGAAGCTGTCACTCACGAGCAGAAACGGAAGTGGGTACCCCAACCTCGAGCCCTCCAGGGGCCCGTGGGCTCGCGACACCTGCTTCCTTTGTTCAAAGGGGATTCGCAAAGGCAAGAGAGGCGCGAGGGCCTCCCTCACGACACGTCGGAAAGATCAGAACCGGGGAAACTACGCCCAGATGACAGATGACCCTCCCGCACAACACAAGATGGTCTGGAGCGCCCCCACGGAACCGGAAAGCAGAACCCGCTTCGCCGGGCTCAGCCTGCGGCCTCCAGGCACTCACTCTGCCTCTTAACCACCACGGCCTCGGTTTCCCAGTCCGCAAAATGGGGGCACTCGATCGACACCCCTCTCGCGACGGCAGCCGGGGGTTCCCACCCAGCACGCGGGCCTGAAAGCCTCTCCATCCCGTGGGCTAAGGGGCCGGCGGCAGCACGGAGCTGCGTGCGGGCAGGGACGGCCAGCTGGCCGCGGGCGGGACGGAGCACGGACGCTGTGCCGAGGGCTGCCGTTTCCTCGGCGCTCTTCAATTATTCAAACAACAGCCGCACCCTTATTTAAAGTCTAGTCTTGCGTTCGTTGCCGGTAGATTTACGCGGGGACAGGCTCCCTCTCGCAAAGTCAATTAATTAAGCAAACACTCCTGCCAGCAGGTTCTCAGGTGCGCACCGGGAGGCCCACGGGTCTCAGCCTGCCGCCTCCGGGACACTCGAGCCGCAGGCACGGCCAGGTGGGGCGCAGCCGGGGCTGGAGAAGGGCGCAAAGGACCGCTCACCGGCACCTGACGTGCGCCAGGCCCAGGACGGGGCTCGGGCGCCGGACAGGCTCTTCCAGCCCTCGGGGCGGGCCCCTTCCCACCCCAACTACAGACGGGGCAACTGAGGCATGGGGAGGCTGAGGGACTCACCCAGGGCTGAAGGCCAGAGAGAGGTCACAGACGCTCCTCTGCACCCACACCCTTCTGTTCTCCCCTTCCCGCCACCCACCCAGACAGGAAGTGAGAGGTGCAAACGGGGTCCAGTGTTGACTGGGTACTTCCCACCCTTCTAACTCAGGGTCCGTAGCAGCCCTGCAGGTGAGGACCGCCATGACCTGTATTCGACGGAGGGGAAACTGAGGCACGGAGTGGCTGAACGACTCACTCAAGCTCACACGAGTGGTGAGGAATGGGGTGGGGATCTGAGCCCGGGCTGCCAGGCGCCGGTCCCCGCTCCCAGAGCTGAGCCTCAGGCTTTCTGGACGTCCACGCCTCATCGCCTTGCCAGGCCCCGCTCGCGGCCCGCCCCCCTCGCCCAGAGGCACGTGGGCGCTTGCTCTCTGTCTCTCTCACCTGGCAGAACGGTGCACCACCCAGGGCGCCCCAGATTCAGTGCGGCCCATTGGCAGAGCTTCTGGAATGTTCCCCCCGCCCCCATCCATGTTAGCTAACATGTAGTAAAATAATGGTTTCAGGAGTGGAACTGAGTGATTCATCAGAGGAGGTTCTGGAATGTTCTGGTGGTTTGTGGCACTGTTCTTCTCCAGTTAATGGCAACAGGCAGACCGTGGAGGGCACTTGGCTTGCAAAGGCCTCTCACCACCATCTCACGGGCAAGGATGTGAAACCCAGGGGCGCAATGACTCAGGCCAGGTCGCCCGCCCACCCCCAGGTCTCCAGACACCAAGCCCCCAGCCCTTGCGGCGAAGGGCCAGCCTGTCTGCAGAGGCCTCAAGCTGTACGGCTAAGGGGTGGGCGCCGGGGGGGTGGGCGGGGCCGTGTCCCAGCTCTGTCACCTCCCAGCTGTTCACCTCGGCCAAGTCACAAGCAATGACTCTCGGTCTCAGTTTCCTGATCGGTCAAGGGGCAGCGAAAACACAGGGTCTCCTCATTTCCGTCGCTGGGGAAGGAGCGCACACGGCACCGGTCACCTTGTGCTTCTCGCCTCGTGTCCCGGGGCGCGGGGCACAGGTCCTCCAAAGCGTGTTACCTGCTCTGGCAGCAGGATCAGTGGCATCGAGGTGGAAAGAAGCTTCCGGACCCCGTCTGCACCGACGCATCTCGGCTCCCGGCAACAGGCCACACCGGGTGCTGCCGGCCAACGGGTGTGGACCGTCCCAACCTTGGCACACGTGCACGACGGAGGGCTTCGGCTCAAGTATGACCTCTCCAGTAACCGCCCACGGGGACGGAGAAGGGGTCCATCTGCGAAGGACGGACTTCGATTCCTTGGCTGGGGCTCCCTTTGCCTGGAGTGCCCTCTCACCCCCTCCTCATCCATCCAGAAGACTGACGCCCTCAGAACCCGGCTCCGGCATCACCCCCTCTGCACCCCAAGTTAATCCCTGCCTCTCCCACCACGGAAACCACCGACGGGGAGCCAGACATGTGCCGAGCACTCTTTCAAAAAGGGAGGTGCCTTTTGCCTGGAGTATGGCAAGAGAAACTGAGGCACAGAGCGGCTAAGCCACAGGCTGAGGCTGCACAGCCGGCCGGTGGCAGGGTCCGGACTTGAGCCCAGGAGATCTGGCTCCGACCTCCATGAGGCTTGGCCGTTTGCGGAAGAGGAGGTGTCGGGATCGGCGGAGACGGCGGGCGCGAAGGGGAAGTCGCCAAAGCTCCAGGCGGGAGGCCATTCGGCCCAGGGAGGCAGCAAGGGCAAAGGCTAAAAACCAAAACTGAAACGTGAGACGAGGTGGCTCACGCTGTCCCGGGAGGGGGGTGACGAGACCGCTGGTTTCTGCACACGCGGCTCCCTGGGGGCGAACCCAGCTGCTCGTGGGACTGATTTCGGAGCAGAGAGAGGTGGGGTGGAGGGCTCCGGGCCGCAATGTCAGGGAGGCGGTGCTGGGGGGGTGGTGGGGGGTGTCAAGCAGAAAAACCAGACTGGGGGGCCCGGGACCGCCCCCCCCAGCAGTGCCGGCCACCCAATCTGGCCCCTACCCTTCCTGGGGAGCCTCGGCCACCCCCACCGCTCGCCACACCAGCTGTAAAAGCAACACCCCTGGGTGGATGGTCCCTGCCGTGTCCCCTGGGAGGGCAGACACCCAAAGCAGATCAGGGACAGGCCGCCAGGACACGGGGGGTGGCTGGGGGTCCGGGTGGGGGCTCCGCTGGGTCCCCCAGGAGCACCAAGTCCTGAGGAGGTGGGCTCAGTAATGGGGGAGACCACAGTAGGGCCCCCCAGGGACGTGGGGGCAGACAAGGGGTGAGGGACAGAGGCTTCCAGAGGTCCCAGACTTGCCCCAGTCACACAGCCAGTAAGAAACGGAGACACAGGGGCACCTGGGCGGCTCAGCCGGTGAAGCGTCCAACTTCAGCTCAGGTCATGATCTCCCGCACTGGTCAGTCGTGGGTTTGAGGCCCAAGTCGGGCTCCCTATTGTCAGCATGGAGCCTGCTTTGGATCCCCTGTCTCCCTCTCTCTCTCCGCCCCTCCCCCTTCCCCCATGCACGCATTCTCTCTCTCCAAAATGAACATTAAAAAAAAAAAAAAAAAGGAGGGGCGCCTGGGTGGCTCAGTCGGGTGAGCGTCCGACTTCGGCTCAGGTCATGATCTCGCGGTCCGTGAGTTCGAGCCCCGCGTCGGGCTCTGTGCTGACAGCTCGGAGCCTGGAGCCTGCTTCAGATTTTGTGTCTCCCCCTCTCTCTGCCCCTCCCCCGTTCATGCTCTGTCTCCCTCTGTCTCAAAAATAAATAAAAACATTTAAAAAAAAAAAAGGAAACAGACACAGAAGCCTCTGAACAACAAAGTCTCGCCTCGCCCAATGGGGCCCCACAATTTCCCTTTGTCCCCATCCAAACATCTGCCTCTCACCCGCGTGGCACAATGTCGGGGTTCAGGTGCTAGAATCTGCAGCCAAACTGCCCGAGTTCTACTCTGGCCCTGACACCGAAGGCCGACGACCAAGGCGTGTGACTTGGCCTCTTGTGCCTCAGTGTCCCCGTTGGTCACGTGGGAACAGTGCCAGTCCAGGCTTCATCGGGGGGGGGGGGTGTTGTAAGTGTCTGAAGCTTCCGAACACGGGCTCAGGAGTAGCCGGGACCCAGGAGCCGCTAAAGCAACCCCCCCCTCCCCTGCCACGCCGCTTCCCGCCCGGCCAGCTCAAGCAGCTGGCGGCCCTCCAGCTCTGGGACCTCCGATCTGGAAACAGGGCCCCGGAGAGTCCCGAGGAGGAAATAAGTCCTGACGCTGCAGCCACGAGCAGGTGGACCCGAGCCTCAGTTTCCCCACTATGTACCGTGTGTACAGAGGCTGAGGCCTCTGTGATGCCCAGGGCCGGCGTCCAGGCACCCGGTCACACGCAAGAAACAGTCACTCCACCATGACAACGGACACCCCCAGCTGTCCCCGGTGGCCCCGCAGTCAACGGGAAGTCCACAGGACGGGGAGGGGAGGGGCCGGTGAAACACCTGCAGGCCCAGAGAACTGAGAACAGACGTCCCTACAGCAACCTGTGCAAACACGTCCACAACAGCCAAATCGTGGAGGGCACCCAAATGCGCACCAGCAGACGAACGGATAAGCGACATACGCCCGTCCGTGCTCTGGAGTATTACTCAGCCGCGAAACGGAAGGCAGTCCTACAGGACAAACCTGGAAAACATGGTTCGGTGAAAGAGGCCAGACACAGAAGGCCCACGTTTGAGGATTCCGTTTATGGCCAATGTCCGGAATGGGCAAACCCACAGAGACAGAGTGTAGACTGATCGTTGTCAGGGGCTGGTGGGGGGGTGGCGGGGGCAGGGAGATAAGCAGTGACAGGGAACGAGTTCAGGGTTTCTCAGCGGGGTGACAGAAGCATTCTCAAGGACACAGTGGTAACAGCCGCGCAAGCCTGTAATTGCATAAAAACCACGGACTCATATGCTCTATCGGGTAAATCGTATGGAACGTGAAATACATCTCCGTACGACTGCTACGTCAACTCAAACCCGTGGAGCCTACTCGGTGTCCAGCAAGGGACTCCGGAGGGCCCAGAGGCTCGTGGCGCCCACACGGGGAATGACCGGGGGCAAGTCGGCCCCGGCCAGGAGGACATCACTCGCAGGCAGCTGGCACGCGGGGGAAGGTCTCTCGGAGTTTCAGTTTTGGCTAAAGAGTGGGGAAACACATGAAACATTTACCCAGGATCATTATTGAGCACCTCCTGCATACGTGTTCCAGGCCCTGGAGCCAAAGAGCTGACCACCCCTTGCCCTGGTGTGGCCCGGCTCAGCAGGGAGACGCTCAGAATCAGGAAGTCCCATGAGTACATCTGTACCAAGCGGGCCAAGGAAATGCTCCATCTGAAGGAAAAGCCGGGGTCGGCGGGGAACAGCATTATGGAAAATGGGAACAGCATGTGCAAAGGCCGGGAGACAGAAAGGAACATAAGGCAAGGGTGGTAGCTGCCAAGACCTCCACCTGGGCTGATGGAAATCTCCCTGCTCCATTCTGTCCCTGGAACACCTAAGAGGTCCCCACTAGGCTGTGACAGCATGGGGTTTGAAAAGCAACATGCCGGGGCACCTGGATGGCTTGGTTAAGCATCCCACTCTTGATTTCAGCTCAGGTCACGATCTCACGGTCGTGACGCTGACCCCCGCATCAGGCTCTTCACGTGGAACCTGCTTGAGATTCTCTCTCTCCCTCTCCCTCTGCCCCTCCCCTGCTTGTGCTTGTTCTTGCTCAGAAACTAGATTAAAAAAATAAATAACGCAATGCAATGCAATGAAATAAGAAATGAAATAAAACGCAAGGTGCTATCCCAGGCTGCACAGTGCCTGCCTTCTTTGGGACTGTCAGGTGTGTGTGCAGAGGTGGAGAATTAGAAGGTGCAAGGGGGCCCGCCATCCCTACCCGTTTGCATCCCAACCTGGGTGGGTTCCTCCAAAATACCCGCCCCCCCCCCGGGTACCCCAGGCCCGCAGGGAGCCCGTTATGTTTTCAGACAGGAGCCTTGCAGGCCTCGAGCATGTTTCCCAGCGGGTTCCTCCTCCTCTTCCCCAGCAAATGCAAGAGCCCCATTTCCTCCTGAGCCAACTTCCTGCCCCGGGAAGTCACAGGCTCAGGCACCAGACATGGGCTCCAACAGCCACTGACGGACGTGGGGTCCTGAACTGGCCGGCGTTGCAGACAGAGCCGTGCGCGTCACAAATACACCTGCCTGTGAGGGCTGGGGGCGGTAAGGACACCCCTCAGCATCATTACGGGCTCGGAGACGGAAGTCTGTCTCTGCCTCAGTTTGACCGACCTCCTGCCCTCACCTGCCTCCGGACATCTTCCTGCTTCCCTGGCCGCCCGGCCTGCAGGGGTCTGGATGTGGCCAGACACAGCCCAGCAACCCCAGGAGGAAGCAGTGTTCGGGCTTGCTGTGCATGGTCTGGTGGCCACCCATCTGCCTGCCCGCCAGGGGAAGGCAGCTTTGCGGAGGTCCCCCCCCCCCACCGTGGATTAAAGATTTACCGAGATGTGTGTGCACGCACGCTTCCTTGCAAATTGGCTGCCCTGAGGGTGGGGACCTGGCTGATGAGGGCAGAGAAGGGGGGAAGGAGAAGGAAAAGTCAGCATTCTGTCCACAGGGGGCCAAGCACACAGGAGGCAGGGGGCCCTGGAGCGGGTCGATTCATCCACAGGAAACGTTATTGCAAAAGTCACAATACATCGTCTCTGGGCCACGTCAGCTGTGGCCCGGAGGACGTGGGGTCGGCCCCGGCTGAATCAGGAGGTAAACCAGGGCCGTCCGGAGAACAGAGCCAAAGGGGAGACTCCAGCAGGATTCAGACCGCCGAACCCCGAGCCCCGGATTTATCAGCGCCGTGGGGCTCGTCCAATACGTTAGAGATCGAGGCTGCAGGATGGGGCATCAAAAGCATCATTTTGGAAGCGGCACGGAGACGTCACAGCAGCCCTGGGGAGGTGGCTGGAGGCTCAGCTTGCAGGCAGGGGGCAGCTCGGGGCAGAAGGGGGGTGATGAGGGTGGTGGGGAGACGGTGACAAGAGGTCACCGACGAGGGTAAAGCTCTGGCCGCAGCCGGGAAAGACCATCAGCAAAAGGCACTCAGGTGTAATTGTGGGAAATGCTGCAGAGAAACGAAATGTCTCTGGCATCCCTGCTGCCCGGGCCCCCCCCACCCCCCCATCCCCCCCCCCCACACCTCTTAGCTGTTCTCCCTGCTCATGGTGCACGGAGATGTGCCTCCCCAGATGAGAGCCCAAACTGATGCCCCTCCTTTCCCCCCCCGCCCGGACCCCCCCCCCCCGGCACCTCTTGCCCGGACTGGTGCAGTAGCCAACTCACTGGTCCCCCTGCTTCCACCCTGGCCCCTGGGCTCCACCCCCCGTGTGATGACAGAGGACCCCGTGAGAAGGGAGGTTGACCGTGTCCCCCCTCTGCCTGAAACCTCCCAGGGCTCCACTTGGACCCTGGTGCAGGCCACGTCCTCTCCTCTCCTCTGTCCCACCACTGGGATTCTTGCTATTCCTGAACATTTCAAGTATGTTCCCCTCTTAGGGCTCTGCCCGACTGTCCTGCCCGGAGCCCTCTCCCTCAGCTGTCGGCCTGACCAGCTCTGGCACCAGTCACTCGTCACAGAGGTGTTCAGTGACCCCACTGCAGTGGGCCGAATGGCGGCCCTCCCAAACACGGGTCCACGTCCTAACCCCTGGAACCTATGAATGGGACCTTGTCTCTGGGACCGCCTGGGTGATCCAGACAGAGCAGAGAAATGCGGCCTCAAGCCCACCAGCTCCCAGAGCGGTAAGGGAAAAGGGAGGTTTCTGCTTCCCTGGAGCCCCTGAAAGGGAGCACAGCCCTTCCGGATCCTGGGATCTGGCCTCCAGAACGGGGAGGGAATAAATGGTGTTGAAGCCCCCGGTTTGCGAGCCTGTTAGAGCAGCCCCAGGACACTCGTCACCTCCAACACAACCCGTCCCCATCGCTCACCCCTATGACGTGCTTCCCAAAGCACCTGCACTTGAAGACAACTCGGGGTTTGAGAACGTATGGCTTTTACATTCTCACTCACCGCCTAGACCTACTCCAGTCCCTCACCTGCAGCCACAAGAGGAGGGGGAACCCCGGCCGGGGGGCTGGGGGTGGCAGGCGGTTCCAGAGAGCCCAGGAGAGATGGGCACGGCTCCCGGCACCTCCGTTCCTGGCCGGTCACCTCACTTGGGCTCACACAACGGCCAACCGCTTTGGAAACCTCATCCTTCGCCATGGGGTCACTGCAGAGGCCTGGTGGGGAGGCGGGGAGGGCGGGGTGGGGGGGGCTCCTGCTCCCCCCAGAGGACCTCAAGTACTTCTTGACCAGGTGAACTCTCAGAAACTCTCAGAACTCTCAGTGAAAGGATCCTGAGCCCTTAGGAGGCCGCCCAGGGCTGCCGGCTCCGGGCCCGGGCCTCAGCCCCTCCCGGTCCGGCACGGACGTGGCCCCTGGGAGGCCGGCGTCCAGAGAGGGTGACCTTGCCTTCTCTTCCTTGGCTTGGCCGCCCCAGAAAGACAGACTCCTGGGGAATCGCAACACTGCCGAAACGAGCAAGGGAGACCAAAGTCCTCGGTTCCTCTTGGGACATGGGGTGTTAGTGCCTTGGGGTTGACCCAGCAAATGTGCGTTATGCCGGGGGCTCAATACGTGGCAATTTACGTCGTCCCGGTTCTGGGGGCCTGAAGCCCCGGTCCAGGGGGCAGGTCCGCACTCCCCCCCCCGCCCAAGGCTCTCGGTGGGGGAGGCCCATCCTGCAGCTGCCAGCTCCTGGTATTGTCGGCCACCCAGGGCGTTCCTTGGCTCGTAGACGCAGCCCTACAGTCTCATGGGGCCTGTGCTGCAAGGCATCCTATCCGAACATCTGTCTGTCACCGTGTGCCTGACGCCGGTCACTGGATCGGGGCCGGTCGTAACCCAGCACGACCTCATCTTAAGCCTATCACGTCTGTAAAGGCCCTGCTTCCAACTACGGTCACGTTCACAGGTACCAGGGGCTTGGTTGTGAACGGATCTTTTCTGGAGGCACAGTTCAACCACAAGAGGTGCACCCAAGCGATAGGACCAGCCCTGGACCCAAATCCTGCTGGCTGAGCTGAGCCCACCCCGGGGCCGGGGGGGGGGGGGGAGGCTATGTCCGTATACAGGGTCTCCCTGATCCCATAAACACGGCGGGCAGCCTTAGGGAGGCCCCCAACTTCCTGACTCAGGTTCCAGCTCTGTGAAATGGGTTTGCGGATACCAACCTCTCCAGATGGGCCTGGGGAGAACTGGAACAGGAGGGGCCCTGCCGGAACCTTCTCTCCAGGTGAACCAGGGTCTTAAACCTCAGCTCACAGCCACCGTCTGGGCGGAACGCACCTGCCCCACACCCAGGCCTGCTGGCTCACCCTTCTAGGTGCCGTCTGTAGCTCATCCTGGGTTCGGTAGCGTCCCCCCCAAGCGCGTGTCCTCCTGGAACCTCAGGATGTGACCTTATTTAAAATGGAGTCTTTGCGGATATAATCAAGATAAAATGAGGTCATACAGGATTAGAGTGGCCCCAGATGTAATGACTGGTATCCTTAGAAGGTGAGGGAATTTGGACACACACACACAGAGGGGAGGCCGGAGGCAGAGACTGGAGGGATGCGGTCACAGGCCAGGGGACGCCTGGAGCCCCCAGGAGCCGGAAGAGCCCCAGAAGGACCCTCCCCAGAGACTCCACAGGGAGGGTGGCCCTGCGACACCTTGATTCAGCACTCTGGCCTCCAGAGCCGGGAGAGAATACACTTCTGCGGCCTTAAGTCGCTCAGTTTGTGGTCAATTTTTTTACGGCAACCCCAGGAAACCCCCCACTGACCTTAAGCTAAGTGATTCTCAACCGGGACCATTTTGCCCTCCTGGGGGACAGCGGGCAGCGTCTGGAAACCTTTCTGGCTGTCGCACCTGGGGGCTGGAACCGGCATGTGCTGGGGAAAAGCCAGGGATGCTGCCGAACGTCCGTCTGATGGTGCACCGAGAGCCTCACGACAAAGCAGCATCTGGCCCACAACATCAGCAGTGCCCGACGGCTCTTTAAGATGTAACCCCTCACCTGAACGTTTCGTGAGTGACAAAGGAAACAAACTTGGCACCCCTGAGCCTTCAAGGTCCACTCCCGGGGTGCGGCCGCGAGCGGCAGCTCAGTAACCAAGGGCCGAACGAACGCTCGACCAGGCTGGCACAGGCCACCGGTAGGCCCTGGGAGCCCCGGGCTGCCCGCAGGTCCACTGAGGAAGGAGGGTCACCAGGAGAGGGTCTAGCACACGAGGAGGGGGCAGGCTAAGAAAGGCCACAGAGGCGGGCGGGCACCTGGTGCCCCCCGGACTCAACCCATGCCTGCTGAGGGGGAGGGGGAGGGGGAGGGGGCGCGTTGCCGGGGGCCTGCCAGCAGGAGCCCCTCCCCCGCCGCCCCTTCCCCCGCCCCCAGCATCGAGCTCCAGTGGGCTTGTGTGTCTGCCAGATGGCCACGCGCTATGTGTCAGGAGATTAATCGCTATTAAAAATTCACCGGGTTTTATTTTATCTTTTTTCTCTCCCCCAGGTTCTGTTCGGGCTCTCTGCTTCCTCCTAAAGAAGCCACCAAGCCACCCCCCCGTTACGCTGTTCTCATCGTCTCCGATTAAAAGAAACACCGACTGGGTCAACCGGGGTTCCTCCACGCTGGTGGCTGGGGGAGGGGGGCAGGGGGAGCGAGCGCTGGTTTCCCCCAGGGCGGCCCCACCGCTCACCCCCGCGGCACCTCCCTGGGGACTGCTACTCGGTCCCCCCAGATCCCCGCTGCTCCCCTCCTGAGACCCAGACTCCGCAGAATTGCTTTTCCGCCCCAGGGGACTCCAGGGTCTCCCCGCCCCACATAAGGGGTTTCACGTCCCAGCAGGAGGCACCTGAGAAAACTCCAGAGGCAAACGGGGCAAAGACAGTATCTAGAAGATCCCGGACACACAGGGCGGGCAGGGCGTCAGAGGTCTGTGCTGCAGCGAACCCCGAGGGGCAACTTCACCCAGGAAGGACTCCAATCCCAGCCCTGCCCCTGCCGCGCCTGCTCGGCTCCCACGTCTGCCCAGCGCCGGATGAGGTCGGGCGCTGGCAGGTGTAGAAGTAACAAGGCCGAAGGGCTCACTCTCCAGAGAGCAGGGCTGGGGGCGTGGGTGCATCAGGGGCAGACAGCCCGCAGGCCTCACGGGCCCTCAGGAGTCAGTCCGCCACGTTCCAGCACATTCTGGGCGCTGGGGTACCAGCTGGCTCATGTTGCCGGCCTTCCAGGAGGGGGGTGACAGGTGATAAACCACCAAGCAATACAGACGGGACTCCTGCGGAGGGGACCCCAGCTCCCAGAGGCCACGCACCTCACCCCAGAGGGAGGGGACGTGGGGGCAGAGGGGACAGCATCTCAGGCCGGCGATGACCAAGAGTGACAAGCCTCCAGGCCCCTGGCGATGGTGAGGACAGGGTCCGGCATGTGACCCGGGTGGGGGGGGGGGGGCTCTGGCAGGCAGAAGACGCTGGCCCCTTGCCCCACCTCGTCCCCAGTCCTCTGGCGTCCCTAACCTCCCACAGTGACAAGTGACGGCTAAGGTGTCTCCTGGGGCCAGGGCCGGACCCGGTGGGCTCAGTTCAGACTGGAGAGGTCTTCCTTTCTGCCAGCCCCGCTCATCTCTCCCGCCTGAAATGGGACCAGAGAGAAAGTGACAGCCCAGCCTCCCAGGTCCCCGAAGCCAGGCGTGTCTGCACTTTCGGCCACCTCACAATACTGGGGGTCCTTGCAGTCCGTGGGGGAGAGATGGAGGTTCTAATCACAACATGAAAGATAAAAGCTTAAAAAAAAACATAAAAGCTTAAAGATACATAAAAGGGGGGTAACAAGGAAGTATTCGCGTCCTGGGGCCGTAACAACAAATGACCATAAACTTGGTGCCTTCAAACAACAGGATTTACTCTCTCCTGCTTCTTTTTTTTTTTTTTTTTTTAATGTTTATTTATTTCTGAGACAGAGAGGAGACAGAGCAAGAGTGAGGGAGGACCAGAGAGAGAGGGAGACACAGAACCCGAAGCAGGCTCCAGGCTCCGAGCCGTAAGCACCCAGCCCGACGCGGGGCTCGAACTCACAAACCATGAGATCATGACCTGAGCCGAAGTCGGTCTCTCAACCAACTGAGCCACCCAGGCGCCCCGTCTCCTGCTTCTTTTCAAAGTTTGTTTATTTTGAGAGAGAAGGGTGAGGAGGGGCAGAGAGGGGGAAGAGAGAATCCAAGCAGCCGCCACGCTGTCAGCGCAGAGCCCGATGCAGGTTCGAACTCACAAACCACCAGATCGTGACCTGAGCCGAAATCGAGTCAGACGCCCAACCTGCTGAGCCCCCCAGGAGCCACTCCCTCTCTATTTTCTTATAAGGACACCAGTCACGGGATTTAGGGCCACCCTAGCCCAGAAGAAGCCACTTCCGGGTCCTCAACTATTTCCGAATAAGGTCCCATTCTGAGGTCCCAGGTAGACATGAATTTGGGGGGACACTGTTCCCCTAGTAAAACCACCTACAAAATGTCACCAGCATACTAAGCCTAGTGTCACCCCATTTTCTCCCAGAGCCCAGACTCTTAGACATTGAGAGAAGGGAAAAGACAGTCACTGTTGCCAACTTCTGCCCCTAATGACCTTTGGTGGGAGGGAGATGGGGGAGGGGGCGGGGAGACGAGCCGGCCCTCCCCGTCCCTGGCAGAGCTGTCCAAGGTGACGACCCAAAGCCGGGCAGGTCCCTCCACAGGGGGTCAGGGAGGCAGAGGCCCAAGAAGGGAAGTGCCTGCCCAGCCAAGGTCATGCATTTGCTTCTGGATCCTTCCCTGCTCCCCAGGGCAATCTCCCATTCTTGTGGCTCAAGGATCCCTAAACGCACACACATCAGAGACCACAGAGGTGATGAGGGCCCCTCGGTCAAGGCTTTCTAGGTAGACAGCGGCACTCGAAGGCCAGAGACTGGGGGGGTGGGGGGCGTAAAGAGCAAGCAGACTTTAAAGGTCAAGGGTCACTAAAAACAAAGGGAAGGGCAGAGAGAGAATCCTAACACAGAGCAGGTGAGCAGACCCTCCCACACGCTCTTCCTCTGCCCTGTCCCCCACGTCACTTAAGACGCAAAGAGTTTCTCTGGGACCCGGCTCTGGGGAGCATTAACGTTTACTAGTTGGCGGGGGAGCGGAGAAAGGCCAGGGGGGAAGCCCCAGCACCTTCCATGTCACTGCGGCCACGGGCAACCCAAGAGAGACAGCGGCTAGCCGTACCCCAGACTCACGAGCAAACCACATGTTGTTTTAAGCCGCTACGTGAGGACGCTCTGTCGTGCGGCCCTAACTACCTGGACCGGGACGGGTGCGTTATCATCTCCTTTGGTCGATGAAGAAACTGCGACCCAGAGCGGTTGAGCACCTTGCCCAAAGACACACAGCCAGGAAGGCAGATCCAGGAACGGAACCCCAGCCATCGGGCTCCAGACTGGCACTCCTGAGACCAGGCAGAGCCCCAGGCTAACTCACGAGGGCCCTGGCATTCCACCGGCTGCCGCAGCCTGTGCTGAGCCGGGACTGGAGATTAAACCACCTGCTCGGTCCTGCTTCCTTCATTTGCCTCTTCCTTTCCCGGCTGAGGGTCTCCAGAGATTCCCACCCCAAATAAAGCAAAACGTATTGCCAACCTGGAAACGGCTCGTCTGGTTTACTTACTGAAAGACAAAAGCACAAATGATCCCATCCCCCACTGAGTCTTCCTCGCTGTCACCAGCCCCTCTCGGGAGGGTTTACAAACACCATCCCCACCTCCCACCATCAGGCCCCTCTGAGGCTGCAAAGTCTCAGGGGAGGAGCCTGGTCTGCGCCCATCAGCACTGGCAGCGAGGGGCAAGGGCCACGGGCTGACACGGCCCCTGCGGGCCCTCTGGGGGTGCCCCAGAACCCTGCCTGCTCTGGGAAGGACTCAACAACCAAGGCCGTGGGCCGGCTTCCCCAGCCCCTCGCTGCAACCCACAACGACCGCCCCCCCCCCCCCAGAGCCCGGCCCCTTGTAGACTGGATGATCCCAACCCCGCGTCCTTTCCAGGTGGAAGAAAAAGTTAACACCCGTTGACATTTACGAACCCGACAGCCTGCAGGTGCCGTTTCTAATTGGGCTGATACATTTGTTTCCAGGAGGGGAGAACCACGGCGCCTACTCCAGCTGGAGACCGCAGCACAGAGAGGTTAGGTCACCTGCCCCAAGTCAGACAGCAAGGAGGGGGTACGAGAACAGGCTCTCCGGGGTCTGGCACTCCGCCGTTATGCTCTGAGCCTCCCCAGCGGCCAACGGCACTAAGAGACAGAAATGGCCAAGCCACAGCAAGGACACAGGCTCTAGGGGGCTGGAGAGAGACTCTGAATGGTGGGCAGGGGGCCGACCACAAGCAGCCCTCACTTCAGACCTGACAGATGGCGTCCGTTTGCGGTAGAGTAGGGGACTGATCTCTCTGGCCGTGTGTGGTTGGCCCGGGGACGTGGTCCTGGGCAGAAACTGCCCGGGGCCACCATCACCTCTCCCCTTACCGCCTCACCAGCTGTGTGGACCCTGAGTGGTGAGCTGAACCTCTCTGAGCCTCAGTTCCCTCACCTGCACACTAAGACCTCATGCCGTGAGGCTGGCGCCGGCACCGAGGGAGACCCTGCTGGAGTTCAGCAAGGGGCTGGACCCCAGCCTCCTCACGCAGCCTCCTTCTGCCAGCACCACCCACCACAGTCGGGCTCCGGGAACCAGGTAAAACCCTCGCAGCTCCAAAGAGACCGGCGTACGCGGGTGTGGGAAGCCTGAGGTTCGACCGTCCCAGGCAGCGCACACCCTCGGAATCGTCCCTCCCGGGGCCGCCTAGGGAAACTGAGGTTCTGGAGGTTCTGAGTGACCGGGCCGGGGCCTTCTGGGGCGGTCTGAGGCCCCACGGGGCCCAGGAGGAAGGGCCAGCGGAGAGGAGTGCCGATCAAACACTAAGAGGGTCTAAGCTGCAGCCACCACCCCGACACCCCCCAGGAGAGCACTGGGAACCACCTAAGCCGACATCTGATGGACGGGGATTGTTTTAAGCTCTTTCTACCCGCTGGACTATAATCATCAACTGTTCGCGACCTCTCCGCAAGCGATTCCTCCCCCCCCCCCCCCCCCCCGAGTTTTCAAAAGGCAAAAGCTTTTAAAGCTGCAGTTCAAAGAGGCACAGAGAGACGCAGGGCTGGGAGGGAGGAAGGGGCCCGGGAGACCCCAGCAGGGTGAGCCAGGGGCTGGGCGGAGAGCAGGAGGGGCACCTGGGGCCTGGCAGGTTCCACTGGCCACTCCCTTCTCCCCAGCCTGGCCCCACCTGGCCGAGAAGGCCATGGGCGGGGGGCACCTGGAGGTCAAGGTGCCTAACCTTTCTTTCACAGGGGCGGGGGGGGGGGGGGGGGCTGAGCTGATGTCATCATCCCACCCACTCGGTCACCCCACCTGAAGGAACTGGGTAACCCGCGTTTCTGGCCACCGCTGCCTTGTCTCCATCACCCTCCAACGCCTGCCCTTGGCTGGAGCCTGGGGGCTGGGGGCTGCCTGCCCCAACGCCGCGTTCACACTTAATCAGCTTGCAGGGGTGCCCCCTGGGCGTCCGAATCCCGCTAACCCTCTCCAAAAGGGACTGGAGGCTCCCTGACACTTCTTACCCTCTTGCCACCTAGCCGGCGACCAGCCATTCGAGGTCACAGCCTTGACACCGTGAGAAAGTTCGCCCACTCAGAGGGCTGACATGGGCCCAGGGTGAGCCTACTACAGCTTGGAAAGAGGGCAGGTTGTGATAAAACACAGTGGGGGGGGGGGCACACCCCCACACCGTAATCTGCCCCTGGATCCGGTTTCCTGGAGGCACAAAGGGGCCCAGCTCGCTAACTAGCCGGATAACGCAGGCCCCAGGGCAGCCCTGCGACCCCGCTGGACAAAATCTGGGGATTCTCCACGCTTCTCATTCCCCAGGCCCGGACGGGCCAGACAGGCGAGCAGATGGGGCTTTTCTACTTTAAAAATAAATCGATTGGCTTCTTTTCCGAGTGGACAGGATGAGGCGGCGGCGGGAGGCGGTCCCTGGGGAAGCACGTGCACGAACCCGGAGGTAATCCGGGGTCACGGGGCCAGGCGGGGTGGGCGGCGCGCCCCAGAAAGTTCCATCCCGGCCCCCCCCCCCCCCACCGCCCCCTTCCGCGGGCGGCAAGCCCGTCACTTACTGAGGCTCTCCAGCAGGTTCGACCAGGTCTTCGCGCCGAGCATGGTGTGCTGCCCCCCCGCCGGGGCCGCGGGGGACTCTAGGAGGGGCTTCCCGGCATAGCCGGCGGCGTGGGCGCGGGGGGTCACCAAGGGAGGGGGGCGCCCAAGCGCGCCGCGCGCTCCTCCCGCCCGCTGCGCGCCGGGGGCCGTACAGGGGATCGGGGGTCACGGGACAGCCGGGGGTGTCCCCAGAAGGGAACGGGGAACCGGGGGGGAGGGGGGCTCAGGAGCAGCCGGGGGCGTCCGCCCGCCGTGCGCCCTGCCCGCCGCGGGGACCCGGGGGAGGTGCCGCGTCGCCTGGGAGGGCCCGAGCAGCCCGTCACGCCGCCCCCGGGAGCGCCCCGCGCCGCCCGCGCGCCCTCGCCGGAGGCTTCGCGCACCACCCGCCGTGGCCGCGCGGCCGCCTCGCGGCCACCATCTTATTCCCTTCGCGCTCGGCCGGGCCGCGCGCCTCCTCCCCGCCACCTCCCGCGCGCCGCGGCGCCCCCGCCGTCCTCCCCCCTCCCGGCGGCCCCGCCCGCTCCCCGGGCAGCCCCCGCTCCCCTGCACTTGATAACGCGCTTGTCAAGACTGCTGAGTTGTTCCTGACCTCTCCCCCGCCGCTGCTAATTAAGGCTCCGCCGTGACAGTTCAAGTGCCGAGCATCAAGTTTGCAGAACCAAAGCCTCTAATTGGGGCCGCTTTTCATTTCTCCATCCCGCGGGCTGGGGCTCCCCAGACCTGGGCACTGGCGCATTTTCCTTTTGTATTTTTCATCAGGGAGGTGGGGGGGGGGGGACGGGCACCAGGAGAGGAGGGCGGTCAAACCACCAAAAGGCTAGGGGTGGGGGGGGCCCTCCTCCGCCCTCCACTCGCCGGCCGGCCGCCCCAGGACCCCGCTCCCCACCCAAGGTCTCTGAGCTCCCCGACCTGGGGCTGCAAGGAGCTGAGCCCCACCCGCAGGAGGCGACTGCAGGGGCAGCTTCTGCCCCCTCCACCCTCGCGGGGTGTGGTAGGGAGGGGCAGCACCCCCCCCCCCCCGGCGCCCACTGGGGTGGGGGTGCTTGCAGCCTGGGGTGCCCGTGACCCTGCGGAGCGCCGGGACGGCGGCGGGATTGCCACGCCCCCTCCCCGACGGAGAGGTGCGTTCTTACGCCCCAGTTCCCTCCCTGGGGCTGCCGGCCTCTCCTTTCCAGATAAGTGCTGGCGAGCATCGGGGCTCTTAGTGACTCTTCAAGCTGCCTTTCTCCTCCAACGCCTACTAAATCAAGCCGGCGCTGAGAGCCACCGGCTGGGAGGAGAGGAGGGAGGAGGGGCCGGCTGCCGGCGGGCTCGCAGGGGCTGGCGCAGGGGCGGGGGGACTGGGATAATGTCACTGGGGAGGAGAAGGTGGGGGAGGTGAGCAGGAGGCCCAGACCCCGGCTGGAAAGAGGAGGGGGCAGGGGGGAGGAAACGCAGCGGGAGGCAAACGAGGTCCTAGCGTGGCCGGCCGGCCAAGGCCTTTCGGCTCAGCCTCCTGGAGCCTCACGCCGCCAGGGGCTCGGCGTTTCCCACACTCGCCTGCGCCTGAGAATTCCAGGTGCTTCCAATTAAACCGGGACGCATTCTTGGAGCCATCGCCAGGTGATTCTTCTGACTCAAGCTGGAGACACAAAGCTGTCCCTGGGGGTCTCGAAGATTGCCGCCTATTAGAACCACCTGGGGCAACCTGAACCCCACCCCACCCCTAGCCCCCGGGTTGTCTGGGCCTCACCCAGACCCATGGACATCAACCTCTGGGCGTGGACCCAGGCAGCGTGAAAGCACCCAGGGGGTTTCCCGAGGGCAGCCATTGTTCTAGGCGGGTGATTCTCAGCGGGGCAGGGGATGGTCCCGCCCCCTTCCCCCCCCCACCATATTTGGCAAGGTCTGCAGATGCCGCCCGAGGCAGATGCCAAGAAGGGGGCAGAGCGCTCCGCAGATGCCACCCGCACGGAATCATCCAGCCCCAGATCTCTGCAGGGCCCAGGTGGGAGGAACCCGGGCCAAGCCAGGCCCAGGCGCAGGCAAACACTATCCCAAGAAAGCCCAGCTCGGCCCTTGCCTCAGACAGGCTCCGGCGGACGGCTGGGTCTCCCCTCCACCCTGGAAACCCTCCTTCCCAGGAGGTCGGCTCAAGCTGGGGCTGCCCCTTGAGGACTGTTTGCTCCAGCTGAGCTGAAATCCCCTCAACTCCCCGCCCCTGGGCCGGCCCCTCCCCAGCCCCCTCCAGGTGCGAACTTGGAACCTACCTGCAGCCCATTCCCACCCTCCAGCCGACTCTCCCCCCACCGCCAACCCCACCCTGGTTTCCTCCGCTCGTTCCCCATCACAGTCCCAGGTCCCGGAATGTTCCTGGGTTTGCCCACATCCTTCTGAAAGTTCAGGCCTGCAGGACAGTGGCTGCCCATGTGTGTGTCCCATGTCTCAATGCTCCAGAGAGGACTTCCCCCACTCATCCCAAGTCCCCTGTCCTCTGCTCTGCTCGTCTGCCTTTGCAAACTCCATGCTGGGCTTCACCGAACTGCACTGCATTTCATTGGGGGGGGGGGGTTCTTGGAGCAAACGATTCAGTTTCAGGTGTAGGTCTGGTGTCCCTCCCGTGTGGACAGGTATCTGTATACCTATCGGTGTGAGAGTGGTTCTCATCTCTCCCAGACATGCCAATCACCTGGGGAGTTTGTAAACTCCAGGCTGGGGCCCCATCCCTGACCCCGTGACATCACAATCTCTGGGGATGGGCCCCAACCAGCAGTATTTCTGGATTTCAGGTGGTTCCAACGTGCAGCCAAGACGGAGAGAAGCGGCTGTAAGGATAAGGGACGCAGGCTCTCCCTGGCCAGCCTCTCTGGCCTTGAACTCTGCTTGGCGTTTCAGGCGAGGATGATCTGTATCTTCTCTGGTCCAGGGATGCGGGCTGGGGCAGCCAGCTCCTTCCCCAAGCTCAGGGAGAACTCCCAGCGGCCAGGGTGGGGCCCCCCCCACCACCGATGGCGTCCTCGCCCTGCTGACAGCGAGAGGGGGCGTCCTTGTGTATCCCCGAGGAGCAGTTGTGGGGAACGCGGCCCCGTGGCCAGGAAGCAGGGGTGGTGTGTCCTGTGGGAGGTCCTGGAAGCCCCTCTTCTTCATCCCAAAGGGAAGAGAACACCATGTGGAGAACTGTGGGGGCCGCTCCCTGGTGGGAACTCTTGACAAGCTCCTGGGAGGAGACCCGAGCGTAGGCTCCAACTGCGCCATTAGCTCACTGTGTGAGCTGGGCAAGTGCCCTCATCTGGAGAGGACGGTAAACACTCGCTCAGCCCGGCACATGGCGAGATATATAACACACGGGCAAAAGAGACCAAGCGGGGCAGTGGCAATGAGCACGCCGCTCTTCCTAGGGTGAAGAATCTCCTGGGTGGTACTGGGTTTGTGCTCTGAACCCCTAACAACCAAGTGGGGGCGGGGTTGTAATGGGACCCAAAGGGAGCCCTGGGAGCAGGGTGGCCAAGCACAGTTGTCCAAGTTGTCCACTGCACAACAGCACCTCGGTGAGATGGCAAACGGGAGCTGAAACCCCACCCTGACTCTGCTCATCAACACACACCTAGCGCGGGTTCTGTCTGCCTCAAGGAAGAGTCATAAAGGACGTGTATGGGCTGGTCATGGCGCTCTAGGAAAGGCCTGCGGCTTCCCAGATCCTGACCACCTATTGCCAAATCCCTTATCCCGCATATATACTCTGCCTGCCCCCTGACTTGGCCCAATGCCATGTTCAGGGTGAATGACTGCAGAAACCACCAGCCAAGCAGGGCCGGGTGAGGTCGCTTCCAGAAGCCTCCAGAGCCCCCCCAGGGCCTGAGAACACAGGACTAAGAGGACCCAGGAAAACTGAGCACACCTCGCTTGGACACAGGGTCTGGAGTTTCCTCATCTGTCGTTCAGAATGGGGCGGGGTGCCCAGCGAGTTCGTTCCTCGGAAATGCCAGTCGCTAGTCTGTTGTTCTTGGGAAGCTAGGGGGTAGCACCGAGACTTGGTCACCACTTCCTGCGCTCAGGGCAGCTCCCTCAGCCCCGCGTCTGTCCCCCTGTCCAGCCCTGCTAACGCTGGACGCCTGGGGGCTGAGGTCGAATCACCCTGCGTCTCGTTCCTGTGGCCTGAGGACCTCACCGCCTTGCTCGTGTGGGGGCCCCTAGGAGGGAAGCCCGTCCCTGCCTCACCCTGCCCCCACAGGCCGAGAACTTGGGACTCCCCGAGCCTGGCTATTGGCACATTTCAGAGCCGCGAGGGAGAGATCCAGGCCTGCAGCTGAGGGCCCCTGTGCTCAGATCCTTCCCCAGGATTCCCTGAACCCATAAGGACGAGACAAGCACCGGTCTTCACGTGGGAACAGGCCTCTCGGGGCGGGCTGGCCCGGGGCCCCCGCTTCTGTGTTCGGGATGGCGACGCACTGCCCCCCTTCCCACCCCCCCACCCCGGCCCATTCTGGGGGCTTGACCTTTTCCAGATGAGCCTGACGGGGCCTCACACCACCCTGTCTCTCCTCCTCCCCGCCCTGCCTGCCTCTTGGCCCTACCATCCCAGCTGCCTTTCTTGGGGGACAGCGGAAAGCAGGGGAGGCAGGAACCCGCTGGCTCCCATCCCTAGCCATCCCGGGCTGGCAGGAAGCCCAGGACACCGACTTCTGAGGCTCGTTTATCGGAAGATGTCCTAGAGCCCAACTGGCAGTCTTCTGGAGAGAAGGCTGCGGAAGCCGCGGGAGGCGTCACGGCGATTCAGCGGGAGCAGGACCCTGTCCTCACGTGGTGAATGGTGGGGTGGCCGAGTCTCCTTTCGAGGAGCACAGCCTGCCCCAGGGTTGTCTCGGGAGGGGAACCGAGGGCTGTGTGCTCACCAGCGGCATCGTCCCTACCCACAGACGCCGCACTAGTCTCAGGCCACTGGGCTGCCTTGAGTCCTTGCACACACGCACTGCGCGTGCACACACACACACAGGGCAGGAAAGAGCCATCTCCTCCCCGACCTCAGGGCCAGGACCGTGTTCACTCAATGAGATGTCAGCCTCCTCTAGACCCGGCCGGGAGGAGCCGTGGCCCGAGGGCAAGCAGACACCCAGGTTCCAGTCTCGAGTCTCGGCTCTGTCACCTGGCAAGACTGTGTCCCCAGGCAAATCGTCAGCCTCTCTCGGGGTCCGCTTCCTGATCTGGAAAATGGGACCACCACAAGCACCTTCTGCCACGGTTCCGGGAAGGATGAAGTTCATAGGTGTTTGTGACGTGCACGGGGCAGGGCCTGACTCTCGGGGGCCCCTGGGAAGGAAGAGCGTTTCAGCCCCGGACGGGGGCAGGTGGCAGGACTCAGCTGCGAGCTGCCCGCAAGGGCTTCCAGGCTTCAGACTGGGGGCCTGGGGCCACCGTGAGGGTTTCTGAGGGGCAAGAGGGCTTTGGAGAGGGGCACGAGGCAGGTGGGGCTGGCCCTATGGGTTTCCCCAGTCACGTGTGCGTCTGGGGGGCAGTCTTCCTAGACTAGGGTGGGGTGTGACCTCCTCCTGCAAAGGGGGGGGGGAGGGGGAAGGGCATGGGGCGGGGTCACTCACAGGAAAGGCGAGGGCCACCCCTTCCCTTCCTGGGCCCCTTGGGTCACCACCTGATGGGGCCTGCCCCACCCCCACCCCCGACTCCCCCTAATTAAGGGGGCCCAGCGCTCACCGAGCGGCTCCACAGCCCCCACCCCTGCGTGGCTGGTGCCGGGTCTCCCTGCAGCCTCCCCTTTCCCAATTAATCACGCTCATCAAGCCCCTGACGCAGGCTGCACCCAGAGCCGAGGCCCTCACCCTGTGTCCGCTCCCAGAACACTCTGCACGGCCCTGGGAGGAGGTGCTATGGGAAGGGAAGAGGGGCAGAGGGCTCTGCCCGCTGCTCAGGGTCCCCTTGCCAGGGGCAGTCGCACTGCAGAGCTCCCCATAATGGCTCCCTTCACCACCTCATCAGCCCAGCCGTGCCGATGCCAAAATCTGGAACCTTCATCCACGGTGGGAACTGAGAGAGTGCTCTGTGGTTGGCAGCCCAGCACCCCCCTTTAATAGAGGAGGTCTGTGCCCAGGCCGGGCTGCCCGGGACAAAGCCAGCAATGTTGGGGCACCTCTTGGGGGGCACGGAGCCTGAGACACAGAGGCAAGGGGGCAAATACTGCCAAACGCACTCCCAGGGCGGGCAAGGTCTCCAGCTACAACTCGTGGTGTCCAGAGGGTGGCAGGGTGGGGGTGGAGGTAGGGAGCAGCCCCCCCCGCCCCCCACCAATGCAGAGGTCTCCATCCCCCCCCCCCTCCGCAGCGAGGGGTCATCTGGCAGAAAGGAGGTGCTCGATAAATGTTTGTTAACAAACTACACGGGGAGAGAAAACGCCAACACGCTGCCCGGAAAAGACCCAGAGTCCCACCCACCAGATGTTTTCTCTGGCAACGTCTACCTGAGGGTCCCTGTGCGCGGATCCTTCTCCAGGATTCCGTGAGCCGTAAGGGAGGGAGGACAACCCCAGGCTTTCGCGTGGGAACAGCCTGTGCCCACGGAGCCGGGTGAGTCCAGGGAAGGAGGCAGCACCCACTCTGGGATTCTAGAAGCATCCGTGTCCGACAGGCCAGGGGCTGCCAGTCGCACTCACCTGGGGGAGATCTGACCATCCCAGGGGCCCGGCCACAGTCCCAAATCGACAGCATCAGAGCCCTGGGGAGGGAGGGGGCCCGGCCTCAGTGTCGTTGGAGTCTTGTGGTGATTCCCCCAAGCCTCTGGGCCAGGGGCTCTGGAGGCAGGGGAGAGGTGGGTGGCCAGAGTGGGAACGCACGGGGCCCGGCCCGGCTCACCACCCCGGTTAATTACCCCGGCCCCGTCGGCGTGTCCCGGCTCGTGAAAGTTGGGTAAATAAATAAACAAGCGTGCTGGCAGGGCCCCGGGCAGCGCCAAATTAGGGATGCAGAGTCAGACAGCTTGACTCCCAAGACATAATCAGTTTAATTGCGGGGCCTCAGCTCAGGCCAGGGTGGCGAACTGCTTCCACACTCCCGTCCGTTTTATTAAAATCCAATTATTTGCGCTGGCCGCGAGTCTCCGGCAGGGACAAAGAGGCATCTTCAGCCAAGGTCGGACCCAGCGCTGGGAGACAACGGGTCGTGGGGCGCGGGCCCCTCCTGCTTAGGGCACACGAGACAGGGAGGAGGCTGGCGGCGTGACCCTGGGCTTCCGTGTCACCAGGGGGGGACAGCGATGCCACAGACTGCACGGGATCCTTGTGAGTTGCTGTTGTCGACCTGAACGTCCGTGACCTCCCGCCACCCCCCTCCGGCCCCACCATCAGGCATCTGTTGAACCCCGAGTCCCAGCGCAATGGTATTCGGAGTGGGGCCTTTGGGAGGTGAGTACTTTCGAGGAGGTCACGGGGGTGGGGCCCCCTGATAGGATCGGGGTCCTCAGAAACAGAGGGAGAGACACAAGAGGACACAAGCCACAGGGGACACCCGTCTGCGAGCAGAAGTAGACCCTCACCCAGCGCAGAGTCTGATCCCCGCCTCCCGGCTCTGTCGGCATCTGCCGCTAAGGCTGCTGAGCCTGCCCGGTGCCTGGTGTTTCGTTACATCAGCCCGAGGGACTAAGGCCCCAAAGCAAAAACCCTAATGTCCACCGCTGGGGGTACGGACAGACCCCTCGTGGTGCGTCCCATGCCACCAAACGCCCCTCGGCAACCCCGATGCTCTCACGCCCGCCGGGCAGATCTCGACGCCTAAGCCAAGGCCACCAGACGTGAAGGTCTCTGCACAGAACGCTTCCGACCACGTGACATCTTAAAGCAAGCCAGAGGGACAGAAACAGATCTGTGCTGGCAGGAAACCGGGGACAGGGGACAGGCTGCCAAGGAACACGACGGAACGTCGTCGTCCTCAGATGCACGAAGTGACTCTTCTCGTCCAAGCTCTCCGTTTCACGGGGAGCCGGAACAGAGAAGTCAAGCCACCTCTCTAAGGTCACACAGCGATGCAAAGCCAGGCGTGCTGGCCCAGAGCTCCCGTCCGCAAGCACCGTGACGGTCGGGCTGCCTCCTCTGGGGAGCCCTGTGCTCACCGAGGGGACGGTTAGCTGGCCGGAAAACGAGGCCCCGGAGCTCTATCAGCTCTGCCCCCCGAGGCGTGGGGAGCTCCTATTTCCATCCATTGTACTTGGCGAGCGCTCCTGGGCTCCTCTGGGCCTGACGGAACCCGGCTCCTCGGGTGACCCTGTGCCCGAGGCGGCGTGACAGGCCCCGATCCGGAAGCCGGGGCTCCCCCGGGCTGCGTCGCCCCGGCCACAGGCCCCTGTCCCCTCGAGGGCCCTGCCTTTCCCCCCAGACACCCCCGGCTTTGTTTTTCCAGGCCCTTCCAGGCCCAGCACCATCCAGAAACGTCGGTTAGGCCAGAACAGCTGCCTGGCGCCTCGTGAATGCCTCAGATGCGGAGCGCGGCGGGAGCCCCCGAGCCCACACGCTGCCACTAGGTGAATCGGGCCTGCCGTTAGAGTCACAAAGACCAATTAAAACGAGAGGAAAAGCAGCCTCCCCGCCTCCCAGAGCACCCCGGCCAGCTGCTCCTCTACCCCCTCCTCGCCGGCCCCGCGAGCCCGCTCCCTCCGCACCCGGGCCACCTGCCTCTGACAGCGTCATTATTGACGCCCGCCTCCTGAGCCCCCGCTTCGGTGGGCGAGGGCCGGGGGGCGGCGACGGGCGAGGGGGGGGGGGGGGGAGGCGCACAGCTCCCGGGTTTTCGACGCCGTTGCTGCGGGGAGAGATGAGAAATTGCCTTTCTGACCCAAAACCGGAGTTCACAGCTGCACTTCATTACGGATGTCTCCAGGAGGCCCTGGGAGAAGCGCGGCTCGGGAAGGGCTCACCTGTTAGCGACAGCTGTGCCTGCCTCTCCCGCAAGCACGTTGGTGGTTTCCTGCCCGGGGCTGCAGGGGCAGGGGGTGGGGGGCGGCCTGCGGTCCCCCCACCCCCCCCCCCCCCCACCCCCGCCAGTCTGATGAACTCAGCGGACGGAGGGAGGAGGAGGCACCAGACCAGTGAGCGGGAGCGAGGGGGAAGAAACGGCCACAGGTCGGGGGTCGCTCGTTTTGGGAGGCACCAGAAGGGAAGGGGTACATCTGCCCCCCCTCCTTCTTCTGGGTCTCACGTCCACCGGGGTGAACGCGGGCATGTGTCGGGCACCTGGAGTACCTCCGGGTACACGGCAGGCACTCAATAAATGCTCCCTCCCTTCCTCCCTTGCGGTCGGTCTCTCCGTGCTTCTGACATGCCACCTTTCAAAAACGCGACAGTTATTTAAAGAGCCCAGGCTCCTGGGGCGCCTGGGGGGGCTCAGACCGTTGAGTGCCCAACTTCGGCTCGGGTCACGATCTCACGGTTCGTGGGTTCGAGCCCCGCCTCGGGCTCTGGGCTGACGGCTCAGAGCCTGGAGCCCGCCTCGGATTCTGTGTCCCCCTCTCTCTCTGCCCCTTCCCTGCTCTCTGTCTCTCAAAAATAAATAAACGTACACACACACATACACACAAAAATAAATACAGAGCACAGGCTCCTGAAGGTCAGGGGTTCTCCACCCTGCGCGCTGGAGTCATCTGTGTACCTTACGGAAAGACCCAGAGGCTCGCTGCGGGATCCCTGAGGTTGGGCCCAGCCGCGCTTCCAAAGCTCCCCGGGCAGTCCGAATGCACAGTGGGGTGGAGACACTCCGACCCGAATGGCTCTTATCTGGCTTTTGAGGTCTGTACGTCCTTTTCTAAAGAGGGCGACGGGCCAGGGACGAGTGACGGGGCCGAGAGCCGGCTCCAGAAGGAGAGCCGGGCTGCGGAGTCGGCGTCGCTAGCCGCCAGGCCGCCCTGCCCTCGCTTGCCAGCCGCGGAGGCTTGCACTCAGGTCCCCAGGGCGGAGACAGAGCAGGCCCCTGGTTCCGGCGGCTACTCCCTGCGTCGGCCCCACCAGGAGAGAGCACGGCAGCCTGGCCGTGAGGGCGTGTGTGACAGCAGGTGAGGCCTCTCTCTGGAAATTTGCTGACCAGGCTGAGTCCTGGCTGGGTACACGGCGTCTCAAAGCTGTGCCTGGGAAGGCACCCCGTGGGCGGGCCTCACACCTAAATCCTGGCTCGCTGCGTCTCGGGAGCATTTCCGCGCTCATCGCGGCCTGGGGCGGGGGGAAATGGCGTTTCTGTTCCTTCCCTGCGGCTTGCTAACCAGAAGATGCTGAAAAAGCTCTAAGCCCTGCAAAGCTTCACTCGCCCCATCTGGGAAGCAGGAAGACGGCCAACCCACGGGGTCACGGTGAAGTTGAAATGGGGAGACAGGCTGAGGCAGGTGTCTGCCCCGCGGAGGGGGGGAAACGCCTGGCACGTCCCGAGCACCCCCACGTCCCGTGTGGC
Source organism: Lynx canadensis (assembly GCF_007474595.2). NCBI lineage: Eukaryota > Metazoa > Chordata > Mammalia > Carnivora > Felidae > Lynx > Lynx canadensis. Next base: position 3,683,067 of record NC_044317.1, read on the forward strand.
CGGTTCGTGGAGCAGCCCCACTTTCCAGATTGGAAAGCCAAGGTCTCTAGAGGTTGCCTCCCCAAGGTCAAGGGGTGAGGCCGGGATCTGAACTCGGGAGCCCAAGCTGTTGGCCACCACTCACTCACGCGGGCCGGGCCCCCTTCTGGAGGCATCTCTCACCGCATGCTGGAATGCCCCGGCTGCTGATGGCCGAAGGGAGAATCCTCTTGGGGGACAGACGCATGCTGGGGACCCCGGGCCACGAAGGGAGTGGAGGCGGACCGCACGCTGCCACCCGTGTCGTCCACTAAAGTCTGGGCGGAGAGCAGGCCCGGTAAGCCTGGCCTGGCTCCCTGGACACTGAGAGGGTCCAGGGCCTTGGGGGCGCACTCAGGGTCAGAACCCGGAGTGCCGGCTCGCATCCTGGCGGAAAACAGAAGCCCGGTGGGGCGCGCGGCACGCACACAGAGCACCTGACGTCGTCGGGGGCACCGAGGAGCGGGGCTCTGGGCTCCGGAAGGGGCTGAGGGTGGGGGGAAGGTGGAGAGAAAAGAAGGTCAGGCGCAGGCGCGGACAGCAGAGGCCGGGAGGCAGAGCCGCAGGACCGGCCCGGGAGGGCCCCCGGGGACACAGACAAGGCAACCCGGGCCGAATCGCCAGCTGACGTGCCCCACCTCCCCGTCCCACCTTCCGTCTGTCCCGTCCACGCATCTCCCAGGTTGAGCTTTCGGTCCCCGGGGCCGGGCACACGGCAGGTCCTGGCCCCCCATGTGCTAAAAACCCACTGGTGGCCGTCTGTGGAGGCGCCCTGCCCTGGGCCAGCCCTTGTGCCCTTCTCATTCCTGCCCCGACGCCCCGGCACCCCAGTGTCCCAAACCCCGCCAACGCCAGGAGCCGCCGTTGACGCCTACCTACTGGGCGCCAGGCGCCGGCCCCGGAGGTTACTGCGGACCATCCCACTGACGCCCGTCACCGACACTGTGCGGGAACTTCTGATACTGTCCTCTCTCGACCCCTGGAGAAACCGAGGCACAGAGCACCTCAACTGCCTCCCAGAGCCTTTACTCAACGAGTGCACGGATGCACGGGGCGGGGGTGGGGGGCTCGGCATCCTGGGAGAGCGGGGGGCCTCCCGGGAATGAGCCCCCCCTTCCCTGACCTGACCCCACCCGGCCCCCTGCGGTGCGATGCCAGGGCCAGGCCAGGCTCTCTGGAAGCAAGAACCCCAACGATAATGATATGCTGGTGGCACGGATACCCGCAGCTAATATTTACATAACGCTCACCGTATGTACTCCAGGCGCTCTTCCAAATGCTACGCACGCAGCCATTACTCACAGAGCCTCCCAAGCCTGTTTGGTGCATGCCGGTGTTTGCCCATTTCACAGATGGGGCACAGAGAGGTTAGCTGGTCTGCCGAGGACACACAGCCGGCAGGCGTCAGGGCTGGGATGTGAACCCCTCGCTCGGCCTGACCCCAGGGGCCGTGAGGTGGGCCCCCGGCAGAAACCCACAGGGGCGGGGAGGGGGACGGGGGGGGGGCGGGGAGGGGGGCGGGGAGGGGGGACAGGCCAGCCGCCCAGGGCCAGGGGGTAGGGGGAGCTCTCCCTCCCGCCAGGAGGAGGCCGCTGCTGCTGGCGCTCTCCCCGCGAGGCCAGGCCTTGCAAGGGAAGCAGAAATCTGTCGTTAACACAGTGCCAAACCCAAAGTGGCTGGTCCCGAACTGCAATCCAATAAAAGTGCGACTTGTCTATTTATCATCCTCGGGGCTTTTTATCACGGTGCAGATGGCTGCTACCTTTGGAAGGCTCAGCAGCTCGCTGCCAGCCGCCCGCCACGCAAAGCTTAGCTCAACAGAATCTGGGCCTGCACCTGTGCAGGGCCGCGAGCGGGGGCCCCCCGGGCACGCGGGGTCCCGTGTCCCTCTCCCGCTCAGCGCTCACGCGCTGCCCCTGCGCCCGCCCCCCCTCCCGCGGAGCTGGTGGCCGAGGGCCCGCGCAGCGGCTGGCTCCCCCCGTCCACGGTGCTCACAGCCGCGCCCACCACACCCGGAGCGGAGCCCCCAATGACCGGAGGAGGCAGGTGCTCCCTGGAGCGGAGAGAAAGCGGCAGGAGCCCCGCAGGGGAGCGGAGGGCCGGGTGCGAACGCGCGGCCCAGGCGGCTCAGAGCAAGGGGCCCCGTGGGGCGCCCACGGCGATGCAGGCGGGAAGATAAAGCCAGGGAAGATCAAGGGCCAGGCGTGCGGAAAAGAGGCGCTGTGCAGCCTCCCGGCGTGCGGGGAGTGGGGAGGGGGGGGAGCCCCAGGAATCAGGAGCCGCCCCAGACCCCTGCAGGCTGACGTCTGGCGGGGCCTCCAGAGACGGGGTCCCGGGTCCCGGAAAGAAAGCCCGCGGGAGGGACGCGGGTATCGACACCCACGCGGAGGCCGGGGCGACAGGGAGGGGCAGGAGGTCCCCCCTGGCTGGACGGGAGGTCGGGCCTGAGGCCCGGTGCCTTCCAGTCCTTCCAGCTGCCACAGGTTTATGTCGAGAAGGCAGCTTTTCCACCAGCCCGGGGCCCCAGCTGCAGCGCGCGGTGCGTGCCGTGCGTTCACGCGTGTCTCTGCACATGACCCGTCTCCGTGTGCGCACGTACATGTCTGCGTGCGTGTGTGCATATCGGTCTCTGTGGGCACCAATCTCTGTACACGTGTGTGTGTGTGTGTGTGTGTGTGCGCGCGCGCGCGTACGTGTGTGTAGGGGCTGAAAGTTTGGCCCCCCCCCACCCCGCAGCCTGCGGAGGTCCAGGAGCCACCCCGGCACTGTGAGCCATGACCTTTGCCCTTTGGGCTGCGGCCCAGGAAACAGAGCAACGACCAGAACACCCTGCCACCCCAGGTCCTCCCGGCTGACCCGGTGTCTGCTCTCCAAGTAAACCAGAGTCGGCAGGCCTCCTACAGCACGCACCTTAGGGATGTTGCCGGACTGGACGAGGGGCTGCATCTGGAAAAGGCACTGAGCATCCTCCCAGGCGTCTCTGTGGTCTCCCCTACGGGGTTCAGGGCTCCGACCTTCCCAAAGTCCTTTCCAGCCAGCTCGGGAGACTTAGGCCCTTCCGGTTGCCTGGAACGCCCCTCCCTGCCGCCCCGAACCGGCCTGCCCCGCTTCCAGATAGGCGCTCCAAGCCTCTGTGTTATTTCTGGGTGCCACAAGGCACACAGGTGGGCGCAGCCACCCCCGTGGCAGAAGCTGTGGCTCAGAGAGGCTGGGAACCGCCACAAGGTCACCCGGCTGCACGCTTTTCCGCCGGGCTGGTTCGCAGCACTGGGGCTCCTACCGCCCCAGCCTCTCCCGTGGTCGCAAACGGGGGCCGGGAGGGCAGCTGCGCTCGGCTCGGCTACATTGTTAACACTCGCCTCCTCCTCTGTCCTACACCTCTGCCTGTAGCTTTGTTCTTTTTTTTTTGCCAGGGTGCTTCAGTTTGTGCCCATCGTAACAATACCTAACTCGTACGTAAACGTTACCTCCGGCCGGACCCAGATCTAAGTACACACGCTGCCTCCTTCGATAGTCCTCTCCCCCACCATCTTTATGTTTCAGATCGGAAAGCAGCACAGAGAGGTGAAGAAACGGACCGCAGGTCACAGAGCTGGGGCCAGGACTGGGACCCGTGTGACGCGCCCCAGGCCATGGCTTGGCCGAGAGCTACACAGCCCTCATTGGCCATCTGCAGCACGGTCTGGTCACAGCAGACTGGACTGTCTTTGTGCAGGACGGCGGGGACCGGAGAGTTCCAGGTTCTGGCTGCAGCTTTCCCCTGGTGGAGTGGGGACAGGTAATAAGGAGCCCCTTTTCGCCTCAGCCTGCTGGGGGCCAAACCAGGAGACCTGTCCTTGGCCCCCAGGGTGGAAGCTGGACCTCCCCTCTTTGAGAGATGTCAAGTCTTCTCAGGGGGCAGGGTGGCCGCCCCCGGGCCCCTCATGTGGCAGGCAGCAGCATGCGGAGAAGGGAATGGGGGCCACGCAGGGTTGAATAGCGTCCCCCCCAAATTACATCCACGTGGAACCTCAGAAGGGGACTTTATTTGGAGATACGGTCTTTGCAGATGGGTCTGGAGACGCGATCGCCCTGGATTTAGGACGAGCCCTGATGGGAGAACAGGCACCCCTCTCCTGAAATTCTGGACGAATCCTTGGCTGCACGCCGCCAGCCTCAGTTTACCTCCACAGTCAGGTTCAACCTCCTGCTTCCTAACGCACCGGCGGCTCTGAACTGGCCAACGAGTCCATCACAACACCCTTTATGCATTCGCTCAACAAACATTTATCAACCGTCTACTGCGCACGTGCGCCAGGTTCTTCCAGGCCCCAGAGAATATGGCAAAAGGCCTGCCTGCATGGGGCTGATGCTGAGCTGGGGGAGCCAGAGAGTAAACAGCCAGACAATCAAGCGACACAACTTCAGCAACCAAAGGCTCTCTAGGGGAAAGGGAGCACCAGACTATTAGAACGGTAAGTGCAAAGGCCCTGAGGCAGAAACGAGATCTTCTGTTCAGGATGGACAAGCCGTCGGTGGGGTTGCAGCAGGGGCTCCTTGTGGGGGGTAGCGGGGGGGGGCACTGGAGCTGCCGGGCCACACCAGGCATTTAAGGTGTCATAAGGAGTTGGGAATTTTATTCCACCTGTACGGGAAGCTGCCGTAAGCCAGGTGGTTTGACTGAGTGAAGTGGGCTCCCCTCTGATGGCTACAGGGAGAAGGGAGGCCGTGGGGGCGGTGGGGGTGGAGGGGGGGTTGGGGCAGGACGGGGAGCCAGGCCTGTTCCTCTGGGAAAAGGTTTTGCTGGAGGGAGAGGTGGGCCAGAGCAGGCGTCGAGGGTCCAGGAGGAGGGAATTAGCTCTCAAGTCCGGAGGGAGGAACTTGCTCGTCAGCGGGCTGGTGACCCTTGGAAGGGCAGAGACGTCCGTGGGTGGGCGCGTGTGTGTGCCCGTGCCGACGTGTCTGCGGGTATTGCAGACGTGTGCCCGTGTGCCTGTGTATGGAGGTGTGGACGCTCACCCGTGTCTGTGGCGGGATGCGGAGGCTTCATCCGGCAAGTCCGGACCCCCAGGCTCATCAGAACCCCGCCCCCCACTGACACAGGCCCAGAATTCCAAAGTGCCTCAGCCTGGCGCCTGGTGGGGGCGGGGGCGCACCCTCCCCCTCGCAAGGGCTTCTCAACGCATTCTACCCTCTACCTCTCCAGGCACACTGCCATCTGTCTCTCCCCCTCCTGCCGCTCGGCCATTTGAGCCAGTGATGGGGGGCGCTCCCCGCCTCCGGGACCGGGAGAGCCAGATGGCGGGAGTCAAGGCCCCGTGGGGCCCAGGGGCTGCTGCTGTCCTCAGAGCCACCCGGGGTCACGGGGCAGGCCTCCACCGTCAGCCTTGCGCCTCCTGGCTGTCCCGGCCCCTGTCCCCGGGCCCCACATCAAGTGGCCTTTTGCAGCCACCACATAAATCACCGTCCAGGTCAGGACCGGGTAGGGAGCAGGGCTGGGGAGGGCACAGCCCCTGGGGCCTGCAGACAGACTGGCTGCCAGTGACCCCTGACAGCCCAGGCCAGGGGTCTCCAGGGGCCAGCTGGGAGGTCGGGGAGGTGCAGTGCTGCCCTGGGCCTGCGGGTGATCCCGGCTGGCCCCGCTGCACGGGGAGGGCCCGGGTCAGGGGCGCAGGCCAACACCTGTCCAGGTGGCCCGCGTGGAGGGCAGGCCGGAGGCCACGCTGGGTGGCCCGGAGCAGCTGCCCGCACCGGCCGGTTCTGGGCCTTCACCTCTGCACACGACCTCAGCGCCCGCGGACCTGGGCGCAGCTCTGTGAGCTCGGCCCCCTGTCTTGTCACCAACTTCACAGACGCTCCCTGAGAATGCCCACCGCATTCTGGACACGTAAGCTCGGGAGCTGTTTAGTTTCTGTTTCCGCCGTCTCACTTTCTAGCTGTGAGAGCCCGGGCAAGTGATTTGACCGTTCTGGGCCTCAGTTTGCCCAGCTGCGAAGCAGACGCTGGCACCTACCTCTGAGGGTCTCGGGAGGGTTCGATGAACAGGGCCACCACCTCCGTGGAGGACAGCTGCCCTCCACGGAGGCTCCGGCGCGGGCCTGGGGGTTCCCACAGGACCGGGCAAGGACGCAGCCCCTCCTCCTTGCTCTCCCACCCTGGAGAACACACTCCCTACTTTGCACAAGAGGAGCAAAGGCCCAGGAGGCCCTCAAACACGAGGGTCCCTCAGGCCGGGCTCGCAGCCCCTCGCGTCAGATGCGTGGATTCATTCGTTCACTCACTCATTCGTTCACTCATTCCACAAAGTTTATAAAGTGCCTACTATGTGTTAGACGCCTTGTAGGGAGTGTAGAAAAGAGGGGGCTGTCGAGTAGGGGCTCGGTCCGATGGGGGCGGCAGAGGCACAAACACAAGGTCCGATTCAAGCAGAGACACAGACAGAGGTCGGCAGCCTCCAGGATGCGGAACACAGACCTCCTTTCCCGAGCCTGGACAGCTTCAGGGAAGCAGGCACTGAGCGGTGACGAAAATAACGAAGGGTACTTATCATTTGTTGCGGCGTGAGGGGAGGAGTACTGTTACGATCCGGGAAGCTGGAGGCCCAGAGAGGCTTAGCGACTTGCCCGACACCACACAGCTAAAGCATCTGGGGAGGATCCCAGCCCAGAGACGGCACAGTCACTAGACAAACATCCTAGGGCCCTAGGGGTTGGGATCCGGCCTCAGGGACATCCCGCCCGGCTCCTTGACCCCCCACAGCCGGAAGGAAGGTGTACCAAGAGCACATTTGCTTTACAGGTGGGGAAACTGAGGCCAGGCGGAGTCCCGGACGGCAGGCAGTGAGTAGAAGCTTTGGGAGCCCAACCCAGATCCCCTCCTAGGCTCAGATTTCTAACAGGCCTCAGGGCCTGCCCCCTCTCGCCCCCTTCCTGGGTGGAGCCCACCCGGTTGTGCAAACATATAGCTCCAGCTCCCCCCTCTGGGCCGGGGGGGGGGGGGCGTGGGTGCCGGCTCCCTAGATGGCATTATTTCCTCATTTCTCCTTCCTAGCACCAGACGGCAGCCTCCTGGTCCAGCAGGAGGCCCCGGGCTTGGCAACATCAGGCTTTCTCGAAATAAAAATGAGGAGGGAAAAAGCCTTTCCAGGAGGCCAGTTCTCATATTTACATGTAAAAAGGTCCCCTCGGGCTCTCCCCGCCCTTCCCCCCACTTCCTCTGGGGGCGGGGGATCGTTTGGAGGGCGGGCAGGGGGCCTCTGTGACCCCAGGCGCCTCCTCGGGGGAGGGCGGAGGCGTCCGCTGGGAGAAAGATCAGATGGCCCGGGAGGGGGGAGGGGAGGCGGGCTGCTTCCTCGCTCCCCTCCCCCCTGGGATTTCGTGGGTGTGGTAACACGTGAGGCCGGCCGTCTGCGCCCGCGCCCGCGCCCCCCGCCCCCGCCATCTGCTCCGAGGCCAAAAGTCGCCGGCGAGGTGCGGGGCGCTGCCGGGGGCTGCGCGACCCCGGCAGTAACCTTCCCCCTCCCTGCCCCACCTCTTAAAGCAGATGTCCCTTATTGATGGGCTCGGGGTCCGCTCCAGCTCCCCCCCCCCCCACAATGGCCCCTCCGCCCCGATCGCCCGCCGCGGACGGCTGCGGCGGCGGCGGGCTCCGACCCGGGGAAGGCCGCGGCGTGGGGTCCCTGCCCGGGAACCAGGGCGCCCGGCCAGCGGGGCTCCCTCCAGGCCGCCGGCCCGCCCCTCCGGCGGCGAGGCCGGCGCCCACGGGCCCTCCCGGGCTTGGGCCGCGCGCCCAGCTGGCCGGGCTGGGGCGGGAGCTGGCTCCGGGGACTCCCCGGGAGGTCAGAGCCTTCCCCCTCCGGGCTGCCCCGTCCGCGCCTTAACCCTCTGGACCCAGAGTTTCAGCTCTCGCCCCGGTTCGGTTCAAGAGGAGAGGGACTCTCTCCCCGGACCTGTGAGTGAGGCCCAGCGGCTGGGCCCAGACAAGGGATTGCCCAGGAACCGGGAAGGTTGACCACCCCCGCCCCAGGCTCACCCCCACACCAGCGGCTTTCATGCCTCCCCTCAACAGCAAGCTGGAGCTGTAAATACTCCAGGGATAGGCTCAGGCTGACAAAATCGCACTAGACTGTTAATGACTGAGCTGATGCCCCAGCCAGAACTCCGGGCAGGCATCTGGTTGAGCCAGTTATCAGCTGTGTGTCCTGAGGCCAGGGTCTTGAGCTCCCGGAGAGTGGTTTCCCTATCAGTAAAATCAGGATAAGAAAAACCCCAGCAGAACTGAGTTGCTGCTACCTTCAAGGGATGCTTGCTGAAGCGCAGAGGAGGGGTGGGGGTTAGAGGGTAGAGAGGGGCACGACCTTTCAACAGCCCCCCCCCCAACTAACCCTGGGCTAACCCCAATCCAGGTAGGGCCACAGAGGCTGGGGAGGGGGGAGCCACCAGAAACTAAATAAATTTCCAAAACATATCCCTGAGATTCAGGGCCCTGCAGCCCCAGCCCCTGCCTCTTTGGGGCAGCTGGGGAACAGCGAGGTCTTGGGCCTTGGAGCCCCACAACCTGAAGGTGGAACGTGACCTGGTGCCACTGGGTGACGTCTGAGCACACACCCTTACGCGACTCCCGGCGTGGGCAGATGTTATGTTATAGGGATGAGGCCACGCTCAAAATCTGCTGTTGACAGACCCTGGACGGCCGCAAGTCCCTTCCTGTTTTCTGAGACCCAGTTCCTTCCCTGGTATGGTGGGCCGCAACCCCTACGGAACTTGTGCTCACTTCATCTCTTCTCACCAGGGAGATGGGAAGAATGGCTCTCCTTCCTCATAGAGCAGTGTTTTCTTTTCTTCCATTTAGTCACCAACCAACATCCACTCAACATCCGCCAACATCAACCATCCATCCGTCCGTCCATCCAACATCCACCCAAGGAACCCAGGGATTGAGATCAGACAGACCTGAGCTTAATCAATCACAGTCTTCCTTTTATGTCTGGTGACCTGCCCCAGGTGACTTAGCCTCCCACAGTCTCAGTTTCCTTGTCTGTAAAATGGGCCTAAGGGCTGCCTCATTCAGGTTTTGGGAGACTAAATGAAAGGAAATGGCGCCTATAGTCGAAGCCGGGGGTGTATTTAACCCACACGGGCCCGATTACTTGCTGCCCTCTTGCAGTTCATGGTCAGTAACAGCATCTGCCTGGGTCGATACCGGAGTCTTGCGCTCTGAATCCCCCAGAATCTCCAGGCCCCCTTCCAATGTCCCCAGAAGAGTCTCTGGGAGAGGGAGATTTATTCACCACCTAGGTCCCAAAGGAGACCTGAAAAAGCACAAGGTAAACAATGAGGACCTTCGGGGGCGCCTGGCTGGCTCAGTTGGTAGATCCCGTGACACTCAATCTCAGGGTCAAGAGTTTCAAGCCCTGTGTTGGGCACGGAGCCTACTAGAAGAAACAAAACAAGAGGCCCTTCCATGCACAGGGTGACGACTCCGGACTTCCAGGCTCAATCTCCAGTGAGACAGCCCCGACTCTGTCGCTCTGTGTCTGGAGCTGCTGCTTAAATGGTCCCAGCCTCAGTTTCCCCGTCTACAGCGTTGCAGACAATGCCTGTAAAACACCCAACAACATCATGTCCCTCGATGAACAACTACGATCCTTAGAAACGGGCAGAGAAGGGTCTGGGGGCCGTGGCCGTGCACAGAGGCGTAACCGCAGAGGTGGCGTGGCGCCGGCCACTGTAAGCGAGGTACGCGACAACACGCGTGTGCACGCGCCCCAGCACACGGACACAAGGGCGAGGCCTGCGCGGGGCGTGCTCGCGTGCCAACCACCGTCTGAGAGCGCGGCTCGGGCGCCAGGACGGCTGCGAGACGGCGGAGGGCGCGGTCGGCGGGCCACACCGGCCGAAGCGGTCTGTACCCGCGGGAGGTGAGCGCAGCTGAGCGTTCCTACCTCAAGGGCGATTTCCCTTTGCTGGGCCCCCCTGGTGGTGTCACGGTGGCAGAAGGGCCATGGGCAGGCGACCCCGCCCCCCCTCCCCTCTCTGGGCGCGCTCCGGCGCCAGCCAACGGCAGAATGTTCTGGAAGCACTGCAATCCATTCTGCATGCTCAGAACCTAATCTTATGACACTCTAAGGGCTTTATTAATAGCCTATTAGTGGGTAATTCATGCATTTTGATGAGAAATCATCTGGTGGTCGTTTATCGGGGAGGGGGCTGTGGGGCAGGTAGGGGGCGTGGAGCGCGGGGGCGTCGCCTCCACGTTGCTTCCGGGCACCTGCCGGCGGAGGACAGCGACTCCCCCAGGTCCCGCTGTGGCGGTGCGTCTCCCATGCCCCCTCCTGACAACCCAGCCACTCATTAATCTTGATGGGCTTTCTGCTGAGCATTCTTCCCGGCTTTCAAACCGTTCGCTAATTGCAATTAATCACTTACCGAAACAGATGTCAGGAACAATGGGGCTGGAAAGGCTGGAGGCTTGATAAAGCTGTCAGGAGAGGGTGCGTGGGTGGCTGCGGGACCAGGGGGCCCGACGCCCTCTGGGTTCTGGGCGCTTGGGGGGTGCCAGGCAGCCCGCTCCTGCCCTGGGCTCAGGGGTGACGGGAAGGGAGGCCGCTATGGGGAGCTCTGGGGAGGCGGGTTCAGAGTCAAGGCCAGGTGTCAGAGGGGAGCCAGGGGGAAGACCCCACACCCATCCCCTCCGGGGCCAATTTCCAGCTCTGATGCCCCAAAGGATCAAGATGGAGGGGGCGAGGGGGAGGGGGACCGGCAGGTGCTCGGATCAGAGAAACAGGCTCTGCGGTTGGGGTTTTCTGTGTTTTTTTGCCCTGTGGTAACATGAGAATTGTATATTCACATTAGTTGCCAACATTTGAAAATCAGATTTGACAGAAAAATCTGGACTTCTGGCTTCCCTTGAAAAATAAAAAGACTTTGCCACACGCCATCTTGCAACAGCAATCAGCTGGGGCTGAGCAAGCTTCCCCCCCCCCCCGCCCCCGCCCCCACCGTGGTCTGGGCCACAGTCCACCCCAGGTGGCTTCCCTCATCCTCTGGCTCCTGGACATTCTTCCTTTGGCCACTCCGCCTGTCGGGCTAGACAGGAGAGGCTTTGCACATGACCACCCTGGGGGCGCCTGTAACTCGGAGCCGAGCTCACAGGGTTTGAACGCTGGACCTAAGAAATCTGCCCCCTGAGGGGGCGGGGGGCTCCGTCGGTGAAGCGTCTGACTTCGGCTCAGGTCACGATCTCACGGTTCGTGGGTTCGAGCCCCACGTCGGGCTCTGTGCTGACAGCTCAGAGCCTGGAGCCTGCTTTGGGTTCCAGATTCTGTGTCTCCTCCTCTCTCTGCCCCTCCCGTTTGCACGCGCTCTCTCTCTCTCTCTCTCTCTCTCTCTCTCTCAAAATAAATAAACATTAATAAAAAAAAAAAAGAAATCTGCCCCTTGAGGCAGAGGTTTCAACCTTAGCTGCACAGGAGAATCTCTTTGGGGGCCCTTAAACATTCTCACGCCCAGGGCCCTCTGGGACGGGGGTTGGGAATGCCTTGTGTCGGGTCAGTGGTCCTCAAAGTGGCATCTCCGAGCAGGGCAGCGTTACCTAAGAACTTGCTGGAAATGCAGGTCCTCGGGCCCCATCCCAGACCTGCTGAACCTGAGACTCCGGGGCTGGGGCTAGCAAGCTGTGCCCGAGGGAGAGCCCCCGGGGGGACTCTGACACCCGCTGAAGTCGGAGAATCACCGTTCTGGACCGTGACCTGGGCGGAGGTCACGCAGGCGTATTCGTGCATAAAAGTCCCTCCAACCGTACACGTAAGGTGAATGCCACCTGCCACATCTCCGCGCCCACACGGCGTCCCCAGCCAGTCACGCCAGAATCTCTGGGGGTGGCAGGCGGGTGCCTGTATTTTGTCAAGCTCCCCAGGTGACCGTGGCTGGGAGCCCGGGCTGAGAGCCACTGTGTGGGCCCAGCTCACCAGCTGCGCTCACCCACCTCCTCCCTGGCCGCTTTTGCAGGTGCCGAGGACGCACTGTGGTAGGACTCAGTCTCCGAATCACCAGGCGGGGCTCCCTCGGCCCTCCTCCCGTCGGGCTCCCTCCGGGAATCTACTGAGCGGGTCCTCCCAAGGCTGGGGGATCTCGGGCAGGTTGCCTGACCTCTCTGTGTGGGCCTCTCCCCTCCTCCGCACTGGGGTCACGACCCACAGGAGGCACTCCCCGAGTCGGGACAAGGATGGCTTGTCTCGCTCTCTGCGTGGCCTCACCGCTCCAATGACCGCGAGGGGCTAAACGGTATCCCTCGGCATATGTCTGTGCTTGTTTTCCCATCTGCGAAACGGGCTTCGTGCTCCACAAGGTTGTGGAGATTCAGGAGTGAACACTGAAGCTCTCGGCCCAGCACCGGGTCCTCTGAGAGGGCTTGGAAAGTGCTAGACGCTGTTAAGATCCTGCTGCACAGCTGGCCCAGAGCCGGGCTCAGGCTAAGCCCTGATGTGGTCATGGAGGGGACAGAAGAATGAATGAGACCCGCCAACAGTCGCTCACCGCACAGCCCCTACTGTGCACCTGCCCGGTTCACGGCCCCGTGCACGGCCCTGGGAATAACGCCCCGGGCGGAACGAGTCCAGTTGGGAGGCGGAATAAGTAAACACGCACATCCGTGCATGTGTCAGCTATGATGCAGAGCTCTGGAGAAAACAGAGCTGGTAAGGTAAACAGAGAGCCCGAGGGAGGGAGGGAGGGAGGGAGGGAGGTCTCACCAAGGCCGTGCTTATAAAAGGAAGGGAGGCCAGGGATCATGCAGACGCGTGTGAGTGGGAAAAGGGTTCAAGGCAGCAGAAGCAGTGAGTGCAAAGGCCCTGGGGCACGTCTGAGGACCAGGAAGGAGGCCGGTGTGGCCGCAGGAGACCAAGTAAGGCAGAGTGCGGGAGGGGAACAGGGAAGCAGTGGGGTTGAGGGTTGTGGGACAGATCACACTAGGCCTGGCGGCCAGAGTAAGGGCTCTGGCTTTGCCCCAGGGGCACGTGAGCCATGGGAAGCTGCCGAGGAAGCAGGGGGGACGTGTGGTGCCTCATTAGCACATTCACACTTGTCACATGTAAGGACAAGCTGCGCCCCGCCCGCCCACGGCTACCAGAGCCCCTGGGGTAAATACAGGGTCTCTGGCTCCCCGGGCACAAGGCATCCAGGAGGGATCGCTTCTGGGCAGCAGCCTGGGCCTTCTCTATGCTCCGAGGGTCAGGTACTGGCACGTGTGCTGGGCACACACCCATCACAACACGAGCAGGGCATCTGGCACGACGGCCATTCTCTGAAGGTGCCCCAGACAGACGCATGTTCCGGCAGGAGTCGCGCGTCGTGGGAAGGTGCACGTGTCCGGGGCTATGTCTCCCTGCGTGTGGCTCCGCGTGTTCCGTTCGCTCGCAGGTGTATGTTGCAGGCACACGGGTGCCCACAAATGTCTGCTGCCCCCTCACGTGTTCTCGGGAGTGTGTGTGTGTGTGTGTGTGTGTGTGTGTGTGTGTTCGAGTCTGTGTGTTTCGTGTGTCGGCGTGTGCTTAGAGCCGTGGGTGTGCCATGGTGGGCACAGAACCGACACGTGCCGAGCCCATTCCTCCTGGGAGGTCCTGGCTCACACGGGGTAGACAAGCTCACGGTTCCATTTCCCAGGTGAGCAGACCAAGGCTCCAGTCAGGATTCAAAGCAAGATGTGTGGCACGTGCCTGTGTCCTGCTTGCCCTCTCCGGCCTCCTCTTCAAGCCCTTGTCACTAAAACATGAGGATCTCAGGCCACCATCATCTATCATCCATCCATCCATCCCACCATCCATCTATCTGTCCATCCATCCATCCTTCCTTCCATCCTTTTCCACAAATTCCGAGAGAGTGTTGACTGGAAGTATAGCTTCTGGAGCCTGCCAACTGAGTAGCTGAGCAGCTGTGGGCAGGGACCTCACCTCTCCGTGCCTCAGTCTCCCTATTTGTAAGAAAGTATGGGTGCCCGGGTGGCTCAGTCGTTGAGCGTCCGACTTCGGCTCAGGTCACGATCTCGCGGTCTGTGAGTTCGAGCCCCGCGTCGGGCTCTGGGCTGATGGCTCGGAGCCTGGAGCCTGTTTCCGATGCTGTGTCTCCCTCTCTCTCTGCCCCTCCCCCACTCGTACTCTCTCTCTTTCTCAAACAAAATAAACATTAAAAAAAAAAAACACAACTCTGTATCTATAGGATACTATCTATATTAAGCCCGAGGAGGGAGCGTGGAGGAAGTTCAGATTCCTACTGCGGAATCTGCAAGAATCCTTGCTGTGGATTCTTGGCCAAGGTGATCACTTGCGTCTCAGCCTCGAACTCTCCACCCGTGATTCAGGAACAAAACTGTTCTGTCCTAGCATCAGGAGCCAGGGTTAAACTGTCCAGCACAGCCTGATAAACGGGGGCTGCCGTGACTTAGGAAGTGGGAAGGCAGGCTGGCCTGGCCGCCTTGGAGGTGGTCCGGGGCTGGTGTCCCCTGGTGTGCAGGGGTGCGGCCCCCAGCCCGCGACACCCTTCCCTGGGGTCTGGCTCCCAGCTCCTGCTGTGCCAGCTCCTGGCTTCCAGCAACCTGGCCCCCGGGGTGGACCTGTGGTCCTCCCTTTGCTTTTTTTCGGTCCGTCCCCTGGTGCCCGTTCCACCCGCGGCCTGTGTTAGCTTCTTCCTGTTGAAATACCTCACCGGTTCCCATCCTCGGGCCCCTGGCTGGACGGCACGGCACGGCAGCTGTGCGACAGCTGTGACCGCACAGGGGCAGGCAGGACACGGGGCACCGCCAGCCCCCCGCGCCCGAGCACCGAGGGAGGGCCGACCGAGCCCTGGTGCACGCCCCGCCCCCCCGCCTCCGCCGCCCCTGGCCCTCTGCCCCCCCCGCTGCCTTCTGGATGAAAGGAAGCTGCAGCCGCCCTACGTGCTACAGCCTCTGCCTGCAACCCGAGGAGGCCCTGACATGTTAAATAAATATTCTGCAATATGATGTTCCATATGTATACTTCGTGGGGTGATGAGTTTCCTACTGATCGCTGTGACAGCTGTGCTAGGAACACGGGCCTGGGCGGCCCTCGCCGTGCCACGTGCGGGGGGCGAGGGGCCCGTGGCGCAGCATCTGGCGACTCGGGACTCCGGGACCCGATGCCTGTCAGCGCTCAGCGCGGCACATTATGATTCCGAGGACGGATGGAGCAGTGTTCCCAAGCAGCCTGTTCGTGATAATTACTTTTAGATTGTTTTAAAGTATTTAAGCGAGATCCTGGAGGGCTGGGGGAAGGGAGAGGGACGGGCGGCTGGCGGGTGGGTGGGCGCCCCCAACCCCGGAGGCCGAGGCGGGCGAGGACCAGGCCGCGTGACGCGGCGGATCCCACTGGCTGCAGGGTCAACGTGTGGCTTGTACCAACGAGTCCGGCTGGGCCAGCGCTTGCAATGTCGACACAGTCCGGTCCCATGGCCCGGCCCAGGCCAGCCGCTTCCAGAAGGCCCGGCTCTCTCCAGGAACCCCCGTCCCCTAACGGAAGGCGGGCCCGGGTAGAACAGGGAAGTGCCTCGAACATCAGCCCTGACACTGCATCTCAGCCTCGACTTCCGACAGGGACATGTTGGCCCCCGCCTCTGCGAGGGGCGGCTGATGGCCCACTTCCTGCCCCGGTGCCGAGAACACACAGGGAAGCCGAAGACGGTCCCGAGGGCCGACTGAGTAGCGAACAATGATGAGTGAAGGGACGCACGCGGGGTCGTTGTTGCTGGGAGACCAGAGCTGCCTTTCGGTCTCCTTAAGACTCCAGAACTTCTCCGCGTGAGTAGACAACAGCTCCAAACAGCAGGCTGTGTGTTGGCTGCAGAGCCCTGGGGAGTGGGGCTCGGGTCTCACTAGGGGCTCGGCCTGGACAGCGATCAGGGCAGGAAGTGCCACCTCTGGAGGGTGTCCTCAGCTCAGCCCCCGTCTGTGGGCTGGCGGATGCCGGGACGGACAAACCGGCCAGGGGCTCAGAGGGGCCCCCTCGAGACACGCGATGACCTGGGGACAGGCACCTGGGAGAGCTCGGCATGCAGCAGCAGCAGGGGTGGGGGACGGCGAGCGGACAGGACAGACGGGTGCCCACTCTCCCACAGCCGCGGTGGCTTGGCGGAGCACGGGGGCCGCCCCGCCCCTCCCGCGCCCTGCCCCCCTGCCCTGATTCACTCTCTCCTTTGCCCACGAGTCCTCTCAACCCCTGGCCCGTCGGGATTCACCGTCCAGGACGCAGCAGTGCCCCGTGAAGCGGTGCGAGGCCAGGCCCCCCTGGACTGACGGGACGGGAGCCCCGTAGGCTGGGCCCTGAAGTTCCCCCCGGGGCTCTCAGGTACGGCAGGAGGTGACCACAGCCCAGAAAACGGGGGCCCAGGCCTGGAGCCCCGCGCAGGGGTGGGGCCGGCTGGGGCGTCCCCAGGGGGCTTGAGGCTAGAGCTGGCCTGTGGGAGCGGGCACGGGGGAGGGCAGAGGCCTGGCTTTGCTGCTGCTGCTTGGGCAGGGTGCCCACGCAGGGCCGGAAATGGCTCCCCAGCCTGTCTGGGACCTTTGCCTCTCCTGCAGGACAGGAGTCCCTCCGGCCGCTTCCCGCCCAAGGAACATCTTCACTCTCAGGGGGGCAGGTCAGAGGATCCCATTCTGGTTCCCGCAGTCCCACCGCGGAACTGGCTCTGCCCTCCTTGCCCTCTGCAGTGTTTGCCCAGCGGGCCTGGGGCCAGCTACACCCTGCCCTCCGCAGCAGGGATCAGAGGGCCGGGGGCCGGGGGCCGGGAGCGGTGCTGTTACAGCTGCTCTTTAAAAATCCAGCAAGTTCAATATTAGCTGTGGGTTTGTGCAATCTGTTGCCAAGATAAAGCAGCCGGTGGGGGAGCAGGGTGCCGTGCCCTGCCCCGCTGGAGCCACAGAGCGGCCAGGCCTTGTAATGAACAGCCAGCGGGCTCCAGCAGCTGCCCCCCCGAAGCCTGCCTCCAGGGCCACCGAGTCCAACCCCGGGGCGACAGTGCTCCGTCCACGGGGGGCACCTGAAGCCTCCTTCCCGCTTCCGCTCAGAAAGAGGTCCCAAGCCCTGAGGGGCCTCCAAGCACCCGTCCCGGCTGCTTCACGGCCTCACCCACCCCTCTCCTCACTGCCCGCCGCAGGGCCTTGCACCTACCGTGCCCGCTGCTTCCTCACCAGCTTCAGGCTGGAATGTCACCTCCTGCAACTTCAGCTCCACGTGTCCCTTTCCTGCCCTCCCCTGGCCTTACGATTTCCAAAGACCTCATCACACATTCTGCCTGATCATGGATCACTTTGTGCACACGTTTATTTTCTGGTCATTGCCCGTCTGTGAGCGCAAGGTCCTTTCGTAAGAAAAATTTTGGGGGGCCAGAACGGCATCAGGCACAGAGCGCTGTTCGATAAGCATCCGTGCCATGGCCCGGACTCCCGGCCCCACTGCTCCTCCCCGCACGCCCCCTCCCTGCCTCCCGGCCTCTCTCCTTCCTCCTTGCTCCCTGCAGGTGTCCCCCACCTGCTGGGCCGCCCTGGGAGCAAGCTGACATCCCTCATTTAGTGGCCCCTTCTCCTCAGAGCCTCTCACTGTCAGAGCTGCTGGGAGCCACGCGCAGGAGGAGCTGACAGTCACCCCTGCAGATTTTCATTTCTTATTCATGCCGATAACGTAAACGGGACCATGTCTGGAGCAGAGTCACTTAACCCATTAGAAGAAGCTTCGGCTGCATCACAGCCCCAGATGGGGGTGGCGGGGGCTGCGGCGGGTGAGCCGGGCCTGAGACCCAGCCAGGGGGTGGGGAGGTGGGCGGGCACCGCCGGGGACTCGGGTCCCCAGACGGGTCCAGACCCGGCTTCCCACACTGGCTTATCCCCACACAAAGGAACGGTCAGTTCTGCGCATTCACCAGGACCATGCCAGGAAGGGTGCCCCCCGGAGGTGTTCAGCAAGGACGTTAAAAATGCCGACTTCGTGGGGGGTGCGGTGTGGACTGAACGTGGAAGGAACACAGGGAAGAGGCCCGTCCCGGGGAAGCCTTCAGTGAATGCCCACCACTGTTGGTTCTTTTGGGAAGAAAACTCTTGAGTCAGGGCCCCCCCCCCCCGGCGTGGGGAGGGGGGAGAGTGGGGTGGGGAGCTCAAAGGAAACGTGAAGCACGGAAATACAGCCGACCTCTCCCGCCGCCTCTGGGGAAGCAGGCCGTATAAAAGCGACACTCTAGCCGTTACCCCTTGTGCGGGCACAGGTGCACATGTGCACACGCGGAGGCCATGCACGAGGACAGCTTTGCAGAAAGAGGGCCAGATGGTTCAGGAAACCCGCCTTCTCAGAAGGAAGGAGCCTCTGTGGTCAGGAAGTAGCCGCCCAACGGTCCTGAATGCGTCAGTGACGAGCTCGCCGGGGCCGCTGGTTTACCCAGCTCTACGTCCTCTAAGCCCTGGGCCCGTGAGCCTCCTCGGGCCTCAGGGTCACGGCCGCACGGCGGGGCGATCGCACACCCCCGGGTCGTGGGCTGCTGCGGCAAGGATGATATGAGACACGACGGAGTGAGCACTTCCGGGTCTGGTGCCTTGGGACCCCAGCCGGCTGTGCATCCTCGGGCAGGCCCCGCCCCTCTCTGTGCTTTGGCTTACTCTGCGTTGAATGAGGGGGGAGTCGGCGCCCTACTTGCTGTGCTCCTTTGTGGGGTGTATCATCCAGGGCCGGAGGGACGGGAGAATTGGGGTGATCCGTGGAGAGCAGGCACCTGGTGAACGCCCCGGGTCCCCATCCAACCATGATCCGGGGCCAAGGCCAGACACAGCCCTCAGAGCCCCTGTCCTGGGCCCAGAGGGCTGGGAAACCTGGTCCATGAGAGGCCGGGGCCCCGCCTGCACCCCCACCTGCCCAGCTCTCCTTCCGGGGTGTATTTCCCAAAGGCTCCCACGCTCAGTGCCTTCTGGGTGCTCCCTAAACGTTAAGTGTAGGCCTCCCGAGGGCCCTCGAGTACGTACTGTGATTCTGCCTGTTTGGCCGAAGAGGAAACTGAGGCCCAGAGCGTCAGGAGACATGACTGGACCGGCAGGGCACCAGGCAGCAGGGGAGGACACAGCGGGAGCACGGCGGGGGAGGGGGGCGGCTTATGGGCCCGAGTGGCGCCCCCTGGTGGAGGCTCACAACACTGCCGCTCGAGGGGCTCCCACCCTCTCCGGGGGGCCCTGGAGGTGGCCCTAACCGCCCCTCCACACACACACACTCAGGCCAACTGGAAGCCACCCGCCCTCAGCCTCTGGGAGCAGCGCACGGCTGAGCATCGTTAATCCCCAGCCTCAGCAGGGCCACGGGTGACGGGCGGGCGCCCCATCACGGGGGTCCCAGCGGCCAGACACAGCCAGCAGGACTGGGTGGGGCCAGAGAGCACAGGTGCACGGTCACAGTCTCGGGACAGCCTGGCACTCACGGCCGTGCCGTGCGCGCTCCCTGGTTTCCTCTGAGGTAAACGGAGGGGGACGATAAAACGGGTGAGGATCAGACCCTGCCTGGCCCCGTGTGAGAGTCCGGTGGCCGTCCTAGAGGCATTCTCCCCCAAGTCTGGGAGCCCCGAGTCCCAGATCAAAGCATGGGCAGGGCCACGCCCTCTTAAGGCTCTAGGAGGATCCTCCCTGCTTCTTCCACTCTCGGGGGGCTGCCCGCACCCTTGGCCACTTCACGGGGCCTTCTTAGAGGGACCCCAGTGTCGGATTTAAGCCCCACCCCCCTTATCCAGTATAACCTCGTCTTAACTAACTGCGTCTGCAAAGATGCTATTTTCCACAGAGAGTTCTGAGGGGCGCCTGGGGGGCTCAGTCGGGTGAGCGTCCGACTTCGGCTCAGGTCACGATCTCGCGGTCCGTGAGTTCGAGCCCTGCGTCGGGCTCTGTGCTGACAGCTCGGAGCCCGGAGCCTGGTTCGGATTCTGTGTCTCCCTCTCTCTGACCCTCCCCCGTTCATGCTCTATCTCTCTGTCTCAAAAATAAATAAACGTTAAAAAAAAATTTTTAAAAACAAAAATCAAAGAGACTTCTGAGGCTCCAGTCGAGGAACGTCGCCGGGCCGTTCCCAGACCCGTGACAATGACAACTACCAGCAGAAGGAGGGACCAAAGAGTCCCAGCCGGGTCTCACAGGCGCTTTCCCAGCCACGACCATCCCCGCCGGCGCCCCACGACTCGGGCGCTCCCGGAGTGGGGGTTCTCAGCCCTGGCTGCACACCCCAGTCCCTCGGGGCTTCTCAAAACTCCCCCTGCATGACCCCCACGCGGACCCCGTCTGTCAGGACTTCTGGGGTAGGGCCTGGGCACCAGAGGGGTTTCAGAGTCCCCTGGGGCGACCGCAGCAGGCCTTCGAGGCCGAGGAGCGTGGCGCACAGGCGAGGGAGAGACGGTCCCTTGCTGAAGTCTGGAGCGTCTGCTGACGTCCACGCGCCCTCCACGGGGAGAGCTGTCCCCAGGGCAGGGCACCCTCGCTGCAGTGCCCGGGCCAGCTCTCCCCGGGGCTCCGTGCTCCCCGTCTGCCGCTCACTGCCAGGTGTCCCCCCACCCGGCCTCCCAGCTTCATGCGCCATCTGTGTGGGGAGAACACCCACGTTCGGAGCGCCAGACTCTAACGCGACTGCCAACTGGATTTGTACTTGAGCGTCTAGCAGAATCTCTTACCGTGGCCAGGAAGGGGCTCCTCTCCTTCTCCCCAGAGCGCTCCTTCTGGCCACACTGTCCCTCCAGCGCCTCAAGTCAAAACCTGCAGGACCTCTGCTCCCCTCTTCCTCTCGTGTCCCCCTCTGACCTGCCCCCAAGTCCCAACAACGCTACAGTCGAAAGGGAGCCGGATTCCGGCCACTCCCTCCCAAGCGACTACCCTGGCCCTGCAAACGGCCGGGTCTTGCTCCGGTCCCCCGCTGCTGTCCTGGCCCACCCCAGTCTCTTCTCCCCACTGCCCCAGCAGATCTTGGGGCAGCGGCTTGGAAGGGACGACGCGGAGGCTGTCTGTCCCTTCAGCTCTGCACCCCATCCTCTCAGGGGTAACTGTCCCCAACACCCCCCCCCCCTGCCAGACGGCGGTGGCCTGTCTGTGCGGGCAGTTTCCAGCAGTCACGATGGGCTTCCTGGAGGAGGCGGGGCTTGTGCTAAGTGCCGATCTGCACGGGGGGGGGGGGGGGGGCCAGAAGGGAGACCGGCAGTCCACCACGGGCAACGGAGCGGAGGTGAGGGGACCAGTGTGCAGGGAAAGGCGATGAGCAAGCCGTGTGGTCTGCCTCTGAAGGAGCCGGGGGTCAGGGGCAGCCTGGCACAGCCCTGGGGTCCCGAGTCTCGCAGCTTCCACTCGTGGAGACCACACCCAGGCGGTTAACCCACTTCGCGCAGCCCAACAGATTCCTGCTCGGCCCATTTCTAGCAGCCCTGCCCCCATCGTGGCTTCCGCCGGTCCAGGGATTCTCTCTGTGGCCGCCCCCCGACCCACGGAGTCAGAAAGGCCGGGCTGGGGCCCGGCCATACGGATTTCAACCCACCTTTCAGGGAGTGCTGATGATGCTAAATTTCGAGAACCCCAATCAAGCCCCGTGGAACCTTATGACTATCGGGGCCTTGAGCCCTACCCAGCCCCGCTGGACTCGGGATCGGCCTCCTAGGGATGCCACCTGAGCGTGTGACCACATGTGGCCAAGGCCTCCCCAGGGGGAACAGAGCTGGCGCACCCACTCACAGAGACGCTGGGGCCAGCAGTGAGGTGGGAGTCCTGCAGCCGTCCCCACACACCTGTACCAGTCCTTCTAAAACGAGCGGAACTTAGCGCCCGGGAAGCCAGAAACCCCGTATGTACTCTGACCCCGTGCTTTTGTAGGTGAGGACACAAAGGCCAAGAAAGCCAAAGTCACAGCGGTGACGGTGGCTGAGAGGCAGCGTGAACCTGGGTCTGGTGACACTAAGTTGAGCCACCCGACGGGATTTATTGGTGGCTGGGCTGCTTCGCTCCCAGGAGACGGTGGGGGACAGGGACGCGGCTGCTGGGGGCGTGGGGGCTAGTGGCTCCGAGTGGGGGGCCCCGATGACATCCCACAGCTCACAGGACGGCTCCCTCGGAGGATGACCCAGCCCCACAAGTCAACAGCAGCAGGGTTGAGGAGCCCTAGGCGACAGGCAAGTTCTGGGGCCGCCAAGCCGGTCCAGGACCAGGAACCCAGGCACTTGCCAAAGCGCAGCGCCGGGAGCCCTCAAATTCCCGCCAGACTCCTAGCAAGGAATGCCACCGGCTTCTGGAACGTCCGGTACGAATCAGAGGAGCACCGTGCGTCCGGTCAGCAAGGCGGCACCCATCCCCGCCGTCAGCCCGCGGTCCCTCCCGAGGGCACAGGCCCTCCTGGCCCGGCAGCCGAGCCCCCCTCCCCGGAAGGAGCCGGGCGGAAAGCAGAACCCCGACTTCCGCCTGCTCAGAAGCGGGTCAGCCCGGCCCATCACGCCGTTTGCTCCCACGTGGGGTCCGAAGGGGGGAAAAAAAAAAAAAAAAACACCCCACGGAGCAGAATTACACGTTCAACCTTGAGAAATTAGGCGGCCCCTCCCAGCGCCGGGCTCCGAGCCCCCTCCCTCCTTCTGCTCACAAGCACTGGCTGCAAGAGTGGTTCATATTTAATAACGCAATTTATATTCCACTCTCCACATAAACTATTGTAAAGGCGCTCTAATGTAAAAATACATCTGGCTTGTCAATAGTTTATCTTCTGGATCTGCATCTAAACCCCTGGGCCTTTCTGACTTATGGCTGCACCACTGTCTAATGAATAAAAAGGTGCAAATTACAGGCCCGGCTTTAATGCTCATCATAAAATTAGACGGTAGTTGCAAAAGCTGCATTCTCCTGCCCACAGTGCAGCGGCGGTGAGCCATAAATAAAGTGTATTTAATGTATCCCAGGGCTGTGCAAGCCCAGGAAACAGTGTGTTATTGCTTGGCCTTCGATGGGTCCGCCACAAGTTCAATGACGTGATAACGGATCCATCATGTGAATTTATGTTAACTGTCTCCTCGCAAAGCCATGGCCTCAACACTGTAAATAGCCTACAATCCTTCTAGCAGGCCCGCCTGTCAATAAAACTGTCAGTGCCAGGCTGGCAGCAAAGCACCTTCAGGACAGGGGAACGAGCCGTTAAGTTCCGGAGGCCAATGGGGGCCTTGCCTCCGACTCTCCCCGGCTCTGCTGCGGGTCCGCCAACGGCAGAGGGAGCGAATCTTCTCTCAAACAGCAGATCCCAGTGACGGGGGTCGACGGAGGCCGCCTGCCGGGGGAGGGTGTGCTGGGGACTGGGACTGTGGCTGGCGGGGGAGATGGGGAGGGGCGGCGGGGGGTGGGGTGGGGGCTGGCCGTGGGCCTCAGCCCGGGGTGGGGGCGGGAGCAGGGCCGGGGAGGCTGGGCTGGACACCCAGGCGCAGGGGTCCCCGCCCCTGCCTGTGCCGGCTCACCTCCAGGGCGTCTTGGGCACCTGCTGGCTCCACCATGGGTCCGTCGGTTCATTCATTCGCTCACTCATCGCTACGGTCTTACTCCGCAGTCTCCAAGCGCCTGACGTCGTGTGCGCCCGAGGAGGACCCACCTCCCCTTTCGGGATTCCGGACGGTGGGGGAGACGAGACTCCCAAGCCTCAGTCTACTCATACCTATTCGTATCTCATTCACAGCACCTTCTCCCTTCCCCGAAGCCCCGTGGCACCAGCCCACGCACCTCTGTTGCCAGATTGCCAAGTGGAGACCCGTGGAGAGGCCGCGAAGCCGGTCTGTGCGAATGGGCTAAGACGTTTTTCCGCAGAAAACCCGAGTCCGTTACCCATTGTGTCAAGGATGCATTTGAGCACGCGGGGCCTGGGTCACGATACAAAACCTAAACGTCGCATTGGGGGTTGCAGACCTAAACGTGTGAGAAACGCTGGACGGCCCCCGTCGTCTGGCCCGACGTCTCAGCGGCGGAGCACTGGTATCGACGGCGAGGCCAGGGAGCGCGGAGTTCCGGGAGGGACGGTTCTTTGAACGAATGTCTGAATCCTTTCTGAACTCCTCCTCTGGGGTCAGTTTTCTAAGGCCCCCAGGCTGTTGGGACAGCGGTACATACGTGTGTGTAACATACAGATACCCGTGCTCTGGAAGCGTGTGCTAAAAGCGACCGTGTGGGGCGCCTGGGGGGCCCCGTCGGTGAAGCGTCCGACTTCGGCTCGGGTCATGATCTTGCGGTCTGTGGGTTCGAGCCCCGCGTCGGGCTCCAGGCAGATGGCTCGGAGCCTGGAGCCCGTTTCAGATTCTGTGTCTCCCTCTCTCTCTGCCCTTCCCCCTGCTCACGCTCTGTCTCTGTCTCAGAAATAAACATTAAACACAAATAAATAAATAAATAAATAAAAGCGACTGTGTGGGGGCACCTGGGGGGGCTCAGTCGGTAAAGCGTCCGACTTTGGCTCAGGTCACGATGTCACGGTTCATGGGTTCGAGCCCCGCGTCGGGCTCTGTGCTGACGGCTCGGAGCCTGGAGCCTGCTTCCGATTCGGTGTCTCCCTCTCCCTGCCCCTTCCCACTTGCACTCTGTGTGTGTGTGTCTCTCTCTCAAAACTAATTAAATGTTAAAAAAGAAAAATTGTCAGCGAGTGCATGGAAAAGGCAGTCTGGAGGCCACAGGGACCCTGGGACTATAGCCCCTGGTATCGGGTGTCACGGACACTCACGGTTAAAGGCGGCCTTTCCAAACTCAACTGCAGCAGTGGCCTGCTGTCCTCGGGGATGACAGCTGAGGAGGTGGGGACATCGATCTTCCGTGTCTTCAGCAACGTCCCGTTCTAGTGCCCAGGGCCGCCCCTCCCGGGTAGAAGTCCTTGAAGCTGCTCATCCCCTCCCCCCAACCCCCGACAGACACCCCAGCTACCGCGGGTTCTCCTTCAGGACACAGGCGTCCCATAGTGTCCCCCCACGGGGAGCTCAGAAAACAGGGCTCCTGCCTGAGGGGGCGGGGGGAACAGCCAGCCTCCCCGTGCTGTTCGCTACCGTGCAGACCCCACGCCTGGCTCTGCCCTCCCGGGGCTGGGGGCCAGGGACCCAGCCACCCACTGGAGCATGACAGCCACTAAGTGTCACAGCTGCTTGGCAGGATGTGTGGAAACACAAGGGCCGTCAAACAGGAACAAGCATCCGACCCCCCCGGCAGCAGCTGGGGCTCGGAAGGGTGTCCCCCGCGGGTCCCAGCCGCACGGAACCTTCCAGAAGCCAGGACTGCCGTGAGCAGAAACCTGACTTCGTACGCGTAGGTCAAGGGTTCAGCTTTGCAACCGCACCTGAACAAATGGAAGCCAGGGCTGGCTTCCTCCCAAAGATGTCCGTGTCCTAGGCCCTGAAACCTAGGGCCAGGGTAAAGACGCTACCATATAGAGCAAAAAAAAAAAAAAAAAAAAAAAACAAACAAAAAAAGGAGTCTGCAGGTGTGGTGAAATTAAGGCTCTGAATGAGGGGGATTAGCCCGGATCATCCAAAATGCAGTCACATGCATCCTTTTAAGAGGGAGGCAGAGGGAGCCTTGATGGCCACAGAAGGCCACGTGAGGACACAGCAGAGGCTGGACGAGGCTGGTTTCAGAGGCCGGGATGTGGCGGCCGAGAGAGGCCAGGGACCGATGCCCCAGAGCACCCCCGCCACCAGGAAACCCTCCTTGGTTTCACCCGCGGACTGAACCTGGCCTCCTGGCCTCCTGAACCGCGACCGAGTAAATGTCTGTTGTCTTCCGCCACTGAGTTTGTGACGGTCGCCCCAGGACGCGGGGTCTAGAGCCTGCGGCTTCATATCCTGTAGTCACTCCCCTTACGTCCCTAATCACTTCATCCGCGAATCGGGGGCTCCCGAGTGACAGCTGCTGGGACAACGGGGGCTTGAAGCCGTGGCCTGGGTGGCAGGCCCGTGGGAAGGCACCTGGGCCCACAAATGGGGGAGCCCACCCCGACGCCCGGAGGGCCAGGGGGGCCGGCGGGGCGCTGCCTGCAGAGGCCAAGGGCGAGCCCCTCGACCTCACCTCGTGCTCCCCGTGCCTTAGCAGACCCGTCCCCCGAATCCCCGACGATCCCCGGGGTGGTGACCCCGTAAACACCAAGCAAGGCACACACGTCAACACCCCAAGGTCAACCGGCTCGGCGACCCTCTGTTCTCGGAATGCTCATCGCTGGGACCGCTTGGCCAGCCCCCCCCCCCCCCCCCGTCCTGGGTTCGGGCCCCTTCAGCGAGGGGCTGGGCCTAGGGACTGACCTCCAAGGAGCAGAGCGCAAAGCGACATTGGACGTCCCCGCCCGGATGAGTTTACGGAGACCGCAGCCCCCCTCTCCCGCCAACGCCTGCTCTCTTGCCTTCCCGGCTTCTCGCTTCGATGAGGCAGGCTGCCACGCTGGGGGCCGCCACGTGGGAGAGGGCCACGTGGCAAGGAGCCAAGGGAGGCCGCGAGCCAACATCCAGCAAGGGACTGAGGCCCTCGGTCCAACAGCCCTTGAGGAACCGAGTCCTGCCAGTGAAGCTGGAAACGGGTCCTAGAGATAAGCCCGCAGTCCCGGCCGATACCTGGGTCACAGCTCGGTGGGGGGGGGGGGGGGGGGGGGTTCTTGGCGCAGGAAATCTGGGCTCAGTCTGGGAAATGCTGTGGTCCCGACATCAGGCTGCTTCCCATCTGGGGACCCACAGGCTTGCCCCCCACCCCCGCCAGGACGGGGACCTTTCTTGCCCAACTCCACACCAGACACCATAGGGCACCCACTGTGTGCCGAACGCTGGGCTCACGGGGGAACGGCATACAGTTCTTGCCCTCTCTGGGCCCGGGATTCTCAGGTTGGGGACCGGAGGACTGGCGGCAGGGGGAGATGGCTGCCCCTTCCGACCAGGCTCCGGTTCTGAGAAACCCGGCGTGCGGCACTCGGGACTCACGGTCATCCCGAGGCGAGCCCCGTGGGGGAAGTGACCGGGCGCGGACGCAGGCCCCGAGCGCCCCAGAAATGCTCACGTAGAGGGCGGTCGTCCACAGCCAGCATCTGCTCGCATTAATTGCATTTAGACTGCCTTAAGAACAGAGCGCGGAGGGGCGCCTGGGTGGCTCCGTCGGTTAAGCGTCCGACTTTGGCTCAGGTCACGATCTCGCGGTCCGTGAGTTCGAGCCCCGCGTCGGGCTCTGGGCTGATGGCTCGGAGCCTGGAGCCTGTTTCCGATTCTGTGTCTCCGTCTCTCTCTGCCCCTGCCCCGTTCATGCTCTGTCTCTCTCTGTCTCAAAAATACATAAAACGTTTAAAAAAAAAAATTCTATAAAAAAAAAAAGAACAGAGAGCGGAACGGTTAAAGATTCGGGGAGCGAGCTGCTGGAACCCAGACCGAGAAACGCTGCTCTCACAGCAGGCTGGTGGCCAGTGTGCCCAGCAGCATGTGCCTCGCACGGGAGCCCAGGACTCAGCAGGGCAAGCGCCCGGGGCAGGATCCAGCGTCCGTGAACGTGGAGAGTGGGGCACCAGAGGTCGTCCGTCCTCTGAACGGTCTGCCGTTGCCGTTTCCAAAACCCCCACTGGACCCACGGCCTGACAGCGGGAGGACAAAGGGACTGTCAACGCAACACACGCCTGGGCGCCCCCGCCTTGTCCCGGACGCTGTGAGCGAAGCCTTGTGTATACAGAAGGTGCTCCATAAACACTCGGGGAGGAGAGCCTCCTACACGTCCTGCGATGCCTTACTCAGCACACGGCCCCCGGGGCACCCAGCACCCTTTCTCTCTCCCGGGTGGTCCCCTCTCACCACCTTGTGGCCGCAGCCACGGCCGCCTGCCCCCCGAAGGGGCCGAGCTGCCAGGACAGGTGTCAGTCTTCCCCGGGGGGGACCCACCCGCCAGCCAGGTAGACAGCCACCTGCCTCCGGGCCAGCTGGTTTAGCCGGTGCCTGAGTTTGGGGGGGGGAGCGCCCCCAAAGAAGGTAGCCACGTACCTTTGAGGTCTGCAAGTCAAACTGCGCTCCCCTCCGGCTGGGGCGGCAGTGTCTCTGACCCCCCCCCCCCGCCCCACCCCGTCCCCGTGGTCCCAAGGACTCTCTAATAATAGCAATACTAAATCCTCGTGGCCAATTCTGCTCCGTTTCTATAAATAATGTAGAATCTTTTTATTTACTGACAGGTTGTAAAAGTATCAGGGAGAATAATGTGAAATCAGGAGCTGCTGAATAATGCATGACATCAGGCTCACTCCCTCTCTCCCCTGCCCGGGCGGGGTCCCCACGGCCCCCTCCCTGCCACCGCGCCCACCTGGCGGGGGTCAGAGAGCCAGCTCCCGTCCCCGGGCACGGCCTGCCCCGCACTCCCACGCCCGCGGTATGGAACCCGCACGCAGGTCTTGGGCAGGGAGGGGTCCCTGGGGGGCCACAGGAGTGCAGGGTCTCTGGATTTGCACTCCAGCTCATTTGGGTATTCAAAGCAGGCCTCAGGCCCAGCTGCCTCCTCCTGCAAACAGGCATTTGCGTGGTTTGGGCCGGGTTGGCCAGAGTCTCCTTCCAAGCCCCCCCCCCACCCCCACGGTCACACACACGGCCACACACACACATGCACGCACACGCACTCCGGGCCTTCCCATTACCGTTGATGATCTCAAAGTCTCAGCAGAGGGGGGAGGGCTGGCGCAATCTTCGGTGGCCAATTCCATGTTTTTTCTTGACTTTTGAGGAATTGGCATTAATTATTCAAGGTGCTGGCTTGGTTACGCCATCGCTAACCGTCGGTGGCTCAGGGTGTCCAGGACGCCCAGGCTGCCTGGGTTCACTCGGGGCCGCTGCCTGCGGCGGGCTGACCCGACGGGTCCCAGGGCCATGGGCGCTGCTCCCAGGGCAAGCTGTTCAGAGCCCGGCTGCGAGGTGCGCCTGTGGGTCCAGGGTCTGCCCCTGGCCGGCAGTGACCTCTCGGCCACCGGCAAAATGGGAGGTGGGAGGGAACAGCGGTTCCTACCTGCAGGGGTCGTTCTAGAAGCCTCGCACAAGTGCCTTGCTTGTTCCTCGCCCGAACTCTCTAGAATACCTGCACTCGTGCACCTACAAGGCAGGGCCTGCTGTATCCCCCATGCCCAGGGCAATGCTTGGTACTTAGCAGGTGCTCAGTGAACTCATGCCAACAAAGCTTGGTAGGAAAGCGAGGCAGGAGAGCTGGGAAAACCGGTAAGGCTTATCCAGGAGCCTGCGGGGACCAGAGCGGGGGAGAGGGAACTCAGAGGGGGCACAGCCATGCTGGCAATGCCTTCTTCCCGAGGCCGGTGTGGGGACGTGGGAGTCGTTTTCTGCTTCCTCTTAATGTTTTATTTATTTTTGAGAGAGAAAGAGAGAGAGAGAGCATGAGCAGGGGAGGGGCAGGGAGAGAGGGAGACACAGAATCGGAAGCAGGCTCCCGGCTGTCAGCACAGAGCCCGACGTGGGGCTCGAACCCACGAGGTGTGAGATCATGACCTGACCGAAGCTGAACTTAACTGGATGAGCCCCCCAGGCACCCCTGTTCTTTTTATTTATCCCTTGCCAAATGCTTACCGTTTTGCAGTGAGACGTGGTTGAGGTCCCTGCAGCCCCTGGGGACGGAACCCCCCTTGGAAGCACAGCTTTCTGGGGCCCCTGTCGGGGTGGCGGGCAGGGGTGGGGGGCTCGGATCTGGGGGGCACCCTGCCGGGCCTTCGAACCAGGCAGCTCCCTGTGAGTGTGAGGGTCGGGAGGGGAGGCTGACGCCCCTCGGGAGGGCCCCTGACTGCGCGGCACACGCCATATCCACATGCGTGTGCAAAGACGCACACACACGTATTTGCACGGAGCACACACATTTGTGCACACGGCACGCGCACGAGTCACACATGGCACGCGGCCACATACGCACAACTGCACACCACACTCGTCACGTACGTGTCCACACACATCTAAACACACACGCGCACGCACTCCTCCGAGCAGGACCGAGCGACAGGGAGGGATGCTGTCCCCTCATCAGGCTGAGCGGTCCGATTCGCCCTCTCAGCTACGACACCGGCGTCGCAGACGTCTGAAACTGGTCTCTGGATCCTAGCCTACGCTCCCATTTCACAGCTGGGGACACTGAGGTCTGTGTTACCTCGATCTATTCCTGCCACAGCCCTGGGCGACAGGTATATCCCCACTCTGCAGACGCGGACGGGGATGCCACCATTTTCCCAAAGGCAGCCAGCAGCGGGGCTCAGATTGAACCCAGCCCGGCCACCTCCAAGCCCCCGCCTCCTGACCTGGGAGGGAGTGGGTTCTCACGTCTCTGCCCGGCTTCCCCCCCCGTGACGAAGAATGACTTTACTAACACTCCCACCCCACACACCCAGTGGGCACTTCGGCTTTTCACGTGCACGAACTCATCGAACCCTCACCACCGTCCGTGGGAGTCAGTACCACCACCACGCCCATTTTGCAGATGAGGACACTGAGGCACAGAGAGGCGGCACCACTTCCTGGGGTTTGAACCGCAGCCACCTGGCTCACTCTAGAATGCCGAGGTGCACCTACACGAGGCTCTCGCCTGGGTGGCACGCGGAATCACCCAGAAGCTTTGACCCGGAGTTTCTAAAGTAATTGGTCCATGGATGGAGCCCGGGCCTCGGGATTTTGTAAGGCTGATTGCAGGGGGGTGGGGGGCAGCTCTCGCTGTGGAAGCCTCACGCCTCCTTCCGTGAGGGCTTCGGGGAGGGTCCCAGGGGACCGCCTGAAATAAATCAGACCTGCCGGAGGGGCTCCCTTCCCTTGTCATTTTAATCCTGAAGCACAAGGCCAGCAGGTCCCCAGAGAAGCTGGAGCGAAGACGCCCCAGATGTGAAGCTGACGGGTGTCCTTGAGTGGGGCCAGATGGCGGCTCGGCCGGCAGGTGGTGCCGCCCTCGCTGTCAGAAGCTCTGGGGAGGCCCAGGGGCTGAGTCAGAAACCTAGGCTCCCTGCCCAGAAGGTGACTTTGGAACCTCGTGAATTCGGACGTGACAGCTCCAGAAGCTGGGAGGAGGGCTCCGTTTCCAGAATTAGTCCCTCCAAGAGACGGGCCACGGGGACCACGTGCTCTGGGCGGGGACGATGCAAGGAGACACGGCCACCAGGCACCTGCTTGTGGGCTGTGGGGCGGGAAGGGACAGCCCCACACCCACAGCAGGGGGCAGACACAAAGGAGTGCGAGTGTGCGTGCGTGTGTGTGTGTGTGTGCGCAGAGGCAGGGGTTTGGGGCCGGCAAGCCTTGCTGGGTGGCTCTGGGTCCCACACTCTGCCTCTCTGAGCTGCTGTCTACTTCCCCGTCTGGGAAAGGGAGGAAAAGCTCTGCTCTGTCAGGGGGCAAGAGAAGGTATGAGGACCGCGTGTGTGAGGAAGGCAAGCCTCACCCCTCCCTTTCCTCCCCACAGGACTTCACAGGGAGACAGGGAGCCAGGGAGCGCCCCAGGGTGCTGGCTCCATATGCCCCCCTGCACCCCGCTTTAGCCAGCTGGTCCCTTCCTGGTCCCTGGCTCTCTCCCTCCCTCTCCCTGTCATCTGAAGCTCGCTGCCTCCGGGGTCACAGGCGGTAGCCCGCTTTCCAGGCATGGCCTCCTGTGGCTCCAGCCCCCCGTGGGCCTGTGACCCCCACGCAGCCCCGTTCCAGGCGGGCAGTCCCTAGACGGTGGCCCCGAGCCCTTGGGACAAGTCAGAAATGGCCCGGCCACCCCAGACCGCACACAGCCTCCCCCTTCTCAAGTCGGGGAGCGGAGAGCACCGCCAGGGCCCTGGGCCAGCTGGGTTCCTTGGCTGGCGCCTGGCGGTGGGCAGAGGGCCTCTGGCCGCGGCCGCAGGGGCGCCGGGGGCGGGGGCGGGGGGGGCGGCTCCCGCACACAGCGGGCGGTGGGTGCTGCGGGGCTCTCGGGCAGGGAGCCGGCACCACGGGGGAAGCAGATCTGCTTTGGCCTGGAGTTCACTCGGGGGCCCGTCTGCGCTGGGCCTGCGGCCGAATGTTTCCTGTCTCTTAAAACAAGATACACTCGCCCGCTCCCCCCACCGGCGCCTGAGCCTGCGTGGAAGAGGCTGGGGGAGGCTGGGGGGCTGGGGCTGAAGGCACGGGGCTGTCTATACCCCACCTTCTTCCCAGGGTCCTCCCTGTGGACCGTGAGCTGTGAGCGAGCAGGACGGGCCGAGGCTGGGAGCAGACTGCCCGGGGCTGACAGGACGCTCTCCACAGCCCTATTAATACCCGAGAGAACGTTCCAGAGGAAGCAGGAAAAACCCCAGGGCACCTCGGAGCTCGGCGGACCGTGCTCCGGGTGGGGGTCTTGGGTCTAGTCTGGGGCGACCCCAGGTCCCGCAGGACTCCCCAAGACATCCCTCTGCAGGCCTGCACGCTGTGGCTTTCCCCTCTCTCTAGATCTATTCTGGGCTCGCTCTGCTCCGGGCCAGGCTGGGAACGGGGCTGAGGCCCGGGGAGGGCGGCGCGGGGAGGGCGGCAGCGGGCCAGGAGGAAGCCGGGAGCAGGCAGGCGGTGGATGATTTCGGAGCTGTTCTGGGCAGGCCCCTGGAGAGTGTGGGCAGGGGAGGGCGGAGGTGACAGATGGAGGGAGCATTTATTAAGGGTGAGCCGAAAGATGCAAAGGGTTTTCTGGGGAG
This sequence comes from Lynx canadensis, assembly GCF_007474595.2. Lineage (NCBI taxonomy): Eukaryota > Metazoa > Chordata > Mammalia > Carnivora > Felidae > Lynx > Lynx canadensis. Next base: position 3,715,723 of record NC_044317.1, read on the forward strand.
CCCTGGTGAGAATGGAGCGTCGGAGCCGCTGCGGTGAGGGCTGGGCATGGCGCCCGGCCAGAAGCCGGAGCCGCAGGCCTGGGCACCGGCCACGGGAGGGTGTCTCCGGCTGGTGCACATGCCAGGCTGCGTCCAGCACGGCCGGGCCTGCCCGCCCAGAGACGCGCCTTGGCATTCCTCCTGCTCCGCCCTAGGGCAGACTGGACCCGCTCACTGGCCTCAGTCTGCCCACCCGTGAGACGGGGAGACTCATGCCAACCTTCTCACGGAAGAGCCTGCTGCTCGGGAGGGACGTCATAATCTCAGTCCCTTCCTTCCTTTCCTTCGTAAGGCGCTCCACAGCCAACACTCTCCTCAAGTCCTGGCTGCCCAGGCTTAGATTATTCTGAGCTGGATCCATTCGATTCTCAGACCAGGGGTCAGGGCAATGTCCAAACTCGGCCTGGCGTGCAGGGCCGGCCCCGACTCGCCCCAGGCCCTCCTTCCGGCTCATCTCCCACCTTGCTGCCGCTGCTGTGGCCCAAACCCCCAGCCTCCCTTCCTCGACGCGCCCACGCCTCTGCCTTCCCCACATGCTCACCGTCCCCGACTGCGAACTCCCAGCTAATTCCCATGCAGGTCCTTCGAGACCCGACTAGAGCGCTACCTCCTCCAGGAAGACTTCCAGGATGCCTCCAGCCTGCCCTCGGCTGAGCTCGGTATGCTGATGAAGGGGGCGGGGCCAGCACGGAGGGTGTTCTCGGTGCCCAGGGAAGGCTGGCTTCCTGCAGGCGGCGGGACACGGGACGGGGAAGGTCTACTTCGCTGCAGGAAAACGTGCTCTGGGGGGAGATGAGGGGTTTTCCACTCTGGCTAAGACAGATGAGCTGGGCTGATGCTGAGTCCCCCAGGGGCTTGCAGGGGGAGCCCACACCCGGCCGCCGGCAGGGCCAGGAGCCCCGAGGTGAACCGCAGAGGGAGAGGAGCCTTCGGAAGGCCTGTCCGGGACAAACGCAGCAGCCCCAGGGGACAGTCCCGGGGCAGACCCGCCCCCCCAAGAGCCCACCCAATCAGCGGCTGGTGGAGCTCAAAGCCTTACTGTCTTCTTCCTGTTCGTGGGAGCAAGGAGCAAAGCAAGCCCCCCGCCTCCGCGATGGTTTGCGAATTCCCCTCTCCACCCATCACATTAGAACTGTGTCTGCCGGGGCCACAGGGGCTCCGACAGGTATTAAACTTTAATGAGCTCTAATGGCTCTGCCCTACTTTGTGAGTGCCGGGCCTACGTTCACGAACGTTTCATTTCTCAGGCCCTGACCTCCTTCCGTCCCGCTCCCGCTGCCCCCTGGCCGGCTCCCACCCTCGAGGAAGTCTGTGGGCAGCAGGCAGGACAGGGGCCTTCCTGGACCACCTGGAGGCCAGCTTTCTGTGCCAGGCGGTTCAAGAGTCCTTGTCCTGGGGAGGCCAGCAAAACTCCACGACCCAAACCCCCAAGTCGGCAGCCGGCCAACAGGCCCGCCAGCCTGATGCGAGGGGTGGGGGCATTTCATTAATTCCTTTGCCTGCAGGTACGTTAAGTGCAGAAGCATCGGGAAGGTCCCTGGGATGGGGGGGGGGGGGCGGATTCCACTGCTGCCTGCATCACGACCTAAAGCCCTCCGTCGGGCCCCAGACAGGGTGGGACCAGCATGAAGGGACCCCGGGGCTGGCGGCCAAGCCCCCGCTGCCCTCTGGCTGCGATGACGCCCACCTGCTGGGGGAGGGTGAGAGGTGGCGGGGAGGTGGGGGGGGGGGCGCTGCAAGCCCCCGACTCAGGCCCGGCCACCAGGCTGGGGGGCTGCCTGGTGCTGGACCAGAACCCCCGAAAGGACGGGAGCCCTGGAGTCGGCTGCTCTCTCACGGGTGTGGCTCCCATGGCCTTTGCGGGACTGCAAATCACCCACAGCCTGAAGAAGGGCTGCCCCGGAAGGTTCCAGACCTGTCTCCGTGAGCAACAGGTGGGGGGTCATCTCTGCAAACGAGGTAAACAGAACACCCTCCGGCGGCCCCAGCAGCCCTCCAGCTCCAGAGAGAAGCAGCAGGTCCTGAGCACCTACTGTGTGCCAGGAACCGTGCGGGCCCGAGCTGTGTGACCACTGCCAGCAAGACTCAAAGGGGGTGATGCGTCAGTCACAGACATCAGGTCGTGCGGCCTCCGGCCCGGGGAGGGTGTAGACCGCCACCTCCCCTGTGGCCTGACGCGGCCGGGGGCCCCCAGACCCAGCTGAGGCGACCGTGTTCCTCCCCTTCTGGGTGGCACGCCTCAGGTTCGGGCGCTCCGGGAGGCAGCTGTAGCGTTTCAGCCGCTGGCCTGCAGCCGCGGCACCTGCCTGGACTCTGTCCGACCCTCCTCCCTCTGACCAGCCTGCAGTCCTGTCAAAGGGAGGAGGCCGAGCCCAAGGAGGCACAGAGGGGAGAAGAGGGAAGCCCAGCCACGCCGGGATTCGGCCGCTTGAGAGGCACAGGCCCCACTTCTGGGTGGACAGAAAGGCGTCTTTGTGAGGGTCCGTCCGCCTGGCCTCCGTCTCCCCTGCTGGCCTCAGACTCCGCGTCCCCGGGAGATCTGCCGGCTTCCCAGGGGCAGCGTTCCCTAATCGTTAAGGAGCCCGATCGATCACCTGGGTGGGGTCCAGTCCCTTCTACTGCCTCCTGGCTGTGCTACCTGGCCGGGCCTCAGTTTTCTCATCTGTGAATTGGGGACCCTAACAAGGTTGCCGGATAAAATACAGAGTACCCGGTGAAATTTAAATTTCAGATAAACACCGAATAACATAGAAACGTGACAGCTTTATTAAGCCAATTCCCATATCATATAATTCACCCATTGGAAGTATGCGATTCCATGGTTTTTGGCCTACTCGTAGAGCTGGACGACTGTCACCACGGTCCGCTAGAATATACACGCCACGCCAGAAAGAAACCCCACTCCCGTCAGCTGTCACTCTCCGTCACCCCTCCCCTATCCTAGGCAAAAAGTAGTTTTTAGTACGAGTATATCCCAAATGTTACATGGGATATACTTGTACAAAAAACCGTATTCATTGTTTATCTTGAGCTGAAATGTAACTGGGCTCCTGTTCTGTTTTTCTTTCTAAATCTGGCAACCCTGCCCCCTGGGCCTGCTGCGGGCATTAGATGGTTAAACAGTCTCAGTTACCCCTGAGGGCTGTTTTGTTATGTTTAGTGTTTGTATTGTCTTAATTTGCAATCCCCCAGAAGCTGAGCCTGAGACAAGGATTCAGGTGCCAGGGGTTTGATTGTGAGGAGATTCCAGGATGGGAAGCAGTGAAAGGGTGAGATGGGGAAGGGAGGAGGGCCACAGAGGGGCCACCTAGAGCACGCCTGCTGGGGACCCTGGCAAGGACACGGAGGAGGGGTTTTATCCACCAACGCCTCTCCTTCCTGGGTAGGAGTCGCTCCCGGGGATGTCACCCCCTACCCGGAGTGGGGGCATAGCCAGCTAACAGCGCGGAGCATAGAGATCCGGGAACCATCGGGTTCTAGGGACTTCTCTACAGGGTGAGCTCTGGGGCGGGCTTAGCAGATGCCAGCATGGCCCAATAGCATTTGGTACCGTGACTGGGGGCAAGCATACTGGGGTGAACTGTGCCCCCCCCCCAAACGCACGTCCACCTGTGTGGACCTCAGATGGAAATAGGATCTTTGTACGTACAATTAAGATGAGGTCATACCCGACCAGGGAGGCCCTGATCTAAGGCTTGCCGTCCATATAAGAGGGGGATTTTGGCTGTAGGCACGTACAGAGGGAAGGCGGTCATGTGAAGGCAGGGGCGGAGGCTGGAGGGATGCGGCCACCAGCTAGGGGACACCCGGGATGGCCGGCCACACCAGAAGCTGGAAGCGACAGGAGGGATCCTGCCCGGGAGCCTTTGGGAGGAGCGCGGGCCTGCCCACACCTCCTCCAGACTGTGAAGGGACACGTTTCTGCTGTTCCAACACCGCCCCCCGCCTCCCGCAGGGCGCGTGGCCTTTGGTCACGGCAGCCCCAGGACACTCACGCAGCACGCCTGCCCCTCTCTCCGCGCCTCAGCGTCTCCAACTGACAAGGGATGAAAACACCTGTCTCGTCGGGTGGCAGGTGCGAAACGCGCCCGTAAACCTACAGCGCGCGGCAGAGTCCCCCACGGAGTCCCGCACCGTGTCCGCTGCCCTGACCGCTTCCGTCGTGGGTCTGTCGTGGGTCTGTCGCGTTCCTTCCCGGCCGCTCCGGGAGCCTGCTGGGCTGACAGCCCGGGGCGGGGGCGGGAAAGGGGGAGCCTGGCGCCCTCCCGGTGTCAACCCCCCGGGAGCCCGCGATCGAGCGGCCCACTGTCGCTTCCCCGAGGCGCCCGCCCCGCCGGCCGGCCCAGCCGGAGGGAAGCGTGGCTGCGTGTCGAGCGCAGACACAAAGTGCCACGTCGCAACATCGGCGGGCCAATCACCTTTGCTTCAGGAGACAGCTCGGCTGTCAGAGGCGCCCGGAGGTAAATATTTCAGCAGGCGGAGGCCAGCGCGGGAGCGTGACGGGCCAGGCTCCCCAGGGCGGGCAGGAGGGGACGGGCACCGCCGGGGAGCGCTGGAGTCAACCTCCCCCCGTTTAAAATAGACGCACAGTAAATCCAAGGCAAGGAAGTGGGAGAGGCTAAAGCCGGGATAAAATACGAGCGGATATAAAGCCGGACACCTTTATTGTTCTGAAACGTCTCCCAACAAGTTATGGGACCACAGCTTGACCCTAACCCATCATCTTGTTATACGGCGGGACCCAGCGCCGGCGCTCGGAATCCGGGCTCACGGGGGGCTCGCCGCCCTGGCCAGGCCGTGGCCCCGCTCAGCCGCCCGCCCAGGCAGGTCTGACCCTGACCCGGACGTCCCTGCCTGAAGGCAAACAGCACCCCCCCTCCGCCTCCAACCCCTGCTGAGCAAACCCCCCCCCCCCCCCCGACCCCGGTCACCCGAGTGGTGTCCTCCCTCCTGGGCAGGGCCGGGTCTGTGGACCCGCGAAACGACAGGCACTTACTGGGCACCCGCCGCTTGCCGGCCACAGTCCCGGATTCTGGGGACACGGAAGTCCGCGGGGGAGCACGATGCGTCTTGGCACATGCCCCCTCCCGGGGAGCAGCTGCTGGCGCCAATGCCCCGACCCCCTCAGGCTTCCTCCGCGCCCGTTTCTTCCCGTGGAAGAGGGCAAAGGGCCTGGCTCTGCGGGGTCCCTGGGAGCCGTGGGGCCCCAGTCCGCACAGAGCGCCTCCCCGCCGCGTGACGCCCCTCTCTGAGCCCCCGTGTGCCCCTCTGTAAAATGGGGACGGCGGCACGTGCTTTGTGAGGTCTTCGTGCTAACCCGGGAACGGGGGCTTCGGCAGGAAGCGCTCCGTGACTGCTCGGGATCTTTCTTACTGACACAGGAGAGGAGATCCTGGAGGCTCAGCTGGCAGAGGAGGGCAGCCCCCTGCTCCCTGTCTCGGGGTCTCCGGAAGGGTAACAAACGGGGGGCGGGGGGGCAGGAAGAACAGCAGAGACGGGGCCACCCGAAGGGACTTGGAACAGCCGGGTCTCAGGCCACCTGCACGCAAACCCCATGCAAATCCACGTGACCCCCCCCCCGCCCCCACGGGCCCTGCTGTGACCCTGGCAGCGTCCCCGCGAGGCTCTGCTGCATCACACAGCTTCACACGAGGCGACGCAAGCCCAAGCTGGTGCCTGGCGGCCGGCCTCGGGCCCAGTTCCCTCTCTCCGTCAGCAAGAGCCACTCGAGGTTCAGAGAGGACTCCATGTGACCCAGCTTTCCTCCACCTTTCGGGACTCGTGATGCACCTGTGGCCTTGCCTGGAGGCGCCTCGTCTCACCCGCCTTCCCGCCCCCTTGTCATAGCCCACGCCCCCTCCCCGCGCTGTCCCTCATCGATGGGCAGAATCGGGTCCAGAAGCCTCGATGTTGTCTGCCTCCCTCTCTCTTCCTTTCTTCCTTCCACCCGCCCATCCATCCATTAAGGCGTCCTTCCTTCCTTCCTTCCGTAGCCTTCCTTCTTCCTCTGGCCACCCGTCCTTCCATTCACCGGTTTGGGCAGCCTGTGTTTACTGAGCACCTACTACGTACCTACCAGGTATCATCGCATGTTCTGGGGGCACACCAGTGCACAGAGGGGAGGGCAAGCTCTCCCATCCCTACGTTCTCGCCAAGGGAGGCAGAGTTTTTAAAAAAGGGGAAATCGACAAATGAGCAAATGTGGGGTCATTAGCACCTAGTAGGAAGAAGAAAGCAAATCAAGGTGAGAAGAGAGTGAGTGATTCTGTCGGGAAGGCAACCCAAAAGGACCTCATCGAGGAGGTGACATTTAAGCTGAAGCCTGAAGGGCAGAAGGAACCAGTCACACCACACTTCCGGGGAAAGGGAGTTCCCGGCCCTTTCCAAGTAAGTGCAAAGGCCCCTCAGCAGGACCAGGAGAGACGGGGCCACAGGAGGTCAGGGGTGAGGAGGCCGGACACTGAAGGGGCGATTCTGGGAAGCTGGCTGCTGTAGGAATTAGGCAGGGCCCAGAGGCTGGCCCCTCAGGTGCTGGGGGGAACTCACGCCCGAGACCACGATATGGGGTCACCCCGCACGGCTATGGTCTCCAGGTGGTTCCAGAGTGCCCCCTACTCAGAGTGGCAAGAACTCAGGGGAGCTGGCACGAGAGGATCTCGTGTGTGATGCTGCGTGGCCCCGGTGGGCCCCAGAAACTTCTGTGCCTCAGTTTCCCCACACAGACGCCCTGTCACTGCAGGGCTGCCTCGAGGAGAGTTTGGCTCCCAGCATCTAGGCCCACTGACCGGGAGGCCCTCCTCCCTCCCTCCCTCCCCAGTACGGCTCTGGTTCCACACAACTGCCCATTGTGGGCCCAGCTCACCCGGGCACACCCAGCACAGGCTCTGACTGGTCCTGGAGGAGGCCAAGGGCACCGCCTGCCCACCACAGGGGCCAGAGGGAGGGGCCAGAGGCGTCTCCACAGGCTCACCCTACCTGGGCCCTCGCAGTGAGGGGGGAGAGGGTGCCCAACCGGCGGGGCTTAGAAAGAAGACGGGGGGGGGGGGGCGCGCTGATCATTCCAGCCCTTGGGCGCCCGTTTCCGGAAACCCAGCTGGGTAGGGGTGACCGTAGAGGGAGCCGCGGCCCCTTCCAAAGTCGACCCAACCGAGGTACGGGTTCCAGAATATCGCTCTGGCCCCCTCTTCTTCCCCAACACACCAACGGGGTGGAGTCTGATAACGAGAACCCCATGAGAAGGTTCTGGAAAGAGCATCCCAGGAGGGTAGCATGGGGCAGGGGGAGCTAATCCTTCCGGGGCACTGAGCTCTGTGAAGTCTCCCTTCCAAGGCTTTTCACGAATCAGCCCGTTCAGTCCCGTCGTCACCATCCTACAGGTCGAGAGGCTGGGGCCCAGAGAGGGTAAGGATCTCCTGGAAGGTCACGCAGCCGGGATCCAAAACTGTGCTGTGAAGCAATGGTGCTGCCACCGACAACGACGAGACCGGACCCCACATCCAGAGTGCCAGGTGCCTGGTGCTGTCGGGAGCACATGCCACACAATGGCTCGTTGCACCATCGCAAGGCCTGGGTTACTGTCCCACGCTACGTATGGGGACACTGAGGCCGCAGAGGATGACGGGACTTGGCATTTGCACAGCAAGTGAGCTAGCGGGGCAGGATTTCAAGCAGGCGGGATGGGCCCTCTGCCCCCTTCAGAATCAGCTGCCCCCTCCGGTTCTGGGGCAGGAGGGCTGTATACGTGGGCGACCTGGGGCACCTGCCCCACCGCTGAGCTCCTGGGGCAAGGCGGCACGTTGAGGGGTTCCACCTGCCGTCAGCCGTCGCCCGAACTGAAACAGGGTGGGAGGTGGGGGTGGGCCCTGAGCAGACACCTGTCGACCCTGACCTGACAGAGAGACCCTGACCCAAGGGGCAGCTGTCACCCAGACACCGGGGACCCCGGACAGGCGTCACCCTGGGCCCAGGAGCTCCCACCTCGGGGAGGAGTGTCCCCCCCTCCGCTGCCCCCCTCGTGGGGCACGAGCCGACCCTGACAGCTGCAGCCAGAGCTGGAGCGTTCTGGCCCGCGGGTCACCAGCGGTCATTCCTAATGGCTCGGCTCCCCTGTCCAGCTGTCTCCGCGAGGGAGTGATCTATGACCCCATTACCGCCGAGGCCTCTGAAGGGCTCCGGGATGGATTACCGGCTGCCTCGAGAGAGCGGGGAGGCAAAAGCACGCACAGGTGAAAAATGAACTTCATCAGACTCCCCGGGTCTCATTACCATCCATCAGCAGCCAACCCGACCCTGGGGTGGGGGTGGCCACTCGCCAGGCTGCAGACACCCCCCCCCCCACCGGCCGCTCGGCCGCCAGACCTCCACCTAAGCTGTGGCTCTCGGCTTTGCCGCCTGCCTCGCTCCCCAGGGACCCTAAGAAGGGGCCGATCGCCAGGGGTGGGGGCAGGGGGCGAGCGTCTCCCACCGGGCCCTGACTCCGTGCACGTGGGAGTCCCCAGGTGTCGCGACGGCAGACTCCGACGGTGGGGGCCATGCTGTGAGACACCGGCCTCCTGCCCGGACACCCCCCAGCAGACCCCGCCCCAAACACCTGCCCAAGTTGCCCTGCTCTGCTGGGGCAAAGGGCCTCCCGGCCGAGAAGGGGCTTGTCTCCCATCTGGCAGAGGCCACCAGGGCTTGGAGTGACAGGGAGTGCTTCTGGAGACATCTGGCTGTGCCAGGCAGGGCGGGGGCAGGCGCCCAGCTCGCTGACCTGGCCCAGCGGAGGCGGGTCTCCCGCCCTGGCCCGGTCACCTGCCAAAGATCCCTCCAGACGCAGAAAAATAAAACTCGGGTGGGGCCTGATGTGCGTCCTTCCTGGGCCCCACCCCTCCACCTCGCGTCTCCTCAGGAGGCCCCTGGGCTTCATTAACCAGAGCTCATCAAGTCCCCGAAGATGAAGCCTGCCAGGCATCCAGAACATTCTACCCACACGCCTGGCTGTGAGCTCTCGGCCCTTCTGGGGGCTGAGCCTCTGGCTGCACAGGTCCCAGCGTGGACGAGAAGAAAAAGGGAGGTCTCCGGGGATGAGGGACAGGTTCCCGAAATCTTTTCTCATGTTAGTATTTGAGACTCCTTGCTCAGTGTCTCTTCTGTGCAGGCCCATCGCTGAACAACCAACAGGAGCTCACGCGATCTCTCGGGTGAGGCTGCGGGATGGGTGCTTTTGGCGGTTGTTTTACAGGTGTGGGAATGAGAGTTCAGAGAGGTCAAGAGACTGGTCTGAGGTCACACAGCAAGTAAACAGCAGAGCTGGGAGGGAAGCCAGCGCCCCTGCGTCTCAGCCACATTACAGGGCCAGTGAGAGGTTCTCCAAGCGGAGCCCGACCCTTGCCGGATGAAGGCCAGCCTGCCGCACGACCACATCCTCACGGGGCGTGGGGGGGCAGGGGGGCGGGGCTCAACCAGCGTGAGGCATATTCCTCTCCTCTCAGAGGGGGTCTCTGGATCAGGGGGCCTGGGCTGGGCGGTCCTCACCAGCACATCCCTACCCCTCTGAGCCTGTCCCTGCCCATGGAGGGAAGCAATACAGACCGGCTCTCGGTCGGCGGTGAGTCCTGGGGAGGGCGGCCCTGGGAAGCTGCTTTGGAAAAGGACGGCTTCCGGATCCAGAGGGATGGTCGATATTAACTGGATTCCGAGGGAAAAAGCAATCGGAATCTGAGCCAAAGTTGGGGGTGGCAGGGAACGGCCACGGACCGGTGAGAACAGCCTCTGAGCCAAGGCACCCACAGTCCCCTCTGCCCCCAGGCTCTGCAGGCAAGAGGCACACAGGGCCCTCCCATCTCCAGCGGGATGCCTTTCTGCTCTTGGCGGGGGTGGGGGGGTACCTCTTTAATGGCAGACACTTCTTTTTTTTTTTTTTTAATTAAAAAAATAATTTTTTTTAACGTTTATTTTTGAGAGAGAGAGAGAGAGACAAAGCGTGAGCAGAGGACGGTCAGAGAGAGAGGGAGAGAGAGACACAAAGCGCGAACAGAGGACGGTCAGAGAGAGACAGGGACAGAATCCGAAGCAGGCTCCAGGCTCTGAGATGTCGGCACAGAGCCCGACGCGGGGCTCGAACCCACGGACTGCGAGATCGTGACCCGAGCTGAAGTCAGACGTCTCACAGACTGAGCCACCCAGGCGCCCCCGTGGCAGACCCTTCGTATCCCAGCCCCACCCTCGAGCCCTGGCCTCTGCTCCCCTCCCCAAGCAGACGGACACCCACGGAGCGTGAATGAGCAAGTGTGGGCAGCTTCTGGGGAAACCCGCAGTCACCCAGGCTAGCCTGAGACAGGAGTGTGTGTGTGTGTGTGTGTGTGTCCGAGAGAGACGCCTGGCAGGGGGCGTGTGCGTGCGTCCACGCGAGGGTGAGAGGACGTGCACTCGGGCAGCGAGCTGTGTGTGCCCACGCTGGGCCCCCGTCCCGCCCTGGCCAGGGCTCTTGGGTAAAGGAAGGGCCCGGGATGCCGAGATAAGGCTGGACTCAGGGACCGGGGAGGGAGCACCAGACGGGGAGATAAGCCATTGGAGCCGCCTGTGCTCCCCGGGCCCCACGGCGGCGTGTGGCTGGGAGATAACCACATTCTGAGGGCGGCGCCCAGCCAGGCCGGGGCCGTGTGATTGATGTGCAGTGGACAACCTGCCCTCCCGCCCGCCTGCCCAGAGGGGAGGCACCGGTGGAGAGCAGGCGCCCTGGAGAGCGGAGTCGGCTGGGAGCCCACGCTGCCGGAGTCTATTCCTGGGCCTCGGGGAGGCCTCCTTGGGCGCCCCCCCCCCAGCTAGCCCTGCACGAGGCCCGGCCCCCAGGCGAGCGGGGTGCCCCGGACAAGAAGAGGGGCCCATCGGCAGCGTGCTCTGTGCAGACATTTCTCTCTACAAACAGAAACACTGGCCCCAGGTTTACCCAACAGGCGCCTGAAGGCTGGTTGGCACAAGTGAGTCCTCCTGGGCCCGGCCTGTGTGCTGGGCCCTGAGGCCCTGAGAAGTGAGTCACCGTCCCAAGCTGCTGGCCCCGGTTCCGCGTTAGTGACACCCGCCGTGGTGCGGCTGCCTTGTTCAAGTCCTGACTGTCCGACTGCCAAGCCTCAACTTCCTCATCTGTAAAATGGGGCTGACGGTGCCCGCCTCCTAGGGATGTCGCGAATGTTAAACTGGCACCTAGTAAGAGCTCTATACGCGTTTATTAATTCAAATGAAGTCAATCGCACGGACTGGTAGATTCTACTCCTCGGCGGATCGCCCAAAGCGCTGAAACCAGGTGCTGGAAGTCAAACTTGTACGCGACTATTCACAACAGCCAAGAGGTGCGAACGGCTCACACGTTCGCTAGCGGCAGAATGAACGCGTCATACGCGATCGACGCGCACGCCGGAATATTACTCAGTCAGGGAAAGGCACGAACGACTGTTCACGCTACACGTGGATGAGCCTTAAAAACGTGCTTGGCGAAGGAGGCCAGTCACAGAAGATCACGTCTTGTAGATGCCGTTTATACGAAACGTCCGGAAAACACAGACCCGCGGAGGCAGAAAGCGGGTTAGCGGTTCCGGGGCTGGGGGAGGGGAGAGGAGAACGCCAGCTGATGGGTAAGGGGGCTTCCTTTCGGGGCGGGGAAAATGGTTTCGAACTGGATAGACGCGGCGGTCGCACAACACTGAGCGCACTAAGTGCCACTGAACCGTGTACTATGAAATGGTTAGTTTTAGGGGCTCCTGGGGGGCTCGGTCGGTGGAGCGGCCGGCTTCGGCTCAGGTCACGATCTCGCGGTCCGTGAGTTCGAGCCCCGCATCGGGCTCTGCGCTGACGGCTCGGAGCCTGGAGCCTGCTTCAGGTTCTGTGTCTCCCTCTCTCTCTGTTCGTCCCTTGTTCGTTCTCTCTCTCTCTCTCTCTCTCTCTCTCTCTCTCTCTCAAAAATAAATAAATAATTTAAAAAATATTTAAAACGGTTAGTTTTACGTTAGGCAAATTTCATCTCGATACCAAAAGGTTGCATTCATATGCATTGCAAAGATGCTACCAGAAAACCAGAGGGTTCTCAGACCCACTCGGAAACCCACGGGTCCCCCCATAAAATGCAAAGAACGGGGAGAGGGAGTCTTCCCCACCTGGGGACGGCGCTTCCCGGCTGGAGGAGTAGAGGGCTGGTTTCTGGGCTGGAAGATGGATCAGGGGCCGATGACACAGAGCCCCTAGTGACTATTAATTGTAGCTAATTAGATCCGGGGCCACACCCAATGGAGCCAATTTGTTAAGCGTGTTCATGTCAGGATTTCAAATCGTTACCATGTGGCACAGCGCTCAGACCAAATGCCCAGGATACAGCTCTTAACTGGATCACGATGGAGGGCCACGGAGATGGGGGGCGGGGCGGGCAGAGGGGAGAAGCTGGGAGGTGGGGGCACCTGGGCGGGGAGGGGCCTCCCTCGCCTCACCTCGCCCCCACTTCTATCTTGCTTGTGACCTTGACCCCCCCCCCCCTCGGTTTCAGTCTCCTTATCTGCAGGACCATGGGGTTGATCCAGGGGCAAGGAGGGGACATGGGGGGTGGTCCAGAATCTCCGCAATTTACATGAGGCCCTGGGGCCCCACCCCCTCCCACCCCAGAATCATCTCCCTCTGTCTCCAAGACCTTAACCGACTTCCTTTGCGTCTTGGAATCCTTCAAGTCACAGCTCCATCTCTCTTCCTCCAGGAAGCCCTCCGGGACTGCCTCAGCGATGCGCCTGCACCTGCTGCGTGCTGCAAGGTTGCAGGAAGGCCAGTGGGCCAGCACCCTCTCGACGGCCGTGCCCTGGACCCTGCCAAGGTCTTATCTCCAGGGAGCGGGAGCAGAAGTGCCCACAGCCACTTGCTTCCCTCACCTCCTGGGCCGTGGCCATGGGGCTCTGGCCAGACCCCGGGGTCGGGCTGTAGAGGGAGCACATGCCCAGGCTCCCTCATGGCCTGCCAGGGGTCTGCCAGCCCACCAGGGAGTGGGTTCCAGGCCTCAAAACCTGAGCCGGCACCTGCCAGGAGGGGCCGGGAGGAAATGCCCGCAGGAACGGGCAGCTGGTTCTGCGCTGGCGAGAATTCAGCGGTCCCACAAGGACCAGAGGCCTGGGAGACTGAGCAGTGGCTCACCTGGGGGAAGGGGAAGGAAACCGATACTTGGATGCACCTACTATGTGCTGGGAGCACCTAGCGGACCTCTTCAGGAGCAAGGTGGGGGCGACAGTCGATAAGAGGGAAGGTGTGAACCTTCTCTCCGTTTCCTGTGTTGCCGATACACCCATCCCTTCGTTCGGCAAGTATTTATTGAGGGCCTACTGTGCGCTGAGCGCTGCCCTGGGTGCTGGGGGCAGAAGCAGACACAAGTGGGGACAGCCAACAGTGAGCGGGAAAATCTGCTAAGCGCACTAGTGGGTGGTGGCTCGTGCCCAGGACAGGCGGGTGACGGGGAAGAACGGACGCTTTAGAAGAGGTGGACGGGAGGGGCGCCTGGATGGCTCAGTCGGTTGAGCGTCTGACTTCGGCTGAGGTCACGATCTCACGGTCTGTGAGTTCGAGCCCCGCGTCGGGCTCTGGGCTGAGCGCTCGGAGCCTGGAGCCTGCTTCACATTCTGTGTCTCCCTCTCTCTCTGCCCCTTCCCCGCTCACTCTCTCTCTGTCTCTCAAAAACAAATAACATCAAACAAAGAAGAAGAGGTAGACAGGAAGCCCCCAGACAGCGTGGTTTCATCTACAGACCTCAGGGGAGGGAAGGGGGGCCCAAGGCTCCCAGGGAGCGGCCACAGCAGGGACGAGGTGGGGCGTCCTCTGGAGCGAGGAAAGGGTGCACGGCCCCCTGCGTGGCCAGGAGGGCCGGGGGCCTTGCCCAGGCTTGACCGGCCAGTACGTGCCAGAGCTGGGTTCCCAGCCTGGATGTTTTAACTCTGAGGTCCTGTCTCTGGCGGTTTGCACCACCGGATTAGTAAAACCTCTCCCTGAGGGGAGGAGACAGTGGAACGGCACTGACACACCTGGATAGCTGGGGACCAGGCTGGCCACTGGGACAGGCGGCCACTTTCATTCCCAAGTTGCCTGCTAGGCCTGCCCAGAGACCCGGGGCGTGTACGAGGCCACGGGGCGCAACGATTCTCCCAGGCCTCAGTCTTGTGGTCTCTCAGATGGGTCAATAACTGTGCCTACCTCCCTGGAGTCATGGGGAGAAGTCACAGAGTGAATCCGTGCAAAGCATGGGCCTTCCTGTGCAGTAAACGCTCCAAGCACAGAGCTGCTGTCCCAGCAAAGAGAGCAGGCGTCTCCCTGGCCCCTAGTGGGGGAGTCAGGGAGGCTAGGTGGCCCTCCCACGGCTCATGGCCCGGAAATGGGCTTCTGGCTTCAACCCTCCCACACTGGCTGCTCCCAAAGACGGCCTGAGGGGACGGGCAGCCGCGTGTCGGGCACCGAGTGCCCCCGGCCAGGGAACGTCACGGGCTCTGAGAAGGGGGTCTGGAAGCCGGGCCCTTCCTGAGCGGCTCAGGTCCCACCATGGGGGAAGGGGCCATGTCAGGGTCAGGTGGACGCGCCCCCCTGCCTTCCCTCCCTTCCCTCCCTTTCCAGCCCCTGGCCCGGCCCTCCTAGCCTTGACCGCTGGCACCGGGGGGGGGGGGGGGGGGATGGGTTGCCGTTCCCAGGGAAATCCGCTGGACCACATGTGTCCCCGAGCCCGCTGGGATGCAGACGCCCAGGCCGATAAACCCCTCTCCCCGGGGACAGGGCCGCCTGCGGAAGACCCGAGATAAGACCGAGCGGCCGCCGCAGCCGCTGTGCTTTCGTGCACACCAGCAGAGACCTTCTGGCAAACTCTGCACCACGGCGGGGGTGGGGCGCCTCTCCCCCCAGCTCCCAGGGAGCAAGAGACAGAGGCCTCCCCCTACGACCCTGCACGTGTTTACGAATCCGGGGCCTACCCCAGGCCAAGCCTGCTGCTGCCCCCCGCCCCGTGCGCCCTCTGACCTCCAAGGGTCAGAGGCGAGAACGGGGCTGCGAGTTGTGCCCAGGACACGCGGAGCAAAGAGCACTCGGCCCTCTCCGCCTGCTGTCCCTGCTCCAAGTGCCTCCCGTCACTATCTCACTTAATCTGCCCACACCCCTATGAGGTAGTCGATCTCCTCTACTTTTCAGGGGAGAAGACGGAAGCACAGAGAGGTTGGGCAGTTGGCCCAGGGTCACACAGCCGGGAGAGGGTTCGTCTGGCGTCTCCCTCCCCAGGCTCTGTTCGGCCCGCAGGCCATCGGTGAGTCCTAGAGTGAGGACGTTGTATCTTGGCAAGGAGGGCAACGGAGGGCACGGGGCGGGGAGCAGGGAGGCACGGTACCCACGGAGCCCGACACACGGATCCCGGAGGAGGATCGCATGCCCGGCGTGCTGGGAGGGATGGTCACGGCTTCCTGCAGCGCCCCGAGCCCTCACGCCCTGCGCGGCCCAACACGCGTGCCCGTCACCCGCAGTCGTTCACCCGTGCCATCCCACCGACATTCCGGGCTTACAATCAAAGGTGGCCAGGATTTCAGAACCGAAAATCAAAATGCGGTTGGTGGAGAAGGCGGGAAGGACGCCCTGGGCCACGGCACGTGGCCCCCTGCGATTGTGCAGTGCACGACCTGCCCCGTGGTGGGAGCAGCCCGGAAACCCGGCGGGACCCACGCCCCCGGGATGGTGGCCGTGCAGGGAGGTTTCCGGACCAACCTGCGGGTCGCCTTGGATGCGAACTCCTCCCCCAGGACAGGGCGGGGCAGCTGGCCCCACCGGAAGACCCCCTCTCTGCTGCCCTGCGTTCCCCTTCGCAGAGCCCCCCCCCCCCGCCCCGCGCAGCCCCAGCCCTGCACCCAGTGGACTCCCGCTCACAGCTTGCGCTGGGGGGGCACCTGTGGCTTGGCAGGGCCCGGTGCTGAGGGGCGAAGGCGCAGACATCCGCTGCCGTCCTCCACTTCTGGGCTCACCTCCAGCTCCTGGCTCCCGCGGTGACAGCCCGCCTCCCACAGCTCTGAGAACAGAGCCAGGCTGTGCTCACGTGTCCCCGCCGGGACCACACGGCGGGCGGGCGGGCGGGCGGGGAGGGGGGCAGTGGGGGGAGCGAAGCCGCCGTCCCACGCCACCAGGCCACAGGCTCTGTCTGTGCCCAAACCTGCCATTAGGGAGGCTCGAGGCGGCCAGCCCAGCCCGCCCAGTCACCGAGCTCATCCCAGACCAGCCCCTGGGGTGGTGGCCGCAGGGCAGGGCCACGGCGGCAGGCTCCAGATGGCCCGAGGTCACCAGGGTTCACTCCGCACCAGAAACCATGCCCCAGGTGGCCTTCCGGGGCCCGGGGAAGAAGGAGATCCCGGGGAACTGAGCCTTGGGCAGGGCGCGCACCTCTGCCCATGTGGTCTGGTTCCTGAGGCCATGCTGGGGGGGGGGTGTGTGTGCAGGGAGAAAAGCTGCAGAGGGTTTGCTGGCTCTGACGCTGGGGAGGGGCTGGAGCAGCGCTTGGGGTACCCGAGGGCTCAGGGGGCGGTCGCTTGGGCCCAAGGAGGTGGGAGAGAGGCCGCCCCGGAGTGTGGAGGTTGGCTCCTGGTGGACATATCTGCCCGGGGCCAACCTCCCGGATCACTGAGACTATTTCCTGATCCGCGAACAGGGCAAATGGCTTGAAAGCTGGCCTGCAGCTGGTGCTTAATAAATGCTCCTTCCCCACGCAGCTGGTGCTTAATAAATGCTCCTGCCCTTCCTGTACCTCACTGGGTGAGGGGGAGAGAGGAGCAGAGGCCAGGGGCTGCCCCCAGGATGTCTTGCAGCCGTTTCTGAGCACTTACTCCGGTCCAGAGAAGGGAGCTGGGTCTCACCTTGTGGGCTGTCCCCCAACCCAGGCCCAGTGAGGGTCCCAGGGGGTCCTCCCTGGCCCAGTCGGGGTGTTGAGATTCCTGCGCTTCTCCCCACCTGGAGGAGGTGGGCTGTGGGTGGAGCGGGAGGTGACACGGCTCAGATGCTTCCAGACAACGGCAAAGACAAGGGGGCAGTGACAATCAGGGTGCTGACCGTCCACGTGGCCGAGCTGGGTGGTCCCGAGGGCCTCACACCCTGACCCTCCCCCCCTTGCAGCCCCCACCCGTGGGGTTTACACCAAGCAGTGGCCCAGAGAGGGCAGGCCGTTCGTTCAGGGCACACAGCAGTGCCGGGATTCGAACCCAGGCCGGCCGGGTCCGGAGCTCCACTTTTCACACCACGTCTGGGGAGCGAGGGGTGCCTGGGACGGTCTCTCGGCCCCCGTAAGGGAAACCGTGGTGCCACCGTCACCGAGGCGAAGGGGTGGAGGGACTCTGTGCGTCTGTCCTGGCCTCCGGCTTGGTGGCAGAGGGCCGCCCGGCAGGAGGGGGCTGGGGTCCCAGAAGCTGGCCTCCTGGGCCTTCTCCTGCACAGCCCGCCCCCAAGCCAGCAGGTCAGACGTGTGTCGCGACCTCGTCCTCACACCTTCCGGGACGGTAGGCCTGGCTGGTCGCCACAGCCGCCGTCTCACTCGTTCCCTCGGCCCGAAGCCACAGGGGCCACCACGCCCGCTGGGCCTGCCGGGCACGCGCACACCCACAGACTCGGAATCATACACACACACGGTCGCATACGGTCACACACGGCCGGGGTGACGAGGCCTGGAAACCCACTCGACTGGCCCGTCCTGATGGTGCCCGGAGGCGGGGAGGGAGGCGGCCAGGGCCTAACGGAGGAGGCGCGGAGGAGCCTGGCCCTGCCTTGGCGGTGGGTGACCACGGGGGCCACGGGGGCAGGACCACGGTCACACCGCCCCAGGCGGCCGGGGAGGAGAGGAGACTTAGCCGTTCTCCATCAGTCACGCGTCCCGCCACCCGCTCATCCTCTACTATCCACCCACCCATCCTAGAAAGGTTTGCTGAGCACCTGTGTTTGCAGAGCCTCGTCTAGGCGGCCAGCAAGAAGCACACGACAGACCCTCCCGGGCACCGGGTCGGTGCCGGAGGGACGCAGGTAGAGACGGGACACTTGCCAGTGACGACGACACTGTCACCGAACGTTGGCTACGCGCTTTGCCTCACCCACTCCTCCCCGCTACCCTCTCAGCAGCTGCGGCCAGCACCCCCGCTTTGCAGATGAGGAAACTGAGACTCCTTCAGAGAGGAGCAGACCCAAGGGCCTGTGCCTTTCGCTCGTTCCTCTCCCTCCTTCCCCTTCCCGTTTCTGTCTTTTGTTTGAAATAACAGCGAGAAAGAACCAGAAAAAGCGACACCCAAACAGCCAGTGATTATGTTACAAGCTGAGCAGCCATATGTCCTGGTTTGCCCGGGACAGCCCTGGTTTCCCCCCTAACATCCCACGCGAGAAGTAACACCACCGCCTCTGCTCTCACAGTGCCCCGGTTTAGACCCAGCAGAAGCCAAGTAAGGTCCCTTCCCACGACAGAAAAAGGCAGGGTCCGGGGACGGAGCAATCGCGGAAGGCTTCCTGGAAGAGGCGGGGCTGAGCTGAGCCGGGAGGGAGGGAGAACAGTGCCTACCTCACCGCGCGCTGTGAGGATTCTGTGAACTGGCGCCTGCCACGTGGGCAGACAGCCTGGGTATACAGTAGGTGCTCGCTAAACGCCACCTGCTATGGCCCTTCCCGTCGCACAGACAAGGTGCACGGAGGAGAAGGGACCTGGAATCTGAGAGCGTCCCATCTGATCGCTGCCCTTCCTCGACTCTCCAACCGGTTTGGGGGGGCTCCGCTTGAATACTATCAGGGTCGGGGAGATCACTACCGCACAGCCGGCCGGCCGATCTACAGACGAGCAGGGGAGTGTGCCTGTCCGTGCGTTCCTCCTGGATCAGACCGAATCCAGGCCAGGGCGCGCAGGGTCAGGCCCGGAGTCTGTGCCTCCTCCCACCGGCCAGCTGGGGGTCCCGCAAGACGTCCGTGCTGCCCCCAAGGCCGGCCGTGATGAGAGGGGAGGGGAGGTGACGAGAAGCCCTCACACCCCACCGGGTACGGGAACGGGAGCTCCAGGGCTTTGGCATCACCTGTGCCATGCACGCCTGTCCCTCCCGGAATCTCCTGGAGACTGAGCCCCAACCACGCACGTGCCCTCGGCCTTCTGGATCCGCCTGGCTCGCATCCCGACCCCTCCCCGTTTTTCCTCCCACTTCCTTCCGGAAGCAGGAGGTGGCTCGGGTTCTAGACCTGGCCCCGTCCCGGGCATCCGGGTGCTCCCTCCTCTGAAGGAAGGGAGGGGAGGGTTCAGGGACCTTCCTCTGTGCTTCCTCTCAGGTGCCCAGAGCTGGCACGGGGAAGAGGGGGTGCCCGGGGCAGGGGCATCGAGCACACACCGGGGGAGGCCCCGGGCGGCTAGGGTACCTGCTGCCACGCCTCGGCGCCCTGCTACACCCCCTCAGGATTCCAGCGCTTGCCCTTGGGCCCCTGGGCCCCGACTGGGGTCATCGCTCTGGCCCCTGGGGACATTACATCAGTCCCCTGGGCCCTGCTCATGCACGGGGCCGACCCCGGGGGACTCACCCGGGAGCAGCACTTTCCACTTGGGGCTCTTCTGGTCCATGAGAACTGCCTGTCCCAGCCCCTGACCCTCCCCACCCCGGCCCGGCCCGGCGGCCTCGAGCAGCAACCTTCGCCCTGGGGGAGGGACGAGGCGGGTGCGGAGCCTCAGGGCCAGGAGGAGCAGGGCCAGGCTCTCAGCTCTGCAATTCAGTTTCGGGAGCAGACTCCGGAAAAGTCCGTGGGGAGAGAGCGCGCGTGCTCGAGCTGCCCCGCGAGCCGCGACACGAGCACGTGGGCAGCGGCCCCGGCCCGCCCTGGCACACGCCCCCTCGGGCTGCACACGGAGCTCTGGAGGGAGGAGGGTAGCGGGAGCGTGGTCGCCACTTTCTGCCTTCCCTTCGCAGACTCGGGCCCCGGGCTTCTCCGAGCGGACCCGGCGGGCCAACGTACTTATGGCCGTGTCCCGGGGAGCAGACAAGATCCCGGATCCCACGGGGGTCCCAGTGCCCCCCAAGGTCACCCTTGCTCATTCGTACAATCGTTCAGCATCTATTCTGAGCCCCTACTGCGCGCCAAGTCCCCGCGGTGTGCTTGGCACGCTCCAGGCACAAGGAGCCGTTCGTGTGGCCGCGTTCCCAGAGGTCAGGAACGCCAAGGGCAGATGGCAGGGAGACAGGGGCCAAGGACGGTGCAGCCCAGGCCGAAGGAAGGGGTGCAGGCCCGGTGCCCTCGACTCGGGACCTCAGGCCTCGGCGGGTGCCCCGTGGACGGGGAGGGGACACAGGGACGATGCTGCAGCCGAGGAGGGTCCGGCCCTGGCGGGGAGGAAGGGCCGTGGAGGAGCAGAGGCAGGAGTCCCTGGGGCGGGGTGGGGGGACTCTGAGGGGGATTCCAGGGCGGCCTGGGGGCCGGGGCAGGAGGCCACCCGCCCCAGGGCTGTGGCTTTGGCCGCGTTTCCAGGGCTTAGCTGTGCCCCCACCTGAGAAAACACCAAACTGCACCGAGACCATCCTGGAATGGGTGGGAATCCAGCCCCTTCCGGGACGCTTCCCGGCCGGGCTGGTAAGAGCACCCCCGAGGGTCCCCATTCCCCATTCTAAAGGCGGAGCTTACTAACTCAGGTCGCTTTCACAGCAACAGCCCCCCTGAGAAAGGTCCTGTCATCATCCTCTCGTTCCAGACGAAGAAAGTGGCCCAGGGAGACGCCTGGTGCACCTGCTGGGGCTGAGCCGGGCTGTCTCGGGTCCCCCTGGGGCGTGGCCACGAAGCCTGAGGGGCCGGTCCCGGCAAAGCGCCCACAGGGGTGCCTGGCATAGAGTCAGCGCCCAGTAAATCCCCGCAGGCCGCCGCAGTCCCCACCAGCCTGCCCATTCTCCAGTCGAGAGCTTGCGCCCCATGCCCCACAGCCGTACGCGGCCAGCTCAGCCCAGCCACAGCGGCTGGCGTGGCAGGTCAAACAATGGCCCCCCAAAGACGGGCGTGTTCTAATCCCTGGAACCTGTCCATGTATCACGTCACTCGGCAAAAGGAACTTTGCAGATGTGATTAAGCTAATGGCCCTGAAACAGACAGATGACCCCGGATGATCCGGGCGGGTGGGGGTGGGCCACGCAATCACGAGGGTCTTTGTAAGACGGGGGCACAGGTGCATGGGAGCCGACCTGAGGACAGAAGAGATTGCGGCGATGTGGCCAGGGAGCCATGAGCCAAGGACCTCGGAAGCTGGCAAAGCAAGGACTACGGCCGCCCGAAGGAAGCAACCTGCCCGTGCCTCCGACCTCCCGGCTGGAAGGTAACAAACCTGAGTTCACGGTCATGTGTCACTGTAGCTGCAGGGAAGTTGTACGACCAGGGAGATAACTCCCTAGACTCACAGCACCTGACGTACAGTAGCTGCTCATTCAACGCTCTTCTGTGTGTTTGACCCAGGGAGCTCACCGCTTCTCAGTCATCCGAGTTCAAGGGGGAGAAAGAACCAGTCATGTGCAGGGGACCTAGTGTCCTTGGCCCCAACATGTCAAACCTCTGGAAAGGCCACCAGTGGTCCCTAGAATTTTATAGTTTATTTAAAAAAAAATTTTTTTTTTTCAACGTTTATTTATTTTTGGGACAGAGAGAGACAGAGCATGAACGGGGGAGGGGCAGAGAGAGGGAGACACAGAATCGGAAACAGGCTCCAGGCTCTGAGCCATCAGCCCAGAGCCCGACGCGGGGCTCGAACTCCCGGACCGCGAGATCGTGACCTGGCTGAAGTCGGACGCTTAACCGACTGCGCCACCCAGGCGCCCCTAAAAAAATTTTTTTAACGTGTATTTATTTTTGAGAGAGAGAGAGAGAGAGAGAGAGAGAGAGAGAGCGCGCATGAGAGGGGCAGGGGCAAAGAGAGAGGGAGACACAGAATACAGAGCTCGTTCCAGGCTCTGAGCTGTCAGCAGAGAGCCAGATGCGGGGCTCGAACCCACGAGCCATGAGATCATGACCTGAGCCGAAGTCGGATGCTTAATCGACTAAGCCACCCAGGCACCCCATAGAATTTTATAGTTTAGAGCAGCACCCTGAGAGGGAAGAGAGGTTCTGGAACGGAGTAAGAACCTGCTTGGAACATCAACCCCCCAGTCCAGGAAGCCTGAGGAGATGTATGCCCCCTATGCGTACAAGAATCACATTTTCTCGTTACGTTCCCCCGTCCGGGTCCTCGGCACTAGCTGACCTGAAACCTCGTATTAGACATTTGTATTGACAAACGTCTACAGAGCACCTGTTACGTGCACTGTGCCAGTTTCAGGAGCGCGAAAGACGACAGACAGTAACACGTGGTCCCACGAAGAGGGCAAGTGTGCTGCGCACAGGCTGCCCCAGGACCTTTGCACTTGCTCTCCCGGTGGCCTGGAACTCTCTGCCCGACATCACCGCCTCAGCAAGGCCTTCTGTGTCTACCCTGCCTAAAGCCGCAGCTGTCACCTCCCTGGGTCCCCCTGCCCCACTTTTCCTCACGGCACCTAACACCACCTGGCATCACACGTTTTGCCCAACACGGTCTTCGGCATGCGGTGGGCGCTCAATAAATGTCTGTGAACAAATGCACACACGTAAATGACAGTGCAGATGTGCAGAACAGGCAATGGTGAAGACACGAGCAAAGGTCTGCTGGGAGAGACGCCCAGTCTTCACGCGGTTTCTGCTCCGAATCAGGGCACGGGTGCAAGTCGGTGTGGGGCACGGTGAGGCTTGGAAATGATGCTCTTTGAGCCACACGAACCTATACAGTAGCAAACTGGTGGCTGCAGTCCCCAAGCACCCTGGGTAAGCCGCCGAGCAACAGAGAGAAGGGTCTGCAGGCCCTCGGGGGTGAGTCCCCGCGAAGGATTCAGAGACGCTCCCGGGGAGACAGGAAGCCACCAGCAAAGGGCCCCTCAAGGCGGCCTGGCTTCCTCAACCTCCTGCCCCGACTTGCAGGCTCTGAGCTCCCCGGCGTTACCCGAATTCCTGAGAAAATAAACACGCGGCTTGTCGCAGAGAAAACAGACTTCGGATCCCAGCTTGGCCGGGGCCCCACAAGGGAAGGGAGAGAGGTGAGGGCTTCGGGAGGCCCTCGGGCTGCCAGACGGGGGCCTTGCCATCGCAGCCGGCAAGCGGGGGCGGGCAGGGCTGGAGAAGCAGCGGCCGAGCCGGCCCCCGGGCGCTCCGAGCGGCTGCCACTTGGCAGCTGGGGCACAGTCCCCCGAGTCCTCTGTCAAAGCACTCGGCACCAGCACCCGCCCCGAGCAAGGCCTGCCAAGCACTTCTCAGGGCCTGAGCCAAGTCCCCAAGTGGAAGGCCCTGCCTTGCTGCCGGGAGCCCATTTGCCCAACCAAGAGACAAAGGCCTCTGTGGGGCCAGGACTTCAGGTGGCCACCAGGCGCTCTCTGCAGGGGTGGGGGGGAGGAGGGGCTGGGGCCAGCTCGGGTGTTCCCGTGGGCACTCGCAGGGACAGAGCCGGGTTACGGGGAGGCCGTCTGCCTGGTACCACGGGCTGGGATTTGTACCTAGAGAGCAGGAACCCCCAAAATTAACCAGCCCCACGGCGGGCACCTACGTACATTCGACTTCCGGGCAAGTCACAGGGCTATGTTCCCCTCGGCTCTCCCTACTGCGGGGACTCAGCCCGGGGCCTGAGGGGCTCAGCTCCTAAGACCCCACCTGATTCTCCACTGGCTTCCTTCTTTCGTGCCCTCGGCCTGACTTCTGAAGGGCATCCTTCCCGGGAGAGCTGGGTGAGCCCCGGCACCTGCATGCAAAGCAAAGCTGCCCGGTGTCCCTGGTGGGGGGGGGGGGGGAGGTGGAAGAGAGAGAGGGGAGCAGAGGGGAGCGTGCATTTTCCTGCCGTTTGCACAGACAAGGCTGAGCAGGACGGTCCCGGGAAATGTGCCATCTCAGGTGGTTTCTTGGAAGCGGAAAAGGAGTTAAGGACGTGTGTGCCAGTGCTCTCCGAGGCACAGCACCCAGGGGGACGAGGGAGAAGGCGGGAGTAGGGAGTGGAGGAGGAGGCAGGAGCCCACTCCAGGTGAAGCCCCCGAGGGTAACATGCGTCTTTTGCTGGAAGCCAAGGGGCCAGGCTTCCCATCCCTGCCCCTGCAAGGACAGGAGGACGCCCAGCCCTGCCCCGAAAGCACACAGGGACCCGGGGAGGGCGTCCGGGGGACCAGCAAGGCTCGGCCCCAAGCTCTCGGAGCCCGGTGCAGCGTGCGGCTGGGGCACACATGACCAGTGAGCCCTCAACGGCGCCCGGCCCCTCCCGCAGCGGGCTGTTGTCACCGTCTGGCCCCCTTGGCACCCGGATGTGGTGGGAACTGGTTCAGGCCAACGGAAGAGACGTGGGTCCCCTCGAGGCCAAGGTGAGGGAGCACCCAGTGTTTCTTCCTATGTGTTCTCCTGCCCGTGTCCGCTGGCGATGGCATCAGAGCATTCTAGAAGCCAAGAGGCGGCAGAGACACAGGCGAAAGGGAAACCGGGACCCGGTATCCCCCAGCCGGGAACCACAACGGGCTCAGGGTCGTCTGTAACGGCGCCCGCAGGCGGGTGTGCCCCAGCGATTTTACGAGTGACTTTGTGATCGGGCGGATCTTGGCCCCGAAAGACGTCTATGTCCTATTTCCTGGAACCCCTGAATCTGCCCAAGTGTCCCTCACACGGCAAAGGGGAAGTAAGGGAGACCTGGGGACAGAGAGCACCCTGGATTAGGTGGCAGAGACGTCCCTGGAGAAGCAGAGACGCGGCGTGGCCCGCTGCGCAGGTGGCAGAGGGGCCGTGAGCTGGGGAGTCCGCACAGCTTCCCGAAGCCGGAAAGGGCCAGGAAGAGGATTCTCCCCTGGAGCCGCCGGAGGGAACGCAGCCCTGCCCACTCCTTGCTTTCAGGCCAGGGAGACCCACGTTGGACTCCTGGCCTCCAGGCTGCAAGGCGGTACGTGTGTGCTGTCTGGAGGCCTAAGTCGGTGGTCGTCCCCGAACGGCAGCAGCAGGAGCGAGGTCAGACAGACCTCTTCCAAGATACGCCACCGCCATGGTGGGTCGTGAGAACAGGGAGAGGTCGGGCACCTGCTGGGCCGACCCAGGGGCCAGCGGGGTGTGAGATAACGCTCGCTGACCCTCCCACCCCGCAGCCCCGTTCCTGCTCGCCCCTGCCCCACGAACCGGGGTCCCCAAAGCCCGGAGTAATGCGAGTGGAGGCTTTCTGGGTGGGAGGAGAGCCGCAGCTCTGGGGACAGAAGGAACCCAGAGACCACCCCCAACGGGGCCCGGCCCCCCGACGTGGCGAGTGAGGAAGAGAGGAGCCCTGGGAACACGGCTGTCGCTGGAGAGTCGATCGGGGCCTGGTCTCCTGCGCCCCCGTGGCAACTCCAGGAGAGGGGTCTGTGACTTCCATTGTCTCTGTTAATAAAAATACTAGGAGCTACTTTAGAAGCCGTTCCACAGCTCGGAAAGGACATCTAGGGTCCATGCGTCACAACTATGGAGCCACCACTTAGCTGTACGATGGGGCTGCACAGGATGACCACACAGAGAGCACATTCACAGAGACACAAGGAGAATGGCACACCCTGGAGTTGTGCAGTGTGCAACCTGCACAGCCTTGCATGGCAACCCTGGCCGGCTCCTTGATATCCATCCCACCGACATCCTGCTACGGGAAGACCTCATTTTTACCACGAACTACTCGCAGCTGGGGCGGCTACGCTTTGGGAAGGTTCTGAACCTTGCACAGCCTCCACGGCTGGGAAGCGCAGCGCTGACTCGGAAACCTGGACCTGGGTCTCGGACAACAAGCCACACCCTCGCTCATCAGCAGATCGTGCCGGTTCTCTCCCAAGGAGGCCGCGGCGGCACAATGATAATTGTTCCGGAATGCCTGTTCCCATCCGTTTGTGCTGAACTGGGAGCAGCCTCTCGCTGGAGTTTATACCACACGCAGACGGCACAGCCTGGGCTACAGGCTGAACAATCTCGGGCAGAGCTGAGCCTGGGGGCTCGTCACCCTACGAGGAAGGCTGCCTCATGGCCGGGTTTCGGCTGTGCCCTTCTCCCACCGGCTGGAGACTCCTTGCCTGCCTGAGGAATCCTGGCCTGAGGTCCCCGCTTCCCTTGCAGCCCCACAGCTAAACTCCCGACAGTCAGCAAGTGACCACATCCTGGGGGTCACTCGGAAGCATGCAGCATCCGCCTCTGGGAGAGAACAAAGCAGGGTGGCCACCCGTGTCCCTGGGGGCACTCAGCCCAGTCACCTGGCACCAGGGCTCCTGCGGTGACAGCCTCCTCTCCTGGCACACACTGCTGTCCTTGTCTACGGGCTGTTTGCAAGGAGCTGAGGGTCAGAAACGGACTGCGATGGGTAGATACCCCTCAAGGCAACAGATGCACGCCTTTGACCTGCCCGTAGCCGCCCAGACCTTCTGGGAAAGGCCCCTGCCCCAGGGAGCACTGGGGGGAAGCCACCATGAGGAGGCAGGGACAGACAGTTGGGGGGGCAGGGGTTCAGAGCTCTGGAGAGAGGAAGTGGTGTGTATGTGTGTGTGCGTGTGCATAGGGATGTGTATTCTGTACGTGTGTGTCTGCGACGCGTGTTTACATGCTCGTGTAAGAGAGGCCCAGGGCCCGTGGGTGCGCACGGATCTGTACGCACGGCCTGCGTGCGGGCCCTTGTGCGCACGGATCTGTACGCACGTGCCTGCGTGCGGGCCCTTGTGCGCACGGATCTGTACGCACGTGCCTGCGTGCGGGCCCTTGTGCGCACGGATCTGTACGCACGTGCCTGCGTGCGGGCCCTTGTGCGCACGGATCTGTACGCACGTGCCTGCGTGCGGCCCCTTGTGCGCACGGATCTGTACGCACGTGCCTGCGTGCGGGCCCTTGTGCGCACGGATCTGTACGCACGTGCCTGCGTGCGGGCCCTTGTGCGCACGGATCTGTACGCACGTGCCTGCACGCACGTGCCTGCGTGCGGCCCCTTGTGCGCACGGATCTGTACGTACGTGCCTGCGTGCGGCCCCTTGTGCGCACGGATCTGTACGCACGTGCCTGCACGCACGTGCCTGCGTGCGGCCCCTTGTGCGCACGGATCTGTACGCACGTGCCTGCGTGCGGCCCCTTGTGCGCACGGATCTGTACGCACGTGCCTGCGTGCGGCCCCTTGTGTGCGCCGTAGTTGCTGGGTCTGGGTCCGCTCCTGTGCGTCCCTGCTCCCGTATCCAGGTGTCTGCACGCGCTCACCCCCGGTGCCTGC
This sequence comes from Lynx canadensis, assembly GCF_007474595.2. Taxonomy (NCBI): domain Eukaryota; kingdom Metazoa; phylum Chordata; class Mammalia; order Carnivora; family Felidae; genus Lynx; species Lynx canadensis. The sequence goes on from NC_044317.1 coordinate 3,743,042, forward strand.
CCGCCATCCAGCTGGCAGTGCACAGCTGGACCCGGGGGCTGTGCCCGCGCGCCCGATGAGAGGTGGCAGGTGCGTAATAAACCATTAGTCACTGTCACGTTTCTGAGCAGCCTCAGCGGCCTCCCGGGGAGGGGCCTGCTCCAGGACTGCGCTCCTGGCAGGTCTCTGGCTGTGAAGCTGCCCACCCCCTTCCGGGCAGGGCTGCAGCCTGACAGGAGCAGCTGGCAGACGGGGGCCTTGGGCCCCTGCCCTGCCCCAGGCGGCCTAAGGCCCGGGTCTGGCCCTGTGTGCACCCGCGGGGGGAGGGGAGAGTCCCCAAGGGTCAAGTTTTGCCGGATATTACCCAGAACCGAGGCGGGGTTGGGGTGGAGGGGGCAGGACGCTGCCTGGAAGAGGCGCGGCAGGTGACCGGGGCGCTGACACCAGCCCACGCGTGCCAGCACTCGGGGCCAGACCTGCACTGAACGCTCTTCCATCCCAGTGGATACCCACGTCTGCCCTTGTAAGCCAGCCTCCCCCGCCTCCCCCAATTAGCCTTCGTTCCCATTTCCCGGATGAGGAAGAATAGGCTCGGAGCAGGAGACACTGGTCCAGGGCTCTGAGCGCCCGGGCGCCAGGGGGCGTGGCTCCCCGTAGCACCCCGCCCACCATCTGCGTGCCCCGCCCACCGCCCGCGTGCCCCTCTGCCAGGGTCTGGGAATCCCTCAGAGGGCTGCGCGGCCCGTGAGCCCCTGGTCATCCGGCTGTGCCCCTTGCCCAGAGCACATCACGGAGAGAAAGGGGTGGGCACTGGGGTTGTCCTGGAGGCGGATGTCCCCCCCCACGCACTCCGCACATCCACCAGCCCGTCTCCTCCCGCCCTGGCCCGCTAACAAGCGCTTTCAGCGTGGGCTCACACTGGGGGCTGGCACGGGTCTCAGGATTCAGTCCTCTCTGGGCAGTGACAGGCGGGACACATACAGGGACCCCCTCGGAGGGCTCTTGCGGACAGAAATACGGCCTCAGGACCTGCTCTTAGGACCCTCCCCGGATAAGAACGCAGGCGCCCACACACCCCTACATCCAACCAAACGGCCTGCCTGGGATCCACTCACTGCCCCCGGCCCGGGTCCCGCAGGCCCCGCAGCGCAGCCCTCCGGACTCTACACTCACAGGCCCATCACCCAAGGAGGGACAGTCGTCAGGGAAAGGGCCGAGATGGGCGAGCAGGCGGGGTCTCCGCGCTTGGTGCGGTGGGAGCGAGATGGGCACGACGGGATCGGTGGGCAGCGTCCTCCCCCAGCCACGCGCCCTGGTTCCCCCTGGCCCAGCTGAGGCTAACTTGGGAGAAAGATGTGTGCCAGGCCCGGGCGCCTGCGCATCCACGACGGAAAAGCCCAGAAACCGTCCCTGCACCACTGGCGGAGAGAGGGCGCACACGGGGTCGCGCGCAGGACGCCGGAGCAGTACAGGGCGGCGACCACACAGAGGGACCCGCGGAGTCTGGGGAGGGCAGCCGGCCGAGAGGCGGCCCAAACCGCCAGGAAACGTAGGTCATCATGGTTTGGGCAAACACAGGTGTGCGCGGTTAGAGACGCGCCCGCGGGTGGTCCCCTGGGGGCGGGGCCCGTCCAGGCGGAGGGCGTGTCTTGGCGGGTGGGCAGTGGGTGCTGGCGCCCCATTCAGGGTCGTTTAAAGACGAACGGGTGAGTACCGTGGCATCCCGGATAATAAATACAACAAACAGGGGCCGTCTGTGAATATCCAGGATGAGAGAGTCAGGAAGCAAGGGATTCTGATCAAACCACCATTCGAGGAGCGTGAACGAGAGAATCCCAACGCGAGTTAAGGGAGACCGGAGCCATGCGGAGACCGCAGGGCGGAGGTCTGTGCCCGGGCTCCGTGTTGGGAGCCGCCCTCCCTGCCGGGGACGGCATGAGCCGCGCCGGCACCCGGGGACGGAAAAGAGCCCGCGTCTACCTGCGCCTGCGGGGTCTGCTCCGGCCCCGTCCAAGCCGCTCTGCTGACAGCGGGCGGGACCCGGCTCCTGGGCTGTCCTGGGGCCTCTGGGCGTGCTCTCTGCTGGGGCGCCTGGCCGGGGCTCAGGCTCCCTGGCTGGGGGGTGGACGGCTGTCGACGCCTCCAGAGATGCAGAGGTGACCTGGAAGGACAGGAGGGGACATGGTGAGTCTTGGGCACAGTTGCCCAGAGGTGCCCAGTGGGTGAGCCCCCGGACGCCACTCTTGCCCCCGCCCCCGCGATGGCCCGGCTTGGCCATCAAGGACTCAGCTGGGCAGGCTCAGGGCGGCACAGGGCCGGTCCCCAGCAAAACCAGTGGGAAGACTGCCCAGTGAACCCTGCCCGAGGCCACCGGGCTGGCCGCTGGGTACTGGGGTCGCACCCACTGGCCCCGTTGCTCCCTGAGCCCCCTCAGCTCCTGCCAGGAGTTGGCAATAACTACGTGCTAGTTAATTATAACCGTAACAATTAACTTAGCTAACCTTCAGTCCACTCTGCAGGGGGTCAGCCCATCCCCCACCCCTGTGTCTTCGTTCTCAAAAATTTTTTTAATTTATTTTTGAGACAGAGAGAGAGCATGAGCAGGGGAGGGGCAGAGAGAGAGGGAGACCCAGAACCCGAGGCAGGCTCCAGGCTCCGAGCCGTCGGCACAGAGCCCGACGTGGGGCTCGAACTCATGGACCGCGAGATCGTGACCTGAGCCGAAGTCGGACGCTCAACCGACGGAGCCACCCAGGTGTCCCTTGTTTTCTTTTTTTTAAAGTTTATTTATTCGAGAGAGAGAAAAACGCGTGTGCGGGGGAGGGGCAAAGATAGAGAGAAAGAATCCCAAGCAGGCTCGGAGCTGTCAGCACAGAGCCCGATGAGGGACTCGAACTCACGAACGGTGAGATCGCGACCTGAGCGGAAATCAAGAGGTGGACGCTTAACCACTGAGCCACCCAGGCGTCCTGTCTTTTTTTTCCCTGTGGTAAAATACATCTCACATAAAATTTACCATCTTGACCATTTTTAAGTGTACTGCTCACCACGGGCAACAGTCACCTCCACCCATTTCCAGAACGTTCTCGCCCAAACAGACACTTCGTACCTGGTGTGCTCTAAGTCTCCAGACCCCCCGACACCCACCATCCCGCTTTCTGTCTCTCTGACCCTGACTATGCGGGTTGCCTCACCCTCTCCCACATCTGGGGAAACCGAGGCTCAGAGAGGGGCGCGAAGGAGCCTGAGGCCTCAGAGCCGCTAGACTCGGAGGCGGGGTCGACCCAACCCACAGGACTTCAACACCTCCAACCTGGGGGAGCCAGGCCCTGCCCCGAGTGCCTGGGGGCCAGTCCCTGCCACTGGCGACCCCCCACTTCCCGCCTCGGAGCCCCAGGGCCGGTATGGCTGTCGGAAAACAACTCCTTGTTGATCCAGTTAGGGATTAATGCCACGAAACCAAAGTGCCCTAAGAGAGATGGATGGCCCAGAATCCCCCGGGTGAGCCGGGGCCCCGCCAGCCCTCCCTGCAAGCTGCGATACGTTTACCGTTTGTTTCCGGGCATGCTTTAATTTATGGGATCCATATGGTGACACGGCCCAGACCACAGCCCCCGCAAATCCCACGGGCGTGCTGGCGGCTTAGGCTGGAGCCAGGGGGAGGCGGCACCCCAGCCCAGCACACTTCCTTCGCTGGCTGGCTCGCTCAGGGGCCGGGGGCCCATCAGCATGGCAGGGGCCCCGGAGCGGCACCCGTACCCCATCTTGTCGGGTTTTAGCTGCTCTTACAGTCCTGTCCTCATCCTCTGGGGGAACTCTGCCAGGCGCAGGCCGCTGGGGCCACCGTTAGTCACAGGATGGCTTGTCCAGCCAGCCTGGGGACTCTCCACAGGGTGGCACCTGGCCAAACCGGGCCGCGTTCTTGAAAGCCCCCCGGGGTGGGCTGGCGGGCAGTGGAGGAGGGCGGTGGGGGGCCCTGGCTCTGACCCCGGCCCACGGGCTGCTGGAAGGGAGAGAGGGGAGAGGTCCCCCTCCTGCTTCTCCTCCTGGAGCCTGGGGACCAGGGTCCTGCTGGGGGAAGGCAGCCCGGGGCTGCCCCTGGAGGGCAGGGGTGGCTCCCAGAATGGGGAGCTGTGGGCAGGGGGGCCCCACTTACTGAGCACTTATGTGTCACGCTTAATCCTCCCAAAAGCCCTATCACAAACCAGGACACAGAGGCATGAAGAGACAAAGTGACCTGGGCTCCTACCTGTAACTGGAGGCATCAGGATTTGAACCCAAGCAGTTGGGAGAAGATTCAGCCGTTACACACCAACTGGGGGACATGGCTTTTAAGCAGAGACCGACAGGCGGCAAAAGAGGCTTTGACTGGGCAAGAGGGGTGCGGACGACAAGCACTGCGGTACCTAGAAGCCCTCCCCGGGGGCTGGGGAAATCCAGGCAGGCTTCCTGGAGCAGGTGGAGTTTGAAAAAAGCCTTCAAAGGGAGCAGGCTTTGAAAGGGAGGGGGGGAGGGGAGGGATGAGACATTCGAACTCATCCCTGAGGGACCAGGAGAGTGACGTGTGAACAAGGTACTGGGTAGCTGAGACTGGAGGGGGATGGCAACGGTCTCGGGGCCACGGGCATCACATGGAGGGGACAGAGCTCCATCTTGCCAGGTCTGATTCTTCGAGAGGAGGCTGTGAATCCACTTTTAAGAGCCGCACTCTCATGATTATTAAGCGTTGGCAACTAGTCCAAAACATGTTACAACACCGTGTGAACCCTCAGATGCTGCTGGTAGGATTGTAAAATGGGGCAGCTGCTTTGGAGACTGGGCCGGCAGCTCCTTCCGAGGTCACACGGAGCGTTAGCACGTGACCCAGCGGCTCCTCTCCCGGGTAGGTATCCAAGAGAACCCCACACCCACGTTCACGCAAACACTTGTACGTGGGGGCTCGTAGCAGCCCAGTGTCCCCCAGGAAAATGAATTCTGCCAACAGCCTGAGTGAACCTGTTGAGTCTCCGGATGAGCACGCGGCCAACCGTCGCCTCCAATGGCAGCCCGTGAGGCCCCGAGCGCAGGACCCGGCCGCATCGTGTTACGATAAATGTGTTGCTAAAAGCTGCTAAAACTTGTTACGCAGCAGCTGTGCATAACTAACTGATACAACATGTCAAGCTCTAGAACAGTGCCCGGCCCAGACAGAAATGTTCCTTGGCACCACGAGGGGCCCGGAGGCCAGTCCCCCCTCTGGGCTAGCTCCTCCGGGAGGTAAAAGGATTTCACCCCCTTTCTCTGTGCTCAGCAGCAGCTGCCCGTGACTCCTGGCGGGTCCCAGTCAGTATTAACGGACGGACAAGGCTGCCGGGTGCGTGTGGTCCTGTGAATACGGATTATCTCGTGTTGGCTCACGTTAGGTGGAGGCCAAGGTTCCAGCCAGACCATCGAGCGGAGGTGAAGTCCCCTTTCCTCAGGTTCCAAAGCCGAACGGATGACAATTCTCAACTAAACAAAAGCATCTGAACCCACACGTTCACAGTGCCCTCTCTACACAGCCAAGAGTTGCAACCCCAGGGCCTGTCTCCATTTAAAGGACTATTAGGACGGGGCCTGGGGCATACCCTGTTCCCTGCCTGGGGACCCTGGAAATCAGCAGTATCTTGGAGCAGTGGGGGGGGGGGGATTGTTCTAAAAAATAATCTTATTGTGGGGCGCCCGGGTGGCTTAGTTGGTTGAACGTCCTACTTTGGCTCAGGTCATGATCTCATGGTCTGTGGGTTCAAGCCCTGCGTTGGGCTCTGTGCTGACAGCTCGGAGCCTGACGCCTGCTTCAGATTCTGTCTCCTCCTCTCTCTGCCTCTCCCCTGCTCACACACTCTCTCTCTCTCTCTTTCAAACATAAATACACATTAAAAAAATTTCAAAACCGTCTTACTGAGCTATTCACGTAACTACACGGTTCACCCACTTAAAGCGTACAATTCAGTGGCTTCTAACACACTCAGAGTCGCACAACCACCGCCAGAATCCATCTCAGAACATTCTCGTCACCCCAAACGGCGGCCCGACCCGCTGACAGTCACCTGCCGTCCCTCCCCAGCCCAGGCGGCCACGGTCGCCTTTCTGTCTCCGCAGATTTGCCTGTTCTGACGTTTGCCATTCATATGCCACCCTCCGGCGTGCGGCCCCTTCGCTCAGCAACGCGTCCCGGGCTCATCCGTGTTGTAGCCTGCACGGCATGTATGTTTGAAAACCGGGGAAGTTCCAGCTTGAGGGATGAGCAGCCCAGAGGCTGGGCAGGACACCAGGATTTCTCCCTCCGGCAGCCTCTGTGGCAGAGCCCGCATCCGCCTCCCTCCCGGGGGGCCAGCCAGACCCCCCACCTCTCAGTCTCCCCGCGTGGGTGCACGCTGGGTCCCGGCCACCCTCCCCGGCTGGGAGATCTCAGCAAAGTGACTTAGCCTCGCCGGGCTTCAGTCCCGTCTCCCATAAAGTGGGCGTGATCGCGGTGAGCGTCTACTGCCCAAAGGGACAGTGGGGAGAATCGGATGCTAAAGGTACGCAGCACGTAGTAGGTGCTCAAGAAATGGCAGCTGGTCTCATGACCCGCAAGCAGAAGCATAGGGGTGCGGCGGCCGGCGGACCCCACGAAGCCCGGAGGGCTGTGTGCTGGGGAAGGCTTTGGTGCCTTGGAGGGCCCGCCTGGCCTCTGGGTGGTTTGGGCCGCAGCCAGGAGGGCCACCTTCCAGGCCCCCCTTGCCTGCTGCCGGCCTGGAGACCCGACGCAATCAAGGGGTCCCTGCACTTTCCACCACGACCCTGAATCTTAGTTTTCTTCCAAGTCGGCTCAGGAGGCAAGCCAGGTGTGCCGGCCTCGAATAAAGCAGATGTGGGACTGAGCTGCTTAGCTGCTGCCATACGTAAGGGTGACAGGCAATCACGACTGCTCTGAGCTCAGGTGACACTTCTGGAAAATGGGCGAGTGATGCCTACCCTAGATTTACTGAGCATCTGCTATACGCCAGGGGCCCACCAAGCGCCTGACATCCACAGTCCATTGAATCCTTCCAACAGCCCTACCTTAACTCCCACCTTGTAGAGGAGGCAACTGAGGCACAGAGAGGTCAAGACAGTTGCCCCAGGTCCCCCAGCTGGTCACAATGACAGCTGAGAATCAGGCCAGCGCTGTGGCCTCTGTCCAGCACCTAGACCCACCAGCGCCTGGCGCACAGTTGCCTCCCACTGAATACGAGCAGGGCCTGGTTCCCATACTCACGGCCACAGCAGACACACAGCAAGGCCGGACCGCGGTCTCCAGCACGCAAGTTCGTGCCGCGGGAAAACGGCAGTGGGTTTGCTGATGGGCTGTGACCAGTCTGTCACGGGAGCGAGGCTGGGAGAAGGAGACAGGGTGTGGGGCTGCAGGAGAGGAGGAGACACCAGGGTCCCGATGGCGCAAAAGAACACGGCCTTCCCTTTGCCCCAAGGAAAAATCGGGCAAAGGCAGGAAGCCGAGCTCGGGAGGAAAGTCACCTCCCTCCCAAACAGGGATGGCCGGAGGTGAGCCTTGGCTGGGAGGCTGGGTGGGCCTGGCTAAGGGGCGCCTGCTGAGCCGGCCGGAGACCTCTTGCCTGTTGGGGGACACGGGGGTCACAGGCCTGCCCGGGAGGGAAGTGAGGGGACACGGCCCAGCCCTGCCGTGGGGGCGCCCTTCCCCCTTCCCACCCACAAAGATACTGTGCTCTGTCTGGTGGGATTCCCTGTTCTGCACCGCGAGCTGGTGCATCAGAGGCCCAAACACGGAATTTGACGCCCCTTAATTCCCTGTAACAGCCCCGTAACGGCAAGCAGAGAACTCCAAACACTGCAGTAAAGGGAACGATAAGGCTCTGGGTCAGGGGGAGACTGGGCTGCTGAATGCAGAGGCCCCGATAAGCAGACAACTAAAGGGTTATTAAATGTGCGGCGCAGACCGGGCGTAATTGGAAAGTTATTAGATGTGGAATACACACAGCACCCAGTAAATGAGTAATCAGGGACTAATTAAGCTCACGCGACACAGCAGATCGTGCTGGAGAGGCTGGTGGCTGCCGCATCTGTGACAGCAATTAGGGGCGCTCGGCTGCAGCACCGGGGCGGTGGGGGGTGGGGTGGGGTGGGGAGGGTCGCCGGCTCGGTCGGGGGTCTCGATCTGACTCTCCTCCCCACCTGAGCCCTCCCAGGTGCTCCCACCTCTCAGGGGCTGGAAGGAGGGGGCGAGGCACCAGGCTCGTGCAGCCTGGAGGACAAGAGAAGTCCAAGCGGACACGTGATCCAGGACTCAGAAAAATGAAAGCCAGGTTCTGTCCCCGGCTTCGAGTCTAGCCAGGTGACAGCTTGCCACAAGCACGTAAGGGGACAGCGGGTCACGACTCCCCACCTGGACGATCTGCGAAGCGTGCACAGAACCACTCCCCGGAGCTGCGCCTTCAGGTGGGGGAGTATGACTAACCTGCGGTACAGAGGGGGAAACTGAGGCTCAGAGGACGGGAGGCAGACGGAGGTCGCCCAGCCTGCTCAGCTTCCTCACCCGTAAAAGGGGGGTGCGGAGACCCACACCCACAGCCTGAGCGGTCACAAGGACTCAGCCTAGCACAGCCTGACGCACAGGAAGCCCGGGAGACGAGGGACCCCAACTCCACCTGCTGCAAAGAGAAAGTCTCCGGATCAAGGCCTGGGGCTGCTGGGGCCGAAGAACCTCCCGGTTCAGATAAAGCGGGGGTTTCTTGCCAAGCCGGGAACACGGTGTCTCCGAAGGGCCGGGGTGGAAAGCTCGTGCGGCACGACCGTGAAGTGCGAGGCTCGCCTGCCTATGGGCTCTGGTGGCAGCTGCGCACCCACAGCACCTACAGGGGCCAGGCCTCTTGCTAATCTTGGCAGGTGTCGGCCCATTAAACCTTAGACTTCCCCGGGTCGGGGTGGGGGGTGGGGGTGGGGACGGGAGCAACTGTCAGGCTCCGTTATACAGATGAAGAAACCAAGGCCCAGAGAGGGTAACTTGCATTGGCCACATTTTGTGGGATGGGCAGGTGGCGTGAGATGTCTCGGAGAACCTTACTGGAAAGCCAGAGTCTGCCGCTAATGCACCAGGAGCCTCGGGAGACACATCTGGGTGGGGCAGGTGTGGCCAGGAAGGCCGGGGTCACAGGGAGGCTGGTAGGATATCTGGACCGCAGGCGGGCCAGTGGGAACTGGCCAGAGGCAGGCAGGCGAGCTTCTGCTGCTCTCGTGGCCAGAGGGAACATTCTAGAAGGCATGTCCCTGGCTCCCTCCCTCAAGGAAGGCCTCTGAGGCAGCGATTCCCTCTCATCATGGCCTGGGACGGGGCAGAAAGCTGCATGGAGGAGTCTCCTGTTTCCAGAGGCAAGAGCGCTCCCTAATGCCTTGCAGGCAACAGAGTGCTGTCGGTGACCCAGTCCAGCCCAGGCAAGAGCCCTCCGGGACATGGAGCCCCTGAGTCCTTGGCATCAACCTGGAGGGCCACCTGATGGAGGCCGGCACGGGGAGCTGGACTGATCTCTGTCTGACACCCCGGTTCTCCCGGGGTCCCCTTATCCTACCCTTGCCGAGGCCCACTTCCCAGGGAGACAGCCTCTCATCGGTCTCTGGGCATACAGCCCGGCCCACTCCATCCCCAGCCATGGCTTGGTCTGAGTGATCTTCCCAAAACATCACTCATCCTGCTGACGTAAAACCCTTTACCAAAGTTCTGACTCTCCACGTGGCATCCAAGAGACATGTGATTAGGCCCAGCCTAGCTTTTCATCCACCCCATCCACCTATCCAACAAACCATGCACCCACCCACCTGTCTATCTGTCTATCCTCCATCCATCCGTCCGTCTGGCCATCCATCCATCCATCCATCCATCCATCTGGCCATCCATCCATCCATCCGTCTAACAAACATATATAAAGCACCTAATGCCTGCATCCATCTGTCTGGCTATCTGTCCGTCCATCCATCCATCCATCCATCCATCCGGCTGGCCATCTGTTCATCCATCCATCCATCCATCCATCCATCCATCCATCCATCTGGCTGGCCATCTGTCCATCTATCCATCCATCCATCCATCCATCTGGCTATCTGTCCATCCATCCATCCATCTCTCCATCCATCCATCTGGTTATGTGTCCATCCATCCATCCATCCATCCATCTAACAAACATATATTAAGCACCTAATGCCTGCATCCAACTATCTGGCTATCTGTCCATCCATCCATCCATCCATCCATCCATCCATCCATCCATCTGGCTATCTGTCTGTCCATCCATCCATCCATCCATCCATCCATCCATCCATCCATCTGGCTGGCCATCTGTCCATCCATCCATCCATCCATCTGGCTATCTGTCCACCCATCCATCCATCTCTCCATCCATCCATCTGGTTATGTATCCATCCATCCATCCATCCATCCATCCAATAAACATATATTAAGCACCTAATGCCTACAATGTGTCTGGGATACAGCAGCAAACAAAACAGTTAAATTTCCTGTTGGAGAGGTTGGAGTGACAGACATATTCATGTGTCAGTTTGTAGAAAGTGCCAGGAAGGCAAATAGAAGAGGCTAGGTGGGGGGGTAGGTGAGTAAAGTTAGAGTTCTCCATAGGCCGGCCCCAGTGACAGGGGCCATTTATGCAGAGACCTGAAGGAAACAAGGAAGCTAGCCGTGGAGGTAGGTATGTGGGGGAAGGGTGTGGCAGGTAGATGGAACAGTCAATGTGACGGCGCTGAGGTGGGAGCATGTTTACAAACCTTTCCTGAAAAAGCCAGATAGTATTTTTGGCTTTAAGGACCATTATAGTCTCTGTTGAACCTACTCAACTTTGGCATCGTAGCGCTAAGTGCTAAGACTGTGTGGCTGTTTCAATAAAACTTTATTTGTGGACACGGAAATTTGAGTTTCGTATAATTTTCGCATCGTGAAATTTTTTTCCTTTGATTTTTTTTTTTTTTGCAACTTTAAAAACGTAAAATGCACGTTAGTTCATGGGTTGTACATAAACAGGCTGCCTGATGGATGTGGCCCGCGGGTTGCGCTTTGCGGATCTCTGTTCTAGAAGCAGCAAGGAGGCTGTGCGGCCACAGGCGGTGGGGAACGGGGTGTACCGTCTGCCGCTATTCCCAAAAGGCGGGGAAAGAGGGGTCTGTGGGAGGAGGGGAGCTGAGCCTTGACGGGGGCAGAGGAAAGGCTAGGAGAAGTAGGAACGGTGGGGCCACGGCTGGTTAGCTAGTCTGACGGGTCCTGAAGGCACCTGTCACCCACACGAGTACCGCTGGACTCATTACCCTCCGTCCTCTCCTCCAGGCGTCCTGCAGGGGCTGAGGGCAGCTGCAGAAACCATCCTGCCTGGTTCACATCTCAGCTCGGCCGCCTAAGAGCTGTGTGCCTGCAGGCAAGTGACTCTACTTTTCTGGGCTTTGGCCTCCCCATCTGTACATGGTGCTGGCTCCCCAGGGGCAGGGCCGAGGTTCGCTTCAGGGTTCGGGGCAGAAGCCACCGTCAATGCCCACGAGGCCTCCTCCCACCCCGCCAATGCCCCGTGCCTCCCTCTCGCTTGAAATGTCTCCCCCCATATCCTCTGCCTCCTCCTCAGCCAAGGGTGTGCCCGCTTCCGTGGTCTGTGTCCCCAGCTCCCCTCCCCAGGAGGAGTTGGCCGCCCCCCCGCCCGCCCTCCTCCCGTATTGCCACACACCTGCCCAGACTGTTACCCTCCCCCCAGGCGGCACTCGGTAACCCCAGGCCCTGCCACGATGTCCCCAACACGGCGGATGGAGGAGACATCTGAGTCATGGAAGGGACGACACGGACGCGTAAGGTCACGGTTCCAGGCATAGGGAACATCCCATGCAAAGGCCCTGAGGCAGGAGTGTGCCCAGTGTGTTTGAGGGACAGCAAGGGGGCCTGTGGGGCCAGAGATCAAGGGAAGCAAAGGGGTGACATTTCAGAGGGCCTCCTGGGTCCCGTAAAAGGCTGTGGCTGTCGTTTGGAGGGAGCCCAGAGAGATGTGACCCAGCTTTTGTTTTTGTTTTAATCTTAACGTTTTCTGTTGAGACGCTTACAGATTCACATGTGATTGCAAGAAGTCATACGGAGACCTGGCGTCCCCTTTCCTGCTATTCCCCCAGGAGGACATCTTACAAAATTGTGGCCCCACATCACAGGCCATCACAGGATGCCGCCCCAGCCTGGCCTGTGCGTGTGTGCATGTGTGCATGTGTGTGCGTGCACTCTGTCCCATGTGGCGTCACCGCTGGCCCCTGCCTTCACCGCCGCGGTGCAGACACAGGTAGCTGGGCCACGGGCGCGCTCTGTGACACTCTCCCACCGTGTCCTCCTGCGGCCATCACTTCCAGCATGTTGTGTGAACGTAGCCACACAGGGGCCACACCACACGATCCCTGGAGCCTCGAGACGGCGCTGGACACAAGGGCGGGTCCTTCCTCTTTATTGCACCTGACTCAGGTGACGGAAGGCCCGTTCCTGCAGGTGTGGCCGCTCCCTCTGTCCCCACACCAGGCTCACGGCCCATCAGAGCCCCATGCCTGCCCCTCCTGTGTTCGGAGTGTGTGCCTGGTTTAATTGCCACGCCTCATCCGGGGCTCGCAAACATCCCTCTGTCTGTGCACGGATGGCCCCGGTGCCCCCGTTTACCAGGCACCGTGCTCCCCACGCACCTGCCCTCTGGCCTCACCTCCTTTCTTGCCCCGAGCTAGGGAGGTCAGGGGGTTCATGAGCGGTAAGCTTTATGGTATGCTCCCTTCTCCAAAGTGGATCAGAGACGTTTAGCAACCTGTCGAACGCCACACAGCCAGAAAGATGGGCAGACGTCCACCCTGGTGCACCTAAATTACCGCAAAGACAGATTTGGGGGGGGGTGCCTGCCCTGGGCTCCATGGGGAGCCCCGCACCTCCACCAGAGGGGCCCTGCCCGCTGCAGGTGAACATGACATAATTACTGTGGAAGGAACTGGGCCGTCTCACCCAGGGCAGTCAGTTTATCAAGCGCTGACAGTGCATTAGCTAAGTGATCACTAGACTATTAATTTTTTTTTTTCCCCCGGCCCTTGCCAGGGGTATTATAGTGAAAAACGACAGCTTAACCGCGGGGAAATTCTTCAGGGTGACAAAAATAAAAATAGCTCTAATTGAAGTTGATAGAAATTATACCCTTTAAAAACACACGTCGGGGGGTGCACTGGCTGTAATGTAAATTAACGTCGGGGCAGGGTTGCTGTCACAGGATCGTGGAAACATGGTGACAGCCACAGCAAACAGCCTCCCGGGACGTCGCGTCTGCTCGGTGGCAGCTCGGCCCGGCCCCGCCCACCGTGTCAGGACGGGGGCTGGAGGCGGGGCCGACAGGCACAAGGGCGCGCGCACGGCCTCGCTCGCGCACCTGCCCCCTGCGCTCGCAGTCTGCCGGCGGGCAGGGGCCCGGCTGACTCTCCCCCGGACGCGTGTCCCTGGTGTCCCGCAGCCCCCAGGGAGAGGCCATCCGAGCGGGGGGCCCAGCCACCACGGCGAGGCCCTGCTTCCTGAAGCCGGTGCCGGCTTGAAACGCACACGTTACAACATGTTAATCACGGGGGTCCCAGGAAACGTACAAGGATCCGCACGATCCGGTACACGGCGGCGGATCGTCTCTCCGTAGCCGGAAAGGTTTCCATTGAGCGTGCGGGAGAATAATAACCGTAATGGCAATAAAATAATAATAAACACGGGGATAGCATCTGCTCTGCGCTCTGCACCGTTTTTTAAGTACTTTCCACGTATTTTAATTCACTTAAGCCCTCGCAACAACCCGTGAGGTAGACCCTGTCATCATCATGCTCATTTTCCAGACGCCGAACGGAGTCTGGAGGACCAGAGAGGCTGCGAACCCGGCCTGGAGGGATAACGGGGTGGGCGGAGCGGGGAGCAGGGGGCTAATCGGCCTCCAGGACCCCCCCGCCCGGCCCTGCCCGGCGCCCCTCAGCCCTACACCTGGAGAGCAGGCTGAGTCCGAATGCAGAGCACGCCCCGTGGACAGCGGCCTCGGGAGCTGGCCCTGCGCGCCCGCTAATTTTCAGGTAACTTGTACACTTTAGTTCGGCTTTGGCTTCGGCCTCACCTGCTGAGACTGGGAGGTTTCCCTAAGCTTCCCAAAGCCCCCAGCGTGCGCTCCAAGCGGTCCGGGTATGCGTGGGGGCGGAGGGAGCGTTCGAGGACAAAACGGCCCCAGTCGTTAACTGTAGACAATTTTTCTGTCCCTGCCCTGTGCCAGGCACTGTTCTCGGCGCTGAGGGTTCACCAGCGAGCGAGACGGGGTGAGTTCCGGGAAGGCCCACGCTAGCACGGCCCCTCATTCCGGGTCCGCGGGCACATGAGAAACCCCTCGAAAACGCAACTCCGAACGCGGTCTTGCGTAAGGACGCAACCTGAGAATCGAAGAATCTGGCCGGCAAAGGACTTTCAAGTCCCTTCCTTCAAAAGGAAGAATAAAGGGAAAGATGGGAAGGAACCCTCGTTTTCTCTCTCCCTCACCACCCACAGGTGCACACACCCAGGTCCAGGGACAGACATCCGAGGATGGAAGGGGCCTCGAGGGGGCGGCGATTTTTGGGGCTGTTGGCTGCTGCCTTCCCCGGAAAGATGGAAGGGAAGCAAGGGGCCGGAGTCCTGGCTGACTTAGGCGGGAGGGCGCATAAAGGAGGGAAGCAAGCAGGGGGCCTCCAGGGACGGCCGGATGCGGAGACACGCCACGCGGGGCCGGGCAGTCTGCACGCCGCTTGCTCAGAGGAGTCATGGGCGGCCCCCGTGTGCCCCTCCTCCGGAGGACAGAGATGCCCTACGAAGGGAACGACAGGCCTGCTAGCTTGGCTTCGACGCCCGGGAAGACTCGAGGACAAATCGTCAGGGGGATAATCGGCTGCAGTCACAGCAAACAGCACGGGAATTACTACGTGACAAGTGCCTGGCTCCGGGGGAGGGGGAAATGACGCCAGAGGCAGCTAAATCCCTTGGGTGCCAAAGTGGCCCTCCAGGAGAGGGGAGCGGGTGCACAGGGGCCTCGTGGTCCCTCATGGTAGCCACTCTGCTCGTGACAGCCCCCTGGGCCGGGCCCGGGCCACCTGCGCAGCCTTGACCTCACTCAAACACCTGCCCGACCGCTAAAACCTGCGATGCTCGCGGGGTGAGCTGCTGTGGGCCCCACCTCTCACAGGCCAAGCTCTGCACAACTGCCTCACTGGTCCTCAAGCGACAGCAGCCGGAATTCTCAGCCTCCTTCTATGAAGCTCACCTTGCTTCAGGAACTGACTCCTTCACTAGGGGCTGTGTGGCCATGGGGAAGTTACTAAACCTCTCTGGGCACCACTCTGCCATCTGTAAAATGGTCATAATGACCGTAGCCACTTCTGGGGGGGGGGGGAAATGGCCTCAGACACACATGCTTAGAACACTGTGTTCTAAGGACCCGCCCAATAAGGCCTAGATGATTTTACGTCTCCTTTCAGCCACGCTTTAAGACAATTGTTCGACATCATCTGATTTCACACAGCAAGCGCTGTTCAAATGCTTTACGAATCTCAGCGTCCGACTTCAGCCAGGTCACAATCTCGCGGTCCTTGAGTTCGAGCCCCGCGTCAGGCTCTGGGCTGATGGCTCAGAGCCTGGAGCCTGTTTCCGATTCTGTGTCTCCGTCTCTCTCTGCCCCTCCCCCGTTCATGCTCTGTCTCTCTCTGTCCCAAAAATAAATAAACGTTGAAAAAAAAATTAAAAAAAAAAACAAAAAACAAATGCTTTACGAATCTTAACTTGCTCGCCCCTCCTAACACGCCCATGAGGTAGCTTCTGCTATTATGTACCCATTTTGCGGATGAGAGGACTGAGGCACGGAGGGGCTAAGTCAGCTGCCCCGAATCACACCCAGATGTTGACATGCTGTCATCCGTGGTCTGTATTGTTCCCCTCCACGTGAAACTGTCCCTCGAAACGGCCCGGAAAGCCCAGGGGGCCCTGGGGTACCCCTCATCATGCAAAGGAGGTTGACCGACTTAATACAAATGGCTGCTTTGAGCGAAGACAGGTGCAGAGGGAGGTGTGAGCTCTGGAGACTAAGAGGGGTAAACACCTGTTGTTCGGCGACTGGGAAGCAGGACGCGGTGAGGGTAAAGCGGGCAGGGGGAGGGAGGGCCGGTGGGCTCTTTCTCAGTCCCTGCCTGGTGAGCGGGGTGGGGGGCGTGAGGAGACAGCCTGGAAGCAGGAAGCTTCAGGAACAGGAAGGGACCCTCCTGCGGTCCTACGTCCATTGGTCCAGATCTTTATTCTGATGCTGGGTCTCTTCTGACCGTGTTGAAAAAGGACCACTGACCCACCACCGGCCGCTGCAGAGGTGTGGGCGGAGGGGCTGGGTGACCGAGGACGGCACAGGAGGCCGAGAGGGGTGCAGGGGCTGGCTTCGTGCATTCTTGGTCTCGGGGCAAAGATGAACGGGGGTCCAGGGACGCTTCCGGCACCCCCAAATCTCGGAGGTGGGAAGAGCCTGAATTGTCCTCTGCCCCAGGTTTCTCAAACTCGGGGACGTATCCCACAGGAGAACAACTTTTAAAACGGAAACGGGATACAATAAAAATACCAGCGCGTAAGGCACAGAGTAAAAATACCACCTCCTGAAACCGTTTCAAGCATCAGATGGACGTCAGCAACGCCTGAGACCCGGGCACACGGCACCCCGGCCCTGGGCCCTGGATTACATCCCCGCCCCCCCCAGCTCCGGCCCTCCCCAAGCGTCCCCCGGAAAAAGAGCCCGTGGGGCCAGGGGCCACGCCCTCCGCTCCAGGACCCCAGGTCTCCCTGCGTGCACGGCCCCCGCCTGTCGGTCCCCTGAGCATGCTGCCGTGCTGGAGGGCCCATCCTGAAGGGGAGTCCAAGGGCAGCGTGGCCACAGCTCGGGCAAGCGGGCCGGGTGCATACTGGGCTGTGATGCTCTGTCCTGTCCGGGAGTTCCTGGAGCAGCTCTGGGCACCAACCCCCCGCCCCTTAGTGCTGGCTCCTGGAAAACTGTTTTCTAAATCTGGTGCTCACACTGGGAGCTCCTTGAGCAAAAACCCTTGCTAACCTCCCGGCCTGGAGCCAGGCTTCATAAATGTTTGTTGAATGACTAATCGAAGGAAGGAAGAAAAGCTCAGAACCCAGCAGCCAAGCCCCAAACACCACCGAGTCAGACACAGCCAGAGATGGGTCCGTGGATACCGCCAACGGCCCCTGGTGATCACGAAGGCCCAAGGCACAGCCCGGAAACTTCCAGAAGGACCCCAGCTGGCCCCCATGCTGGAGCCAGTCCCCATGCCCTGTTCTGTCCCGGTCCCAAGACGCTGGGATTCCGGAATGCCTAGGTCCCCCCCGCACCCCCCCCCCCCCGCCGTCAAGGGCCCTGAGCCCAGCCTGGCTGCTCTCCTGGCACAGCCCAAGGGAGGGGGGGAGTCCCCCGCGCCCCACCTCCCGCTGTTGGAAGCCGCCCACCCGGCAGCCCGGAGTATGCCGGGGACTCTTTACTCGAGCCCCGATGCAAAGAGCGGGCTAAGGGCCACACTTGCTCCCAGGCTGCGGCTTCCTTTCTTTGGGCATCAGGGTCCCCGGCTCTGAAACGGGTAGGGCCCCTCCCCCTTCCCCCCTCCCGTCTTTCTCGCCTCTGTCGGTGTGATCACTGGTGCCGTCGTTGTGGGAACAGGGCACAGGACCACGAGGCTCCACGCACCTTAAAGGGGGAGCCTGTCCACCGGAGAGATGCTGCCCGAGGGGCGCCAGCCTCAGAAGCGCGCGTTTTAAGTTTCCACTTGGATTACTGAGGACCCCTGGAGGGGCTGGTCGGGACTAAGGGGAAGCCAAGCCCCCAGGCACCTTCCTGGACACGGAGGCTCCCGAAGGGGAGGCCCTGACGATGACATAGGGCGCGGCCGCCAGGTGGCCACGGAGGGGGGACTGCGGGGGGGGCTTTGGAGCGGGCCAGAGCGGGTCTCCAGCTGGCAGATGAGCGCTCTCAGGCCGGTGGCTTTTCCTGTGGCCACAGAGCCACCGAAGGACCGGCGGTGCAGCTGGGTGAACGACAGGCGGGTACGGCACGTCCCTGCCGCTCCGTCCGCATCATGGTGGCACGTCACACCGAGACCCCCAGAGCGCAGGGCCGACAGCCCCAATGTACGGCCCGGGAAGCTGAGGCTCACTGGGGTTGGGGAGAGGAGCCAGGCGCCGAGCCTGGGGCAGGAAGCGCCCCGTCCCGGGGGATGCCACCCGTGCCCCAGGAAGCACGCGCCCTGGCCCTTCTGGGACCCTGCTCCTGCCCAGCACGGCCTTCACCTTCTGAGGCTCCAGAGCCCCGGGTGGGCACACGCTCAGCCAGGCGGAGCGCCCGCCGCGGTGCCAACTCGCTGGCTCCTCGCTAAGTACTCATTTTTGCCAGATCAAAGGACTCATTTATTAAAAAGCGGATTGAACTCTGCCCGCTTGCCTCCCTGGAAACGACACTGAGATAGGAGCCCCCCCTCCCCCCGCCCCGCCCCTGAGCTCGGCCCTCCTCCCGCCCGACTCCGTAGGGGGCCTGCGGCCTTGAGGGACGGGCCCGGGGGGGGGGGGGGGGGGGGGGGGGGGGTGGGGGTGGGGGGTGACAGGCCGGCCTGCGCCCAGCGCCCGGACAGTGGTGTGGGGCTGGCCCCACACATCGCTGTGTCTGTGGGCGAGGAGAGACCCGGAGGTGAAGGGAGCAGTGGGTCAGTGACAGGCAAGGCCCGGTGGAGCCGGGAGGGCACGAAGGAGAGAAGGAGCTGGATCCCGGGCAGCTCGGGAGGCAGATGGAGGTGCGGCCCCCCTCCCCCTCCCGCCCACGAGCCCCACGTGCGGCCCACGCGAGCCAAACACCCGTCCGTGCTGCGGGCAACGTGTCCTACAGACGTGACTGCGGTCCAGGCGGAGGTGACTCTCAGTAAGGAGACGGTTCTAGATGATCTGTGTGGCCCTGGTTCATTCAGCCGGAAGCCCCGAGAACAGCTGAGGCTGACCTGGAGGAGGCCGCAGCCGGGCACCTGCAGATCCTGCCCCCCCCGCGCCCCACCCCCCACCCCGGCCGGCCGGCCCCGCCATCGCTAAGCCAGTCAGTCCCTGCTCAGGGGTTGCACCTTCACACCCCTCTCCCTCCGTTTCCGCTCGTCTGGTGGGAACTGCCCGGTTCAGGGGCTTATAGGAGGGAGAAGGGCTGCCGGGACGTAACTGGGGGCGACGGGGGGACAGCACAGACCGAGAATTGGTCACTAGCTTCTAGGGTCACTAACAGCCACCGGAAGCGGCCGGTGGCCTCTGAGAGCAAATACAGGTGAGGGGCAGGCTGAAAGCCTCACGCTGGGAACTTGCTAGAAATGCAGATTCCCAGGTCCCCCGGCCCTGGAGCACAACCTGATCTTTACTGGGGTCTCTGGGGGGACTCAGAGGCTCACCGCAGGCTGGCAGGCCTGAGCCCATCCTGTAAACGCTAGAAGGCAGGGGAGGTGACTGGGGGTGGGGGGAAGAGGGAAGTTGCCGAGGCTGGGGGTACCCGGGGCGGGGCGTTGGTGGTGAACAGAAGTCAAGAATGGCCTCTTGAAGGAGAGATGGGGTTTCTGAGAGAGGCACAGACAGGAGACCGAATCAGGCGTTTCCACATAAATAACTAAATAGGCTGTGGGAGCAAACGCTCCTTCCCCTCGCTACTGAAGAAGGCTTGTGTTTACCAGTCAGGACACAGTGAGGCCCTGGTCTCACTGCGGCCTAGAGAAGCAGAAGGGTGGGGAGGGCAGGAGAGGAAAGGACAGGGGAGGGGAGGGCAGGGCAGGGGAGGGAAAAGAAGGGCAGGGGAGGGCAGGGGAAGGCAGGAGAGGGTGGGGCAGGGGAGGCAAGGAAGGGGAGTGGAGGGGAGGAGAGGACAGGGGAGGGCAGGGGAGGGGAGGGAAAAGAAGGTCAGGGGAGGGGAGAGGAAGGGAGGGCAGGGGAAGGCAGGAGAAGGCAGGGGAGGAGAGGGGAGAAGAAGAGAGGGCAGGAGAGGGCAAGAGAGGGGAGCGGGGAGGGCAGGGCAGGGGAGGAAAGGACAGAGAAGGAGAGCACAGGAGAGGGCAGGGCAGGGCAGGTACAAACAGGAGAGGACGTTTAATCATATTAATCCAGAGCTCCAGCTTTGGAAGCCCGCAGAGCTGGCTGTGAACCGCACTGTGACCTCAGGGAAGCCACGTCACCTCTGGGAGCCCCTGCTGTCCCTTCTGGAAAGCGGGGCCCGGTGGGACCACACTGAGCGGCAGTCCCCTCTCCCAGCAGGGCCACACGCACCTAGAAGACGGCACTCCCGTGGCTTTTTCCTGCCTGCAGGCGTGAGCGCGGTCTGGTGCCTGTGCCCCACTGGCCGCATGTGACCCCACTCTGTGGACCAGGCTGCCCCTGGGGTCACGGGTCTGGAGCCCCGGCTCCCGAGAGGCAGCCAAACCCAGCCAAACCGGACCTGCGGCCCCAGCTCCACGCCAAAACGGGAAGCCCCCGGAGGGCACAGAATGGTCATAAAGGTGAGTCAGGAGTCCACACTCCTTTCATCCAGAGGTCCTGGTGCCCCACACAAGGACTCGTTAAATGTCTCCGCGTCCACCTGAGCAGGAGGCCCTAGGCCCGCACCCCCCACCCCCCGCCCCAGGCCCGGAATGGGCTCTATGTCCTTAAGGGAGCTGCAAAGGTCAGAAGCGGTTTTTTATGGTCCACTCGAGGAGCCTGAGCTCAGAAAGGGTAGGTGTCTTGCCCAAGGTCACACAGCAGCGCGTGAATGTGGTCTCTCGGATTCCTGGTCCGGTTGGTCCCATTCCTTCCCGCCCCATAACCAGGCTGGGAAATGTGGGCCTTACCGGCTCCCATGTGCCTTGAGCAGGGAGACTAGAACGTCCTCCCCTTGGCCACAGTTCCCCATGGCCCAGTCCAAGCACAGGGAAGGTCTGGCCACAGGCCCCAGCCTTGGCCACAGATATTTGCCAAAAAGGAGCAGGAGGAGCCCGAAACAGGGAGCGGACTTTGGGACGAGACACACGTTATTGAAAAACACTTGAAATTATGAAATATTTTTCACATTATGAAACACACTTCGTGCCTTCCCCCGACACAACTCACTCCCCCCACAGTTCGGAGGTCAGACGTCTGACACGGGGCCTCGCGGGGCTCAAGTCAAGGTATCAGCAGGGCTGGCTCCTTCCGGAGGCTCGGGGGCGAGGCGTCTCCCCGTCTCTCCCGAGTCCAAGGTGTCCTGGCTCCTGGGCGGCCGGCCCCTGATCGCCTCCTCCAGCCCCGTCTGATCTCCCGCGTCCTACTTCCTCTTCTGAAGCATCCCTCCGCCTCCCTCTCGTAAGGACCCTGTGAGGACACTGGTCCCACGCAGATCATCCAGGACCACCTCCCTGTCCCCTGTCCCGAACTTAAGCACAATTGCAACATTCCCCCGCTATAGGCGGTCACGCGGGCCAGGTTCCGTGGGTTAGAACACGGACATCTCGGGGACCGTGATTCAGCCGAGCGCGGCACGCGACTAATGACTGTCACCCCCCACCACCCCCTGTCACAGGAAGAACACGTGGGACCCCATGAGCCCACCAAGGCAACCGGGGATACCGGCAGGTGAGGGCCAGAGGGCCCGCCAAGCCCCTACGGAAAGGGCTCTGCACCTGCCTCTGGAGCCTGGCCCCGCCCACCATGGGGGGGGGAGAGGGAGCCGGCTCTGCTCCAGGTTCTCCCCTGCTCGGCCCCCACTCCCCAGCCCTCCTTCCCAGGCAGTCCTCGGAGTTACTGTTTTAATGAGTTCCCTGCCCTCTAATTAGCAGGTGCGGCTTTGAAAGGAAGCGCCTGGTGTTTACCTTGCACGGAGCCTTTAATAACCAAACCCAAGGAATCGCGGGCTGGCTCCCGCCTAATCCCCATCTGAACAGCAGTGCTTAATGAGCCTCGGCACCAGCGAACCTTCTCCTGCCCTCTCCCAGGCGCCCTGCGGCGCCCCAGGGGCTCGTTACCGAGCAGGCTTCAGCCCTGCCAGGAGGCGCCCAACAGCCCAGCGGAGTCGGAGGCCCGGGGCAGGGGGAGGGGCGCGGGGGGGGGGGCAGCGTGTGCCGGGGATTGACTGGTGTCCTGCAGGCCACTCCGTGTCCCCCGAGCCGGCAGGGCACCAGGGCTAGCATTTACCAGCACCCGTGGGAGCCCAGGCTGTTCTGGGGCTTTACCTCTCCAAGCCAACGCCCTCACAGCACCCCTACTGTGGCCCCAGGGGAGCGGAGACTGGTAGATGCAGGCACTTTCTGGACTGATCTCACGCGACAGTCCTGGGAGGCAGGCAGCGAGCACTGGCCCCCATGTGCCAGATGGGAAGCTGATGTGCAGAAGAGCTGAAGACTTTGCTGGAGGGTCAAGGGTGGTGCCCACAGCCCACAGCCCTCTCCGGGGAGCCCCGGGCGCTGCAGGGAGGAGCAGGGGCAGAGGGCAGAGTGCAAACATCAAACAGAGGTGCCCCCCCCCCCCCCCCCGCCTCTGGCTCCACCAGGGGTTGGGGCAATGACCCACTGAATGCGTGCCCCACTGGAAGGTTCCAATCCTGGAGGCCAAGGGCGACCTCCTGCAGACCCAGCGTCTCCTAGTTGGAGGCTGCGGGCAGACAGCGGCCAGCTGGTCTGGACGATCGCCTCCGTCCCCGTCCATCCAATCAGCACAGGGGACTGGGTGGAGCTGAGGCCCCAGAAGGCACAGCCAGCTGCACGGGGCCGGTGGCAGGCCTCGTAAATCACAGGACAGGCTGAAGGATCCCGAGGAGGGGGAGGGGGGACAGGCACGGCAGGGGGGGCAGGGCAGGGCCCCCCCCCAGGCCCATCTTGTCTCTCCAGTCCCCTCCCCCGGTACGCACCCTGCAGAACCCAGAAAGGGGCCCCGCACTCTGAAAAGAATATTCTAGATCATGGGGGTTTTTGTTTGTTTCCTTTTAAAAATCAATGGGTCTGCCTCTGGGTTGCTGGAAGGCAGAGGCGCCTCCCACCCCATTTGTGCGGTAGTTACGTCCCCCGCCTCGCCTCTGAATAGCCCGCCAGTCTGCTGGGGAGCTTGAAAGGCGTTTGGAGAGTTTAGGCGGGAGAGAAAAGGCCTCCTCGGGCTTCCTTTGTTGGGAGAGGGCCCCCGCTGGGCCTTTATCTGGCTCAGCCGGCTCTGCCTACAGCTCGGAGACACCCCCAGAAGGGGAACAGGAAGCCGGGCCCTCCAGGCCTCCCTTCCCTCCCGGGGTACAGGATGCCACCCAGACCAGAACCTCCACGGCTTCCTCTTCCTGGGGGCTTGGTTGGGGAGAGGAGGGGGTGACAGCTTGGCCACCACAAGGGAGCTCTGTCTGCTGCCCTACTTCCCCGGCCTGGGGGGTCGGCGGGATTCAGGTGTGGCCAGGGATCCAGGGATTTGAGAGGCAAAGGGGGGGTCCCAACAATAAAGATGACATCCTTCCAGTAATCTAATGCGCGGCAGGAGAAAATCTGTGACCTGAGAATTCCCTTCTCTGGGGGTTTCAGTTCCCCCACCTGTGTGGCAAGGGCCAGGGGACCCGTCATCCCAACAGCACTCGTTCTCATTGTACAGGTGAGAGAACCGAGGCACAGAGAGACTACCCAAGAAGAGGTGTGGCGGGACTCAGACTGGGCCACCGGCTCCAGAGTCCTCACCGTCAACCACTGTGCCCTCCTGCCCCTCCCAGTGGCTGCGAGGGTCCCACATCCCGACAAGGCCAGGAGGGCCTGGTTCCAGAAAGTGTACTTTTTCCAATGGAGAGATGGTAAGCGCAAACTGTCAGGCCATTTTTCCGTGCCTGGAAAAATCTTCACGCGAATACAGTTCTAAAAAACAAGGAGAAGATACCCTTTACCAAATCCACAGGACCCAGTTTTTGACCTGAAAACCATGATGGTGACGAGAGTGAGCCCCAAGAGGTCAAAGCAGCGCGGAACACAAAGAAAGAAGGCCGCAGGCCAGGCCCAAAGCATGCCCTTGCCAGCAAAGCTTTTCCAGTTTTATTTACTTATTTAATGTTTACTTATTTAGTTTGAGAGACAGAGAGAGAGGGAGACACAGAATCCGAAGCAGGCTCCAGGCTCTGAGCTGTCAGCACAGAGCCGGATGTGGGGCTCGAACCCATGAACCGTGTGATCGTGACCTGAGCCAAAACCAAGAGTCAGACGCCCAGCCAACTGAGCCACCCAGGCGCCCCTACGCTTTAAAAAACAAAAACAAAAACAAAAACAAAAACAACCCAAAAAACTGAGATATAATTTGTATCATTAAATGTAACATTTTCAAATGTACAGAAGCTGGCTCAGCCTGACGACCTCCGGAGAATCTGATTTGAAAGTTCTAGTCTTCTGGGGCCCGCTTGACCTCTAAACTTTCACCTTTTCTAAGGGCAGTGGAAGCAGGCAGGGGATCCGATCCCGCTCTCCTGTGGTCCCCACCTACCATCGGAAGGTTCCAGAAATGCCGAGTCTTTGGCACTGAACGCTGTCTCTCAGACCGCGTCTCCCCCTTGGCGATGGCACAGAATTGCCCTGTTGGACCACGGACCTCATTTTTGGTCTGGAGACCGTGGCGCTCAGAGTCCCAGGCGGTCCTCCGAGGTCCTGTCTCCACCGTGAACCACAAGTGCTTGGAGGCCACAAACAATGGCGCCCTGTTCTGTTTTCCCTTTCAACGGCTATTCCGGAGGCGGCGGGGGCCCAGTCCTTGGGGGGTCTCTCACCAGCCGCGACCCCACCCGTTGGCCGAGCCTTGGTTTCCTCAAATGACAAGTGGAGATAACAGCCCTTGCCTGTTGGAGCCCTTGGGGGGCCCAGAACGACGTCCCCAGGGCCCCGGGGCTTGGACCCAGCCGACCCCCATGGACGCTGGCTAATGGCAAGGCGACAGTGTAAACAGTCCACTGGTCCCTGCATGTGGCAAATTCACCTCTGATTAGGTTTATGTATTTATTTTTCTTAGCAATAGGGTTTGGCAGCGCAAACAGTGTGGCCGGTTACACTGTTTCCAGAAAGCTCAGGGAGTTCTTGGCCACTCTGGGTGGGCTGCTCCCCCCCCCCCCCCCCCCCCCGCAAAAGCCACAGCCAGCCCCCCGCCCCTGGCTTCCAGGGCGCTGACCCATCAGGCGCTATCAGACCGCGACTGGCCGCCAGCGACGGCTGGGGATGCTCTGTTTCCTGGAAGTGTGCCCCGTGACACTGAGCTGGCCTCTGGAGGACAGCAGTGTTGAACTTGGAAACTGACGCTGTGCTCTGGGAGGCTGGGAGGGTCCGCTCCACCTAGGCCTTCTGACCTGCCTGGTGCCGGCTCTGAGCTGCTGAGTCCCCCGTAGCCGCCTGGGGAGGGAGGGGCCGCAGTCAGGCCCAGACGGGGACCCCGCCCTGGTGTCACAGAGACACGTCTGGCTCTCCCCCAACCTGGCTCTCCCCCAACCGGACCGGGCATGTCCCTGCTCCGCCCGCCCCGTCCTCATCTGAAAAGTGGGGCTGTTGGTCTAGATTGGAATTCAATCAGCTGCACGCAGCAGAATTTGTCCCCCCCCCCCACTTTCAAATAACAAATACACAAAACAGATTCGGGTAGGCTAGTTGAGGCACTGCAAGGGGGCGGGGTGCGAGGAGCTGACCTCCTGGCTTCCCCTCCCTTTCCCCCCTGGCCCGAGGCCCCTGAGGTCAAGCTGCTGAATACGCTTTTTTTTTTTTTTTTAAGTTTATTTATTTTGAGAGAGAGAGACAGAGAGAGGGCACGTGTGTGCACAAGTGGGGGAGGGGCGGAGAGCAGGGGTGGAGGTCGGTGGGGTGGGGGGGAGAATCCCAAGCAGGCTCCGCGCTGTCAGCACAGAGCCCAACGCAGAGCCCACGAACCGTGAGATCATGACCTGAGCCGAAGTCGGCCGCTTAACCAACTGAGCCACCCAGACCCCCCTGAATACACCATTTTAAGGACCCTTTGGTATCCCATAAAGCCTGAGCACAAACTACGTAAGCCTTCATCAGGCTACAGATTAGATGAGCACGTACTAAGTGCCAGGAACTGTTCTAGGAGCTGGGAATACAGCTGTGACCAGGACAGACAGGGTCCCTCGTCTTCTGGACTCCTAGAAAGGACAAGACTGACAACGAATCTGTGACACACGAGAAGGAAACCAGAGCCATGGACAAAGGGCTGATGTGACGAACTGTTATTTCTGGGAGGGCCAACCCCTGAGGAAGGTGAGGAGGGGAGCTCTGAGTGCCTTCCTGGCAGGAGGACCGGCAGTGCAAAGGCCCTGAGGCACAAGCACCTTGGTCGTGGGGGAGCGTGGGGAGAAAGGAAGCGAGAGAGCCAGCTGAGGGGTCACATCACATTTCGGTGGGCTGAGTGTACTGAGTTCAACAGCATCCCCCAGCAAGTCACGTCCCCCTGGGACCTCAGGATGTGACTTTATCCGGAAGTAGGGTCTTTGCAGATATAATTAGTTGACGTGAGATCACACCGGATTAGGGCAGGCCCCAATTCAGTGAAAGTGTCTTAATGAGAAGGGGAGAGGACACAGACACAGAGGCGGCCAGGCGGAAGCCGAGGCAGAGACTGGAAGGACGTGGCCACAGGCCAAGGGACGCCTAGGGCCGCTAAGCCCTGGAAGAGGTGGGAAGGTCCTCCCCACCCCGGGCCTGCACGGGGGCTTCTGATGTGCAGAGCTAAGGGAGAAAACGTTTCTGGTAAGCCTCCCAGTCTGTGCTCATTTGTCAGGGCCACGTGGGGCACTCCTACACCCAGGGAGGTGTAGGGGAGCCACGCGGGTCAACGCAGACCCTGGGCGCTTTGGATGCAAGGGTGGCGCGATCCGATGCGCATCTTCCAGGGCCACGTGGCACCGCGCGGCCCGCCCTGTCCAGCCCTGACTCTGAGTTCTCGAGTTCAGGCGAGCATCTCGGACACCCGGCTCCCAGCCTCCGAGGCGCCTCATGGGGGCAGCATCTTGGCGGAGGAACCGCGGCCTGTGCTCCCCCAAGAGCCCCCGAGTGGCACACGTCTGCTGGGCCATCCAAGAGCCGAGCGTCCGCTCCACCTGGGGGAGATCAGGGCCCTGCCTGGGGGTGGCAGGGGGGAGGTGGGGGAGTCGCCCACTCTACTCTCCACCCAGGCCCCTCCGGAGGCCCCGGGGCCTGAAACGACAGCAAAACGGACCCGCCGGCCCGGACTGGTTCTCCCTGTTGCCTTATTTACAGTTTCCCAGACGGATTTTTCCTCTGCAAAGCTGGAGCCTGTCATTATCCATCCCGGAACCTGTAATTTTTTTTTTCAAAGAACACAGCCCGGAAGGAGAGATGAGTCAGAGGTGGCGTCGACGACACGCTTCGCCAGTGGTAAGCCCGGGGACGAGGCGGGTCGAGTCGGGGGTGCAGGCAGAGATCACCCACCGACTCAAGAAGCATTTATCAAGCACCCTGTGTTTGCCAGGCACCCAGCGAGGTGTCTCCACAAACACAGCGCCCAAGGTTCAGCGCTATTCTAGCGAATGGGACACCGGGGCTGGCATTTGTGGCCCCTGTGAACGTGTGTTTGCGGTAACCACAGAACTCCGACGGGATGTGCCCAAGGAGCCTTCCCCACAGTGACCTCGTGGGGCGGCCGCACCCACGCCATCCCGCCCCAGCCGGATGCAGGGAAGGGGGGAGACGCTTGGAGGCCCAGCTGTCAGGTGGATACGGAGGGGGCCCAGGAGCTGCCTTCCCGCCTGCTGCAGCCTGAGCTCTGATGTCACTCAATCTGGAAGCTTCCGTAAGGATTCCTGCCTCGCTGCCCCACTGGTGTGCAAGCCCCACTGACCGCAAGCCTCGGGTCAGAGGTCCACTTTTCCAGCGCTTTGCCTCACAGATTTCTGTCCACCGGTGGCGGGGAAAGAGCTCTGAGACCCCTGCCCAGCCCCCAGGCAGCTGCCCAAAGGGCAGGGCGGAAGAGGAGGAAGGGGGCGGTGTCAGGCCCCACGGCTGTGACCCCCTCACGCCCATTGGAGCCACAGGCCGCCCTGGCTTTCCCAGCACAGACACGGCCACCGGACCCTTGGCCACACGCCACGTGAGCGCCGGGGCCCCCTCGGCCCCGCCGGTTCTAAAGGACAAGGCCTGGTTTATAAGCTCCTTGGGAGCCACGCTGCTTGGGGAGTTGGTGCCGTTTCCGAGGTCATCAGAGGTGACGACATTAAGACCCAAGGTGGCTTAACGTCGGCCCAGGAACAGCCAGTCCTGGGGGGCCCGCGTCCCCGGGGAGGGGGGAGGGGAGCTGAGAAGCCATGTGCCACGAGGCCTCGCCGGCACCCCTGGTGACCGCCCGTGTTCCGCCCGTGCGGCCGAGTCTGCCACCGCGCCGAGTGCTTGCACACCCGTGTGCTCGGTCCCCGTGAGCAGACGTTGCTGTCACCTGCATCCTACAGACGGTACAACGGAGGCCCAGGACGGCTCCACGACTGGTCTTCCCGGGGCAGCCAAACCCTCCGGTGGCCACCGCTTGCCCAGAGCTGGATCTCCTACGGGGCCTGGCAATAGGTGCCCCCTCCCACGGTGGCCCGCCCGGACGCAGGTCCCTGCCGCGTCACCACGGGAGGGCCTCTGTGCGGATACTCACCTGCCCTGTTTGAACTTTGCCCTGCCCCACCGCCAGACCTGGGCAGACGCTCTTCTCCCTGCCTGGCCTGCCAACCTCTTTCTCAGCCTTCTAGAACCTTCTGCGTCCTTTCAAAGGCTCCGCTCAGGCCCACATCACCCCAGCACCCCCGGCACTGGGTTGACATTCAGACACTTGGTAACTGGTAAGATGGGGGCTCTTGTCTGCATTTGGGTGCCCCAGAAGCTGACCCTGAGACTGGACTGGGGTGGAACAGAACCCTGACGCACGGGGGTGGGGGTGAGACAAGAATGGGAGGAGCCAGGAGGGCACATTACTGCTCAAGAGGCTACACCGTGGGTGGCGGGGACTCAATCCCTCTGGGGACGTAGGGGGCCGTGTGGACCTGGGCGGGGGAGGAGGTTGGAGGGTTTGCCCGGCTCCTGCTGCCGGCTGCTGGCACACACCGGGCCGGTCCCCTCCAGAAGCTGGAGGCGGGAACAGGGGCAAGCCCTGGGAGGGGCGGGGTGCCTACAGGTTCTGACCAATCAGAACAGACGCCTGGTGTCAGCAGCGGGAAGGGCGGCCCCCACAGCACCTGCCAGCTGCCCACCTTCCCTGAGGCTCCCCCACAAAGGCCCAGTCTTGCTCCCAAGCTATCCTCAGAGCACACAGTAGGTGCTCAGTAAACGCTGGTGGTTTAATAGACACACAGCAACACGGGTGGGAGAGATTTCCGTACACTTTGGGGAGAAATGTGCCTCTGCCTTAGGCCCCCGTGGAGGGATCGAAGGCCGCCAGTGGGCGGGGGCCTCGGTCCCCTCCTGCAGAGCCCCGTGATCGCAGGGGGCAGGCGACCATTAGGATGCCCCCGCTGGGCTCCCGCTGTGATTACCGTCGACTCAAGTGACAGTTCATTCAATATTTAGACTCTGTGAAGCCTTCCCCCCTACACGGTGCTGGGCCGCAGCCAAGCCGGATGGGGTTACCTGAGCCGGACAGGTGTTCACACCTGCCCAGGTTCTGCTCGGCACGCCCCTGGCGAGAGAACGGGTCCTCCTGCCAAGACGATACCACCTCTCCGCTCCCAAGACACACAGGGACACAAGCCGCCACGCCACTGGGGACCGTGACACCTGCAAAGCCCCATGGGATCGGGACGGGGGAGTGGTGCAGCGGGGGCTCCCAACCCCGCCATCTACTGCAAAAGACCACCGACTGTTTATTTCCGTGGCCCCTCTGCGGAGGACAGGTGCAGCCCTTGCTGGTGGCCTGGCCGGCGGAAAGACCCCGGGCACTGGCCTAACACTGCCCCCTACTGGCCATGAGCAGTACCCCTTCCCGTCTGTGAGCAGCTCCCTCTGCTGTCGGGGATGAGAACTTGCAGGATAACCTGTGCCCGTTGGGGAACCAGGGAGAGAGAAAGTGCCCCGACCAGGGGTCAGGGGCGTGGGTCCCACACCCACTCATCCAGCGCCATGGCCACGGGCCATACGTCGCTCTGGAGCCCCCAAAATGCACCCTGGGCCACTCGAGATGTGTCATAAGTGGACACACCACGTTTGCTATGAAAAGATCTCACTGATAACTCAATGCAGTGATTACACGCTAAAATGATTATATTTGGGCTACATATTAAACTTTATTTCACCCGTTTTTACTTTTCCTCTCCGGTTTCACTGAGATATAATTGACATACGACATTATATTGGCTTCAGGTGCATCACATAATGATTTGATGTGTGTATGTCCCGCAAAACGATCAACACAATGAGCTTCGTTAACATCTATCACCTCGTGCGGTTACAAAACGTTTTTCCTTGTGATGAGAAGGAGAATGTTTTCACTTGTTTGTAAGGGGCTACTAGGAAAATTAAGATTACATGTGTGGCCTGCGTGGTACTTTTTTTTTTTAATGTTTTAATTTATTTTAGAGACCGACAGAAGGCACGAGCTGGGGAGGTGCAGAGAGAGAGAGACAGGAACCGAAGCAGCAAATCCGATGCAGGGCTCGAATTCACGAGCTGTGAGATCACGACCTGAGCAGAAGTCAGACGCTCAGCCGACGGAGCCACCCAGGCGCCCCTGGCGTGGTATTTCTACCGTGCAGGGGTGCTGTTGTAGAAGTTAATTGGCTGCTATGAAGTTTCCGGTAAATCACTTGACCCTTTGGAAACCGGCAGACGGACCAGATGGCCTCTGGCGTCGGTCCGGCTGGGACACTCTGTGGCCCTGAGCAGTGGCCTGGGAGCAGCCAGGGCACAGCCCTTCAGGGCAACATACCGTAGCAGGTGCGGCCACTCCCTTCCCCCCTCTCCCCTCCCACCTGGGGCCCCGCACCTGCCCTGCCCTCCAGAGAGCGGGGGCCTTGGCGGCGCCTGTCAGCTCCACACTGCTGTCCCAGGTCTCGTTCAAGGATGGGCCAGGCTGTTTGGCCCTCAGGGCTAGGCAGGGGTAAGTGTGGCCACCAGCCCCGCATCCCCGCTCCCTCAACTCTGTCTCCTTCTCAGTGGTCAACATTTTTTTTTTAACTTTTTTTTAATTTTGTGATTTTTTTAAATATCTATTTATTTTCGAGAGAGAGATACAGAGACAGAGTGCAGGCAGAGGAGGGCAGAGAGAGAGGGAGACACAGAATCTGAAGCAGGCTCCAGGCTCCGAGTTGTCAGCACAGAGCCTGACGTGGGGTTTGAACCCACGAACCGTGAGATCGTGACCTGAGCCAAAGTCGGAGGCCCAACTGACCGAGCCCCGCGGGCGCCCCTCAGTGGTCAAATCTGACTGTACAGGAGGTGTCCTTGCAAGTCTTGAGAAAGAGACTAAAGACTAAAGACAGCCATGGGGCACCTGGGTGGCTCACTCGGTTAAGCGTCCGACTTCAGCTCAGGGTCACGATCTCGCGGTCTGCGAGTTTGAGCCCCGCGTCGGGCTCTGGGCTGATGGCTCAGAGCCTGGAGCCTGCTTCCGATTCTGTGTCTCCCTCTCTCTCTCTCTCTGCCCCTCCCCCGTTCATGCTCTGTCTCTGTCTCAAAAATAAATAAACATTAAAAAAAATTAAAAAAAAAAAAGACTAAAGACAGCCAAAGGTCACTGGACGCCTTGGCTGCTCGAGTCCAGACGGGGCAGAGCTGGGCACTCTGGACATTTCTGAATCAGGCCTCTGCTTGGTCCCAGGACACGCACGCACAGCAGATTTTCTGAGCTGGCTCTCATTGGAAACACTGTGGCCGGCTGTCCCTCCAAACCATGCAAATGTCCTGGATGTTCTGATACATCAGGGCAAACGTGGGGATAGCGCCAGTCGGCCTCGTGATCGAGATGTGAAGGCCCCGGATCTCTCAGCTACCGAGGCTGGGCCCCAAGACGGGCTCTGTCTCTCCTACCAGATGCCCTGAAAGGTACCCAAGAGACAGAGACCACGCTGGTGCCCGCCCTCGGGGAATCCTGTCTGGGGAGATAAGACTCGGGAAAGAAAGGACAAACCGCAAGCTGGGGAGAGCCCGGTGCCTGTGCCGGGGAACAGGGAGGGATGACCCAGGATGGCAGGGCGCCTCTGGGAGTGTTCAAGAGCAGACAGGTCTCAGGGAGCAGACAGCAGAGGACGGAGGGGCCCCAGGTGCGTGTGCGCGCGTGTGTGCGTGTGTGTGCGCATGTGTGTGTGTGCGCACGTGAGGGGACAGTGGGCAGCCGGCCTGGCTGCCTCTGAGGCCTGCAGCCTTACCAAAGCCCTGCTGTGCCTGCCATGCCGCCATCTGGCCCCCAGCTGTCCTCCCCCCCACCCCCCGTGCTGGCCGTGTGTGCTTCCTGTCTGCTTTTCACCCCGAGTTGTGAGCTTAAAACAAACATCCAGAGCAATCTAAAGAACTTTCCAGAAGGTTCCTGGGAGGAGGCAGCATTCCTGTCCCCCTACTTCGGGGAGGCACGTGCACACGGCCTCGGGGTCTGGGCTGTTTTTGTGGCCCCAGCTAGCAGACTGACTTCTCCTTTCTTCTTCCTTCCCTCCACTGCATGAGGCACTACTGGGGGGGGGGGGCGAGGGCGGGAGGGGGACCTCTCTGAGCCAGCTCTCTCTTTCTCTCTTTCACCCCCCCGCCACACCCTCACCCCCCACTCCCCAGCACACCCTGGCTGGGACCAGTGCATTATCATATCACCCTAGAACCTGCTCACCTCTGTCTTAGGTCCCCTGGCCTCTCAGCCCCCCAGAGTGAGCAGGTGTGGGGGTCCAGCGGCCCAGGGTGGATATTGTCAGCTCAGCCTCGGCTGCGGGCTGGCGGAAGCCAGGCCTGGCATGAGAGCCCCCAGCAGCTCCCAGACCCCGTCTCTACAGCTGTGCAACTGCCCAGGCCTGGGGCCACCTGGCCTCAGCCCTCGGTGCCCGTCTGAGCTGGCCCTGGAGTCCTGCTTCAGGCCGAGACCTTGCTCCCCCGGGTATGATGCCCCAGCAGCTGTCCTGTGGTGACCAGCAGGGCAGGAAATCCTCTCACGGCAAAGGGCAGGGAGGGGGCAGGAAGGGGCACTGAGGCAGGGGTGGGATTACTCCGCTTGGCTTCCTCAGACCCGACATGAAAGGCGCTGTTGTCCATGAAAGAGAGACAGCCAAGATGGCCTGGCCCTGGACCAAGCAGGCAGGCCATCTCGGGACACCCACCCAGGGTGGTCCTCGGGCGGGGCCTGCCTCCCAGGCATGGAACCACACGGGACAAGGGGTGAGCAAGGTGTCTCGGGGCCTTGAAGGGGACACACGTGGCAATGGGGGTTCAGCCGGAGAAGAAGCAGGATGGTGGGAAGGGAGAGGGTTCTCTGACCCCGACCCTGCAGGCGCTCCCAGAAGAACGTCGCAGACTAACTCCCTCAACCCTGCAACGGCCTTCGTGCAGCGGGTACAGGTGGGGCCACTCCCTGGGTGGGAAGACGGGGCACGGCCAGGACGGGGCAGAGTGGGGACTTGAACCCAGAACCCACCCCGCTCTGTGGATGCCCAGCTGTGGTCTCGGGGACAAGAGGCCACTGCTGGGCCTGCCCCTCCCGGCCTGAGAAAGAGCCCCGGGAGGCCCCACTGGCTTCCCTCCTGTCCGGGTGGCAGGAACGTCCTGCCAGGGCTGACGGACTACTGGTCCCTGGGGCATCAGTCCCAGCAAGGCCCCTTCTCCGAGGACCCGTAGCCCCTGTTGGTCCTGAGGCCTCTCCATCCCCCGCTCGGGGGCCCGCCAGGAGGCCGCTCAGCAAATACTCCAGGCCAGCCAGCCAGGCCAGCATGGGGACAGGGACCCAGGGATGGCCCTCCTTGACCTGGGTGGACGAGACCTCCTCCGGCTCCTGCAAACACCCAGAGCAATCTAAAGAACTTTCCAGAGGGTTCCTGGGAGGAGGCAGCATTCCTGTCCCCCTGCTTCGGGGAGGCACGTGCACACAGTCTCGGGGTCTGGCCTGTTTTTGTGGCCCCGTGTACCACGGTAAACAGTCCCCCCCCCCCGCCGAAACGAATGTCTTCCCGGAACCTACAAACGGGACCTTGCCGGAAACAGGGTCTTTGTAGATGAACTCGAGTTAAAATAAAGTCGTGCTGGATTAGGGTGGGCCTGAAATCCGATGACAGATGTCCTTATGAGAAACAGGGACAGGGAGAGGTGGGGACGCAGAGGAGAAGCCACGTGACAGCGGAGACAGAGACTCGGCTGGATGTGGCCACAAACCCAGGAACGCCCGGGGCCCCCAGACACCCTGGCAGTGAGACCAGCGCCTGGCAGAAGGAGGGGGCATCTCCTCTGTGCCTCGCTCTGGCCCTCCTGGGTCACTGGCCCTAGGCTTAAGGTCTCCACCCATCTGCTGGGGGGGGAGGGGACCCAAGAAATGGGGCATCTTGTGGGGCCTCTGGAGGCTGGCACCGGGGAGCAGCGGGCTGTCCTTCCCGCCCGGGCTTCCTCCCCCGCCATCAGAACCACTACCGGCTGGAAGACGAGCTAATCCTTCTTGACAGACCTACAGCCATTCCTGACAGCCGTGGAGGAGAGGCCGGCGGGGGCTATGTTTAGCCTCAGATTGTTCCTGCCCAGGTGGATCCGAGCGGGAAGGCGCTGAAGGGTACGGGCTGCGGTGGCAGAGGAGAGGGGTCCCGCCGGCCCCCCTGCGTGTGCCCCAAGCCCCGTGGACGGACCTCCGGACTCAGGACTTCGGCGGGGGCGCGGCCTGAGGTCCTGGGTGGGGTGTCCCTCCCTGGGGCGTCCTGACTGTGCACAGCCCTTTCCAGACGGGGCTGGGAACGCCCTCCCCAGCCAGGGATCCTCCTCGAGCTGCCCTCCTCTCGCCCTCGTGGGCCTCCGCAGGCCCCACCGGACCCCGGATGGCGTGGCCCCCCTTAACCCGGGGACGGCCGATGGAGGGTGTCTGCACGCCCGGGAGCAGGGAGGAGGGCGACTGAGGGAGAAGGAACAGGGAGGACAGGTGACAGGGTCTGAGAGAAGGGCCGGGGGGGGGGGGCAGGAGGGGAGGGGGAGCGGAGGCGGTGGGTAGGGAAGGCTGATCCCGTCCTTACGAAAAGAGAGGGTAGGGCGATGAAAATACTCAGGGGAAGGATGGTTTAATAAACACACCTCCCTCTCGAGCACTGCCGGCTGACTCGCAAACCTTAACCCGTTTAAGTTCACAGGCACTCAGTGCGGGGTAGCCACGGCCATTGTTCCCATTTCCCTGAGGAGGAAACTGAGGCCCCCAGAAGCTACAGGCCCCAAAACCTCGGGTGATGCTCGAGCCCCACGGCGCCCCCGCTAGGGCACACGCCTCCCCGGGGCCTCCCTTGTCACCGTCAGGACGGCTCTGCTTGCCCCCCTCCCCCCGGCGCCGGGGGCAGCTGGCGGGGGCGCAGGCCAGGCCCCCCCAACCGGGCCCGGGGCCCAGCCGAGCGCCGACGCGGGTCAGGGGTGAGGCGGCGCTAAGTGGCTTATGCCTCCATGCAGAGGCCAACCGACAGACGGCTGGATTAACAAAGACGCGCTCTGTTCCCCGGCAGGTCATGTGGAAAGCACGGCCACGGCCCCTGTCACTTCTCCTTTTCTATTTTTTTGTAAGAAGAGATGTTTGTTCCCGAGCCGGGGCGGGGGAGGGGGCGCCCGCCTCTCCACCAGCTGGAACCACATCAGCTGCCACGGGCACAATGGGCGCTTCTCTGCCGCGTCCACGCCTCATCCCCAGGCCCCGGCACGCGGGGGGCCCAGCACAGTGACCCTCCCGAGCGCCAGCTCAAGAGAGCAGCAGCTGAAGGTGGGCCCCGGGCCCACGGCCTCAGCATCCCTCCGGGCAGCTTGTCGGGGATGCGGGTTCCCGGGTCCCACGCGGGCCCGCAGCATCAAACCCGAATTCCCAGGCCGCCGGCACCGCCACGCACCCGTCCGAGCGCCTTCGGAGTCCCGAGTCGGCAGAAATGCCTGTCACCCCATCCACGACAGCGCGGTCCCCAGCCGGGGGAACCTTCCCTTGTGGGATCTCAGAATGCTGAACTTGCCCTCGTGCCCCCCCCCCCCCCCAAAAGGCTTCTGGTCAACCTCTCTGATTTAGACT
This sequence comes from Lynx canadensis, assembly GCF_007474595.2. Lineage (NCBI taxonomy): Eukaryota > Metazoa > Chordata > Mammalia > Carnivora > Felidae > Lynx > Lynx canadensis. The sequence continues at coordinate 3,779,265 of NC_044317.1, forward strand.
ACACGCAGGGCGGCTGTCTGGCCTGCAGAATCGGAGAACTGTTTACTTGAACGTATATATTCCGTTCTTTCGGGGTACACGCAGGAGTGGAAAGCCAGGCTTGCGTCTCAAAGACCTGTTGGGGGGGGGGTGGGGAGTCAGTTTTAATAAACAAGAAAGAAAGATTTCCTGTTAAGGACTGATTGCCGTAGGAACGTGGATAGTCCTGGGAGCCTTTCTCCAACGGTGGAAAAGAAGGCTCTGTCCCCCTCTCTGTGGTCGGCCGTGCACTTTGCGGCTTACCACGCGTGTCCATTTCCCAGGATGGCTTTCCAGGCCTGGGAGCAGAGAGGCTGTTTTGACACTCGCTCCAGGGTCTGAAAAAGGAAAATGTGTTCTCTGGCCCAGCTGCCCCCAAAGGCCCCTTCAGGGTCCTCCTGGAGGGCTGGGCTTGGGGTCCACGGCACAGAGGGGACCAGCCAGCCCTTCCTACCCCCAGGCCCTCACCACCGAGCTATCGGCCACGCGGCAGTGAGGTCCTGAGGGCCCCTTCGGGCACCTCCTCTGAGTCCAGAGGGGCAGGAGCTCTACCTTCTAGTTCAAATATGAGGACACAGACCCTCGGACGCTCGTTCAGGGTCTCCTCGAAGTTCATGGCCAAATCCCTCCCCTGCCCTCCCCCTGCCACCGGAGGATGCCGTTGGCGTTGCTGGCCCACCACTGGGGAGGAAATTACCACATCCTTCCCTTCCAGAAACTTCTACCGGCTTCAACAGAGCTGAATCCAACTGCTGAAAGTCCCAAGTAATGAACAGCGCCCAGAGAGGTCTGGTCCCCTGGGAGGTGACCTCCGGGTCCCTGGGATGCCCTGGGCAAGAGGGTCTTTGTTTACCTGGGGCCATGGGCCACACGGCATGGTCCATGCGTCAGGGATTTCTGGGGGGGGGGGGGCCTGGCCACCTGGGCGGTCAGCCATGCCCTCGCGACCGAGCCCAGTAAACCCTCCGGACACTGAGGCTCGGGGGAGCATCCCCAGCTGGCAGCACGCCATATGGGTGGCTCACCCTCGTCGCCGCGAGGGGTCAACACTGTCTTGATCCCACCGGGAGGGGGCGGCCGAGAGCCGGCCCCCTGCCCTGTGTGCCTCTCGCCTCGACCCATCCTGCTCAGGATCATAAACCACAACTTGAGCGTCACAGCCTTCCGCTCGGACTTCCGTGAGGGCTCCCAGCACACGGCCCAGCCTGGGCCTGGGGGTGGGGGGCCGGGGGCCGCCTTGCGGACCTCCTCCCACGTTTGCGGATGCTGAAGCGGAGAGAACACGGCAGAGGAAGGAGAGCAAGGTGGAGGCTCTGGCAGAGAGCTGTCAGCCTCGATGGGGAGCACCCGCCTCCCACCCCGCGTTGACCGGCTCAAGCCCCTTAGGGGCCCCGTGTCAGCAGGTGCACCGTGGCCGAGCCTTCCCCGCGCCTGGGGCGGCCCATCTGCCTCAGCACAGAGCCTGGCTGTGCGGCCCAGCCCTGCAGACCCCGCACCTGGCACTCGGGGCTGGGATACTCGAAGGCGCGAGCTGGGTTCGGACGCCGGGCCTCCCTCCTTCTCCCCCAAAGCAGCGCTGGTGCCCCAGGGCCTAACGGGCAGGGGGGCCGGGAGCCCCCTCCCTCCCTCTCGGTGAACCGCCTCTCAGTCCGGCCGCTCTCCTCTCTCTGGAAAACGCTTGGCCTAAAAGCTACCCTGTCCGCTTCCAGTGGCTTCCCCGAATGGGCCTGGGTGCGGCCTCGCCCCGGGGTGGACGCAGGTCCCTGTCTGGACGGCCCTGAACTGCCAAGCTAGCTGTGGAACTTCACCGCAGTCTCAGGGGAGCCCTCCGCCCCGTCCAGAACAAATCACTCACACTCCACACCACGCACCCAGTCTGGAGCCACAACGGCCACGCCGCCGGGGCCGAAGCATCGCGGACCCTTTCTGGGTCTGGAGCCAGCTTTCGCCCCGCTCTGGAGCCACACGGCTCCCGGCACTCGCTGTCTGGTCGGGCCGCCCTCCTGCGCACCTGCCGGCCGGGGACAGCGCTCCGAGCATCCACACCCGCCCCCTGTCCCCAGCCCCACACGCGGAGGATTCGGAAACGGAGCTGGGCAAGATCCAGAGCCATGGGACGTTTTAGGGACACTGTTCCCGGCGAGGTCGTGAGCGCCCTGGCCTGCCCCATCTGTATTCCGTGCGTGCTGCTTGGGTCCAGCGGGAACGTCACACCCAGCTGCCAGCCGGCGGCTTCTCACGGTCTCAGCTGATGCCAGGCCTGGTCGGCTCGGGGCAAAGGGACCCCCACCGGGGCAGCTGCTCACGGGGTCTCCAATCCCAAGAGCCCCCTTTCCCTGCCTTTCCGAAGTCACGGGCCTGGCGTTTCTCCTGACACACGGAACGGGGCTGCTCCTGGCGGCTACCCTGTCTCCCCTATGATGCCGGGAGGGGGCCCAGTGACCTCCGGAGAGGGTCCCCCACCCCACCAGAGTGCCCGTCCTCCCCAGGCTGTGGGTCGTCAAAGAAAACAAGCCTAGGCATCAGCCGGGGGACGACTCGAAGCTCTACACACAACCGTGATGTGATTGATCCCCCCCGCCCTCTGGGACTCAGTTTCCCCACCACGGAACAGGAAGGCTGTCTCTGAGGTTCCTGGGAGCCCTGACATTCCATGATTTGGGGACATGTGGTGCAGAAGGATGCACAGCGGCCGCCCGGTCCCATATGCTTGGCCCGCAGAGAGGCACCTTCTGCTGTCCCCTAAGGATGCCGTGGCTGACTCTGCAGAGTGCCTGGAAAAGCATAGGGTACAGCCCTTGTGCTCAGAGTTTCCAAGGGACTCGGGGTTCAAGCAGGGCCAGGCAGTGGCCACACTTACTGGGCGCTCCCCGTGCCAGGTGGGTCATATACTTCCTCTCCTGTAACCCTCACAGCCCGTTTCAGTCATGGGGAAACTGAGGCAGGGCCCGGTTTCCCTGGGTCTCCTGGAGCCTGAGAAGTGCCGTCGGCTGTGAACCGGCCGCCTGGCTCCACGGCCCTGCTCCTGGCCTTCGTACTTGTAACCCGGTCTGTAACTGCTGAGCTGTGTGGCCTTGGGCAGCCCGCTTCCCCTCTCTGGGCCTCAGCTCCCTTGTCCATAAAGTGCGAGTGACCGCAGAAGCCGCTAGCCAGGGTGGTTGTGGAGGCCAAAAGAATGAGTCCAGGTAGAACCCTCGGCATACGGCAAACGCTCAACGAGTGCGGAAGCACTGCGAGGATTGGGCTCTGCTGCCCACGTGCAGGGCAGACATCCTGGGACCACAGGCGCTGGGTCTGGTTCAGAGGAAGGGGCATCTCAGTGCCCTGGGGCGACAGGGAGGTCTGCCTGCAGGAGGAGGCGACGCTCAGCATCACCAGGTGGACAGGCAGGGGACGAGGACAGCCCCCACCCGCTGACCGCAGCTGGGCAGGGACATCACGACAGCCTTCTACTCCGGGAACATCTGGGTAGTGATGGCCACCGAAACCCAAGGACGGGCCTCCGTTTCCCAGGAGGCTCCCCGACCTGAGCATTACCATGGCTGGGGGGAGTCCTGGAGCCCCGCGGATCGGCCTCATCAGAGTGACCGCCGAGATTAAGGCACGCGCCCCATGGCAAGCCCTTCAGTCACCTGGCCGCCTCGCCCGGAGGCCGGGCATGGGCTGGGCGCTCCCCGAGGCCCGGGTGAGGCAGAGGCTGGCTGGACGCTCACCAGATTGGCTTCCTCTCTCTGGACACACAGCTAAGCAGTATCTCCCTCCCCCCCCCCCACCTTGAGCTGGACTGAGCCGGCTAGCGGGGTATAGGCAGAAGTGACGTCACCACCGCACCCTCTCCCACCATCTGGCAGCTGGGCCAGCGGCAGGAGACTTCCAGGCCCCGGGAGACCACAGCGCCCGGGGCCCCGAACCATCTCACGGAAGGCCCCCTCGACCCCCTGTTGAACCACGATGCCCGGATGAGGGTAAGCTTTGCTGCATTACGCGTGAGGGTGCGGGGCTGTTTGTCACAGCAGCTGGCCTCGCCTGTCCTGACGAACACACTGAGCCTCATCAAGGCCCCTGCCTCAAGGGGCTCACGGTGCTCTCGGGCTGAGACGTACGGGCCCCGCACCGGAATCCCCAGGGCTGCTGGGTAAACCCGCACCCTCCTGGGCCCCCGGCCACGCCTTCTCGACCAGAAGCTCCCGGGGCGGGGGGGGGGGGGGGGGCGAGGCCCTGCAACCCCATTTCCAATCGGCGCCCCTGGTGATCCTGCCGCCCAAATGCCTGTGAGAACATGGCTGGTGACAGAGCGGAGAATCGCCGTCTCTCATTGGATGCTGGAGAAGGGGGCAGGCTGGGACCTCCTGCCTGAGTGCGGCCCCCCCAGGCTCCCCCTCCCCCAGTCCGTGAGAGGCCCGATGGCAGCGCCGTGGGGGCGGGGAGGCTGGGAGCCATTTGTGACCGACGGTCACTCAGTAAACTGGGCAGACAAGAGATTCATTAGGGTCCTCGCTTAACGCAATGACGAATTCATTGAATTCTGATAAGGTCGTCCCTTAGCAGGTGGGATAAATCGTGGCTGAGTCTTGTCGGGACGACTGAGTCATCCCGGATTAAATTAATAATGATTAATTGGGGCTCCTGAAAGCTGAGCCACCGAGCGAAGATTAGAGTGTGCGTTCGAGCTCGCTCTCTCTCCCTTTTATTTCCTCTCTCCCTGCCGGGGCCGTGTCTCCTCCTCCAGGTGACATTCTCGGATGGGAAATTGGAACGGGAGGTTTGAGGACCCGGGGTAGCCGTTAACAGCTGCTCGGAGGCCGCCGTGCAGCTCAGCTGGGAGGGCAGGTCTGCGAGGGCCCCCGCCTGGAGGGTTCTGCTGGGCTTTGGATGTTCTGACCCACCGAGGTGGGCAGAGCCGTGTGCCCGGGGCATACGCAGCCCAGAGAGGCTTGCTCTCTGTCACCCGTGTCACCGGGAGCTACGCTGGCAGCAGCCGGCTCGTGCACGGCGCCCGACCGTCAGCCTGGGGATGCGCGGGCAGGGAGGAGGGCGAGGCGGTGGGCTCCTGGCTGTGCTCATCTCGTGAGGCAAACGGAGGGTCTCTGGGCCAGCTGGAAGGAAGGTGTGCCCAGGCTGGGGGGGTGGGGTGGGGACAGGTCCCAGGTGCAAGGCCACAGACACGTAAGACACAGCAACAGAACTGGGGACTGTCCCACCTGGAAGTCACGAAACGGAGACAAGCCAGGCTGGCCCCCGCAATATCCCTTTGGTGGATTTCCTGTCTGTTGCCCATTTAGGGTGGCTCAGGATACGCCCCCGCCCCCCGCCCCCGTCTCATTTTTTCTAAGCTGTGGCTTCTACAAGCCAGGGCAGAAAAAGTCTGTGCTCAGTGGCAGATTTTTCAGAGGGGGCTGTATTTTCTGGACACCGTTCATTATCCCCAAAGCCCATCTCCCGGGGGCTGCCCCATTCCGGGGGCTCCCCTCCAGTGCCCCCCAGTAATCCCACACATCTCCCCCCACCCCGGTGAAGGCCACTTCTGCCCACCGCCTGGGTTATTAGCAAACATTCGCCGAGGGCAACGCCGTGCGAGGGCCCACATGGCTTGTAAAACGCAACAGGGACTCAACTTGGGAGGTTCAACCATAAACATTCCTGCAGCGGGCTTGGCAACCTCCCTGACTCCAAACGTCAAGGCGCCGTGTGAGCGAGGGGAAGGAAAGGCGAGGGCGGTCCCGGGCAAGCCCTAAGGTTCTGGGGAGGTTTTGTGTCACTTCAGAGAGCCATCGGCCGGACCCGTGCAGGAGGCGTGCGTGCTGCAAGGATGCAGGGTGGAGGCAGCCCCGGAGGAAGGTAAACTTGGACCCTCTCCGCGAACGCTCTCATCCCACACTCAAGAAGGCCAGGGAAGCGAGTCAGTCCTGGGGACCAGCACTGCGACCCTGCCTCCTTCTCCTCCTCCTCCAGGGCACTGCATCCCCAGATGCCAGGGGGCAGCCGGGCCGGGGGCTCGAGGTATGGGGTGCGGAGTGCAACCACCGAGGTATGTCCTGGCTCGGCAGAGCGTGCCAGGTGGTGGAGCCCAGGTTCTTCACCGTGTAGACCCTCCAGCCTCCTCCTGCACCCTCGGGGGGCGAGGGCCTTGAGAAGGAAGGCGCGTGCAAGGGGAGCGCTGAAAAACGCAATCCTTAACAGACGACGGGTCGACAAATCGCGTCTAGCCGCACGATGGAATATTACTCAGCCGTGAAGAGTGATAACGTCCGGAAGACACAGGCTCAACGGGACGAGTCTGAGAAACACCACGCTGAGGGGACAGAGACCGCACACAAAAGCACAAATATCGTGAGATTCTGCGAAACGAAATATCCAGAACAGGCGGAGTCACAGAGACCGAAAGTAGAGGTTCCCGGCAGCTGGCGGTCGGGGAGCGGGGGAAGGTCATCACTGAATGGGGCCAGGGTTTCTGTCTGCAAAGATGAAAAAGTCTTGGAAACGGGTGGTGACGATGCAAGGCCGTGAAGGCACCTAAGGCCGCAAACTACGTGTGATGGTTAAAACGGCAAACCTTATGATATGTACGTACCTTAATACGATAAAAAGCAGCATGGTCAAGTACCTCGAAAACCATTTTCGTTTCTGTGCCGGAAGGCGCAGGCCAGAGGTCTCCGATGGAAAACGTTGCCCTTGAACCCTGAAAGCAAGAGCAAGCTCCCTGGACGCCAGAACGCAGCCCTGCTCTAGGACATTCCCTGCAGCCCCGGGCAAGTCGCCCGACCTCACCACCTGACGTGGTCAAGGACGCAGCTTCAGTGGCCAGGTGAGGGCTGCTGGCTGGGGGTACCCAGGGAGGCCCGATGGGACGAGCACGGCAGCCCAGGACCCAGGAACCTGGGTTCTGCCCCCAGCTCTGCCCCCCAGCAGCTTTCTGCCCCAAAGACCAGCCAATTCCCAGATTGACACGGGAATTCTGCTCTGCCGCAGAGCAGACTCAGCACCTGCTGACATTCAGGACCGAGGCCGTTCAGCACCAAGGTGCTGTTTGGCCCGCCTATTTCCTCGGTTTGCCAGGTCAACCCCAAACGCATTTTCCTTCCTAAAGATGAGCGCGCCAAGGCGAGGTCTGATTGTTTCACCAGCACAGTGTACGTCCACTAAACGAACTCACTGACCAGAGGGTAAAGCCGCACGGTGGGAGGGTGCGGGGCTGGCCGTGGAATGTCAGTAAGACACGGAGAGATGACGGGGTGCTACAGCCATAGGTACTGGTGGGGGAGGGGACTGGCCTTGACAGCCAAGAAGGAAAACTGTCCAACGCCACGTACGAAAATACCTAGACTCCCCCTGAGCCCCTCCTGTGGGCTCTTCACCACCCGCAGGGGAGTGTCCACACCCCCCAAGCCCTTCCATCAGCAGGGCCTGAATCCGCTTAATTACTTGACCGTATTATGAGGTCTCTTTTGTCAGGGCTGGACAAAGCAATGTCCCTCCCAGGGACCCTTTCACACAGACCAAGGACATCACCCAGCTGAAGCGGGTGTTCCAGACCCCAAGGGCAACTTCCTGGCGTTTGGGATCTCTATCCCAGGAGGTCCCACTGCCCGGATGGCCGCCAGGTGCCTCAGAGATGCTCTTCAGGCCCGTCGACCTTGAGAAACAGAAGGTACTCACCTAAGGTCGGATCTCTGCCTCATCGGCCCTGGGCACCACCCCAGGCTCGGGGCTCCCTCGGCCAGCCCACACCCCCTTCTCAGGGCGGGAGGGTCCCCGGGGCCCCCGGGGCCGCTGGTCAGCCGGGTGTGGCAGGCAGAGTAACGGTCCCCAGAGATAAGTCCGCTCTAGGCCCCGAGCCTGTACGTATGTGACCTCATATGGCAGAAGGGACCTTGCAGATGTGACTGAGCTCGGGACCGTGAGACGGCGAGGCGATCCCGGCGGCGAGAGAGAACCACGAACAGAAGCGGGTCGGAGAGCCACCGGGCTTTGGGCTTGGAAGAAGGAGCGGCCGGGAACCACACCTTGGGGTCAGCCCAGCGAGACCTGCGTCAGACTGCTGACCTCCGGGGCTGCAGGCGACTCAGGGTGTGTAGTTTAGCCGGCAAGGTCAGGGGCACTTGTGAAGCGGCCACAGGGCGCCAGTGCCCGGGCTGAGGGGGTCCTGATTGGCTGAGCTCAAGGCAGGGTCCCTGAGGGGCGGCCCCAGAAGCGGGTCTCAGCTCCTTCCTCCGCATCTCGGGCAGGGTCTGCGGGTGGAGTGTGAGAGCAGGTGGGGGCCGTGCCGTTAAGGGCCCCTGCTGGCCGCTCCGCGGGTGACTCAGAGGTGTCTATGGGAAGAAGTCAGGTGTCACCTGACTGTCAAAGCTGCGAACGACCCCCCGTCACCCACGGAATCAATCCCGCCAGGACGCTTCCCCTGCCCCTCGTAAGAACTACCACTCACCCCCCTTATGGGGTGAGGAGTCTGGCACCTACCGCAGGGCCCTGGCACCTCTCCCCGCTTCCCATTTCCATGCTGAGGCGGGCCCCCGCCTGGGACCTGTGGGAAAGTCCTCTCCTGGGACATCACAGCGGGGCTCCCACGCACCCCTCGGGGGTCTACAGGCCCACGTCGGGGACGCTCAGGCAGGTGCAACCACACCCCACCCACCCCTGCCCCCGGACAACAGCAGTGAAAATGCTAACGTGCCGGTCCACCCGCCACGGGAGGGTACGCCGGGGCCCGAGCACAGAAGTCCTGGGGGCTGCTGCCCGTGGCCCCGCCCCCTAGGGGACTCTGAGGGGGGAATGTCAGACCATCCGGGGTGACATCTTGCCTGCTAGTGTTCTGGCCAAGATTCGGCGGGAGTCCCTCGGCAGGTACGGTTGGAACCACAGCTGTGGCAGAGACGGGGCGTGAAGGAGAGACTCAGGAACATTCTGGAATCACCCGGGGGGGCGATTGATGGATGGGCTGGACGTGGGCAGGGGTGACGCCTTGGCTGAGCTGGGAGACCCTGGAAGGTCACCAGGTTGGAGGGGTGGAGAGAAAAAGTTGTGTCTTCCTGGACACCCTGGGTGTGTCCCCTGGGGACATCTCGGAGGAGGCGGCAGACAACAGGTCTAGGCTCCTGACCTCGGAGAGCAAGCCCTCCACAAGCCAGCGGCAGCTCTGTCCCCAAAGCTGCCGGACCTGCAGGGTCCCCGGCCCACCCAGACCAGGGGAATCAGAATCCGCTTTTTCTAAAAATTTTTTTTAATGTTTATTTATTTTTGAGACAGAGGGAGACAGGGAGTGAGTGGGGAAGATGCAAAGAGAGAGGGAGACACAGAATCCGAAGCAGGCTCCAGGCTCCGAGCCATCAGCACAGAGCCCGACGCAGGGCTCGAACCCCCAAACCGTGAGATCGTGACCCGAGCCGAAGTCGGGTGCTCAACCGACTGAGCCACCCAGGCGCCCCCAGAATCCGCTTTTTCTAACGAGATCCCAGGGGACGTGAGTTGCCTTACAGTTTGAGAGGCGCATGGCGTCCAGGCCCCCCTGGAGAAGGAGATTCTCACCTCCTGTACGTGGCCCGTCCTGACGTGAGCTCACGGGATGCAGTCCTTGAACCGAGCTCAAAGTGACCGGGCCCGTTTCTCACTTTGTTTCTAGATGCAGGAGAGCGATTTACCTCCAAGTCACAGGGCTCCCCCAAATGAGCTCTGGGGGTGATGACAAAACCCCCAGGGTGCCAGCGACAGAGGGAGAGAAAGGACTACAAATCTCAAAGATGCCGGCGAAGCCTTGGCGACGGGGCTCCCCATCGGGTGGTGACGAATGAGGTGCGACTGAAAACGAAAACGGCCTTAGATGGACACGGGAGGGCTTTACAAACGCCGCTCTCCGCTCACTAAGATCGGTCCCCCCCACCCCCCCGGCCTGGCCGCCGTGACTGTGCCGCATGAGAGACCCTGAGCACGAGCCCCCTGCTGAGCCCAGTCAGGCTCCAGAAGCCGGAAGGTCACGGTGAAATGCAGGCTGATTTAAGCCACTACGTTTCACGGGGACGTTCGTCATGCCCTGCAGATGACCGGACGTTGCCCAAGGAAATATTCTTGCCACCTGCAGACGGGGACGGGGCCCCCCTCCAGTCCCAGTGCCCAACGCTGAGGGTGAACAATGGTGAGGACGTGGCCTGGACTGTCTCCCACCCTCCTGGAAGAGGAGAGGCCAATGCAACCGGTTTGGCAAAGTCCCCCAGAAATTCAGCCCCCCCCCCGAGGATGTCCCCTGCGTGAGCGCAGAGCGCCAGGGACGAGATGTCACACGTGGGGTACCCCGCAGCTGGGACACGGGGCAGGCCAGACCCACACGAGTCGCTGAGAGGACACCGCAGACGCAGAGGCAGGTGCTGGGGGCCAGGCATGCCAGGAACCCACGCCCTGTTGCACGTTATACCCCAATGGAGCTGATGAAAAAACAAAACAGAAAACAATGCTATTTGTACGCAAACGCAAAAACTTCTTCACGAGAGAAGCCTTGTTTTCCAGATGAGAACTCAAAGCCCAGAGAGGTTGAGTAGCTTCCCTGCAGAGGCACAGCAAACCAGCCACGGATGTGGGATGACGGCACCTCCCAGGCTGAGAATAGTTATTCTTTTTTTTTTTTAAATGCTTATTTATTTTGGGAGGGAGAGAGAGAGAGAGAGCGTGTGCGCACGAGCAGGGGAAGGGCAGGGACAGAGGGAGAGAGAATCCCAAGCTGACGGCGCAGGGCCACGAGAACCACGAGAGAGCCGCGAGATCACGACCCGCGCCGAAACGGAGAGTTGGACGCTTAACCGACCGAGCCCCCCGGAGGGGGGTTGCTCTGTTTACCTCAGGCCTCTTTACTGGGCTCTGAGGGTCGAGAGCAGGCCTGTCACTCCTGCCTAAGTCCCCGCAGCCTGACCCCAGCAACGCAGAGTCAGTGCCAATAAAAGATGGAGGGAAATAAAAGCCTTTTGTGGTCAGAGTGACAAGGAAGTGTGTTCTGGGCTTGGGAGGGAGGAGGGCAGAGCCCGGCCGGGAGTTTAATGACCCCACAGAGCGGCCTGTCGCGTCTTGCCAATGGACGGCCGTGCCGGCCCTGACCTCCACCCCCAGCCTTGTGCAGGGCGAGGACAGCATGGGGAGGGGCTCCCGGGGTCAGGGGCGCAGTCAGCAGCTGGGGCTGGCTCGGCGGGGAAGGGCTGGGACGAGGCCACACACCGCGAGCCTGAGCCGTGGCCCCGGGCCTGCGGGCACATCTGCCCTCCGAGGGCAAACAGCGCCGCATTCACACCGGGGGAGCGCTCAGGGGCCACGCGGGAGGCGGGGCGGGGCGCTGCTCTCCGCCAGGGTGGCAACAGGTCTGCTCCAACGAACGGAAGAATCCAGAAGGCGCCGCCTGACTGCTTCAGGAAGGACGGAAAATACGGCAGGAGCCGGACAGGGCCGAGAGGGCAGGGGAGGGGCGGGGGGGGTGGGCAGTGGCTGCGGCTCCCCACCCCTCCTCACCCAAGCTCCAGGCGGGCTTGGGGGTCCCGGACGCCTCACTGGCCTGGGTTCTACAGCCAGGTGACCCGGTCTGGACACTGGCTCTGCTGAGCGACAGACCCACTCGGGGCCTCAGTTTCCCCAACTGTGAAACTGGGATCACGCTAGCAACTACCCCACGGGGCTGTGGTGAGGGTTCTTGAGTCCCTAGAGGCCCTGCGTGTGCACGGGATGCGTCACGTAAGGGCCTTGTTCTTGCGGTCTTCGGGGGGCCAGCAGCCCCTGTTCTGAGTCGAGCAGCTCTGGGTCTGACGGTGAAGAAACACTTCCCCGCTTCCCTCCCCGGAGTCGCGAGCACACACTGCCCGGCTCGTCCTCCCGAAGGGAGGCTGGGCAGGGGTTCCTACGCTGGCCCGGCGGCCGTGGGAGGGGCAGACAAGTCTAGGACGCGGCCCTTCCTGGCCATCTGGTTGGCGGGACAAACGAAAAGGCACCTCAGAGCCTACGGGGCGGCAAGCAAGGGACCGCATCCTTTCTTCTTTTCTGTCTCCGCCCCCACCAAGTTTTTACGCAGAGCCGCTTAGCGGTACAGATTATGATCAAAAAGGGGAGCCGGGTGTAAGCCAGAGGTTTAAGTTAGAGAGAGGTGCCTTCTTGCCCCAGGACACGTGGCCCGGTGTGCCGTTCAGAGGCTGGATTGCAGTTGATATCCTTGTGCAGTGTGGCACCAGCACGACTTCACATGGCAGCCCCCAAATCACAAACAGAGTGCCCACTGACTGACAGAGGTCTTAAGCACGTTCCTTTGCTCTCCAGAGGCGTTCAGGTGCAGGAAAGAGACCCGCTGACGTTTCGGTCAACCGCGTAAGGCAGGATGCGATCAGCGCCGAACGGAAAGGCCCAGACCAAGGTGGTGCTCGCTGGAGAAGGATCCCCGAGGGCGTCGTGCTCCTGGGTGGGTAGCCAGGTAAGGGCACGTCAGGTCAGGGGCGTAAAGTGGACAAGGAGGCGTGATCAGAGGTCAGCAAGGGGAGTACCGGAGACGGGCCAGCCGGGACGAGCTGGGGCCGGCTAATGGCGCTGTGCCTGGGCACAAGGGCAGGAAGGAGGCCTTCGGGTGCGGCACGCGGGCCGGCCTGAGCCCCAGCCCACCTTCCAGAGGGGGACTGTTGCCCCGGGGTACTGCACCCTGAGACCCCCCGCTCCTGGCCGGGTCCCCCAAGCGCGGCCTCCTCCAGCTTCACCAGAGAAGGCACCGCGAAGACGCGAACGCAAGCCGGCGACCAGCCGGGTCAGCAAGCATCCTCGCTGGAGGGGAAGTCGGGGCGTCCCACCCTGGGGCTCAGGGGCCCTCAGCCATCGCGGGGAGAGGGAGCGCTGGCTTGCGTTTTCTCCTACGTCCCGCCGGGGGCCCCATCCCTTCCCCCTGTGCAGGCCCTGGCTCGGAGGCCGCCTCCCCAGCGACTCGGTAAGCATCGGACAGCTGCTCGGCACCTTCGTAAGAACCAGGCAACCCTCCCATTTGACAGATGAAGACGACCGAGGCTCGGAAAAGTTAAAGGCCTCGCCCAGGTCACACAGCGACCCGCACGCTCAGCTCCTGGGTGCAGGCACTGTGCGTGCCCGCCAGACCGGCCCGGCAGGGACAGCGGGCGACACAGAGCCCCCACGTCACCTGGAGACCCTCGGCCAGCACTGGCGGTGCCGGGCGCCGGCTCTTGGGCCCGCCGGAGGGAGGGCAGGCCAGGGAAGGGACTTGTTCACGTTCCCACCTGCCCGCTGCTGCCCTGCGCTGCGTCCCGGTGGCCTCTGTCTGCCAGCTGCTGACGGCAGGGCGGGCACGTCCCCGCCTCATTCCTCCGGTCCCGGCCGCAGCCCGCCTACTCCCCGCTTCCTGGCACCGCCGTGAAAGGCCATCGTGAAAGGCGGGGGGCCTGAGGCCCGCCGGGCGGGACACCCCGGGGCCCAGGCCGGCTCCGGGTTTGACTTCTCTCCCGGTGAGGAGTTGGAGGGGCAGTGAACAGGGATGGCCTCGGGGCCCCTTCCGCAAAGTGCCCCTTCAGGAAACAGGAATGAGCGGCTTGGAGCTTTCACGCACGCATGTACGTGGGGGGCGGGGGGGGCTCTGATGGGTGGGGACTCCAGGGGGACCCGTCCACCGCACCTAAACCTCTCCAGTCCTGACCCATGCGCAGCCCTCAGCAGCTGTCACATCTGGCCCCGCGGGAGTCAGTGCTCCCTCCCCGGCCCCTCCTCCCACCTCGTCTTGCTGTATCATGCATCGCGGCTTCAGGGGGCCGGGAGGTCTCAGTGGGTCAGCGGCAGCCTCCAAAGAAGCTTCAGGAAAGGGCTTGTGGGTGACCAGGAGACAGCCTGCTCAGCCTGCCACCGTTCCAGATGGTCATCAGGCCAACAGGGATGAGAAATCCCTTCTCAGGAGACGGTGTCAGGAGGGCGAGGGGATGTGCCGAGCGCATGACCGACGGCTGCGTCCTTGGCAAACCTCCCGCTCGCAGTCTCGGACAGTCGGGCCTCCCTCACCCCTTTTGGTATTTCCTCTCTGGGTTCTGCCTTGGAAGCTGGTTGGGGGGTCACCCCAGAGAAGGAGCCTCATCGGTTGACATTTGCTTCTTGGCTTTTCTCCACGTGGCCCCCACAAGCTGGTGTATCCCCGGCTCATCAGCTACCACTGCTGGCTGTTTCCGGAAATCGATCCCCGACCTCCCGAAAGAGGAGAGAGCCTTATGGGCTCCGAGGAATGACGGTCACGGGAGGAGAGGAGGCCTGGGAGTCTGGGCGGGTCACCGGACTACGGTCCCACGTGGGAGGGGACGGCGGTGTTGGTGTTGTAAGTGCCGTTGAGATTCCTCGAATGATTCACCTGGTCTCCTTTCGTCCTGGAGCGCCCTGGCTGGCCTTCCTTCAAACGCCGCCTCTTCCGGGAAGCCCTCCTGGGTTCGAGCCCCGCATCAGGCTCTGTGCTGACAGCTCCGAGCCTGGAGCCTGCTTTGGATTCTGTCTGTCTGTCTGTCTCTCTCTCTCTCTCTCTCTCTCTCTCTCTCGCTGCCCCTCCCCTGCTCATGCTCTGTCTCTCAAAAATGAATAAACGTTAAAAAAAAAATTTAAAACTGTGCCCCAAAGTGGGCAGTGGGAGCACTGCTTTCTCACTGACCTGAATTCCTTCCTTCCACAAATATTTATTAAGCGCCTACTGTGTGCCAGGCACTGGTCTAGGCATGAACAAAGCGGGCCAACCTGGGGCTTATGGGGCTGACTTAGGTCTCAGTGGAGTCGGGGAGACAGACACCAAACAAACAAAACTACGTGCCAGCAACACAAGTAAAGGAGAAAAATAGCACTTGGGGTGGGGGGCTGTCAAGCTGGGGGGCTAGAACTTTCCAGAGGGTGGTTAGGAGAGGCCCTACAGAGAAGGCAACAACAGTGGAAAGACCCGGAGGCAGTGAGGGAGTGAGCCACGAAGATATTAGGAGGAAGAGCATTCTAGGCAGAGGGAACCGTACGTGCAAAGGCCCTGGGGTGGCAACACGGGTGGTGTCGGGGAGGACCATCAAGAAGACAGCTGAGCTAGAACGGAGCAAGGGGAGGAGATCCGGCCGGAGGTGGGGGTATGGCCGACCACTAAAGGCCTCATGGGATGCCGTGAGATCATGAGTGGTCATGAAGCTCCAAGGCCCTCCCACAAAATCCCGGAGTGCGTGGTGCAAAGTGCAGGCAGGCAGTAGGTCCCCCCACTCTCCTGCTTCTCTGGCCCCACCGAGTCGGCCTCCAAGGCCACCCTGGGAGCCCAGGCCTCCGCAGCCCCGCCAAGTGTCACCTGTCTTGCACAGTTTCCGGGAGCCAAATCTGACAGAGCCATCTGTCTCCCACAGACCCCAGCGCTTGCCTCCAGCTGGTCCCTCGCACAAGCCAGAGTTCTCAGTGATACCGCAGAACACTCATCTGCTGTCCCCGTCCCCCGAGACACGGGGGGGAGGGGACCAGAGGCGTCGAGAGCCGGGTGTGTGGACGGGGCGAGGTAGAGTGGACCCCCGAGCCCACAGCCCCCCGCCCTTCCAGGTGGGAGAACATTTTGCCACAGCCGATCCTCGGGAGGAACTGCTTCTGTGTCCCGGCCCCCGAGAGACCCCGAGACCCCCACCCAGGGACCAGGAAAACGCTCACTTGTTGGTTGGCTTTTTTTTAAACTCCCTACGCAGGGAATAAAACATCCCCCTCTGGCTGATCACACAAACTCGCCCGGCTTTAAACTTCCCAAGTGATGCCACAACAGATGTTCAAATAGCCCCTCAATCTTTCAGCTTTCCAAACACGCGCGCGCGCGCGCGCACACACACACACACACACACACACACACACACACAGGCACGCTCGCGCGATCCGATCTGAAGCTGTCGGGCGCTTGGACCAGTAGATAGGTAAACCTCAGCGCCAAATAATTTCTGGCAAGCCCGAGAACTCCTCATGATGATTATTACAGCTCAGACGTGCCTGCTCTTAATTTATGATAACAGGACCCAGCCTTCCGGGCCAGGCGCTCCACAATAACGTATTGTCGGGACGGGGGTCTCCCGGTGCAGAGCCCAGCATTTGGAAGCCCACCTCGTGGACGGACACCCCAGGGCGCCAAGTCCCCGGCTCAGCGAGCTGGAGGACGGCAGGGACTTTTGGGGAGACAACGTACCGGCCGGGAATGTGGACACAGACACCCCCATTTCACCTTCCAGACCTCCACCGTCCCACGTTCCCTCAAATAAATGTTCCCGTTTCGAATGAGTCACTTGGCAAAGAGACGGAGCACTTGTGCCAACGGGTGGGCTGACCCCCCGAACCCGCCCTTGGAAAATACCAAGTGGCCACTGTGCTCCCTGCTAACGAGCTCGGGGGAGCGAGCCCTCTGCCTCGGCTGGTCTCTGTCGCGGGGGGGGGGGGGGGGTCTGCTGACTCCTCCCGGGCGAGCGAGGCGGGGTTCTGGGGTTCATCAGGACGCTCGGCTCTCGTGCACCAAGAGTCCAGGGAACCCCCCAGGCTCCCAGATCACCGGCCTCACCCCAACAGCCCTCGGCTTCCCCGTCCGCTTCTCCCCTGCCAGGGTCGTGCCCTGACGTTCTGCTTTCCCGCGTGGTTGCTTGAGACATCGAGACTCAAAGGGGATCAAACCCACGCACTCCCAGGTGTGGAAGATGCGTGACAGCTCTCGAGAGCGGGACGGCGGCCTCTACGGTGTGTGGGGCGCACAGGGGGCAGGGGTCTTCTCAGAGCGCAGGTTCTGTTCTAGGGCCGGGGCCGGGACTCTGCATTTCTTACAAGCTCTGGGGAGGCCGTGCTGCTGGTGAACAGACTCACCGAGGGGTGAGAGGCTGGCCCGAACCCCCTCCCGGGGCAGAGTCCGCGAGCTCAGGAAGCACCCTGCTTAATCAAACGGGCCACGGTGGGCGGCAAGAGCCCAGAAGCAACACTGTGTCCTTCAGCGTGTGACATCAGGGGGCCCGTGACGTCATTCGTCACACCTGGTGATGGCATCATTGATCACCTGGCATAGGTACGTCCACCTATGTGGATAACTACTTGCTAAAATTTGTTTTTACTGTTTATTTATTTTGGGGGGGGGGGCGGGAGGGACAGAGAGAGGGAGACACCGAATCCGAAGCGGACTCCAGCCAGGCTCCGAGCTGTCAGCACGGAGCCCGACGCGGGGCTCGAACTCACGGACCGCGAGATCGTGACCCGAGCCCAAGTCGGGTTCCCAACCGACTGAGCCCCCCAGGCACCCCAGAAGTGATCACTTTCCCCTTTGCGATCCGTCGGAATCCTGTGGACACTGCGTCGATGCCTATGTCCCGTTTCCATCCTACTTCTGACCATCGATGTCAGCATCCATTGCTGGTTCCTGCCCGAGACGGCGGTCACTAAGCTGTGTGCAGACGAGAACTTGCTGTTTCTCCCGTTCCCTCTCTGTTCACCAGTTTTCTCTTCCAAATTCTGGTCTCTTACTACAGACCTGACACCAAAAGGAGCCCAGATACCAGGGAGCCGAACCCTCAGCAATGCCCGCCTCCCGCCTGCCGGCCAGTCTGCGCACACGGCCGGGAAGGGAGCCTTTGCCGCACGGTGGCCCCGTGTGCCGGCCCTCGGCCCGCATCGGCCGCCCTTCCCTTCCTTATCCCACCATTTTCCCCACCGTCCCTCCCGCCTGCGCGATCCCAGCAGGCCGCAGACCACGACCCTCCCCTGGGTTGACATCCAGTCCGCGGACCCCCGCCTCCCCCTCGCGGGCTCGTCCCCGAGAATCGTCAAGCCGGCACATCCCTCAGTTGGCGCACGTGAGAGACCAGGGCTTCGAGAACAGAGTCCTGGGGGCCGGGGAGGTGCTGCTTGCCTGGGGATGAGGCGTCTGGGCGGGAGCAGAGGGGAGGGCACGGGGCAGAGCGGACGGACGCAGGGGCTCTGGCCCGGCTCCCGCCCACCCCTGCCCTCTCCCGCCTGCTCTCCGCCTGATCTCTCTCCGCTGTCATGTTCTTTGTCCCCGCGCCGCACGCTGTGATTACATGCCAGGAGTCATCCTGCAGCTACAGAGGACCTGTCGGGCACATCCTCTGTGCTCCCAGCCCGCTGACCCGCAGGGTCTTCTCCCGCGCCGGGGCACCTTAAAAAGCACAACAGCGTGTTTCTGAGCCGGAGGAAGGCCACAGCGGAGGGCAGGCACGCACCTGCCGGGAGGGGCAGGAGACGTGCAGTCCTGCCCAACCCCCTCCAATCCATTTTACTCGCACAGGACCCGAGGCCCAGCGGGGCGGGCCCCAGGGCACACGGCAAAGCGGTAAGAGGACCAGCCCTGAGGCCACGCTGCCTGCAGCCGAGTCCCAGCTCCACCGCTGCCTTGCTGTGCGGCCTTAGGCTAGAGACTTCACTTCTCTGGGCCTCGGGTTCCCCATCCACTCCCCAGGGGCTGTCTGGGGCTGCGCTGAGCTAATAGGCCGAGGAGGGTCCCGGGCACAGGACCCGGCTGCGGCTGTGCAAACACCCGCGAATATTTTCTTCTCTCCTGTGGTGCTGCCTCTTGGTTCGGACTATGGGCCTGACGAGGTGGCACGGTGCGGTTCAGCCCCCCCGGACGGGGGCGGGGGGCGTCCCAGGATTCAGGACGAGCCAGCTCGCTGGGGCCCTCAGGCACCCCTCTGTCCAACTCAGAGCATGTGTTGGGGGCCCCCACGCCCCAGAATAAGAGTGTGAATGGTCATCTGCTGCTGTGGTTCTAGAAGGCAAAGGGAGAGACCCAGGGCCACCTGGGGGCGGGGGGGGGGGTGGCTCACTCAAGCATCTGACTCTCGATGTCAGCTCAGGTCAGGATCTCACAGTTCATGGGTTCGAGCCCTGTATCAGGCTCTTGCACTGACAGCTTGGGCTTGGGATTCTCCCTCTCCTTCTGCACCGCCCCCCCAAATAAATAAATAAACTAAAAAAAAAAACAAGAGAGAGAGAGAGACCCAGCTGGGATTCACGTGAAACTTGGGCACAGAGGGCTGGCACCCACTCATCTCTGACTTCTAAGGCCCCCCCCTCCCCCCAGCAGGGTTTTCAGATTCTGCTAACTCGGCACTCGGTTAGGGACAGAGCCAGCAGGGGGCGCTGGAGGTCTAGTGAGATGAGGGCGGGTCCTGGGTGGCCCGGAAGCGACGACAAGGGGCCAGTTCATGACTCTAAGACTGGTCACCGGAGTGTTACCCTCGCACCGTGCTCTCTTGAGCTGCTGACCGTGTTGCAAGGTCACTCACGCAGCCCCGTGGAGAGACCCACCATGTAGACTGGACCCAACCCGCCCGCCAAGTGAAGGCGCCAGCTTGGAAGCTAATCTTGCTGCCCGGGGTCAGCCCACAGCTGACGCCAGACCCAGCCGACCTCTTGAGAAACCTTACGTCAGAACTGCCCTGCGGAGCCACTTCCGAAATCCCGACCCACAGAAACCGGAGAGACAGTCAACGTGGTCTTAAGCATTTGGTGGGTGGTGGCGGGGGTGGGGGCGATTAGTCATGTGGTGTCGGGTGTTAACGCAGCACTGAGTTACACAAATTAACCAGGAAACTAAACCTTATATGATAGGTGATAAATGTGGATCTAGACTTAAGAAACCCCGGTGTGGAAAAAGTATGAAAGTACGACCAGGAAGAGAGAAGTCGTAACTCACGATAAAATTCCTCCTAGGAAAACAAGAGCCTTGGGGGTCCTCCCGGCTGCTAGCAACGCGCACTGTGCAAGCCCCGTTCCTCTGGGGGCTCAGTGTCCTCGTCATCAAACCAGCCGGCTACCAGGACACCTCTGGTCCTCTCCGACTCAGACATTCGATGGTCTTGGATTGGCAGCTCTAACCCGGTCCTGTAAACACCGCGGGTCCCCCAAAAGACAAGCAACTTTCACAAGTCTGGAGGGAGAAAGGCTTTAAGATCTATCAACCCCATCGGGAGGCAGGCGGGCCACCCAGCCAACGTAAAACAATGGTTACAAGAAATGACGGCCAAGAGCCCGGATGTTTGGGTGGCCCCCCCCCCCCCGCAAGATCCTACACGGGACGAATGCAGCCCCCAAAGCTCCAGGGAAAGGGAACAGGACGACCTGCATGTGGGCTGACCCCGGGGACCCCGTGATTTCCGGCTAACTAACCCTGCCCGTGTCATAGTGATCGCGCCCCACTCAGACAAGGTGACTCCATCCCGCTCCTCGATCTCCCCAAAGCAGAGGTGACAAGGCTTAGCACCCCAGTCTAACGCACCCCCTTCTCCGTCCTCCTGTCCCAGAATATCACCCAGAGCCCAGGAGTGCGCTCATTCTCTAGAGGGGCAGTCGAGCCTTCTGGATGTAACTGCCCCCCCCACCCCGCCACACCCACTGCTTCAGTCCTGCCCGTGGAAACCCCACCACAGGTGGAGTGGGGGAGGGGTTCGAGCTTCACACTCTTCTGGGACTTTCCTTTTCTTTTTCGAGTGGTGCGTGTGGTTTTTGAAACAAGACAACAAAAACGGAGTCTTTGAGACTGGTCTTTGAAACTCCCGGCCCGGACTAATTAAGAGGCAGGTTAGATTAAGCCTCGATGCAGAGTAACTTCTCCGCTGGGCATTTAATCCACTCGCTCAACCCTGTGGGCCTCGGTTTAACCACCTACGGAGGGGATATGAGTAATAATTATCTCCTTTGGAGAGGTGCTGGGAGGGTTAATTAACTGAACCGCTTTGAGTTGTTCCGTGGCCCAGCTTGGGGGGGGGGGGCATGAGCGCCACCGCCCAGTGGCTCCAGGAAGAAGCCATCGCCCTCCTGCTGTCCAGAATTCATGACCTTGGAGGAGTCCCAAGGCCTTGGATGTCCTGCCCGCCCCACGAGGTTCAGAACTGCTGGCCTGTTAAGGTACCTTGCAGCTCTAAAGCTTAATGGTGCTTGTGTCCAGAGAGAGGCCGCTGGCATTGTGGGTTTATTTGCTTCTTCACCTTTCTGGAAGACGACCCCTTACTGGTGGAGTTGGAGAGCCTTGGTGTCTGCGGGGGGGGGGGGGGGGAGAGGGTGGGGGGTGGTTCTGGGGCAGAGAGGCCTCATCCTGACCGGCGAGGGACTCACTCAAGGTCACGGGGCAGGGAGAGGCAGGAGCTGGGTGCCCGCGGCCCGAGGGCCACGCCCATCGGCTCCGAAATAATATGGGCTTTGGGACAAGCACTGCGGACCTCGCTCTGGGGATACTGCCAACGGATGTGCTGACTTCAGCAAACCTTGGGGGAAAGAGCGCTTTTGGGGCCTGGGCGGCCTCAACTGCCCCCCCCCATCTCTGCAGGTGCACGGAATCCAATGACTCCCGGAGTCACATGCCTAAACTCAACACGAGGCATCCCCCTGGCTAATGACCCGCCCCCCCCCTCCCCGCCCGATGAAAGCCCCTCGTCAGCTCTGAGATTCAGGGAAGGGGCTTTTCTTGAGATTTCGATCCAAACGTGGGCAGGGGAGGGGCACAGTCTCAGGGACTTGAGTGAGCACGAGAAAAGCGGGCGCTCAGAAAACCACCACCTCCAATACGGGCACAGCGCCGGGCAGCCTCACAGGTGTCCGGATACGGGACACATGTGCCCCAACGACCCAGGAAGCAGCAGGGACGGCACGAGCCCCGTGACACGCGAGGAAGCCAAGGCTCTGGGCTGGGGAGGGACTCTCAGCGGGATGAAAGGCAGGCCGGCCCGGCACCAGGATTTTCATCACCGACAGCGGGGACACAGGGGTCCCCTCTGCAGGGGTTCAGACCCCAAGCTTGCCCTTTCCTTCCCCACTGTTCCCCCTTCCGTCTCAGCCGCCGAGCTCCACGCCAAAGCTGGAGGAAAAGGCCCGGAAACCTCTCGTTCAGCACCACGTTAACACGTCATTTGCGTCTTAAGACGTTGGGGGTGAAAACATCCCCCAAAACATTTGAAGCAGGAAGAGAGCAACAAAAAATTTCACAAATTCATGCTCACAGGGGAAGCGTAAGTCAGTCCAAGATCACGTAATTTTGTTCTGAAAACCTACGTTATTTTTTTAAAGTTTTATTTATGTTGAGAGAGACAGCACAAGCAAGGGACAGGCGGGGAGAGAGAATTCCAAGCAGGCTCCAGCCAATGACCCCGCAACAGGAAGTCCTGGGGCCACCTGGGGTCTCCCCCGGGCACATGGCTCACCCCACCTCTGCATCCTCCACTGTCTTCCTGGCTGGCCCTCAGCGCCCTCCTCCCCGACCCCACCACCCTTTCTGAATCAAATATCCTGAACGCTGCCCGAGGCAGTCACCTGCCTCGGTGACTCGGTCACCTGCACAGCCCCATTTAGCACGCGACCATTTAGTGGGTTACTGATTTCACCAATGTCCCTGCCGCCAGGCGCAGGGGTGCGGCCAGGCTGGGTCACAGCAGGGGCTGGGGAAACTGTCAGCTGAATGAGTGACTCCAACCCAGTCTCGCTGCGGATCAGACCTCCTCGCCCACCGCACGGGAGCTCTGAGTCTCCTGGGCCGACTTCCTTAGGTCCTCCTGCCTCGGTTTGCCTCAGTCTCTCCCTTTGGGCTAAGTGAGAAGGTCTGCGTCAGGGGTTCACACAGCAAGGGTGCAGCAAAAGTCAGCAGCCACCAGAAGGGCCTTCCAGCCGCCCTACAAGGTGAGACAGCTCGCCTGGCATAGTCCGCCCCAGCTGTGTGACCTTGGGCAAGGAACGCAACCTCTCTGGGCCTCCATTGCTCTCCTCATCTGAACGGTGGGGACGGGAACCCTGCCAACGCAGTCTCACAGTTAGGACGACCTTCTCGGTGACCAGATGCTGTGCCAGTACACGGCTCAATTACCTACGGGCTCCCCACCCTCTGAGGCAGGAAATATGCCCACTGTGGAGAGGGGGACCCTGAGGCCCAGGGACTTAGGAAGTGCCCCCTCTGGCCTTGCCCATAGCCGTGCAGGAGCGGAGGGAGGGCCTGTGTGAGGCCTTGCACCCTAAAGTGCAGAAATAAACGGGGACCAGAGGGCATCTGCTCAGCCATCTGCCCGGTCCCAGAGAAGCCCCTTCCCTGCCCAGGCCAAGGGCGCCATCTGCTGGGGGCGTGGCGCTCGGCACCCCAGTGTGCCCTCTGCTCAGCGGCCAAGTGGGGCTGGGGCCTGGGAGGGAGGCATGAGCTTAATGCACCCAGGTTGGGCCTCTGGGGGTCCCCGTGCCCTGAATGGCTCCGCACCTCCCAGGACAGACCCGCAGAATTCATCCTTGACCCTCATGGCTCTGGGGGTGGGGGTGGGGGGATGGCTCCAGAACCTTCTCTCCGTTCACTGGTGTGGTTCACACTCGGTGGATATTTACTATGAGTCTGGTGAGAAGGCTCTAGACTCAGGCCAAGGCGCTTCCCTCAGGACGCTCCCTGCCAGTGCCCGGGGGGCCCGCACCCCTCAGCGTCCCGGGGTCCCAGTCCCCCCCGCCTCCAGGCCTTTGCTTCTCAAGGCCCCTGGCCCAGGCTTTCTTCTCCCACCCCTTCCCCCGGCCTGCCTTCCACACGGCTTCCACGTCCCGCCCTCCCTCAGTGCTGACGAGCCGGACTGTTGGGGCTCTGGCTGGCCGTCCCAGCCTGGAACTGTCCACCCTCCTCCCCGTTCCTGAGGCTGCGCGCTCTGGAATCTTCCTCTGCCGGTAGGCGGGGCCAGAGCAGGCCCCGGTCAGCGCCTGCGGCTGGCTGCCGTTTCCCTGCCATGCCCTGTGGCCAGCCCCGGCAGAACCGCGTGTGGCCTCTCGTGTCTGACAACCTCCCACCGCGGGACGCGGGCAGCCGACGAGCTGTAATTAGGGGCGCTGTGATCTTCCAGTCTGCTGATGGAGAAACCACGGGAGGTGCCTCCGCTCCCCCACGAGCTACAGAAGGCGCAGGGCCGGGGCCCTGGGAGGCTGCGGGGTCCAGGGCTCGGCTGTCTGTACCGAGCGGGTGGCAGGTGACCTGTTCCCGGGGGCAGGTGCCGGTCACCGGACCAGACCAGACCGGCGCTCTGGGCTCGGTTCCTGCCACTGGCAAGAGGAGGCTGGGGCAGCCGAGCCTCGTCAGCACGGCCGTGACTGAGCCAGCTACCACCCCTGCCAGCAGAGGGCAGGGGTGCGGCCAGTACCCCCGATGCGGTTCTGGAACCCCGCAGGGAGCAGAGTGCACAGTGCTGGGCCCCTGGCCCCAAAGCTACGGAGTCAACCCTCCTGAGTGCCACCACGGCCACGCGTCACTGAGCACACCGCTCTATCTGCACGCAAGACAGCCTTGACCGCGTTAACCGTCTTCGACGATTCAGTAGCGTTTACTCCGTGCCCTGGGTGTGATTTCTGTCACCGGAAACAGAGACCCTGTCGCCATCAGCACTCACTCCCCATCTTCCCCCTAAGCCCCAGCCTGCCTACTGCCCCCACGGGTTTGCCTGTTCTGGATGTTTCTATGCATGGGATCACACGCACGTGGCCTTCTGGGGCTGGCGTCTGTCACCCGGCGGGAGGTTTCCGGGGCCCGAGCAAATCTCCCACACGGTACGGACGGACCACATTTGGTTTCACACCCGTTGACGGACATTTGGGCAGATTCCAGCTTCTGGCTCTTATGATTCATGCTGCCGTACCGGCTCCTTAAAAATGCTTCAAAGTCAGGTTTGTTAGGGTTAATTACACACAAAGACTCACCCTTCTCACCTCACTTGGCTGTGATGTCCCCTCCACCCTCACACCCTCTGTGCAGCCGGTGACGGTCACCCCGCGGTAGAGACGACGACACAGAGCTATGGTCACCCCATGTTGGAAACGAGGACCCTGGGGCCCAGAGAAGCTGGGTCGTTGCCTGTGGTCCCCTGGCTCTGAGGTCTGCGTGGCCCCGAAGCTGGCATCCTTCACCTCAAGGATCTTATCGTGCCAACCCCCAGCCAGTCCTGGCTTCCGATCTCGCCTGAGCACAGACAGGGCCGTGAGGGTCCCTCCCGCGCCTCCTTGAGGTCCTCAAGCCCGCGCCCGCGCCCCGCCAGGAGCCGTGGGGTGGGGGCGGGAAGGGGCTGGCAGATCCGTGGACCTGGCAGGTGCCCGGGGGGTTACGGAACACCGTGCGCAACTGAACCGTGGCGCGGAGAAAGGTCGCACCAAAAATGGGCAGTTTTCGAGGAAAGTGAAATCTGCCAAAATTCACCCAGGAAGAAGCAGAAACACGAACAGACTTCAGACCCGGAAAGAAACAGGCAAAGTTGTCAAAGGGTTAACTCCAAGGATGGTGAAGGCCAGATGCGGCTCCGTTGACTTGGGTGAGTGATCGCCCGGATCCCCCCCACTCTGCCAGCTGTCCCCAGGCGCGGGATCCCCCCTCCCCCCGCACCCCGCCGCCAGCTGTCCCCAGGCACAGGATCCCCCCACCCCCGCCAGCTGTCCCCAGGCGTGGGATCCCACCCCCGTCCCCCGCCGCCAGCTGTCCCCAGGCACAGGATCCCCTCCACTCCCGCCAGCTGTCCCCAGGCGTGGGATCCCACCCCGTCCCCCGCCACCAGCTGTCCCCAGGCACAGGATCCCCCCTCCCCCCGACCAGCTGTCCCAGGCACAGGATCCACCCCCCCCCGCCCGACACCAGCTGTCCCCAGGCGTGGGACCCCCCCCCCCGCCCCCCCCCAGTCGTCTCCAG
Organism: Lynx canadensis; assembly: GCF_007474595.2. Lineage (NCBI taxonomy): Eukaryota > Metazoa > Chordata > Mammalia > Carnivora > Felidae > Lynx > Lynx canadensis. Next base: position 3,804,925 of record NC_044317.1, read on the forward strand.
GTGCGGGACCCCCCCCACCAGCTGTCCTCAGGCGCAGGATCCCCCCTCCTTCCCACCAGCTGCCCCAGGCGTGGGATCCCCCCCACCCCCGCTGCCAGCTGTCCCCAGGCGCGGGTGAGGATGGAAGGCACCTCTGGCGGTGTCGCAAAGTGTGCAGAGTGAACCCTCGTGCCAAGAACGGACAGCCATGCACTCAAGGAGAGCCTGGGGCTTGACTGTCCCTCAGCCAGTGGCCGGCCCGAGGCCGCACTGGACGCGGGGCGCCCGTGCACCTGTGTCCGGCTGGCAGCTGCCCACACAATAGGCTGCTCGGGGAGCGACCTCCAGCAGAGGGGAGGGGAGGGGAGGGGGGGCTGCGTGTTCAAAAGGAAAGAGTCCTTAAATATTTTTAGAGACAGATCGGGCAAGCACGCAAGCACATGAACAGGGGAGGCGCAAAGGGAGAGAGCGAGTCTTAGAATCCCAAGCAGGTTCCACACTCGGCACAGAACCCGAGGCGGTGCTCGATCTCGTGACCCTGGGATCGTGACCCGAGCTGAAACGCTCAACTGACTGAGCCCCCCAGGCGCCCTGGAAAGCGTCCTTGAAAGAAGGCATCCCACAGATGCTGGCCTGGCCACAGGGCCCCGCAGGTACTCCCGAGGTCCCCCCACCCCTGCCCTGGGGCCTCCGCCTGCTTCCCCAGACTGACCCAGAACGTGACCCCGACCACCCCTCCCTCCAGGCAACGCTGCCCCCCCTACTTGGTCTCTGTCCCGGGAACCCAGGCAGGGGGAAGGGGGGCAAAAGGTCAGAAGACCCGTTGTTGGCCTGTGACCCTGTCAGCCCCTCGGCCCCTGTGAGCTCCTGGTTCCCTCCAGCTCCTGGTCTCACGGCCTCGCCTGCCACTCGGGACAGGGGCGAAAATGGAGTCCCAGAACGCAGAGTGACAGCTGAGGGGTTTCCAATCTGTAAAGGGCTCACCGTGTGGGTCACTCCCTGGTGCGGGCAGGGTTTCCAGGCTTTGGGGAGGCCTCTCCCTTTGCCCCTTAAAGATCACCAGATGCCAGTAACTAGAATGACAGTCCGCCCCCAGCTCCCAGGACCTCGAGTCCCCGGGCCAGCCTGCGCACCCTCCTCGACCCCGGGAGCACACGGGGGTCTCTGCGTGACAGGGATGTCAGGAGAGCAGGTGCGGGGAGGGAGGCGGGGGTGGGGGGGAGGGCAAGGACACCGTAGAGAGAGGCACGTGGAGAACAGTAGCCCATCTTCAGCTCCCGGGGCCCCGGAAGCACCCAGAGACCTGCAGATGAAGCGGTAAGGGACATGGGGCACAGGCGGGGCCTGACGGCATCTGCTGTGCCTCCAAACGAGCCACGAGTCCCGGGGGGACTGGCTCCCGCCGAGAAATAAAGCATCCGGGCTGGCCACGCTGCTACAAGGTGAGGCGGAGATCGGAAGCCAGGCGTGGCTGGCACAGGGCGCCCGCTTCCCGCCCCCTCCTGCCTGCCTGGCCCGGATGGATGGGCTGTCGCAGCCTGCAGACGGGCACATTTAGAAACTGCTCTTTCTGGAGCGGATGGCAAGACCTCACGCAGGAACCTCTCCCACCCCGGAAACACCCAGGGCGACAGTCTCTGCAGCTTGTGGGAGGCGGGCTTCCAAGGATTATTAAATGGATTTTTCCTCCCTCCGGTTTGAGTTTCCTTCAAGGCTGCACGCAGGACAGAGCATTAACAAAGCGGCCGGCCCAGGGCAGCATCGATCCAACACACACGACAGTCTGTGAGCTTTGATTGAATAAAATCGGCCCCCACTGGGCCGCTTTAATTGTTTCCAGATTCTGAAAATATTTGAAAAGAAGATGCGAATGGAAAAATCCACCTCTGGCCACGGCAGCGTCGGGAGCTCGCTGTGCCAAATGCCCACGCGAGCCGTGTCCTCGCAGAGTCAGCCGGGCAGAGGGAGTGAAACCCTGGGGTCACCAAGAAAAATGGCCCCGGGGAGGAAAAGGACACCAGGAGGAGAGGCTCCATCAGACCGGGCTCCTGGATGACGTCAGTGGGAGAGCAAACCGGTCACCGCCTGAGCGGATGTGGCCCTGGAGAGGAGGAGTGCCCAGGGCAGCCTCTGTCACCCGCAGAGACCGAGGGGCCGCGTGGCGGCAGGCACCATGAGGGGTCGGCGTCCTAGGCGTCTGCTCGGAAAGCGGGTGCCCCAGGAAGGTCACTCCCCAGCACCTGCCTGGTCCCTGGTGGCCATGGTGGCTCTAGAGGAGGACACCTCCCCCGCTATGAAGGGCAGGCCACCAGCAGCATCACAGGGAGAGCGTGGAGGTGGAAACCCACTGTCCCAGCTGTGCAGCCTTGAGCAAGTCACTTGCCTTCTCTGGGCCTCAGTTTCCACACCTGCAAAAGGGGCTGGGCGACTCCAAAAGCCCTCAACGGCGTCTCTGGAAGGCAGCTCCAGGCTGTGCCAGCCCACATGCTACTTCATCAGCGACACAGTGCGTGCGTGTCTGGCGGGCGGGGGGGGGGGGCGGCACAGGTACCCTTCCCACGGTGCCACTGCCTGCCTCGAGACCCCAGGGCAGCCTGCTGTCGAGAGGAGTGCCCCACAAGGGCGCTTGTCAGGGGCACTGGGAGCCCTTCGCCGATGGCTTGGGTTCGAAGGTGGGCAGGGGAGGGACTGGGCAGGCAGAGCTTGAGAGGAGGCTCCAGGGGGTCAGGAATCCCCTGTTGTGCCCAGGTTCCCCAGCCCCGCGTGCCACCTGCACAGCGTTTGCAAGGCTCTCCCTAATCAGGAAAGATTGTTTGTTATCTCCATAAAACATGAGGGAGAGAGCGCACACACACACACACACACACACACACACACACACACACACAGGTGCACTCCTACCCTGAGCCCAACACAGATGACAGCCTGTCACGGTCTGCATGTTACAAGTCAATTACGCCCACCTCCCAGCCAGCCTCTGATGCCGCCGGGGGCAGGCATCTCACCGTGTCGGGACACCGCCGAAGGACGTGGGATGCTCCCCCGGGAGGGGCCCGCCAGCCCTCGGGAGGCCGCCACCTCTCAATCAGGAGGAAATTGGAGGTGGGGGCAGCTCATTTATTTTCATCCCTCAACCTCCATATTAAATAGCGCGGTGATTTAAAAAAAAAAAAAAAAAGGAAGGGGAAAAAAAAAGAGAAAAAATGGTGGGGTTTCAGCACAGCCGTGGGCAACTTTCTGAACCCTGCCCTAGGTTTCTCCATCTGCAGAATGGAGCTCATGCCCACCCCAGGGTCACCGCATGGGAAGCGCTCGGAGCAGAGAAGGTCACTGCCTCCTTTTTCCCTTTGCTTGCGTTTTCGGCAGCCTGCAAATCAGACCCTTCCCGTGTACCTGGGGTACAGATGGATCCTGTCTTTTATTTTTCAGTTTTTTAAATATTGATTTTGAGGGAGAGAGAGAGAGAGAGAGAGAGAGCGAGCGAGCATGGGGGAGGAGCAGAGAGAGAGGGAGACAGAATCCACATCAGGCTGCCAGCACAGAGCCCAACGTGGGGCTCGAACCCACGAACCGTGAGTCCATAACCTGAGCCGAAACCAGGGGTCGGACGATCAACGGACCGAGCCCCCCAGGCTCCCCGGATCCTGTCTTTCAGACCCCGAGTCTGGGCAGCCCTGAGTGTGCAGAGAGCGTGGGGACCCCAGAGTCTGCCCCAGAGAGTGGTGGCACGTGGGTTCTCCCCCACCCCCCGCCCCCCGAGTGCAGGCACGGCTGGAGGGAAACGCCTGGTCTCCCACACGGATGCAGAGTTGGGACAGCTAGGACCCCTCCCGCTCAGTCTGCACGGGCGGGTGAACCGTCCAGGCCCCGGTGGGGGCGCTCCGGGGACAGCCACACCCCGAGATCCTAACAGGAGCAGAGTCGCAGGCCAGCCTCGGGGCTTCACTCCCATCCCGGACAGCTGCACAGGGTTCGGTCAGACACCTGGACGCCCATAAAGGCTGTCTTTTGTCCTGAGGGGTTTGTAGCTTCTGACTTATCGCTGTCCCCAGAACAGGGAGACCCAGCGCCCCACGCCGCTCTCCACCAAGGACACACGTGGAGGCAGGGCGCTGGCTGGGAAGGGGAGGGGTGGGGAGGAAGGGGCCGCGGGCAAAGTGCAGGGTGGGTAAGGCGGGGCGTCGCGGTCCCCGTGTGACATGATGACTGTTGCCGGCACTGTCATTGTTGACATCTTTACTAACGGGAGGAGGCTCTGGGGTACGGCTGCGGGGTGTCACAGCTGACAGGTGCCCTGTGCTGGAGGACCTCTCCGCACCGCCGTGCCCCGGGCCCCGCCTGGCACCAGAGGCTCAGGGACCCGTCCCTGGAGAGCAGCCGGTCCTGGGCCTCGGCATGGACCAGCCAGTGGGGTGGCAGGAGGGCCAGCGCTGGGCCGGCACAGAGGCAGGAGAGAATGCTGTCTGGGGGCTGGGGGGGCTGGGGGCGGGGCTAGGAAAACCACCCCCTCCTCACCCACCATGACAAACCCCAGCAGGTCCCGGCGGCCAACCGAGCCCCGTATACGAAGTACTCATCTAAGCTTGAAACGGGCACTTCTGCTATCCCCATTGCACAGATGAAGAAACCGAGGCGCAGACAGGCACCTTGGCCAAGGTCACCAGCTAGTCTGTGGCGGCACAGGGTTTGAAGCAGGCATCTGGCTCCGCCGGCCACGTTTAACCAACACGCGCGGCTGCCTCTTGTCCAGGAGGGCGCAGCAAGAGAGGACAGGGTAAGGTGCCAGCCTGGAGGCGGCGGCTGAGGGGCGCGGCTCGACCCCGTGCGCACAGGCACCTCCCCACCCCTTCTACGGGCCCACTCACTGCCCTCGCTGCCCGCCAGCCCCCAGCAGTGCCCGAATCGCCCAGGGCCAGCCTGCTACTGCCCAGCGCCCCCCCCCCCCCACACAGGGCATCCGTGGGGAGCGGCCAAGGGCGTGACCGAGCACCGAGCGGACTCGGTGGGCCGGCGGGGAGGGGGCGGGAGGCTGGCCCGCTTCGCTTCTGGATTTTCAAAGATTGGGGGGATACACTGGGGTTGGGGGGAGGGGAGCCGCCTGCTGCGCCCCCCCCCCCTCCCTGGGGACCTCGGCTCTGGGACGGGAGGGGGGGACACGGCTCTGCTTCAGGCGAGGGGCCTGGCGCCTCGAGGGAGGCCGGCCGGGCGGCCACCGCTGCTGCTCCGATAACCTTCAGCCCTGACCTCATTTCCCACCAAGGCTCGTGCAATTTCTTCCAATTTTCCACGTAATTAGCTGAGCGGGAGACACAGCCCCGGCGCTGCGGCAGGAAGGAGCTGGCTGCTCTAGGGCCCACAGCCCTGTGGCTCAGGGCACAGCCGCCCCCACCCCCCGGCAGCAGGGGGGAAGGGGGACGAGGGGGGAAGGGGCAGGGGGTGGGCGGGGGTGCCTGCAGTCACGCAGCTCCCCACCCGCTAACTCCGTGACTCGGGTCGGGTATCAGACGTGGCCTGGGTGAGGTTCTCCCGGGATGAAATCCCGGGACAGTCGGAGGGGCCGCATCCGGCAGGGGCCTCTGGAACCTCATCTCTGCCTGCCACCCTCCCCAACACAGCCACGGGCCCCCTATCCCGCCGCCCCCTTGCTCTCCTAGTCCCCGAGCCACCCCTTCCCCATCCTGGAGGGGCTGGGCCCCAGCTCTGTCTCCCACGTGCTGTGTCAGCAACACAGACTTGCTGGCCTCGGTCTTGCCATCTGTGAAGTGGGTGCGACAACGGAAGCGACCTCGAAGCCGGGAGGGGACGGGTCCACATGCAGGAGGCCTTTGCCACAGGCCGCCCCACTCCTTGGACGGAGGCACAGCCACCGCAGGAGTCACTGTCGAGCCCTGGGACGGCGTGCTCAGCTCCTACCACCGGCTTCCTTTCCCGGGGCACACTGTCACCCCTGCCCGCGTAGAGGGAGGCCCTGGGGCGGCTCCGGAGGGCTTCCTGTTAGCAACCCCCGATGTGGTCAAACAAAAGTAAGAGTAAGTAAGGGGCAAAGGTCTCCTTGATGTCCTGCCGGGCTCTGCCATACGCTAATTTGCTCCTCGGGCCTCAGTGTCCCTAACTGAGCTACGAGCGAGGCCACGCACGCCTCACCGTTCAAAGCCCTCCTTCCTGGCCGAAGAGAGAAAAGATGCGGGACGGGGGCACCTCGCCCCGCAGCACAAACAGGCCACCGCGGCCCCCAGGTGCCCTGCAGCCCGAGGGGGAGGCCTCTCCTGGGCCGGGTGGGGTGGGGTGCCCCTCCACGTCCCCGGGGAGCCGTGGCCTCCTTGGAACGGCCTTCCCCTGACAGCATGAATGATTCCCTTCCTCCCTCTGGAGCCTGGAGCCAAGGCCTGGAATCCATCATTCCGTGTCATCTGTCTGGGGCTCCGCAGGCCACCAAGCCACTCTCACGGGGAGTGCGCTAAATGTTCTCCAGCAGCACGGGGCACGTGGTACCCAGAGAACGTCTGGACCCACACCTGCCCCGTGACCACGGACTTGGAACCTCGCCTCCCAACCTTGGGATGTTCGTCGGAAAACTGCTTTTGCAGCTCACGTGAAGCTCGCACACCTAGGGTGTGGGTAGGACTTGGGCACGCTGTTCCCGGTGAACAGCAGACAGCCCCCCGAGGCTGATCAGAACCCTCCTCCCTGAGGAAAGCCAGAACCCTCCCCCCCCCCCCCCCCGGGCAGTGGCGAGGGAGCAGTGGCCCGGGGCCAGCCGGTGGCTCAGAGTGTGCCCCAGCAGGTGGCCGAACCTCTCTTTCACTGAGGCAGCTCCCCACACGCTGAGGGCACAGGGCCTCCGGGACGGGTCTGTGGCCCCAGGTGGACCGTGAATCCCCATGTGGCTCTTCGGGGACCTGTGCTTCAGGATCGAGGGCCTTGACCCTGTGGGGCAGCGGCCAGGGAAGGCACAGGGTCCTGGACCTCAGAGCTGAGAAATAAAAGGCGTTGCAGAGACTGTGGAGGTCAGGGAGGGCTTCCTGGAGGAGGGGAAATGAGGCCGGCCTTGGAGTGAGACAAAGAGTAAGGAGAGAAGGTGGCCCAGGCAGGGGCAAGGGGAGCCAAGGGGCTAGGGGCTGGTGGCGGGGGAGACAGATGTGAAACCGGTTACCAGAAAGTCAACCTGGAGAGGGCAATCAGGGGAGACTTCCTGGAGGAGGTGATGCCTGAAAGGAGTTCATCTGAGGGCAACGGAGGGGTGGGGGGACCCCAATACAAGAGATAGGCTGGGCATACTCAGGAGACCAGAAGAGGGCCCAGGCTGGGCCGGGGTCTGCGTGGGCGGGGTCTGGAGGGTAGAGACTAGTCCTGGGAGGGTCAGACTTAGCGGGAGGAGGGCGGCATTTCTGGGCGGCCAGATCCCACCGGCGGTGGCCCGCCTGCCTCCCCCACAGGAGGGCGGCCGCAAGGTCCTCTCTGCTTCGTTCGCGAAACCATCGCGCCAGGCGGCCTGGGCCCGGACCCGGGTTCCGGCCCCCGTCTACGCTCCCTGCCTCTACCCGAAGGCCCCGGGCGGTCTGACTCCCCTGCTCGTGCGCTCTTGAGAGGAACCAAACGGTATCGGTCCCCCCTTCAGGCCACTCCCAATGTGGCGCTGCGGGGAGGCGGGCCCCCCCACCCCCGTCAGCTGCACAGTGAGCACCCGCTGGCCCCACGCCACCCTCCGCCACGGCCCGACACGCCCCTTGTGCTGGCACCCGCCCACTTTTCAGAGGCCGATGTGGAAGCACAGAGGGGCCAAGCCACCGGACTGGCCTCACACAGCACCCCGCGTCGGGGCCTAGGATGTCTGGTCTCGAGACGAGGACTTCCGCCCCCCGCCCCCCAGGCCAGGGCGGCCCATGTGCTCCTGACAAATCCCACACCAGGGGCTCTCGGCGGAGGGCAGGCCCAGCCAGCTTCACAGCCGTCTCACTCCACACGTGCTGGGGCAAGTGCCGCCGGGAAGCCGGCCGGGACAGAGGCCGGAGCGCCCACAGACATATGCACCCGACTGGGCCAGGATCAGGTGGAGTCCCCTGTGGGGCCCCCTGGGCTCCAGAAAGAATCTGGGGGAGGGGGCAGACGTCACATTCCACATCCAGGACACATGTCTGCACAAAGATGTTACGCCTGATCTGTCCAAAGCCCCCAGGGTGAGCCCCTAGGGTGAAATGTCCCCGGCAGGGCACTGGAGGCCTTGGAGCGGGGCCCCATTCTAGCCCCCCAGCAGGCTGTGCCCCAGGATCGCCAACTCCTAACCTCCAAGCGACACGTCCCCTGGAACAGCCACCCCACCTTCCCCACCCGGAGGCACTGGGAGTCTAGGGAAACGTCACCCAGGCGTCTCCTCCTCCTGGAAGCCCTCCTTGACGCCCAGGCTGAGCATTATCTGTGCTCCCTGCTGGCCAGCAGCTCTGGGAGGCCAGGGTGGCTGCTTAGACCCAGCATATTGTGAAGCCAGCCCACGCGAACCGCGAAAGGTGGCGATTTCACAGTTTGATCTGATCTTCGATGCCTCTGCAGCGTCTGCCCCAGGAATCAGGGGCTCTCATCCTGAAGGTACAAGAAATTCAGGCTTTAATGCATGAGCCAAGCCTGTTCCTGGCCCAGACAAGGGATTCTCACCTGAGAACTTGTTAGAAATGCAGATTGGGGATGAGAAACTGGGGGTGGCCCAGCTCTCTGTGTTTTAACAACCTCTCCAGGGGCCCCTGACGCTGCTCCCATGAGAACCCCCCCCACCCCCCCCCTGCCCGAAAAGATACAAAGTCACAGACTGTTTCTCTAACAAGGGGGAGGGGAGGGGAGGGAAGAAACTTATTTAAAAAAGGGGAGGGGGCTGATGATCTTTGTTATTGATCCCTGTAAATAAACACGAGAGTAACACTCACTGATGAGGATGATGATGTCAATGAGGCCTTTCCTGACCGCTTATTGGAAGGTGTAACCCCGTCTCCTGCCCGAAACTCTCTGCCCGCCCCCCACCCACACTTCCCTCCAAGCCTCTAATCACCTCTAATTAGCTGTCAGGAGCTTCGAGCTCTGCGGCACCCCTCCCAGACAGCCCATCATACGTGGGCCTTTTTATCCTTCGTTCTGCCTCCTTCCTTTATCCTTCCTTCTGTCTCCTTCCTCCCGGAAGGTCAGCAGCCATTTCCATCCCCGCGCTAGCCCAGCGCCTACAGCAGAACCTGGCACACAGTAGGTGCTCAGTAAACACCGATCGGATGAACGAAGGAACCGGAGGCTTGCTCGTTTCCATTCGCCCACGGGACGGTCTCTCGACAGGCTAAGGGTGCGCGAATCGGTGAGGCTCCCGCACCCAACGTGCAGGTGGGCAAAGTGAGCCTCGGGAACAGCGGACTTGCCCGAGGTCGCACAGAGCCTCGGACTCCCGCTCTGCTCTGCGTCCTGAGCCGGAGGGCCCCGCTCACTGTTGGCAAAGTCGGTCCCCAGAGATCGGCCTCTGTGGCCTTGCCCCCCCCCCTTCGCCCCCCAGCCAACACAGACAGACCCCAGCAGTCCAGAGGCATCGCCAAAACGGAAAGCGTCACCCTGGAAATCTCGGGGGGATGCGGGAGGGAGGCCACGGCGTGCCTCGTCGGCTTTGCAGCGAGCGGGGCGGGCAGCGTCAGGGCCGTGCGACGATGTCTGCCATACGAGAGGCCCCCCGGTGCTAAGACACACAGCTAATTAGCTGTCAGGAGCGAGGCAAACTCTAGCCCGGCCCCTCCCCGACCATCTCTCCCGGAATCGCCCTCTGCCACCGTGTGTCACCACATGATAAAAGGAAATATGTTCAAAGCCGAGGCACTAACAAGAGACGGGGAGGCTCGCGGAGGCAGCAGACTGGCTGTGACACTCTCCCAGGAAAGGGGGATAAATTAAAACCATTAAAAAAATAATTTGTCATCGTCACTTTCCAGAACGACATTATTCTCGAAGAGCGGGGCTTTCCGGGAGGCGCCGGGGCCCCGGGTTCACGGCCGGCTCTGCCCCTCGCTACCTGTGTGACCTGGGGCGAGGCACTCCCGTGCCTCAGTGTGCCCGTCTGTAGAGCGGGGGTGGTAACGGCCTCTCCGTCACAAGGTTTGGTTGGGGGCGGGGGTGGGGTCCTAGAAGACGAATGCACTTGGTCTGCTCAGCACCATGGGGACAGCATGAGCGCGTGACAAGTCACAGGGGGTTCTCGCCCAAGCTGCTGCGGGTCTATGCCAAGATGGCCCAACTCTGAACCCCTCTCGGTTTCCCCGTCTGCAGAACGGGGATCATAACAGCTCCGGCCTCAGGGTCATCAGGAGAATTCAGTGAACACAAGGAGCACAGACACACCCGAGGGGAGGTTTGCTGTCCCGCACCTGTTCCAGGGCATCTGCTGGGTCCCGTGGACACAGCCGAGGACGGACGGCTTCAGAAGGGGACCGATAAATGCTGGCTGCCACATCCTCCTCACCCCGGGCTCGCTCTCACTTCCCCCGAGGGGACCCCATTTTAGAACCTGCTGGAAGCGTTGCCTGGCGGTCAGAACCTTGCAGATGTGACCACCTCTCTGCAGGCCAGGAAGAAGCACGCGAGTCGCCGACCTTGATGGAACCCGGACCGGAAGCCAGGCAGGGTTCGAAATGCCACTCGAATTCCCTCCCTGAGGTCCGGCAGCAGCCCACTGTGCGGATCGGGAACGCCGGGGCCCCCAGAAGCGGTCACGTCCCCCCCGAAGTCACACACCCAGTGAGGGGTGGCACCGGGACGCCCGCCCCCCAAGAGCCCTCGCGGGGTGCAGCAAGGGTGAGATCATGCACACGACGGCCTCCACGCATGCCTGGCACACAGCAAGTGCTCAGTAAGTGCCGGTCGGGGCCGCGGTGCAGGTGCAGTCGGCAGGAAGGCACCGAGCGGGGCTGCTGGAACGCAGGCAGAGACACGGCGTCCCAGGGCGGGAGGACAGCACCTGGATTCCGGGGGTGGCCCTGGCCCGCCAGGCCCTGCGGGGTGGAAGTGAGCGCCGGTCGCTCAAATTAGCGGCTGGGCAGCCAATTCTCACGCGGCAGGCCCCTTTCCAGGTGACCCGCGCCCCTACGGCAGGACGAGGCCCACTGGCACACGGCCTCCGTGCAGCCGGGTGTCACGGGCTGTCTCGGCTGAATCCTTCCCGAAACGCTGAGCCAGGCCTCGGATCCTCTCCGCACCCTCCCCTTCTCGCTGCGGCGGGGCCAGGGACGGTCAGCAGATGTCCCCAGAAAAACACAAGAGCTCATGTTGGTGCTGACGACCGAGGCCACAGATGGATTCCCTGTGTCCTCGTGGACAACAGCCCCCTGTGCTCGTGTGACATGTGCTCGGTGCCAGGAGCGGGGGCCCCACCAGACACAATCCTGGGCTTTGCACGGCGCAGCCTGGGGGGTGATGGGCACACAGAGGGCAGGGGCGACTCAACGCCCAGAGCGCCGGGACCGTGGACGTGCAGGCGGGAGCAGAGAGGCGGTGTCCTGGGGGGAGAGCTCAGGGGGCCGGGGAGGCTCCCTGTGGGTCAGCCTCCGTTGCCATGGAAACCCACTCCTGCCAGATGAGTCCCCCGAGTTGAAATATTTGACCTGACAAGCGTCAAGGTCACTGAAATTAAAGCCCCGGTGCGACCCCCGAGACCAGAGGCGATGGGAAAGTTAGGTGGCTGGGAGGGCTTGCTGGAGGGGGAGGGGCTGGAGCTACCCCTCCCCCCCCAAAGCCCCTCCCCCCGTGCTGCTGGGAGGGCAAGTGGACTGCCACGGGGCCCCTCACGTGAGCCTCCCGGGTCTGGGACCACCACCCAGGGTCCTTCAGAGGCTGTGCTGGGGGGGGGCGGTGTGTGTGTGTGGCCCTGTCCCATCCCTTACTAGACCCCCACCTCCTCTGTCCTTTCAGCTCCGGCCAAACTAACGCCGGGTGGGGGGTGGCCACCTCCAGGAAGCCCGGATCAGGGCCCCCCTCCAGCAGAGCCCCCCACACGGGTCCGGCCCGCCCGCCTCTCGCACGTGGCTCTCCCTCGGGCTCTTCCTTCTCCAAGGGTCCCCACCTCTGCCACTGAGGTTTCCAGAGGGACAGCAGCCCCTCAGAGGGAGTCTGGCTGCAGCCCGGAGCAGAGCCCCCCATCCCGACCCCGTGCAGTTCCTCCTAGTTGCTTAGCCCTCTCCGCCTCCAGGAGGGCCCCCAACTTTCTCAGGCAGCGCTGCCTGTGGTCTCTATTCTGACGTCCCTCTAGGGCTGTTTTTGGACCTTAGGCTTCCTCAGAAGGAAAGAGTCCTCTGGCTTCTGACACACAGTGGGGGGTGGGAGGGGACGCACAGTGGGAGGGACACACAGTGGGGGTGGGGCGCACAGTGGGGGGAGCACAAGTGGGGGTGGGGCGCACAGTGGGGGGAGCACACAGTGGGGGGAGCACACAGTGGGGGGGCACACAGGAGGGGGCACACAGTGGGGGGCACGCAGCGGGGGGAGCACACAGTGAGGGTGGGGCGCACAGTGGGGGGAGCACACAGTGGGGGTGAGGTGCACAGTGTGGGGAGCACACAGTGGGGGTGGGGCGCACAGTGGGGGGCACACAGGAGGGGGCACACAGTGGGGGGGCACACGGCAGGGGGACCACACAGTGGGGGTGGGGCACACAGTGGGGGGAGCACACGGTGGGGGTGGGGCACACAGTGGGGGGAGGACACAGTGGGGGGAGCACACAGTGGGGGGGGCACACAGTGGGGGGAGCACACAGTGGGGGGGCACACAGGAGGGGGTACACAGTGGGGGGCACGCAGCGGGGGGAGCACACAGTGAGGGTGGGGCGCACAGTGGGGGGAGCACACAGTGGGGGTGGGGCACACAGTGGGGGGGCACACGGCAGGGGGACCACACAGTGGGGGTGGGGCACACAGTGGGGGGAGCACACGGTGGGGGTGGGGCACATAGTAGGGGGCACACGGGGAGAGGACAGTGCCGGGGGGGGGGGGGAAGCACACAGTGAGGGTAAGGCACACAGTGGGGGTAGGGCACATGGGGGGAGCACACAGTGGGGGGTGGGGCGCACAGTGGGGGGAGCACACAGTGGGGGTGGGGCGCACAGTGGGGGGGAGCACACGGTGGGGGGGCACACAGGAGGGAGCACACAAGGTCACAGGTGCTGCGCACAGGAGGTCAGGGTGTCGCAGACGACTAGCTGGGAGCGGTCAACCAGGCCCTGGGAGATCCAGGGGCACCAGCCCCCACCCTGGCTTATCTTCCTCTACGTCTCTGTCGCCTGGCTCCCACCTCCTCGCCGGCCACCCCCGGAGCCCTGGTTCCTTGCCCGGAGCTCCCATCCGTCAGCAGGAGTCAAGGCCTGGCCGGGGCCCAGGACCCCACGGGGCCTCTGAGAACCTCTCCTCGGCCCGGCAGCCCCCAGGGCCTCCCAGAAGTGGCTCTGGCCCCAGAGAGAGGTAAAGGGGGAGCAGCGGGCCCCGCTGACGTGCTGGATTGCCATGGCAACCGCGCAGGGCCAGGCCAGCTGGCAGCAGAGGAAGTCTGGCAGAGCAGCGGGGCTGGCTTCCCCCCAGGGAGCGGGCTGGGGCCCAGGGGCCACGCAGGGTGGGGCTGGGGGCCGCCAGTGCCGACGGGGACGGGCCATGTCACTTTCCGAAGAGCGCGCGTGGTGACGCTGCAGGGGTCAGTCACCGGCAGGGCTGGACGCGGGGGACGAGGACATTCACACCCGGGGGTGGGGCCGGGGGCCCCTGCCTGAATTCTCTGATGCCTCCCGAGCCCCGGAGCCCGGCCGGGAAGGGCAGGGGCGAGGGGGGGCGGGCTGCACACTCCGGGAGGCTGCGCCCTACGGGCCACGCACGCTGTTCCCGCGGCACGGAGTAGGTTCCCCGCGGCAGAAGGAACAAACGGGCAGCTTCCTAACCACGGCGGGCTGCCGGGTGCCGGGCTGGGCCAGGGATCCCCTGAGATCACACTTGGTCCTGTGGACACGGGAGGAAGCACACACACCCTTCGGGACGTTTGTTGCTCTCACTTGCACCCCCGGAAGAATGTGGAGCCCCGCTCTGAAGACAGAGTGCCAGCAAAATGCGTGTCGGGGAGCTCCGTCCGGGTCCTTCTCCCTCCCGCCGCGGAGAACGTGCCCTGGGCTCTTCCGGGCCCTGTGACAAATGGGGCCTGTGCGGCCTTCACGGTGCGCGGGCAGGCGCAGGGGCCTCCCGGCCCAGTGTGTCCATCCTGTCCCTCAGGTCCCCCGCTCCCGCCGGGCCTCCCCCAGGGACCTGCACGGGCCTCCCTGACTGGATGCTCAGCTCAGCAAGGGTGAGTCTACCCATTCTAGAGACGAAGAAACCGATGCCCGGGAGCGAGCCAAAGTTGCCCAAGGTCACCGGGCCAAGCGAGGAACATTCCGGGCCCTGTGTTCCCCGCCGCCGCACCTGGCCTCCCGCAGTCTCCGAGCTGGGGGCCCGGGAGATGGTGCTCCTGCAGATGTGCAAACCGAGGCCTGCAAGAACGAAGATAAATGTGCCACGTGTTCAGAGAGACGGTGCGGCTCAGTTTCTTCTGACTTCTCAGCGAAGCGATCGGCAAACTCCTGGACCAAATACGATTTCATCGCTCGTATCCTGAGACGGCCACAAATCACATCACGGACGCGTGAAGAGCTACCCTTTCTCAGACCGCGTGCTCCGCTTTGAGCTTTGGTGAAACGTACGGGCTGAGCCGGCAGAGACCGGTTTCAGCATGTCCTTCCCCGCCCCGCAGACAGGGCAGCAAATGTCACCCCCTCCCCCCCCACCAACGACCCAAAGGCCTAATCGCTTGGGCAGCGCCTCCAGGAGCACATTCTGTGATGACAGAAAGTTCCAGATCTGTGCTGGCCAACATGGCAGCCACCAGCCGCGTGTGTGCGCTGAACACTCGGATCGCAGGAACTGGATTGCGAACGGCCTTTCGCCATGGGGCCACGTGTGGCGGGTGGCCTGGCACCGAGGCTCTGGAGCGAAACCCTCCCTGCTCACTCGGAGCACGTCCTGAGGCCAGAGGGCAGGCGAGCGGGGGGGGGGGGGGGGACGAGACCCCACGGCCGACGGCCCGGCTGGGGACGGGGACAGGCAGGTGGTCTGGGCTGGTGGGCTCCGTGATCGGGCGGAGGCAGGAGGCGCATCGGGGTCCAGGCCCCGGGACGGAAGGTGAGCGAAGGCTGCCGGGCTGGACCGGACTCGCAGAGCTCCGGCCCTACGCAAGTGCCTCTGGGGCTCTGCCTCAGTTTCCCCGTCCGTAAGACCGCAACAGTAATGGGACCCAACCTAAGGCTGCCGTGAGTTTGAGTTCACACGCGCAAAGCGCTTGGCGCACTGCCGGCTACGGAGACCACGCCTTCCGTGTGTGCCTTGACCGTGGCTGCGAGTGCTGTGGCACCCAGCCCACCTCTCGTGCCTCCCGCCATGCTCTCCCCCTGCAGGCATCTAATAGCGCCGACTGCTCCGCCCACAAACACGCCACGGGCTCACGAGAACTCTCCCGTTTAACAGATGGGGACACACACAGAGGGTAAGGACCTACCGAAGGCCACACAGCCCCGCACGGAGGAGCCAGGATTCCAGACTCGCTGCCGCCACCCCATTCTACAGATGGGGAAACTGAGGCTGGGGTGGGCCAGGAGGGGCGTCCTCGGTGGCTCCGGACACACAGCCAGGACGAGGCCGAGCTGGGCTGCCAGCCGCGCCTTCGCCCTCCTGAGCCCAGCCTCCGACTCTCGGGCCTCCCGGGGACAAGCCTCTGGAAGGGCCGAGGAGGCAGGTTGGGAGGGGAGGCGCCGACAGCAGGCTGGGCTTCTGCCACCGGCTCCCATCCCTGCCTCTCACACCCGCCGCCTCGGGGGAGCCGGAAGCCAGCGGTGCCAACTGTTACCGCCACCCCCCTCCCCCTGCCCATCTGCTCCTGTGCCGGGATCGAGGTGCGCGTCAGGCCCTTGCCTGGCCCGCCGGCTGCTGCCTCGGCGGGGGCTGCTCCGGACCCTCCCCTTGTCCCAGGCCTGGGCGTCCCCAGGGGGCTTAGTACCGTGAGCAGGACAGGACCCGATGCGCCCCACGTCCTTGTCGCGTGCCCTCGGTGTGGCTGTGGGCCCTGCGCCAGCTCCCACGCACAGCCCAGGGCCAGAGCCCCCTTCTTGTGTCCTCTCCTCTTCTGGCCACGGGGCCCAGGGTCCACAAGCCTCCCACTGCAGATGTTTCCTGCCTGGCAACTGTTCCAGAAAGCTATCCTTGTCACCCATCGTGTGGCCTGAGTTAGACTTACAGCAAGCAAGGTGGGGAGGGACCTTTGAGAGGTCTTCCGGTTGGTGGCAGAGGTCTCTCAAAACCGAGGGCCCAGGGCCATCTGTCTCAGTTTGTGACACTCACTGCCAGACCTGCTGGGGGCTCAGGGGACAGCTCCCCGTGGTGCAGCCATGTCGAGGGACCACCTGAGAGGCAGGAGGGCACAGCCTGGACACCCGCCGTGTGCCGGGCACTGTGGGAGGGGTGATGGATCATCCCCAAGGGTCCACTCGTGTCCCAGCCTGGGCACCAAGAGGACAAGGCCTGCGGGGCACGTGGGCCAAGGGGGGCAGAGGGCGGGACAGGGTGGTAGGCAAGGCTCCAGAGGGGCAAAGGGTGGGTCCTAAGGGCCGCAGAGGGCTCAGAGGGCACCCAGGACCACCCCCTGCTCCCCCTACCTCCAACACTGCCCCGCGAGAGGGCTCCACACTGGCTTCACCACTTCATGGCCGGGTAACCACAGGCTAGTTGGTTAGCCTGTCTGAGCGCCAGGCCCACCGGGGATAAGAACAGTGCCCTCTTCTGGGGTGACCGCAAGGGTCGCTGAGTACTGCCTGGCGCGTATAAGCGCTCAGTCCTGGCCAAGCAGCAGGACAATGGCGAGGTCCCCCTCCAGCCACCCGGAACCTCCTCTGCTGTCCCCCAGCCCGTGGCACCCGGCCGGGTTCCACCTCCTGGCCTTTGCACATGCACATCCCTCTGCTGGCCACACCCTTGCCTACCCCACTTTGCCGCGTGGCTAAGTTAAACTCTTCCTCCAGGACTCAGCCCATGCAACGCCGGCTCTGAGAAGGGGGCTGGGTGGGGGTCTCGGGCGAAAACTGCAGAGGAGCCCCCCCCCCCCACACCCCCCCAGGCTCGTTAGGCCACGGGCTCGACCGGATCTTGCGGGGGACAGCGACATCTAGTGGGGAGAAGACACATTGCCCTATCACCCCAGGAGGCCCCCGCCCCCCCGCCAGAGCACCCTAAGTGCCAAAGCGAACAGAGCCACACCCTCCCTGGGAGAACCAGGCCTGACGGGTGCCAAGGAGGCCGGGCAGGCGCACTGTGTCGCGGGCACCGACGGCTCAGCTCCCTCCCTTCCAGAGCTCCTCCTGCCTCTTCCCGTGGGCAGCCGTGTTCCTGCCTGGCATATGCCAGCCATATGCTCTCCCTGTCACAGCATCCTCAGCGGGCCCGCAAGCAGCCTGCTGGCGGGGGCGGGGGTGCCTCTGAGCTGGAGCTCACCCCAACTGCTCCACCGAGCAAGCCGCTCACGGAGCCGCTCCGAGGGGTTCCAGCGCCCCGGTGGGGGAGGCGGGCCTACGAGCTCACATCACAGACCCCAAACGGAGACGCGGAGCAGCCTGCTTGCGGCCACACAGCTCACGGGGCCGACCAGCGTCTCTAGCCCGAGCAGCGCGCGGGCAACGCCCCGGGGAATTCTCGGCTTGGGGGGACACTCCGTCGTCCACAGCTCTGCCTGCGTGAGTCCCCTCGCCACGACACCCTGCCGTTTCCTCCTCCCCTGGGAGAGCCTCAGGGCCCCCTCCGAGACCACAGCCAGCTGGTCTCCTCCCGTTCTGGCGGCCTCCGCAGGGAAGTCTTCGGAAGGGCGCTCTGGGCCCGAAGCCTGAAACTGACTCTGCTTCCCAAACTGGGTTCCCCGGAGCTCCGGCGTTCTGCAGACAGGCCTGGGGTCTGCGTGGGGAGCTGAGGGGGACACGGACAGACGCAGGGGCTCGTCCCCTTAAACCACAAAGTAGCTGGCGCCGATTTCCTTAGGAAGCACGTGGGCGCACAAGTCCTCAGTGACGGGGGAGGGGAGGAACATTCCAGAGCTCTGCGCCGTGCAGGAGGTAATACTGAGCGCGTAACAACAGAATCAGCCCCTGAATGCTGCCCGATTCCCCTGCAGGAGCCAGGCCGAGGCAGCTCCACGGAGGGCTTCACGCCGAGTACCTCCGAGGTACTGGGCAGGGTCGCTGTACCCCACGCTACAGGGGCTCACTCGGGGAGCCGGGCATCTGAATCCCCGAGGTGCAATCCTGCCTCTGCCTCTTGCTAGGCCGCGCAGCCCAACTCCACCTCTCTCTGTGCCTCGGTCCCCTCATCCCTCGGCGGAGCCAAAGGCAGCGCGGATAACGTGGACGGGCAGACCGCGTTACTTTTCCAGGGCTTACACCCAACGACCACAGGCCGGGGGCTTAAAACCACAGAAGCGTCCTCTCGCACTGTCTGGAGGCCAGAGGTCTGAAATCAAGGTGGGGGCAGGGCCGTGCTGCCTTCGAAGGCTCTAGGGGACGGCCCTTCCTTGCCCCTTGCTGCTTCTGATGGCGGCCGGCCCTCCGTGGCCACGAGTTCCAATCTCTGCCTCCGTCTTGACGTGGGCCTCTCCCCGCGTGGCTGTCTTCACCTGCCGTTCTGTCTGTGTCCAAGTCCCCTCTTCTTATAAGGACACGAGTCATTGGATTTAGGGCCAGACTAACGCAGTACGACCTCATTTTAACTAGTTACATCTGCAAAGACGCTCCTTCTCAATAAGGTCACCTTCTCTCAGGTTCCGGGCGAACGCACACCTGAGGAAACGCCATCCGGCCCCTCCACACACCGACAGGGCTCGGCGCAGGGCCTGGCACACAGAAGTGCTCCGAGACCGTGAGTTGACAGATCCTCACCAGACACCTGAGACAGGTGACTTGGGCCCCCCCCCTTACAGACGCGGACATCGAGGTTTGGACAGTGAGCTGTGCGCCTGGAATCAGCCTCACAGCGTGGGGCTCAGTTTTGTCGTCCGCGTTCCTGGGCACTTTCCGGGCTCATGCTCCCTTGGCCACCTTCTGGGGTGGCACAGACATCTTCCAGCCAGGCCATCACCCGACGCGCTGGAAGGAAACCTATTTGAGGAGCCGCAGAGGAGGAGGAGAGCAGGAAGGTGTGGCCTGGTGAGAGGGCGTGGCCTAGTGCGAGGGCGTGGCCCTGAGGGGCGTGGCCCTGACGGCGTGGCCCGGCGGGAGGGCGTGGCCCAGCGGGAGGCTACCGTCCTTGGGAACCTAGCATTGAGGCTTTTTTCACTTATCATAAGGACACGGCGGTCCGACCCTGTTGGATAAATGTTCACTGCTGGCGCAAGGGGCAGGAAGGTCAACCTGACCGCTACGTTCCCATCTATCAAACAAGCACTGAGCCCCCTCTGTGTCAGACAGGTGACCATGCCCACATCACAGGCAAGGGGATGCTCCCGGCCCGGCCGGCTCAGCCCCACGCCTGGCTGGGCCCGCCCGGGGGGTGCAAGGGAGAGCACGGAGCCTCTCTGAGATTGGCACATGGTAGGGCCAGGGCCTAGTTACCCAGAGGACCAGCAGAATGAGAGCAAGGCCCGGATGCAGACGGGGGCAGGGAATTCGTTGCCTCTGATGGGGCTGCTTCAGCGTGGGGCTGAGGAAAGAGCCGGGCTGGGGGGGGGGGGAGGCCGCCGGCTCAGCCACCACCCTCCAGTGTTTACTGACCCCTGCCGCTGTACTCGGGACCGGGACACGGTGGCAGACAAGACCCAAGACCTTCCCCGTAGGGACAGGCTACATTATCCCGGGTGGGGACGGGGCGTCCAGGAGAGGGCCGGACAGAGCCCAGGGGCGGGCCTAGAACGGCGGGGAGAGATTTTCTGCCACAAAAGAGCACCGAGGCCCGGAGCCACTGTGCCACCTGGCAACCCCACTCCCGGGGGGGACGCACCCAAGAGCAAGGCGAACCCGTGTCCACGCAAAACCTGCACGTGCCACGGTCACGGCAGGTCTAACAGGTGGCGGCCCGGAGCGGAAACAGCCCGGACGCCCACCAGTGGTGAGCAGACAAACTGCGCGTGGCACATCCAACCCGTGAAGTACATACCCGGCCGCACGAGGAAGGGAGCCCTGACCCCCGCGACGGCATCGGCGTCGACGGACCCCGACACCCTGCCAGGTGAGAGAAGCCGGGACGACCTGACATCCAGAGAGCAGGCAGACCCACCAAGACAGCAGATTCGTGGCTGCTGGTGGCTGGGGAGGCGGAGGAGTAGGGAATAGCTGCTAAGGGCAAGGGACTGGTGGGGGGGGCGATAAAACGTTCTAGAACGAGACAGTGGCGATGGCTGCACGTATCTGTGACTGTTCTAAGGTATGTATTTTTAAGTTGGTTTATTTTGAAAGAAAGAGAGAGAGGGCATGAGCGGGGAAGGCGCAGAGAGAGAGAGAGAGGGATAGAGAGAGAATCTCAAGCAGGCTTCTGGCTGTCAGGGCAGAGCCGACAAGGGGCTCGAACCCACGAAAGGTGAGAAGAGTCGGATGCTTAACCGACTGAGCCACCCGGGTGCCCCTGTGACTATTCTAAAACCCACTGAACTCTGAACGGGTGAGTGGCCCTTTAAAAACTGCACTGGAAACACCACTCACACACATGCATGGTTTTCAGATGTTGGGAGTGATTTTGACGTTATTAAGATTAAAAGGAACGAGCACATGTCGTTTTATGATCAGAGAACTAAGACGGGTGTGTGCGGACGCCCAGCTTCTGTGGCAAGGCGGTTTTGGTGGCGGGGCGGGGAAGGCTCGGGGCGGTGGCAGGGGGGGAGCTCCCCAGGGGCCTCTGCCAAGGACGGTGTGGCACGGGGGTGGCCACGAGGCCACCCGGGGCAAGGACCTATAGAAAGGGGTCTGAGCTCGTCGTGAAAGAAAGGCCGCCTGCGTTCCCTCTCTGCAGTGGGCAGGGACGAGGGCAGGGTCTCTCGAGGGCACGGCCGGGAGCTCGGGCCGGCCTCAGGACGGCGACCAACGTAACAAGATGCGCCACAGAGCGTGACACATGTCCAGGCGGGCGCCTTTCCATAGATCTTGCACACTCGCCCGTGGACCCCACGCCAGCCCAGGAGGAGGGACTGGTGTCATCCCTGCTGCACAGATGAGGAAACTGAGGCAGGGAGGGGCACCCGGCGACACCGGTCTCAGCCCTACGGCGTCAGCAGCCACAGGGTGCCGGGCTGTGGGGGCCCGTCCGTCCGTCTTCCCGCCGAACCCCCGCGTGGGCCCGAGAGGCGGCCTGGCATTCGCCTCTGGGCACAGAGAACTCACGTGAAGCCGGGCCATCAGGCGGTCGGGGAAACACCCTCAGGACGCTTCTCACACCAAACGTGTGGCTTTGCTACACCAACCACCACGTCTGCAACTCTGCAGGCTCCAGACCCGGGCTGGGTGTCCTGCCACTGATGACCACGGTCGGCCCCGACCCGCGGGGGACGGCTCGGTCCCAGGGAAGTGCCTCGAGTCACACGCCGACTGAAGTCCAGGTCCCCTACGCCTGTGACCGACCGGCCACTAGAAACCGGGGGCTCCCCCGACCGCCTCCTCACATTCGATAAATTGCTCGAGGGGCTCGCAGAACCCGGGGAAGCACGACTTAAGGGCGCAGCTCGGGGACGGCCGCATGGAAGGCCACGGTGTCCCGCTCGCTGGGTGGACAGCTGGGCAGCGGGAGCGCCGGCCTGGACGCCTGCCGGCCCCACGCGGGGGCAGGAAGCCCAGAGCGCCCCTCTGAAGAGCCGTCCCGCTGCCGGTGACTTCCGCCGCGCGAGGTCCCGGTGCTGCAGGCTGGCAGCGCCCTTAGAGAGAGCTGCTCCCCGGCCGCCCGGAACTCGGGGTCCCGGTTTGCTCCCCGGCTCTGTGTCTCAGTCCCCCAGCCTCGGAAGCTGGCCAACGTCGTCCTCCTTGCCTACGTGGGACCAGCCCGGACCCAGCAAGTGGCAGGAGCCAGTCAGGGCCACCCAGTGACCTCGCTTTGCTGGGTCCCGTGGCTCCTTCCGTGAGGCCACGGGGGAGGTCTAAAGCCGGGGTTCCCCTGGAGAAGGGGCCCGCTGGGAGCGGGCTCTGGCCCTGCCCCCTCCCCCGGAGCAGCCTTGCTCCTTCCGATGGGTATCCGGGCTGCTGGACGAAACGTGAGCAAACGCCACTCTTGCTTACGAGCCTGTCATGTGTGGCCAAGGCAGGAGGGTTCACTGGGCCTCACGCCGGCTGGGCAAAACGGGGGTTTTGTTGATTCGGCAAGAGAAGAGTCTGGGGCATGATAGGCTCAACCACATCTCCTGTCTGTGTCTGTGTCTCCCTGTCCCCCCCAGGTCTTGAGTTCTTCAGCACTGGCCTTGCTCTTGGCCACGACATGCCCCCCTGAGCACTAGCTGGAGGGGAGGCTGAGTGCCCAGCGCCCAGCCAGGTGGGTCCGACCCGACCGCCCCCGGCGTTGAGCCTGTGCCTTCTAGGACCCTCAGCCCAGGGCCTGGCATACCGGTCCCAAGGGGGGGGTTCCCACTGACCAGAGACCTTCGGAGTGGGCTTGCGGGGGGGGGGGGGGAGACGGAACCGGTCAGAGCCGCCTCTCCCGGCTCCGTTCCAGCCAAGATAAGGTTCCCAAAGGACTAATGCTTGTGTGTAAATATTAGATACTTCTGTCTCCTTCGAGACCAGTTACACAGATCACGGCGGCTCCCCCAGGACCCTGCCTTCTACTTACTGTATCATCATTAACAGCCTATTAGGTAACAGCTGCTTGAAGAGAGGGAGAGAGAGAGAGAGAGAAGGAGAGAGGGGGAGAAAGAGAGAGAGAGGGAGACAAGGAGAAGCAAGAAGGCAGGGAGAGGAAGGGGAAAGGGAGAGAGAGGGAAAGAAGGGGAGAGGGAGAGGGAAAGAAGGGGAGAGAGAGAGGGAGGAGGGAAAGAGGGAGAGAGGAGGGCAGACAGAAAAAAGGGAAGATGGGGCGCCTGGGTGGCTCAGTCAGTTAAGCGTCCCACTTTGGTTCAGGTCACGATCGCACAGTTTGTGAGTTCGAGCCCCGCGTCGGGCTCTGGGCTGACGGCTCGGAGCCTGGAGCCTGCTTCGCGTTCTGGGTCTCTCTCTCTGCTCCTTCCCTGCTCACACGCTGTCTCTCTCTCAAAAATAAATAAAGATTGAAAAAAAAATTAGAAAAAGGGGAAGAAAAAAAAGGAGAGAAAGAGACAGAGATGTGAGAATGACAGAGACACGGAGGAGGAGACAGGGGAGAGCCGGGAGAGACAGGATAGGTAGAAAGAATACATTCAGATACACAGACGTGGGGGAGAGAGGCAGGGAGGGAGGCCCAGGGAGGCAGGAGGGAGCTGAGGAGAGGGAGGAAGGAGAGGAGAAATGGAGCACGATGGGTGGGGGGAGGAGCGGTGGGAGGGGGAGGGGGAGGGGAGGAAGTGGACGGAGAAGGGAGTGGAGAAGGAGTGGGGAGGACGGATGGGGAGAAGGAGAGGCGGAGGGGGAGGAGCCAGGGACAAGGCGGCAGCTGTGAGCTCTCTGAGGGGCACAGCACGGGCCAGCCCACCTGCCCATCGGGGTCCCCTGCAGGTGAGCAGCTGGAGCCCCGCATCCCGCATCCCGCATCCCGGTCAGCCTGCCCTGGCGGCGGTGCTGGCCCCACAGTGCCCTCAGCCCTGCAGGCAAGCAGGCAGGCGGGCAGGGCCGGGGGCAGACAGCGGGGGTGGGGGCAGATGGGAAGGGTGGGGGGGCGGGGGCAGGCAGGGTCGGAGGGTGGCAGGAAGGGCTGGGGGGCAGCAGGCGGGCCACAGGAAAGCCCTTCCAGGGCGGCTCGCACCAGGCCTTACCCCCACGGCACCGAGCGATTTGCTCCCCAAAGGCTCCCGCGGCCCAAAGGAGCCCAGGCCTTTTCTGCAGAAGGCCTTCAGGTGCACGTCCGGCCCGGCTGCCGGGCACACGGTGGGCGTCCGACACCGTTCCGAGAAGACAGGGGTCGGGTACCTGCACGGCAGTTCCAGACCAGCCCCTCCCCGCACCCCCGCTCTGGGTCCCAGGAGCAGCCCCGCGGGGCGACACGGGGGCTCCACGCGGAGGCCCAGCGGCCAGGCTGCCCGAGGCCCCCAGGCTGGGGCGCCCCACACCGGCGCTCAGGGCCAGCGACCCAAGATCGGGGCCGCGCTCCTGAACCCCAGCACAGTGCTTCCAGGAGCATCAAGTCCCCTGCTGGAGGTTCAGGGACAAAGCGCGGCCCCCAGGGCGCGAGGGCCTGAGCCTTCCCCAGGAGGAGGCCAGAGAAGCCACCGTGAGCTCAGCCCAGGCCGGGACCCCTCTGCCGAGTGCGACGCGGGCCCCACGCCTGCGGGGTGCCTTTCCGGAACAAAGCCACCCACGGGGACCCCACTGCTTCACTGCTTTTCCCCAAGCGCGGGCTCACCACCCGCCGTCCACCTGTCTGTCCATCCAACCCAAGCACAAATATTTACTGAGCACTCCCTACCCACCGGGCGCTTTTCTAGGCAGCGGGGACAGCACGAATGGCAGACACAGGCCCGCAGGGAGCCAAAGACACCTGCAGTCAGCACACCAGGGGTGGACGCGTGGTGTGGGGGGCGTGCTAGGGTCCTGGGGTGAGGATTTACGATTTCCTCTTCCCAGTGTCCTGGGAAGCCGCCTCCGGGCCAGCGAGGGTGACCCAACCCGGCCCCCCCACAGAGCTGCCTGGGGCTGAGTGTGGGGCCCACAGCGGGCCGCAGCTCCTGGAAGGAAGGCTGACCCCCACACCTCCCAGCCTTCAGGAGTGGTGACAGACACCCCCCCACCCAGGTCTGCTCCCCAGAGAGAGCTCTTTCATCCTTTCCAGGCTGCCCCCCAGCCTCCCTTCCCGGCCCAGGCAGGTCTGGTGGGCTGGGCCCGGTGTCCCGGAGCCCCCCGGCCGGGAATTCGGGCTCCCTGGTCCTGCAAAGCATTTCATTTTTCCTCCGCCGGGGCTGGGAATAATTAGGCGACCAGGAACATAAATCACAACCTGGCCCTGGACATCTGCTAATCGCGCCCGAGGACGGGTGAGGTGGGGGCAGGAGACAGCCACCCCCACCCCCCATACCCCTGCGCAGACACGTGCGCGCGCGCGCGCGCGCGCGCGCGCGCACACACACACACACACACACCCCTGGTAAGCAAGGCAAACTGCAGGTTTGGGGGTTTGGCGCCACCTAGGGTTCATCTCCTGGAACTGCCAGACTGGACCCCGAGGCAGGGCCCCCCACCCCCACCTCCCCCCTCCGGCAGGGGGGGGGGGGGGGGGGCGACGACAACTTCTTCTACTGGAAGTCCCCATCTGTACCCATCCTGGTACACACACATAGAAAAAGCACTTAAATTAACTGGTAGTGGGAGGGAGTGATAAGGGCTATTTTAAGAATTAAATATTTCAGAAACGTAATGTAACTGCTTTAAAACCAAGATGCAGGCAGGTAGCTTTATCTTGATAAATCCCATCGAAAGGGCCAAAAAGGGGTCAGTCAGGAAGCCCCTCTGCAACGACAACAATAATGGGGCAGGTGCGGGGACGCTGTTGGCAAAAGCAGCCCTCCCACGGCCGGCCGTGATAGGAAGCTTCCTTTTTTTCTTTCAAGCTTATTTATTTATTTATTTTGAGAGACATGGCGAGCATGAGCAGGGGAGAGAGAGGGAGAAAGAGAATCCCAAGCAGGCTCCGCACCATCAGCGCAGGGCCCGATCGATGCAGGGGCCAGAACCCACGAACTGTCAGACTGGGACCTGAGTCGAAATCAAGAATCAGACGCTTGACCAACTGAGCCACGCAGGCGCCCCAAGACACATAGTTTTTAAATTTTTTTAACGCTTATTTTTGAGAGAGAGAGAGACAGAATGCACACGGGGGAGGCGCAGAGAGGCGGGGACAGGGGACCTGAAGCAGGCTCTGTGTTGTCGGCACAACGTCCGACACGGGGGCTGGAACTCCCAAACCGTGAGATCGTGACCTGAGCCGAAGTCAGACGCTCAAACCAACGGAGCCACCCCGGCGCCCCGAGACACATGCTTTAAGAGGGCCAAACAGCGTGGAGCGCAAAGTGAGGGTCCCTCAGACGTCCAGGAGCGGCCGCTGTCTACAGTGGGCCGTGCATCCCCGCAAATCTGCCGTGCACGCACGTGTGGGTGTGCGCACCCATTCGTACCTGTCAAGACGCAAACCATCTGCTCCTGGGCCCCTGCCGAAGCACCTCTGGGGAGAGCGACAGCGGGGGACGTGGTCCCGGCAGCAAAACTGTCAGGTCAAAGGGATGCACGTCCCCAAGCGGGGCTCCCCTCCCGTGTCTCTCTCCCTGGGGGCCGGAGTCCTCTGGAAGCTGAAAAAGGACAGGAACAGATTCTCCCAAGGAGCCTCCGGAAGGAAGCGGCCCTGCTAACACCTTCCTTGATTTGAGTCCCGTGAGGTTGATGTTGAACTTCTGGCTTCCAGACACTACTATTCAGAAATTACCCAGGCACAATTTTTATTAATACAGTAAATGCGAGGATTTTTTTTTTTTTTTTGAGAGGAGAGAGAGCGCACACAAGTTGGGGAGAGGGACAGAGAAAGGATCGTGAGCAGGTTCCACGCTCAGCTCAGAGCCTGACTTGGGGCTTGATCCTGCAACCCTGAGATCATGACCTGAGCTGAAATCAAGAGTTGGACGCTCGGGCACCTGGGTGGCTCAGTCAGCTGAGCATCTGGTTCCGACTCAGTTCATGATCTCACGGTTCGTGGGTTCAAGCCCCGCGTCGGGCTCTGTGCTGACGGCTCAGAGCCTGGAGCCTATTTCAGATTCTGTGTCTCCCTCTCTCTCTCTGCCCCTCTCCTGCTCACACTCTGTCTCTCTCTTGAAAATAAACATTAAAAAAATTAAAAAAAAAAAGAGAAAGACGTTCAAGCGACTGTGCCTCCAGGCCCCCCTATATGTGTGTTGTTTTTAAGCCACTAGGTTTGTGATCGTTTGTTACAACAGCCTCAAGACGCTTGTGTGTCCCCGGCCTAGCTGTGCATTACCGTCAGTTGGGGGAACTTTGCAAGTTACCAGCTGAGCTCGGGCTTCACCCCAGACCAGTTGAACCCGGATCCCCAGGCAGCACCGGCATCTGGGTTTTTCTAAGAGCAGGTGGGGGGGGGGGGGGGGGGGCGGCTGCCTGATGCCTCCTGCTCCCGGAGCCCCCTTTCCCGCCCCAGCACTGGCCGGGCTACGGGCACGAGTCTCCCCTCACATGACACCCGCCGCCACTGCCCCCAACCCCCAGCAGCAGCAGGCCACCGGGGGCCTCTCTGGGCCTGTTTCCCCATCAGTGAAACTCCAGGGACAGCCCCCCCCCTCACCAGGCCGCCGCGAGTATAAGATCAGAAGCCGTGCGCAGAAAGGGTGGCACGGGCTCAGCACTCGGGAGGGTGGTGCTGAGGTCCGTCTGCTGTCACCTTTGCCCCAGAGAGGACCTGGCCCAGGACCCTGGCACAGCCCTGGTCCCTGTCACCCTGGGGGCTTCGGGCAGTTCCGTGCTCACCCCCAGGCCCCCTGGGCTCACCCCCAGGCCGCCCAGCCCCACTGGTTCCTCCTGTTGGCATCAGAACCCGGCCAGCAGACAGGCGACCGAGGCCTGTGGGCAGAGCCAGGTCCAGCAGGGGGCGCCACCGAGGGCTGCGGGATTCTGGAGGGAGGAGAGGGGACAGGAGGGTGGCTGGGGAGGGGCGGAAGCCATGTGCACATGTGACCAGGAAGGCATGAAACCCCTGGGTGCCAGGAAATCTGTGGGCCCTTAGAAGCATGGAGCTCCGAGGTGCAGGCAGCAGGGTGGCCGCGGGAGCACCAGGACGGGTCACAGCGGGCTGGCCGGTGGTGTCGCGGTGGGGGGCAGCAGGGAACTCAGCTGACCGACTGGGGTTGCCGACGGCAGCTGGGAGAGATGAGCGGCCTTCCAGGGGCTGGCTCCCTCCCCAGCAGCCACCACAAAGGATGGGCAGGCTGCCCGGGCCAGGAAGCGTTTGGGGAGGACGCCACGAAGAGGTTCTGGCCCATTCTTAGTCCTAAAGCAAGCGCTGGGGATAGATCTGGGGGAGAGAGTCCTTTGGGGCCTGGCTGTGAGCCCCGCCACCTCTAGGAAGCCCTCCTTGACTCTCTCTGCAGGGCTCGGTAGCTAAAGCAAAGGGTTCGGGATTCTTGCAGACTTCGGCTTGAACCCCCGTTCTGTCGCTGAAGGGCTGTGTGGCCTATTCCTCCGTGGCGGCCCTGGGCGGGGGGGTGGGGGGGGTGTAACACCAGCGAAAAGACACATTTCCTTCAGAGATTCACCCACAGCCCTCCCCCAATGGGGTGCGGTAAATGCTTAACCACCAGCTCGCCGGAACGCAGGAACAACACCAAAACAACAATACGGATTTGTAGCACCTGCCCATTTCCACGGTAGGAACACTCCCAGGGCACCTGAGTTCGAGCTCGGCATGGAGGCGGGAAGAGGTGTGCGTGTTTGGGCCCCAGGGCGACGGGAGGAACCGGAACACAGGCGACATGGTGTCTGTGCGGCCCGGGCGCTGGCCTGGGCTCCCTGCACCGAGCCCTCGGCCACCCTTCGAGTGGAGACCATCAGCCCCGCTGATGCACAGACGAGGCTCAGAGAGGGCAGGCAAGGTGCACAGCTGGATGGGGTCCGAGTCAGGTCCAAACCTGGTCTGGCTCCAAAGTGGGCAGGCTTAGCACAAGCGCCCCGGGAGGATGGGGACCTGCCTCCTCACGCATCCCGAGCTGGGCTGGGAGGCGACAGGACCTCAGGACCTCAGGTGTCAGCTCTGTAACATAAGGCGCCTCTTTTTTTCTGATTTTGCATTCTTGACTTTTTTGAATTTATTTTTTGGGAGAGAGAGAGGCAGCATGAGTAGGGGAGGGGCAGAGAGAGAGAGGGAGAGAGAGAACCCCGAGCAGGCTCCGTGCTGCCAGCCTGACGCAGGTACCCTGTCGCTAGGGGTCTGAGACACAGAACATTTCTAGCCCCCCAGGGCTCCTTGTGTCCCTTCTCAAGGTAGCATCGTCGTCCTGATGGGCCGGTCGGCCGGTCCTGGGGTCCCCTGGGATAGATTCTCGAGCACAGATCCCGGACCCCATCCCCGGCCAGCCCTCCCTTTGGGATGTGGGGCCTTCAGGAGCGACAAAAACAGACGTCTGCTGGCCCACAAGAAATGGCAAATCACAGACCCCGCGTGGTTCCCCCCAGCACTGCTTGGAGGGGGACAGAGTTACCCAGAAGGAGCCTTCCTGGCTTCATCCCTCCTACCTCTCTCGGCCTCGGCGGTCACAGCCTCCCTGGACAGCTGCAGGCAGCGTTTAGCAGCAAAGTCTGGCCCCGAAGACACAGGGGCTGCTGGGAGGGTCTGAGCCCTCACCCTCGCTCAGAGAGAGGCTGTGGGGAGGGGGAAGGGCTGGCGGGACTTCTCGGGGCCCATCGAAGCCCCTTCCAGTGGCTCGTCCGGCACCCTCTCATCCACCCCTCCTGCACCCTGCCTTCCAAGCAGGGCAGGGAGGCATTTCTGCCTGCTTTGCTCCCACCCCCGGCCTCGCTCCGGGTACGTCTGTCCCTGGGAAGCTGCCACCTTGCTTCCTTTCTCCGGACGAGTCATGCTGGCCTTTTACAAGCCCAGCCCCGGTTGTGGCACCCTCCCTACTGCCCTCCGGTGGCTTTCCCTAACGTTGATAGAGGGCCACACCGCCTTCCCCGGGTGCTGCCCTGCAGGGCGGGTCTCGCCAGCTGGGGCACACAGTAGATGTGTCACGTGTCTGTTGGGTGACCTGACTGAGAGTAGAAACTGGGAAGGAAGGGGGCACAGCCAAGCTGCAGGAGAGGCGCAGGCGTCGGCACCCCTCAGACGCCCCTGCCCTGACCAGACCCGGGCCCAGGGTCCTGGGGCCACCAGGGAGAGTCCGAAGCCAGGGTCCCGGGGCCCTCCCCTGACGGAGCCCTGACCCAAATCCGGCCTTATGCCTCCAAGGGGGGAGAGACGGAGCAGGGAGAAGGGCCAAGACAAGCAGAGAGCCATCCAGAGCCCCTTCCCAGGACGCGCCCAGGCAAGAGGCCACTCTCACGCATGTTCCGGATGCCACCGGCAGAGGCAGGAGCCAAGGGCTGACGAAACCCCGGCTGCCCCGGGATGCCGCCCGCCCGCCCGCCTGCCTACCCAGGGCCCCAGCCTCCCACACCATGCCCTCCAGGGCTGCAAGGCACGGTGGGGCTGCGGAGGGCAGAGGGATGTCTCCAGAACACCACCTCCTTTGGATGACCGCCTCCGTGGGAGGCGATGGTTCTGGAAGAAAAACAAACACGCGCTGGGGGAGGGAGGAAGCAGAGGCAGCAGATGCTGGCAGGCGAGACACGGCGTCTGGAGGAGGTCAGGGCAGGCTGGCGGGTGGCTGGGCTGGAGGGTGGCCCCCCGGGTGCCCTGTGGCGCCAGGCCAGGGCCGGGGGGCCCCCAGGCTCTTCCGGTTGGGCCGGGCAGGGAACCTGGGCAGGGAAAGTGCCCCTGGCAGGATGCCACCACGCAGGGGTCCTCCTGCACCCACGGCTGACACTCCACACCATCCTGGGTCTGCCGGCGCCGCTGGCTGGAGGCCCAGCCCAGGACCCCTGGCGTCAGCCCTCTCCTGTCCACTTCTCTCCACTCCTGCCCCTGCCTGTGGTCAAGCCCTTGGCTTCCCTCCGGCACCCTTTATGCATTCGTTCAGCCAGTCACTCGGGAGCTCCTAGGATGCCCCAGGCCCCACTCAAGGCTCTGGAGTGGCTGCAGTGGCATTAGCCAGCAGACCCACCGCTCACTCGCCTTCAATGGCTCCCTACTACCTTCAGGACAGGGCAACCCCCACAGCATGCATTCAAAGTTGTCAACCGGGCCTTGAGCTCCGCTCTCAGGACTCCAGCCCCACCCAGCCCTCCAGCTGGCCGGACAGCCGTCCCCCTCCCCGCGACAGCCTGCACGGTGCCCACGCTCACGACCCCCTCCAAGCCTGTGCCAGAGCCAGTCCCTCCGCCGTATGGCCCATCCTGTCCCCTCTGCCCATGGCTCTTTCAGGAGCCTCCCTCCTCCCCTCCGGCAGATGCTATAGCTTTAAGCCAAAGACTCCTGGTGTGAGACGGCAGTGGTGAGTGCACTCAGGGGTGGGACAAGGATGTGGGGCCTGCGGAAGGGGTGGCAGGGAGAGCCGGGCAGAGGTCCCGGGGGGCCTGGTGGGGGCAGGAAGGTCACAGTGTCTAGGCCTTGTGCACGTGGCAGAAATCATTCTGCTATAGATCCCAGGCCCCTCCACTCATAGCCGGAGAAATGCTGCCTGGGGGCCACAGGCCATTCTCCTGCTCACGAACCTTCAAGAGCTCCCCACGGTCCGGCCACAAAGCCCAAGCGATGCCAGGTGTTGGCACCCGGGAGTGGCCGTTCACAGCCTTCATGCTGGCCCAACGCACCTCCACTCCTGACCCTGGCTCCATCACCCGGGGCCCAGGCACCCGCTTTTCTCTGGCTCCCAAACGCCCCTCTTTTCTCCACTTGAACCGCAGCCCTGACCCTTTGTGACACCACAGCAGTACCGGACTGCTTGAAGTAGGTACCCTGACCGGCCCATTTTACGGATGGGGCTGAGGCAAGGAAAGGCTAAGCCACACACCCAGGCCACACAGCTCTCCAGTGAGGGGCTGGGCTGGGCAGGGACAGGGCCGCCCTCCGGAGGGCCTTACACGGCTCCGCTGGGACCGCCCGCAGTGCTCTCTCGCGGCCTTTCCTTCCCTACGGGCCCCAGAACTTCCGGCCCCGCAGGCCAGAGATGAACACCCACCAGGCCACACCAGGGATGTGCCCGTGAACCGCTGTGGGCCTACCAGACTTTTTCTGATCTTATTTCGACGCTGAAATGAGCCTCTGCGGCCCCAGGGCCCACAGCCCCGGGAGAGCCCGGCGGCCCCGGGGCGGGCGCGGTTCCCTCCTCCCCACCAGGGGTCTCACCCGGGGCCCCGCGGGGAGGAGGCCGAGGGCAGCCACCCTTTCCGGTCGGCGGGCGGCCCGGCCCCGGGAGCTACCGCGGCGGCAAGAGGAGGGAGGAGCCAGGAAATCCGGGCGGGGCGGCGCCCACCCCCAGCCCCGGGCCAGGCGCCGGAGGGGGCGCCGGCTGCCCCCAGAAACGCGCTCCAGATGCGCGCGGCGCTGCCAGCATTCCTGGAAGGTAACGCCAGGCCGGGGGGGGGGGGGGGGGGGGGGGGGACCCGCTGCCAGATGTGCGCGGCGCACAGCTGCCCCCGGCTAATAAGGTCAGCTCCTGGCTCCGGCGAGCCGCGCACACACCGGCCGCCCCCGCCCGCCTGGCACCCGCTTCCCGCGGCGGGAGGGGGAGGAGGGGGCGGACCCAGCCCCACCCCCCGCTGCGGGGGAGCCCCTCCTCCCCCCAGTGGGGACGGGAAGGACCAGGGGGTCTGGGAGGGCGGGGAGGTCAGAACCCATTCCCACCCCTGGGGGAACGAGCCACCCCCCCTGGGGGCGGAGCGAAAACGCCCAGCGCCCCGGCCCCCCCAATACCTCCCTGTAAGGCGGCCTGGGGGGGGGAATGGGGGGGGCGCGGGGCGTGCTCTGATTTTCTCATTTTCTCCCGTATTGGCCGCTTCCCTTCGGGGATTGAGAGACCACGGGCTGTTTGGGGTCCTGGCCGGAGGGAAGGGCAGGCATACTACGTGCCCCTAGGTTGGGGATCCCCACTGTGCGTTGGGCCAGCTGCGTGGGAAGCCCAGCTGCGGAGCCTGGGGCTCCTAGGATTCCCTGTCCCTGCCACGAGGGAACTCACCGCCCCCCCTCCCCGCCCAGGCTATCCACTCCACCTCACCCCACCCCAGGGAACACCCTGCCCTCCATTTGGGAGATGTGAGGTCACCAGCCTGGAGTCGTGGGCGGGGGGACGGTAAGGGAGTCAGTTGGGGGATCAGAGCCCAGATTCCGCTCCTCCATTCCATCTAGGTCCCCGACAGGGCCAAGGGCAGCCCCCCTCCTGCCCCCTCCTCCCTAGATAAAGGCGCCGGCAGCCGCCTTTGTTTCTCGGGTGTAAACCGAGCCAGATGCGGTCTAATCCCCCAGCTGGGCTGGATTTGCTGGCGGCTTGGGCTGTAGAGCCTCCCAAGCCCTCCAGCCCCGCCTGCCCGGCTGGCGTTTTCAGAGCTGCTGGGGTGGGGGTTGGGGGCGCTGGCAGCCTCAACCTCACCCATGTCCCACCTGAGGGCCAAGGACACAGTGAGGCCCCTGGCTTTGGGACTCTGTCCCCCTGGGCCTAGGGCCCTTGGGCGAGCCTCGGTCTTCTGATCTGTAAATTAGGAAGGCGCAGAGGTCCTATAGCTCAGATGCTACTGGGACCTGGGATGGGCGCTCTCCTCCCTGACCACCCCGCCACCGTGCGCAGTCTAACCACACCTCGCCAGGGCACAGAACAGCGGGGTCTCAGATGCCTACGGAACTCCGCAGGCTCCTTCAGTCCTTCCAAGAACCTGAGAGAACTCAAGGAGGCTGGTGCCAACATTAACCCCACTGCACGGAAGGAGAAAGGTCCCAGAGCTAGTAAGAGACAGGGTTATTATTAAAACAGGGCAGTGGTCCAGGGCACTGAGCAAATGACAGGCAGAGAGAATGGATGCCCAAGGGGCAAATACAGGAGGAACAAGGGGAGGGCGCCTTCCCAGCCCGGGCTCCCTTGTAGCTCTGGGTGAGTTCCTCAACATGTGCTCTAAAGCCCTCCAGAATCAGCCCCCCCTGGGAGTCTTGTTAGAAATGCAGGTTCCCAGGCACTGTCCTGTCCTGTGGGGGAGGCCCTGGAATCTGCATTCACTATGACTGTATGTCACGGCCAGAGGCGGCGGGTGGGGGGGGGGCAGGTTTGAGGACCCGCGTTCTGTGCTGCTGCCCAGGTGGCCAATGCCATCTGTGTACGGGGTGGGTGGGGGGCGAGGCCGGAGGGGGCTGGGGCGGGCCAAGCCGAAGGCAACTCTGAAGGGGGCTCTCTGTCCCCGCTGGGGCCCACCCCACAGCCCTGGGCCACCCGGGCTGGGAACACAACCTCACCTGGGCTGGTCCAGCCAGAAGGTGGGCAGGATGCCAAGCTCAGAACCTGCCAGGAGCGTCTGATGGATTCGGCGCCTCCTTCCAAAGGCCATTAATCATCCAAAGAAACTCCCTGTCAGTCCCTCTGTTGCCAGCGCCCCCCCCACGCCCCCCGCCACGCACACACAAACACATACGTGCGCCTCGTGAACGCAGATGCACGCGGCGCCCCCACATGCGAGCTCTGCACACAGGCTGTGCACGCACACACACGGCATACCCACCACACACACCCCCACACACAGGCACACACTTCTCACGCCACACGTCCCCCATGCAACGTGGGGCACACGCACGTGCGCACACACGCACGGACACACACGCGGCTGTCAAAGCAGCGCCCTCCCCGGGAGAGGAGGCCAGCAGGGCCCTGGAGTAGTTCGAAACATGCCCGAAGGCCGAGCCACCCCGCGCAGCGTCCCCTGGAGGGCCCTGGCCAGGTTCCAGCTTGACACTCCTCTGCCTGGGGCTGCAGTTCTGTCATCCTGGTCCCTCTCCGGGGCTTCTCGTCCCCAGCCAAAGCTTGGGCTGGTGGGCAGGGTGATTAATAAAAAATGAGGAAATGAATTAATGATTGGCTGATAAGCGCGGTTTGGCAGAGGCCTTGCCTTTGCGAGCGGGGAGGGAGGGGGCCGTGAGGGTTCCTCAGGGTGAGAAGGCATCTCACGGATGGGAACAAGGCCCGGGAAGGGACCCCGTCCAGAGCCAGCAGCCCCCCCACCCAAGTGGCCTCCGGGACCACAGCACAGACACCCCCGCCCCCGCCTGCCCACCGCCCTCTCGGCCCCGGAAGCCCAGCCGTGTGTGTCCCACCCAGGCTTGTGCACCTTACACACCGGACCCTGGGGCCGTTCATTCCTTCATTCATCCGCTCATACCACTGCAGCCAGGGTGGAGAGAAGTTTCTTCAGCGGAGCAGTTGGGCCTCCAGGAGGAGGTGACATTTGAACATTCAACGAAATATTCAACGAAAAAGGGCTGGTGCTCCGGACAGAGGGCAGGGGGCTGCGGTACAAGGACCCCTCCCGCCCCAGACCCAGGAAGAAACAGCAAGCGACGGTCAGGGCGGCGGGTGGGGGAAGAGGACCGCCTTCTCTCTCTCCTGACCCCTCACCCGGGAGCCCAGCTCAGCCGCCTTAGGGCCCGCCCGACAGCAGACCCAGCCTGAGGACCTGTCCCACACCCACATCCCGAGCAGGACAAGGCACCAGGAAGCGGTCCTGTCCCTCTTTGCTCCCCATTCCGTCCACACCCTGAGCTGCCATCCATCCTGTGCAAAGCTCGAGGGGGGCAGACTGGGGCTCGCATGGGCAGAACATCTGCATTCAGGCTAGAGGGCTGGAGTTTTGGGGGTGCGCCCCCAGGAAGTGCCTCGTGGTCAGGGCTCGTCACCGGGGTTTTTACATGTCCTTTAGGGTAGCCTCCCGCGGAAGGAGTCACGGAAGCACGTGGCTCCGCGTGGCCTTGTGCTGACAAGCACGTGCCCCGTAAGGGACGCAGCAAAGGCCAACACCTGCGCGCTGGCCTGTCTACCACAACGCCTGCCTCGCTGCTCCCCCAGCCGTGGGGAGGCAAGTCTGGCCGGGGACAGCCCCTGGAGCTGTCAGAGGAGAGCACCGAGCGGCACCCACCAAGGCATATTTTGTGCTGGGGGAGCAGTTAAGGGTCATTAAAGACACTCCTAGGGGGAGGGCGCCTGGGTGGCTCGGTCGGGTGAGCGTCCCGCTCTTGGCTTCGGCTCGAGTCACCATCTCACAGTCCGTGGGCTCAGACCCCGCACCGGGCTCGGGATTCTCTTCCCTTCTGCCCCTCCCCCACCGGCACATTTTCTCTCTCTCAAATAAATACGTAAACTTTAAAAAAAAAAAAAAAGAGACACTCACGGCAGGAAGGAATAGAGGTGACCTTGATACAGAAGTGAAGCTGTCAAGGTTCAGATGGGCCTTGGGACCTCGGCGGGCACGTGCCTGCAAGGAGGACCCGATGTAGCCGTCACGCTATTCACACGGGTGGCTCCACACACAGCCCCTAAGGAAGGCTGTCCGGTCACAACTCTGTTCCACCCATGCGTCCAACTACCGATCCATTCATCCGTCCACCTAAGCATCCATGTGTCTGTCTGTCCGTCCACACACTCAGCCATCCATCCGTTCATCTGTTCCTTCCACCTGTCCATCCAAGCATCTGTCCGTCCGTCCGTCTTTCCACCTTCCTGTCCTTCTACCCACGCATCTGTAGTAAGCAGCTTTTTCCCTGTACCTGACCAGCATCTCTGGGCCCCTCCTCGCCGAGTGGGACGGTCAACGAGCCCACGCCTTCTCCCTTGACAGGGGCAGGCAGGCGGCCCAGGCTGGGCCCATCAGAATCTTCCCTGGGCCACTAGCAAGGGAACTGCTCTCCTGCCCACTCTGGGTCATGCCAGGGGTCAGCCTGGAACCGCTGGTGGGAATCTCTGAGTGCATGTGAAGAGAACCACCCACTCCACGAGTGAATCCCACACAGGAGGAAGCAGAGGCCTGGAGAGAGCCCGACGAGCCCAGGATCCGAGGGTGACCGAATCCCGCGCGACCCTCATCGATTTCATAGCCCCCAACTTTCTGCTACAGCCAGCTGGGAGCGGGGCTCATGTCCCTTGTGAGCAGGGAGGGGCGTGGGCAACACAAGCCCTCCTAATGCAGTATAAGGTGACTCAGAACCTTCCGGGTGCTCATCCCTGAATGAGACAAGGAGACCCAAAAGACACACAGATCCTGGTCTGGCCTGCCAGAGGCTGACCCCCCAGCTGGAGAGGCAGTTCTAAAACAAACAACGAAGAAAGCCACAGAGCCCAGACGTTCAATGCCAGCATGGGATCAAAAGGGCAAGGCAGGTTATCGCTAAGCCTCAGTTTCCCTATCTGTTAAGCGGAGACAACACCTCCTGCAGTGCAGGGCTGCTCAAAGATCAGTGATGGAAACAAGCCACCTAGGCTGCCTACCCACCAGCCATTCGTACCCCTTCTTTTTTGATGGCACGGTCTGTCCCCCATAAAGTCTGAGAAGGTCAGATATCCATGTTCCCAGCACTCCTGCAAATACAGATGGGCAGATGACCAGCCCTGGACGAGTGAACTCAAGTTTGCTGAAATCTGGGAAACACTCTTCCCCAAAAGGGAAAAAGACAAGAGAGCCGCCTTCCCCTTCCCATCCTGCTTTTGGATGTTATCATGTGAGAACGTGATGCCTGGAGCCAAGGCAGCCAGCTTACCACCATGAGGACAGAGTCAAGAGAATCATGCTTGAATTTACTTTGAGGAAAAAGTCCTCTCTTGTAGACTTGGGACTGTGGGCGGGGGTTCACCCTCTCATTACCGGTTGCGGGAGGTGGTCTCTTGAAGCAGATCAAAGCATGGATCCTGGAGGGGCAGAGAGAGAGGGAGACACAGAGTCCGAAGCAGGCTCCAGGCTCTGAGCCGTCAGCCCAGAGCCTGATGCGGGGCTCGAACTCACGGACCGCGAGATTGTGACCTGGCTGAAGCTGGACGCTTAACCGACCGAGCCACCCAGGCGCCCCCAGCATCCGACTCTTGATTTTGGCGCAGGTCATGACCTTGTGGTCATGGGATCGAGCCCCACGTTGGGATCTGTGCTGACAGCATGGAGCCTGCTTGGGACTTTCCCTCTTTTTCTCTGCCCCTTCCCTGCTCACGCTTGTGTGTGTGTGTGCGCGCGCGCGTGCGCGCGCGCGCACACACACACACACTCTCTCTCTCAAAATAAATAAATAAACTTAAAAAAGAAAAAAAGGCACGGATTCCGGAACCAGCCTTCTTGGGTTCAGATCCAAGGTCTACTACTTGCTGGCTGTGTGACCTCAGGCAAACTACTTAACCCCTCTATGCCTCCATTTTCTCCTCCATAAAACAGGGATAATACCCGTGAGTCTTAAGAATTTAGCACGGCTTGAAAACCATCTAGCACAGCGCGTGGCACACGGAAAGTGTCCAACTGACATTAGGTGTCGTGACTCAGAAAACGTGGGGGTAGGGGCGGGCCAGGCCGGGACCGGGGGAAGCCGGGCGCGCACCGGGGCCCAGCCCGCGGGAGCCGAACAGAAGCCGGGAGTCTGCTCCCAGCCTTGGCACCGCGGTGCACTTGCTCTGTGTTCGCCTTGCCAAGGCCGGAGCAGCTGGCTCCGGCCTGCCGATGACGCAGCCCGCCCGCCGTGCCCGCCGCCCGCTGGCTGGGCCGCCCTTGCCCACCGGGAGCCAGGCCGGCAGCCCACAAGGTGGGCGCCCTGTGCGCCTGGGGGGCGGGGGTGGGGATCTCGGCCCCGATCCGGAGATGCCCCCCCAGCTCCGCGCAGGCAGCGCTCTCTGGCTCGCGGCCAGCGGGCACCACCTTCGCCGGAGCAAGCGGGTGTCTCTCCACCCCTCCCGCCGGAGCAAGCGTGGAAGCGAATGCACTTAGCAGCCTCGCAGCAGTGAGTCAAAAACAGTTGTTTGGCCCGGCGGATGCCCAGGCCCTGCACGGCTCCCTGCACGGCTCGGAGAGGCCGCTGGGCTGGGGGCCAGGGAACTCTTTCGGGTGTGTTCTCTCCAGCGAGGCCCAAACGCCCCGGGCTCCGGGAGGTGGGGGTGGGGGGAGGCCCAGGGTGCTTTGCAGCAGGGTAAACCGAGGCAGAAGGCGGCTCCCATCTTTCCGCACCACGTCCTTTTCCGAGCAGACCCCTTCCACTCTCTGGTCCGTGGGGCGTGAGGATGTGACCTTGCTGGGCCCCCCTCTTCCAAGAGCTAATCAGACACGAGGGAGCTTCCCTCCCCCACCTATCTGCCCGCTCCCGTGGTTCTCCCAGGGCGGGGAAACCGGAAGGATCGACGCCAGGCACGTCGTGCAGGCAGGGGCCTGGCTGTTTACGCACAGGCCGCCTGCCTCGCCGCGAGGGCCCAGAGACGGGCGCTGTCGTCGTTCCCATCTCACGGGTGAGCACACTGAGGCTCGGGGTGTGCGAGTACCTTCCCCGAGTGACACAGCCAAGTGCACAGAAGGACGGGAATTCAAACCCGGGCTTGGCTGGCCTTAAAGCCAGGGCATTAACTGCACTGACTCAGCATTCCCAGAAGCTTCCGGCCGCAGGGAGGCTCCCTCCCCCTCCTGCACACTGCTGCCCAAGAACAGTGTTTACAACCCTCCTCGGCTCAGCAGCCTTCAGTGGCTCCCCAGCACCCACAGGAAAGAAACAAACCAAACCCTCTGCAGAGTCCTCCGCAT